>NC_089529.1:28874538-29479538 GCF_963924715.1 Thunnus thynnus
CACACTTATGTAATATGATATCTATCAAGCAGCATTAGAAGATATGCAGTACAGACACATGCTGCGTATAATTTACCTTAAAGTTTGTACTTCTTTTGCCTGCAGTGCTTTAAAAATGCATGTGGGAAATGTTTATTCATTACCAGGATATAAAGATGCACTTAGGTTTATCCTAAAAAGCCTTTAACCGTGATGTAATCTTTCATCTTAAAGGCAGCTTACATGTGGATTTCCTCTTAAGTGTGAGATAATGATAGATAGATGATGATAAAGTTACTGTAAAACTCAACAAACCGTAGAAAAGAGTGTTTGTGTCTTTCATAAGCATCTACACAAATTAAATAGATACGAATCTGCTTTTCTGACCTTTTTCTCATCTCTTATGTTTTTTTTTTGTTTTTTTTATCTTCCAGGGGTCGGTCGCAGGAGTGGCACAGCAGAGTGAGCGGACATCTCCTGGCCTCCCGTCTCCTGGCGATCAAGGATTCCTTCAAGGCCGAATACAAAGAGACCAAGATATGAGTCGATGCAGAAGCTGAAGCTGAGGACTGAGGGATGATTTACAGATTTTTTTTTTTTGCACTAATAAAGTAGCACTCACTCCTCCTCCTCCTCCTCCTCCTCCTCCTCCTCCTCCTCCTCCTCCTCATCCTCCTCCTCCTCCTCCTCAACAGCAGAACTTTCTTTAAGTTTTTAAAAGTGAAAGTCACGGCCCAGAGCGCAGCGCGTGAGGAAGGTGAACTTTGAGGGGCCTCCCTACATCGTTTGTGTCTCTTCGGCTTCTTTCTGGAGTTGCCGCACGTGTTTTGCTTTTTTTTTTTTTTTGCGTCAGTGACCTTGCAGACTGCCAGCAGCGTCCCTGTGCTCCCCCGCTGCGCCTGTTACGCTTCACACTCAAATTCACACCCCCACAACCCCCCCCCCAAAAAAAAAAAGCAAACGATGGCGGAGCTTTCACAAAGAACGTTTTTAATAAGAGGGTGAAGAGCCGAGGCCTGATGTGACTTCTAACTGAGGGGAGATGAAGCTAAGTGGACTGTGTGATGAAATTTGATATCTCGCCTCAATTCTGTGCCTGAAATCTGTTATTAAGAGAGAAAGAAATGTGAGGTTAAAGAGTCGTCGCTCTCAATAAAATCCTTTCCTGCAGCAAGAGAAAGATGCGGGGGAGGGAGGGGACACATGGCAGCTGCCTGGACAAACGCAGGAAATAAGGACAGAAAACATCAGGAAACAGACTTTCAGACACTTTGGATTCAGGGAAGAGGAGCAGAGACACAAAGAGAAACTTCTGGGGCAAAAAAACCCCCCAAAAAATAAGTTCACAAACAAAAAACCACTTTCATAGCAGAGAAAACTGCTTCACCTGTTCAGAGCAGAGACTCGTTTTTGTGGTTAATTCTGAGACAATCATCCTCCAGCCAGAAGAACTGAACTGAAGTGAATTTCTGAAGTGATGAGGGGAAATGAAAATCTCCACAGAGACGTTTTCTTTTTTAAAAAAAAAAAAAAAAAAAATCAGAGAAAAACTGTTTCCTGTTTAACGTGGCACAGAGCAGATGGATCCAGCTGTGTCGAGGAATTTAGCGCGGCGCCGCAGATTGTCGCCGCCGTGAGACGTCTCTTTGTCCTGTTTGAGTGATCGTTCCCGCTTTCTAATTCATCCCTGTGACCCCTGCCCGCTCTGTAACAGGACACACCGGTGCCACAGTTCAAAAGACCAGTGATATCTACCTCTCCACGGGACGACGCCTCAGTTGCGTGACTTTGAAGCGCCACCAAGTTGTGGATTGACGGAGGAGGGACTATCTTTCTATGTGCTTCCCGGCACTCTTGACAGATATCCAACCAGACAACTTTACCCCCCCACCCCCCCCTCCAAAACCTCCTGAATTTTTTAACATTTGTATTTATTCTTGTCTGTCAAGAGCGTGACATCCACATGTCTTCGTCTTGATCAATGTGTCGCTTTCAGACTCGTCCTACGTATGTCAAATTGTCATTGTCGTACTTGTGAAGTCAGGCAGGTGTGTAAATGTTTTATTCATCAAACACCATATTTCAGATTATTTAACTTAATGTATATCTAAATACAAATGTTATATCCAGATATGTTTATTTAATTTCAGAAAATGTTTGTGTGTGTGTCTGTGTGATAGTGTGTGTGTGAGAACTTATCAGTGCCAAACACCTAATTAAAATGTTTATTTCTCTGTGAACCTGTTTCCTGTTGTTTTTATTTATTTTTTTTTTTTTCCTCTCCTCTGTAACTCGTCTTAAGTGCCAAACAGATTACCGACTGTAATTTGGGAGGAAGGTGGGGGAAGCAGCAGGCAGTGTGAAGATGAGGTGCCACACTGCGCCACTGAAGCGCAAGAGATTAATAAGCCTGGCGGTCTGATCGCGCTGCAGACTTCCAAAAAAAAAAAAAAAAAAAGCAACTCAAGACTCTCACCTCCTTCCCCCTTTCATTTATGTTCACGACACCCACGCGTGTCTAATTTGCATAAAACTTATTTACATATCTCATTGATTCATCTCAGAGATCAGATAGTTAAATCACTGATAAACACTCAGAGCGAGAGACAGATGCCGAGCGACAAAATGTGAAGTAAAAATACTTGTCATGGCGAGGACATCATGCCCCGGTCTAAACAGGATTTTAAGGAAGAGGAATAATTTATGCAAATTACAAATAACAGAAGCACAGAAGTGCCTGCAGGCAGGTCTCATTTCTGCACAAGTCTGTTTCCTCCATATGGTGCTAAAATGCCATGAAGTGAACTTTAGCTGAACTCAAGGTTAAAGGCAAACAAAGTGGTGATCTATAAAGTCTGTAACCCAGAGGTTGCAGGTTTGGTCGCATTTAATAATTTTTTTTTGTCATTTTAACCTCCAAAATAAAATAATTAACACAAACTGCAGCTCTACGGAGCTCTAGCTCTGATTTCAGGAAAAAAGCTCCTGATAAACCCTCAGTTAAGGCTGCAACCATTACCTGATTGACAGAAAAATAAACAGCAATTATTTTAATGGTCCAGTAATAAGTCCAATATTCACTCTCTTTTAGCTGTTTTTGCTCGCTACCAACTCCTGAGGGAAATATCTGACTCTTTAGCTGCTAAATGCTCCACTATGTTCACCAGCTAGTCTACAGCTAACTGTGTCTGTTTGTTGTTTGTTGTTGAGCAGGTAGTGAACAGCAGTGGTGCAAGAACTCACCGCTTTTACTGAAGTAAAAAGTTGTGAAACCAAAGTGTAGAAATACTCTGTTAAAAGTAAAGTAAGGCACAGATTCAAACTTTTACTTAAGTAAAAGTACATTAACTCTGCTAGTTAGCGTAGTTGCTAGTTAGTTAGCCTTCTCTCTTGCCTTGCTACGTCACACGCTCCTTGTGGTGTTGCTGTCATGTGGAAGACCTGGTTTTTACACATGTACGGCATCTACAAATGTACTTTTTGGAAATCCACCTGATGTGTCATCTTTAAATTTGAGGTATTTTGTTTACAGCCCCTCGATCTCTACAGACAAAACCACCAACCGTTATTTAGAAATCCTTATTCTCAGTGTATTCAAAGACCTGCTTTGTTTCTGTGTCACCTGGAGTGTCTCTGACATTTTCACAAGAAACTTTGGGAGGTTTCCTCTCTGGCATGATCTAATTTCTGCATATAGTCGCTGTGTTTCAGGAGCTACAGCAAGTTTCATTTTGTATATATCATTTTAGGCACTTTTGCTCCAAAATAGGGTCGTTGTGGAGTGGAGGAGGTTAATGTCTACGTCACTTTAATGCTGCAGCTGGTGAATGTAAAGCTAATTTGAATTACTTTATATGCTAAGAGGTAGACTGTAACTTTCCCTCCCTGGAGATCAATAAAGTGTTGTCTTTTTGTAAACTTTAATAATACATTATAATGTATTTGCTGATCATATTTTATATTATTAATCTGAATCTGCAAAGTAAAGTTATCAAATACATGCAGTGGAGTAAAAACTACACACATTTTATAGTAAAGTAGAAGGATAAAGTAGCAGAAAAGTGCTTAAATGTCCTATTTAGTTACTTTCCACCACTAGTGTTCAATCAGATTTTAGAGATTTTACTCTGGAAACAGCTGCCTGCTGCAGCCGACGACGCTATGAGAGCACTGAGAGTGAACCACAACAGTAAAGTTGCAGCCGGACAGATAAACAACGAGCTGAAACTCATTATAAAGCTCCGTGCGAGTCGCCTTTAATTATCCCTTATTTACACATCAGACCTTTTAACTTGCACAGGTGGAATCAGTAACATTAATGATGGCTGCGTTACTTTTAGCCGAGCCATTTGCAGCGCTCTGCTGTTGCACATGCTCAGTCACTGACTCACTGGGACAATTAATGGGGATAGACTCACCGTTAGTGTTATTATTCACACCTGTGCTTTCTGTCTACCATGAAAAGGGTCTATTCTCTGTTTATTCACACTGTCATTGACAAAAAAAAATCTATTTATAGAAGCTAGAAATTGTACAAAACCTGAGTAAACATGAATATTTACCTTCCACCTCTCAGCTGAGGAAGACGTCTCCACGGGCTGCTTCTCCAAACCACTCAGGCCTTCAACCAGGCGACCTCCCCGCCTCCCTCATCCACCAAGACACACCAGGGAGAGAGATTATATATCAGCTGAGGCCACCGGGTGATGAAATCCGTCTCCCCTCGGTGAGGCGGGGGATGTTATTGCTTCCGCAGGTGTTACTGAGGCGGTGTGGCAGCCTTTTCTCCTCCTGGAGTGACTGTCAAAACACCTTTAACACCGTCCTTCAACACCAGCTTTAAAAAAAAAAAAAAAAGCAGCAGCAGCAGCTCTGTGAAAGCTTAATGAATCTTTCATGAAGCTGCTGTGGGAATTATTGCCTGAGAAGGTACTGAGATCAGCCATAAAGTCTTGGGACATACAGGATGATGAGAGACGACTAGCAGGAGTGTAGATATTTCATAAGTTTCAAAGATGGGTCACAACACAAGCACACGTCTTCCTCTCGGCGGCGGCGGCTTAAGAACTCTTCTAACAACTATTGCATGACTTGTAGTGACTCCTGGAGTCATACAATTTTTATATCTATGGAAGTGCACAACTGTCTGCCGGGTAAAAGGCGGACTGAACAATTACAGGCTGCCTCGGAGTGTTTGTGATGTATAATTAAACTTCATCAAATGGGTTTGTTTGCCTTGCACTCAGAGTTCCTGCAAACAAAGCCCACTTACTCACACGAGTCGTGGAAGGCTGAAGACTGTAATTGTCGTTATTTTTAAAGCAGCTGGAGTCAAATGTGACTTTCTATACGTCAGAGTCAGACGAGCAGAAGCAAGCAAAACAATTACCCTTAAACTTATGCTTGAAGGGCCTATGTGTAGACTATGTGATTAAAAGTATCTTACAAACTTATTCTGATGGCAGTTTGTGCCGTTTTTAGCTCTTAGCTGTGGACAGACTTGCGCAGTGTCGTGCAAAAAAATACATTAATGTCTGGAAATTTTCTATATTTTTCTTATTGTCGACAAATCTCATGTGCAGAGCCAAACCAACAATGAACTGATCTACAGCATTGAGTCAAAAGCAACCGGACTTCTTGTATTCTTGGAGATGAAAAGGCTTCCTCCAGCAACTATCAGGACTTGAGGGTGAAGTACCTTAAAGTGACGGCTGCTAGATGCTCCCATTCAAAAAGCCTCAACTTCTCTCTAGAAATACTAGATTATTAATTGTTTTCAACGAGTCATTCTGGTCTCAATCTCTAAATTCAGGCCGTCTAATAAGTGTGCCTGAGGTCATTTTGGAAATTATTGTTCCGTTAATAAGATTTGAAGACTTATAGTAGCTTTGATGTTGGTAAAATTAGGTCGCTAGCGTAGCTCAGCTTGGGTCTGAGACAGCGGGGCGTGAAAGGAGACACTCCGCACTCCTTATCTGGAAGGTCCTCCAAGCGGAAAAGAACAACCATAAACTTCAGTTTCTAGTATCATGTATGTTCATGTTTATGAGTCATTTTTTTGCCAAATTTGTATTAACATAACCTTGTTTGCCCTCATCTACTAGAGAGATGCAGTAGAAAGTCACTGCGTGCTGATCATTAATGGATCGATTCAGACAGACTCACCATCTTTTCTCTTCTCTGTCGGCGATAGTGAATATTTTTGCTTACAGATCAAGTAACAATAAGATTTCTGGTTTTAAACTGACAGTTACACAATTGAAAATGATTGACAGCAGACTGGGTGATGTTTTGGTTTGATATTGGTTCTTTAATAATAATAAAAAAAAGATCCTTCAACATCAGATGTTAATGAAGGGACTGAACGTGAGGATTTTCCTTCCCAGGATGGACTCTTGAAGTCCGGTTGAGTTTGAGCTGTGACGTGAGTGAGACGGACTCACGATTTTTATCTTTACTTTTTAAAATCGACATCTTCACTTCTCCTGTGACGTCATGTCCAGTGACATCACATCCTGTGGACGGGGCTGATGCCCAGGATGTCGAAGCCTTTAGCCATGATGGCCGCCGTGGCTTCACAGAGCAGCATCCTCCACATGTTCACCTTCACCACCTCACCTGGACAGAGAAAGAGAGAGAGAAGAACATTTAAGATTTTATTATTTTATTTCTCCATAACTTACAATAGCTGGTTATAGTTTAGGCTTTTACTTTGGCGCTAAATTAGCAAAGAGAGAAATGTAAAAAACAATCAGTGTCAGCTTCTCATTTTTAGCCAGAGCTGAACGACACTTTCTCCAGTTCAAATGATAAATGTCGGCAGATTATGAGTTGTTACTAATTGATTTTAATTAATTCCATATTAGTACCAATTAGCTATCTGTTTTCTTTCTTTTAATATTATTTCAGGGCATTTTATTCTTTTATTATAGCGACAGTAGAGAGAATCGAAACACAGAGTAGGCTTTGGGTCGCGCCACAATTAAACTTGGCTGTAGTTTGTACTCAGCTGAAGATCACTTATTACGGAAAGAGGTACCACTCTGTTACGACTGTTTGATCAGGAGTGGACAGTGTGTTTTTGTAGTTTAACACAATAGAGTAGTGAAAAAACAATCAGCTGATCATAGCAACATCAGTTTTAGTGGTTGGGACGCCCCAGTTTGGGTGGTATTGATGGTAACGCCCTGAGAATGAATCCTACTGAATTTAGTGACCCCTTTTCTTTTGCTCTAGCGCCACCATCAGGTTGACATTTCTGCCTTTTGGTGAAAGTCTTGACAAATATTGGACTACTGACTTTGGTGAAGAACTGATTTTTAATCTAGCGCCACCTGCAGCCTCCATCACCAGGTCCATGTTTGAATTTGTCCAGTACTTTGTTTTATAGTTATTTCAATCAATGCTCCCATCAGCCCACCATTAGCACTAAACACAAAGTTTAAAAAAAAAGCTAAACTGAAATGCTGAACATGGTAAACACTCCTGCTAAAAAGCCCAAAGCACCAGTGTGCTTCAGCACAAAAACTGTGTGTAAATACTTTAAGAATTATAATTGGGATACTAAGTGTGATCGTAAACAAACTCAGATGGAAAAGACTGGAGAGTAAAAGAGGACAAAAGAGAAAAGGCGACCGGGATGAAGAGAAACAGACAAATTGAGAAAAGAGGCAGATTGGAGAGACGGGAAACAGACAAACAATCAGAGGTGGAGCAGAGAACGATACAAAACAAACAGAAGGTCAGAGGACAGATTTAATGATGCTACCATCACACAGCGGCGGCCGACACCAAAGCATCAACTGAAAATTAATCTGCGTCCGCACGCTACACCCATGACCGTCCGCCCCATCAGGGCCAAACTGCTGCACGGAGCAGAAATCCAATAGAAATTAAGTCTGTGATGAGCAGCGGAGGGTGCATTAAACAGACAGCTCGTTAGAGGGGCGTGCACGTCGATGCTCATTGACAGACAGCGAAATGAGTTTGTAATTTACAGAAACAAGCCGACGCACCCGAGTGTGCAGCGGGACGACGGCCGAGTGCTGCTCATGTTGAAGTAAAGCTGATGAGAAAGAAGCTCTACTGAGATTAAAGAGAAGCCAGGCGGACACTCCTGTTCTTAAAGTTTTGGTGTATTTTAAATACCTGCAAGGAAATAGTAGTTGTAACTACTTTTATCTGTGATTAACTGATGGCTCAGTACACAAAAATGCTTTTATGTAAAATCCAACATGTAAACACAAAACTGAAATAATGAAGCTCTCAAATGATTTTCTACTAAATATTAAATATGATGATTTTGTTTGGCTTCATGTTTGAGCACTATGTGTTAAAATGGCTTCATCTCCCTCACAGTTCTTTCTATATTGATCTAAATCCAAATTAAAGCTGAGACGTTAATATAATATCTGTTATTTTATTTTAAATTGAATGTGCTGAATTCACAGAGCCTGAAAAACAAACACTGTCTGGACTGTAGATTGTGACTTTACAACAGAGCATCAAGATCATGTAATAAACAAAGTAGGATCCACTTTAAGGCCTTTATGTGATATGTGTCCAAAGGTATACGGACGCAGGGATGTTTACATACTCATCTGTTTAAAACGTTACATACAGTAGAAATGCGACTAAGTCAACTGACACCATCGGTTTCTGGCTGCAGATGTTTGCAGCTGTGCAACAATATGATGTTCTGGAGAAGCAGATTTTTTTTTTCATTTGTTGAGCTGTCATGCTTCACTGTGATTGGCTCAACTGTTTTCAGACCAGTGATATGACTGAGAGAGTATTTCTCAATCACCACATCCTCTGATCAATATTCAACTTCACTCAGGCCTTTTGAACGTTGCTCCGCTGCACAGACATGGACCTAAACAGCAGGTGCACGTGCCCAGGAGCTACCACTCTCCACCTGTCCAATTAAAAGTTATAATATCTGTAATATCTCTTTGTGAAACTGAGAGAGTGAAAGCAGTGTTTCATGTATTCTGCAATTCACACACACACACACAGTCTGAAGTGTATACTTTCTAATCAAGAAAAATGACATACAATAATAACCTCCAGCTGGGGTTACTGCCACAGTAGCTCTGCAGCGCTAACTGAGAATTAGCATAATTAAACAGCTCTAAGCCTGAAGTGCTAGCACTCCAGCGAGCTGCGGGGATAAAATGCTAACAGGAACAAGTGAAGGGCTAACAGTGTGTTCAGATGGCTTTCAGTGAAAATCCTCTCAGAGTGAAACTTCCTGCTAATTGGCTGATTCCCATTGAGAGCAGAACAACTGAGTTTCCCTTTTTGACCTTGATGTTACCCAAAATCAGTTAGTTTGTGGTGATCAAAGCACAAAAAGAGAAACAAAACTCAAAGGAAACATCTTTTTTTCTGGATGTATGACATAGTTGCTGGAAAAAACAAAACAAAACGCTTGACCTTGATGTAAAAAGTTGAACTACTTCATGAGCTTCTGTAGATAAAAGATAATCCACACACACACACACACACGGCTCTCATCCCTCCAGGTAGCGTACCTGTCTGTCTGTCCTTCTCCACGCAGTAGCAGCTGTCGTAGAACTCGGTGAAGGTGGTGGCGAGCTCGTACAGGTAGTCGCACAGCGTGTGGAGCAGCAGGTCGTCCAGGATCTTCTGCAGGATCTCGGGGAAGCGCAGGATGCATTTCCCCAGTTTCCACTCCTTCTCGTGGTCCAGCAGGACCTCGGTGGTCTCCGCGGCCTTCCTCAGCGCAGCCTCGTCGATGTTAGCCAGACGAGCTATGGACCTGCAGGACGTCAACAACACCATTAATACAGATGGCACATATTATAACATCCATTTTAACTGTTTTTGTTCATCCAAGAAAGCCTCAGATTACTCAGATTCACATAAAACAGATATTATTCCATTTATTTTGCATAAAGTGTTGTAATAATACCAAATTATTATTTCTATGTTACTCTATTAACTTGCTACAAAGAGCTGTAACATTCAGGATCTGCAAGAATGTCTTTTCAAGGACGAGAAAACAGCATCAACACAAAGTAGAGAACAGGTGGAACAAGTACAAAAGAAAAGAAAAAAAAAATACAACAAGACAAGCAAAAATGAGTTTTCCTGCTCGAGTTATGAAAAAAAAAAAAACCAGTGTAACAGCAGAAAGATGTGGATCAAGGTGCAGTTGTGCCTCTGGGATCTGTTCAATATTTACCAACCAGTCAGTTCCTTTCATACAGGAGAATGAAATGACTGGAGGTGTGACACAGCTGCCTTTCATGTCAACATCCGTTTGGTAGCACGGAGTGAAAACTGAAGTTGTTCTGTTGCGGGTCAAACAACAACACAAAAACAAAAAAAAACAAACAAAAAAAGCAGCTTCAGTGCAAAAAACATTTTAAACACCAACAGTAACCGACTCCAGTCAAGGTGAGTTTAGAAACGTGAGAAAATGCAGAATATTCTGAGAGACAGATTGACAGAAAACAACTTTGGTAATCAAATGATCGTTTGAGTCATTTGTCATAAACTAAATAAAAAAATCAAAACATTCTCTGGTTTCAGCTCCTTCAATATGTTTTTCTCTATTTTTTAAATCACTGTAAATTAATTTCTCTGTGCTTTCAACTGTTAGATAAAAACAATTATGTTTTAAACGTCACTTTAGGGCTCTGTGAAACTTCTCTGAACATTTAAAATGAGGATAATTGATTTTTGAGGCAGATGAGAGATATCTGAAAAACATTTTGATAACAATGCCTTACAATTAATGGGTTTTTTTTAAACAACTGTGACTGAAATATTAACTGAGCAGGATATTTTATAGCTTAACCCTTTCATTCAAAAGCCGTTTTCTTATATATGCATGGGGGTTTTAAATGGTATAGTTGCACATCAGCCAACACAGTGGACTCTAGTGTGTTGTCCCGTACACTGCCATCTATTGGCCAGCCTTTGTAAGTGCAACACAAATTTCTCAAAACCAAGATGGCCGCTTGCTGGCCGGAAATACTCAGCAGCTCAGGAATATCTTGCCAATCCTTCTATAGTAAAAAGGTAAATAAAATTTTGTAACATCAAGTAACAACTAAGGAGTAATACAATTGTTAAAATTTCCAAGTATTGATTTGATGTTGGGAGACAATTAATCATCTGTCCACCAAGTTGGACAAACTCCTTGAAAGTTCAAATATTTTTTTTCATGCTTAAAGAGGAATAAAAACACTCAAGAAAAAAAATCCTGACTGAGGTTTTCATAATTCTTGCATGAAAGGATTAAAAATAAACTTGTCAGCGCTCTCTGGTGGACAAACTAGACGGATATTTCTGCAATAAACAAGTGATTTATTGGTCTTTCTCTCTTTTATACCAGTGTTCAGTGTTTCTACCAGGATATTAGCTTAGCAGAGGTGGCTGTCACTTCTCACACATCACCACCTGAATCTGAATATTCCCAAATTGTAAAAAAGATTTTCATTTTTGCTGAGAGTGAGCCGAGCTGCTCTGATTCATTTCTGATCTAATTTACTAGATGACGGTTTAAACAATCGCTTCAATCATTTAATACGAGGCATTTCCCCCGACTCTATGTCTTTGTCTTTGGGTTTTTGGATTGTTAGTCGGGAAAAAACAAGACATTTGAAGACGTCATTCTGGGCTCTAGGAAACTGTGAGGAACATTTTATTTTCTGGTTTCTCTTCCAGCTCCTTATATTCCAAATATCCTCCCAGAAAGTTTCCTAGAAAGAACTCAGTCATTTGGTACTAATTATAAGTAAAATAAAGACAAGGTGTTCAACTGGTACACTTAAAATTAATTCCTGTTAATTGCTAAGCTAGAATAACCTAGCATGTCTCAGCCAGCGTACAGCAGGTCAGCTGATCATGAAAAGGTGTGCAGCTTGTCTAAAAGCAGATACACACACAATTAAACAAACAGTATATGAAAAATTAAGCTTCCAATGATAAATTACAGATTTCAAAATATATATTTAGGTTTGAATTAAAGGAAGTTCCAGCAGAAATCAAAAACTGCTTTTAAACTCACTTAGACTACAACACTTGTACAACTGTTTTGTCTGTTTTTAACTATAATTTGTTCAAATTACTTTACAGGAAACTTTGAAGAAATTGTTCGAGAATAACAGACTGTGAAAATAAACTCATTTTCATGTCTTGTAACATATATTTAGTACAACCTCTCAGCATGTGTCTGAAAGGTGTTGCCATTTTGTTCTTCGCTTTTCCTATTTAGACGCTCCGAGTTGAACGCCCCCCCCCCCCGCCCGAGGTTTTAAGAAAATCTCTCCATCTTTCTGTCTGTTTTTGTCTTTTTCTCGGCCTCTCTGACTCTCTAACATCCACATTTTGGGGGGCAGCTGCCATCAGTGAGCGCTCTATTGACTGAACACAGGAGCATCAAATCCTCTCAGGGTAGACCGCTCACCCTCCAAGCAAGAAAAAAAAAAAAACCCAACAACAACCAGAAGATCAATCTTTGCCGGGCACTCTGCCACCCCGAGTTAGACCAGTCAATCTGACTTAAGAAAAGGGCCCAAACCCCGGAGAGACTGCAATAGTGATGTTTCATAGTTTTTGTTGGTCCCACTACCCTCCTGCATCAAACACCTTCATGGATTTAGTGCAACATACTTTTTTCAAGGTCAAAAGCAAAGTTTCAACATTTTAAAGTGACGCAGTCTGTCTGGGTAACATGGTGTTAATACTGGAGGGTCTATGAACACCTATCCAACGTTTTGGGGGTCACTCTGTCCAATAAAACTCTTTTTCAGAGGATATTCTAATGTCTTATATCTGTATCTGGGGTACCACTACCCCAACACCCAACTTTTTTGCCAAATTTTCCACTTACAGTTTGTGCCACACTGCTCCTGTGGGTGTATCCGCATCTAAACTGGGTATAAATTGTTCCTTATAGACATATGTGTATCTATGATGTCATCATTCGTTATTTGGCATGTAGGGTATAGACAGAAATCCCAGGGGGCACCCAATATATCACTGTGAAGACAACTATGTAATTTCAATAATATTAATAATACACAATGAAAGCATTTGTGCTGATTATAAACACTTAATAGCACGTTTTTAAGTTTCAAAAGATTGTAACCCCCACTCTTTGCCTTACAATGGTTTGATCCGCTGCCTCCTTCAAGTCAATGAGAGAAGCTGGCGATGCAGCGTGGTGTTTCTTAGCTGGCAGGGCAACAGAGCGTTCAGTTAGCAGAGTTACAGCACTGCTCTCGGTGTCCCCCTCAGGAATAGCTCTTGAGAAAATTTCATCAATCGTCCCCACCAAAAACTGATATCAGATTTTCGCCCCTGATGTAGGAGATGGCGGTCCACAGACAAACTGAACGATGAAGAAGTTGCCCGTATCGATCCGCGGCTCTTGCTTCGGAGACTAGTGATTGCTGGCAGACAAGTCAGCTGAAACCTTCAAGTATGAACTCTGCCGTCTCCACCTGCCCTCCCACTGAACAAACCCAAAATTGTGTTTCATGATGATGTGCCATGTCCTCCTCCTCCTCCTCCTCCTCCTCCTCCTCACACCTCCGGGAAAGCAGGGGAGGAAGGGGATCAACGCAGCACTCTCTGCAGCCAGGAGACGGTCACTTGATACACGGATAAGAGGTCCAATAATTGGTTCTTGCTGACTGAAAACACCCCAAGGACTAATCCCTTGCAACAAGCCCCCTCCTGGGTCCGCAAGGCTGATCTGATATGGGTAATGAAAGTATACTGGTACCAGTGGGAGGTACTGTGCCAGGACAGAGTGGAGACGAGGGAGAAATGTGTCGGAGGAACTCAATTTACCTTTCCAGATATTTTCAGGGTCCCAGAGGGAGCAGTCGAGCTCGCCGGCCTGCTGGGGTTTGACGCTCAGAGAATGATTCATATTCATCTTGTGTTACTTGATTAAAATATTATAAGACAGACGGCCTGAACGGAGTCTTCGGCATCACTTTGTGGAAAGACTCAGAGTCACATGTCCAAGTTTTAACTTCTGTAACGTAATTACACACCTGAAACATCAAGGCAGACAGCAGGAAACACACACATGCACGTCTGTAGTCACACATGTTCCTCACGCGACAGGGAGTAAAACTGTTGGATGGATTCAAAACAAACTGACAACTTTACTAGTCTTAGATCTTTAGTTTTTGAAGAGGGGGGAATTAAAAGGGTTTATCTGCTGCACGGATGGCTCAGCTGTTCACTGTGAGGCTCAGCTTTCATCAGTCTGAGCTGGATTTAGGCTCAGTTGTGTTTTAAAGGAGTAGTTTGACATTTTGGGAAATATCCACAGTCACTTTTTTTTGCTGTTGTTTTTGATAAGAAGAATGAAAAACAACCCTCGTGTCTGTTGGTCCGGGTAAGATGAGGAAAGAGCTGGTTTGCAGACATAAAAAGCATTTAAAAAAAAAAAAAAAAAAACAATTATTTCACAAACACAAATAAAAAAACCCAAATGTGTAATATGTGAAAGTAGAGAAAAAACAACATGGAAGTTTATTTAAAAAAAAAGTGCTTTTATCAATCTAAACACAGCAAACTGGTCGTGCCTTTATCTTCCTCATTAATATTCATATTTAAAGCTATAAGCTGTTTCCTACATGCGAGGACGCTAAACGCTATTTTAGCATGAACCTTAAACTGAAGTAAAGAGTATTTTTAGAGCCGTCTCATCACCAACTAAATGGACAAACGCTACATTTGACGGCACTAAAAGTAAAAAATCAGCAGCTTTAATCCTCGTTTGCACAAAATTTAATGCCGATCGAGCTAACAGGAGTCGAGATATTTGACTTCTGACCAAAGTGCTGGACCCATAACCGGTTGACAAACCTCGTTATCTCTAGAGCCAAACCGCTAACGAAGACAAACACAAAAAAAACCCAAACATCAACAAGTTGCACATTTCAGCTTTGCAAGAGGAAAAACTCCCTTACAACAGTTGTGACGATATATTTTGGTGTCAGATTCATGTTGCTGCCATGTTTGTTTGTTTTTTGCAGTTACAAAATGTATTTGGCTGGAAAAAATGAACATCTCTGTATTGAACTTCTTGCAGAATCCTCACCTGATGCGGGTGAAGGCGTAGAGGAGGTACGCGGCGGTGTTGCCCCGGTCGTCCAGCATCTTGTCAAACGAGAAGACGTAGTCGTTGATGCGGTTGTGGGAGAGGTCGGCGTATTTGATGCAGCCAAAAGCGACGGACCTCTGGGCTTTAATTAGCTCCTCCGGGGTCAGAACCTGCAGAAACGGAAAAATATGGAGCTGAAAATCTTTCCCCACCACCCCCACCCCTTCCTCCTCCCTCTGACAACACTCTTTAAAGGCATTAAAAACTGTGATAACTGCAGCTATTATCAGCTTGTAATTATTGCAGGCGGTACTTCACCTTATGCTCCTAACAGTAAAACCAGTGGGTTGAATTTAATCGAATAATGAATCTAATTTACTGACTTCAGGCAAAGATTAAAACTGACTCATCAAGTCATAGCCTTCCCCCTGAATCTGTATGTTGATACATGTTTGATACCACAGGCAGTTTATTATGCAGAAGGTTTTATGATAAAAGATTTGATTTGGGAAAAACAAAAAATTCCAGTCAAGCAGAGAAGTCAGTGAGGGAACGAGGTGACATGACGGGACGAAGCAGAACAAACGAGAGGAAATAAAGGGACGGGACGTGATAGGGAGGAGATATGACAGTTCATTTCTGTCATTTATTAAGCATAATTGCCAGAAAAATTAACTTGTTTCAGCTTCTCATACAGTCTTGCTGCTTTTAATCCAATTAATTTGAATTTTTGTTCTTTCACCGTGTGTAAAATGTCTAAATCTTTGTTTAAAATCGAGTTATTACAACATGAAGAATAAGGACATTTTTTTTATTATTAGATGAAAGCTGCTACATTAGCTGTTCCGGGATGGGGAACAAAATCCACATCCTCGCTTTGAGCAAAAATGCATTTAAAAGTAGATGTGAAGCTTATATTCAGCTTCAGCAGTCTGAGTTAGTCATTAGAGTGGATATCTGACACATTTACAGTCTTTTTACCATCAAATTCCCCCTTTGTGTTTCCCTGTTGAGCTGCGGTGGAAGTATAGTAACAAAAAGAGGAACTTTGGCACTAAAAAGACTGTAACGTTGAAAGATATCTACTTGATTTGACTCATTTGGACGGCTCAAAAAAAGAGTTGAGTAGAGGAGTTAGCATGCTAATGTTAGCTTTATTGCCTACTCGCATTTAGCATGTTAGCTTTTTGTTTTGTTTATATGTGTACAGTGTTCACATACAAACATTTAACACGTAACATTTATCATGTTAGAGTCTTAACATGCATACAGTTTGCATGGAAACATGATGCTAACATTTAGCTTGCATGCTGATGTAAGCATGTTAACAAACTAAAGATAGCATGTTAGCATTACGTCATGTATAGACTGAGTTTAGCACTGCGTAATTTTGGCAGAAAGTTGAGACTGTAACGTTGAAAGATATCTACTTGATTTGACTCATTTGGACGCTGAAGCTTCATATTAGCTTCAGATTAACTTTTAAATACATTTTTGCACAGGAGGAGGACTGTGGATTTTGTCCTCCATCACTTCCATTGTAAGTGCATTATGAAGGGATCTTCTAATGGTCAGTATGAACAGAAGGAATGATTACAGCAAGAAAAACAGGTTTAATGTTCATTTGAGCTCCTGACTGTTGTTTTATGACACTAAAATTGAAGGAGACTTATAAAAGAGACAAACATTTATATCGATCTTTATTTCCTGGGTGTTTTTGGGAGGTAGGGATGGAGTTTTGAATTTGAATCCTTTCAAATTTCAGATTGAATCTTATTAGGTTTACGTTTCAACATTTGCAACTCAAAGATGTCTAATTATTTTTGATTTGGGCACATCAGTAATCTTATTGACTCTGAATTCTGATGTCCTGTTTAGCAAACGGCACGTTTCCTCTGAACTCGGACTCCAACTCTCTCTTTCTCTACAAAACATCCAGCCAGCAGCTTCTCATTTTTAGCAAACACTGACTGTCGCTTTTGCCAGTTAAGATGACAAAACTCTACTTAACGTTAACGAAATTAAACAAAGTCTGTTGTCGGGTTTATGTGTCTGAACTCCACCTTTGTGAAGGAGGAATCTCCACTCTGTAACACTGCTGTTTATTTGTTTCCAGACTCCCAACTGAGCTACTTTTTATTTAATTCAGTAAAAAAAAAAGGTAAAAAATACATTTTGGGCAGGTTGTGATCATTTGGGCAACTTTTTGTATCATTTGGCTGGTTTCTAAAAATGAAACAGTTCGGTTTTAATCACTGAGATTGACAAATGGTGCAACAACCAGGTCGCAGTTATGACAGAAAAATCAGTGGCTATTGATACTTTTCTTTGTCATACATGATAGTGAACTGAATATTATTGTTGAGACGCGAAAATCAGCAGATTAATCGATAATGAAAATAAGTTTTTGGCTGCAGCCCTGGTCAGAAGCATCAGATCGGGCCAGAATAAGTTCATCAGGACGTCCCTAATAATTACTAATGAACTTAAATATTTGTCAGTCGAGGCCCTAAAGACAGCAGGATGCAGCGTGACACAACAGGATGAGGAATAACAGGACGAGGCAGGAAATTACAGAACATAACAGGATATAAAAAGTATAAGAGACAAAAAAACAAAACATAAATCAAAGCGAGAGAGAAGAACAGAAGCAACACAACGGAGTATAAAACAACACAACGGCAGAAAACAAATCTTTAGTGTTAGCGGTGCAGGCGGAGGTTGATGGAGGCCGGGGTTGGGGTTGGTATTAATGAGGCTGGGTTAGCAGATGGTAGACATGGGCACCGACCCAGACAGAGAGCATAGTGCCAGAGCAGAAGGGCCTGCAGGGAAACTGCTCTGGCACCGGTTTCCCACAACCTTCCCAGCAATAAAATAAAAAAAAAAAAAAAAAAAAATCAGTGCAGTTCAACTGGAAGTCACTGCCTGTTTACACTGCATCACATGTTCCAGATAAAACTTAACCAGGTCAGGTTCTCTCTCTCTCTGTTCTTATTTATCCTCCTGCAAGTTCAATTTCAGACACTTAAACATCAGCAAATGCAAACACCTACGCTTAAATGAACAGAAAAGTCTCTGTGTGAACAACAGCAGCTAATGCTAACTCTGGGAGGGAAGAAAAGGTTTGTAAACAGATATTTTTTGAGTTGAATCCTGAGACGAGCTGCAACAATCTGGAGGTCAGGAGGTGAAAATTTAACACTTCCTGTTCACTTCCCTTCTTCTAACGAGGTCCAGTTGAGCTGCACAGGAGCCGGTGATGGAGGACTCGTGTTGTGGACGCTCATCAAAACTTCCCCGGAAGACGTAACCAACAGTTCCTTGACTGATGATTTTATACGTTAAAAGTCAGGGGACATAAACAACTTCAGCTGATACGACTCCGTAACCAAACTAATGTAAAAATGTAGGAATGTAGTGTTTTTTTTTATTAAAAGTGTACTTACAGGTTTTTCTTTAAACTTTTTTCTAGCCACAGTTGCAAAAAGGCTTCAAGGATGGCAGTTTGACGAGCCATCGCTCCGAAATATCTCAACGACTACTGGGAGGACTGGGAATTTGGTCAAAATCGGGTCAAAATTTTAATTTCTGAGATCTTGCTTCATTACCAAATACTTGCAAAACGAAGGCTTTTACGTCACTAACATAATATGTGGCTACATTTTTAAAAACGGGACATATTCTGCTTTATGTGATTTTCTGTGATTTACATCCTGTTTTGATGCCAAATGTTAAACAGTGTCAAGACTTGTTCTCTTAAAATTCTTTTAAAACTTCTTTTAAACTTAAACAGGGCTCCCACGTTAAACGGTCCAAATCTCAACACTGCAGCCTCAGATTCTGTCGCCTTTATTTGTCTGATTTATTCTCACTTTTTTAGCAAACAAAACAAAAAACTTTGAGTCCAACATGAGATCTGATGAGTCTGTTCTACCCACGTTTCCTACATGTTTGCTGAAGAAAATGTGAAAATGCTCCCTTCATGTTAAACCCAGGTTTCAGGTATAGAGTGCCAGGATTGTGTTTGTCCAGGTCTTAAAGTTTTATGATTTTCTGAGTTAAACAAAGTCTATTCAGTGCTGTCGGCCAATGATTAGAACTTAAGCATGATCCACATCCAAATAGTTCAGTCTGTCCGAGAACGACAGAGACGAACCAGTTTCCAGGGATGAAAAGCAAAAAACAAACACTCAGAAAAAGCTTCGAGCTCACTCACACACACACACACACACACACGAGGATGCAGGAAGAAAAAGGGGAGGATGATGAAAAAGACGGAGGAGAGAAAGTGAAGAATAAAAAGCTAGAGTTTGAGAGAGACCGCACGCCGTCGAGTCGTCCTCGGAGCTCCGCAGATGAGAAGGGAAATGTTTTGAAAGGTTCGGCTTGTGCAGGATGAGAGCGGAATAACGGCTGCAGTAGAGGGAGACGGTCATTACTGTAAAATAAGCCTCATCAGGGTGAAGCCAAACCCGCAAATAATGAGCCGCTCGCTGGATGGTGTCCCTCTGATTAAACGGCTGCTTATCAAACATTTGACACGTAATACTGATATAAAGTATTTCCTATACAAGCTGGAATAAGTTTCAGAAGTGATTCCAGTGAGCTGTAACAGAGGAGGGTCTCTGCATTAAGTTTTATCAATTATTCTGAGGAGAAATCAGTAAAATAAAGCAGATCTCCTGCAGATGATTGGATATGAAACAGCAGGAAGTGTCCAGAAATAAAAGACAGTCAGAGAGTTTTAATATAGAGTTAAATATTCACCGAAGCCATTTAAAGCATTCAAAACACTGTAAGTCTTGAGGTGTTGCAGTTTATCGTTTGTTTTCTCTTCTTTCGTCTCCAAAAAAGAAGCGAGACTAGTGCTGCAACTTATGATTATTTTCTCTCATCATTTTGTCAGTAAAATATCAGACAATACTGAAAAATGCCAGAGTCAAAGGTTACGTAACGTACAGTATAACAAAGGAAAGTATTAAATCATCACATCTGTGGAGCTGAAACCAGTAAATATTTGACTGAAACTATTATTCAATTTCAAAAATAGTGGCAGATTCATTTTTATTTTTACTCTCCTTATACCGTCGGTGCAGAAGTTTTTCTTTCTTTTTTTTTAGTTTGTTTTCTTATTTGACCTCTTGGTGGCGTTTGATGAAAAGTCAGGACAACAGAAGAGCAGTTACTGAGAACAGAGACGGAGTTTAATGACTGAACGTTGTAAAGTGAAACCGGAATCTTCCGGCTTGTATTTCAGTTATTGAATTTTGTTTATTTCCACTTTGAGGTTATTAATACTTCCTGCTTTTCAATTATTTCCATTTCCTCTTGTTAAACAGTCATTTGTCCCATGTCGGAGCATTTTCTTTCTTTTTTTTTTTAAATTGTTGAAACATAACACAACAGATCAATGAACAAAGCCAAACAAGACTAAACTCTTTATATGATTGACAACAGGTCAGATTTAAGAAAATTAGTGTCATTCATCAATTTATGAACAAAGTACAAACTAAACTTCAGAGCTGTCGTACAGTCATGAACAGACAAGAGTTTAAATACGATACTGCAATCAACTAAAATAAAAATATATAACCCAAACAAACTTCTGTTCCCCATATCATCATCATCATCATCATCATCATGGCTGCCAGTTTAGTAAGAGGTTTATAGGATTATTTTGGTGCTACATTTTCACATTTTTGCGAGTTAAACTCACCCACAAACTCAATTTTTAACACGATAAGCGATTTATGACAAGTTTGGGCAGTTAAGAGAGTTAAAAAAAAAAAACTGGATTACTTTGAAACTGCAGGAAGCTTAAAATGTGATGATTATGAGGCAACATCTGCAGTTATTAGGAACATCTCTTAAAAAAAAATAAAAATCTTCAAAGGGGATTTATTGACGATTATCCATTTATTGGGACATCAGAGATATTTATAGCCTTGAATAGTGTAAGTCACTCCAGATCTAAGGAGATGTGTATCAGGTCTGTGTGTTCAGCCCTCGTTTCTACAGTAAATTCTGACTCTCTCACCTTGTCTCTCTCCTTCTCTTTCAGTTTGTCCATGGATCTCTTCAGTCCCTCCTCCAGCAGGTCCATCAGCCTCACCGTGTCTCCAGACCGAGTCTTAAACTTCTTCCTGAGCGGCAGGAAACAAAAGTTAAGAGTCGGGTTAGTGGTGAACTCGCTTCACAAACACATGAATGCCTGAAACACACCAGCTGGGAAACAAAACACTCGATTACCAGACGGTGCAGAGTTTTAGTGCTGAGAGCAGGTTGGACTGAAAGAGAAACAGAACTTTCCAACAGGTACTGAGGTCGGCAATAATTATCATGACAGCAAACTATTAGATTACATCAAGCTTGCCGACGCCTCGGGGCGATACATTTTATACAATCAAGCAAATCAGATGAGCGTTACAAACAGAACACGAGCCAAACATTTAATAACCCCCCTTTTCTTCCCTGTTTACTCGCAGCTTTAACGGCTCCCCCCGTGGCTGCGTTAAGCTCTTATTGTCTGGGTGAGCAATTATGAAAACACCATGATAAATTTCTAATGGAGTTTGGAGTAGCGCAGACATTGTGGGGCCAATTTACGCCCCCTCAGGTTACCGCGGGGCGTTTAGCAGCACTTAGTTACGGCCTCTGCGAAGCGTAACGTCAACCCCCTGCCTGTGCCCCGGCTCTTCTTCTCTGGACGATTGATTAGGAAAAAACAACAGCGTGACAGATAGTGTTCAAATTATAGAGCGTGCTCAACTATCAGCCACACAGTAATCACTGCTTACTATAAAAAGGAAATAAATAATAGACCAGGAAAGACACGTCCGTTCCTGTAACTGTCGGTACAAACGCTTCAACTGGGACGGCAAACTGGGATCATGGCAGTTAAAAATATACAAAACGTCCCAGTTGAAAACAAGTGATGTGCTTCATCATTTTATCTGCTTTTTGTTTGGATTAAACAAACAAGACGAAACGGAGGGGAAGTAGAGGAGGAAGAGGAAGGAGAGGAAGATGTAGAGAAAGGATGAGAAGTAGAAGGAGAACGACAAGGAGGATGAGGAGGAATTTGAGGAGGAAGAGAAGGAGAATTAGAAAAAAGGAGAAGATGTAGGAATTGGAGAAGAAGATTTAGAAAAAAAGGAAGGGGAGAGGGAGAACAACAGGGAGGATGAGGAGGAATTTGAGGAGGAAGAGAAGGAGAGGAAGAATTAGAAGGAGGAGGAGAGGGAGAAGAAGCAGGGGAAGGAGGAGGATAAGGAGAACGATGGAGGATGAGGTGAAAGGGAAGGAGGAAGAGAAGGAGAAGAATTAGAAGAATGAGGAGAAGGTGGAGGATGGAGGGTGAGGAGGATTTGTAGAAGAAGAAGAAGAAGAAGGAGGAGAAGAAGAATTAAGAAATGGAGAAGTGGAAGGAAATGAAGGACAAGAAAAAGGAAAACAAGAAAGACAGGGAGGATGAGGAGGAAGAAAAGGAGAAGAAGAATTTAGAAAAAGGAGAAGAAGAAGGATGAGAAGAAGGAAGAGAACGAGAAGGTGAACAAGGTGGAGGAGGAGAAGAATTAGAAACAGGAGAAGTAGAAGAAGGACAAGAAGGAGGAGAAGAAGAATTAAGAAATGGAGAAGTAGAAGGAAATGAAGGACAAGAAAAAGGAAAACGAGAAAGACAGGGAGGATGAGGAGGAATTTGAGGAGGAAGAGAGGGAGATTTAGAAAAAGGAGAAGTAGAAAAAGAGAGGAGGAGAGGGAATGTGAGGAGGAAGAAAAGGAGAAGAAGAATTTAGAAAAAGGAGAAGAAGAAGAAGGACGAGAAGAAGGAGGAGAACGAGAACGACCGGGAGGATGAGGAGGAAGAGAAGGAGAAGAAGACTTAGAGAAAGGAAAAGTAGAGGAAAGACGAGGAGAAGGAGGTGAAGGAGAACGAGGAGGAGGATGGGGAGAAATTGGAGGAGGAAGATGGTAAGAAGAACTACCAACCAAAGAAGAAAAAAAAAGCAATGAGGAGTTGAAGGAGAAGATGAAGAAGAGGGTGGAGGAGGAGAAGATAAAAGGGGTGAAGGGAGGGGGACAAGAAGAGGAAGGAAGAGGAGAAGAAGAAGACTAAAGATGAAGAAATTGGACAGGAAGGAGCGAAGAGCTAATCTGCTCCTCACATGCTGAGTAATAACGTCTCTGCCTCGTCTGTATATTTTCCTTCCTTGTCAATGGAAGCCGTGTAGTAAAATACTGGGTTTATGTCCGATAATAAATGTAATAAAAACATGTAGCAGAGGTGATAAAGATACCGTGAAGGACATCCAGATGATTATAGTGTGGCGGTGGAGACGTCTGAGACGCTGCTCGTCTTTGCCGCTGCTCTGATGACAGTGATTTGGAGTCGAGTTAAACCGTTATTTGTCTTTAACGCTCGCGGGGTTGAGTTCAGTGTCGCAGTCACACACACAGTAAACACCAGATCCTCTAAATAAAAACACACACCGACTATTTTTGATCGTTAAGACTTGAATTTGGACATAAAGTTTAAGGGTTCCTGTTGAACATGGCCGCATTTACCTCCTGTGGGGACCCGGGGCAAAAATTTGCTGAGGCCCCCGGTGACCCCCCCAACTATACATGGTTGTACACATGGTCGATTTACAGAAAAATAACTGGCAACAATTTTAATAAGTGATGAATCATTCAAGTCATTTTTTAAAGCAAAAATGCCAAAAAAGAGAGAATATTTTCTTAGTTTCCATGATATTAAACTCAAAATCTTTGTGTTTATGACAAAAATTCATCTACACATGTTAACTTTAGGGAATAATGATCTGTAGTTTTCACTATTTTCTAACATTTTATACAATGAACAATCAATAGATGATTAAAGAAAATAATTGATATTGAAAATAATAGTAGGTTGCAGCCTTACAGGACCTCCTATGATAGAATAATACAACCTTGCCCTCAGTTTTTAATAAAACACGACTTAACAACTAATGAGCTCAATGTAAACTAAAATAACTCATTGTGACGGAGGATGGAGGAGTTCAAACTAGACTTCAAACTTGCACATTTACGATTAATAATGAGCTTCAGAGATGGTGTGTTGGTAGGCTAGACGTTTACCCCCGTTTCCAGTCTTCATATAGCTAAATATAGCTGCTGTAGATTTAATTTATAAGCGCCTACAACTTTGGAATCAGCGTGATATAAGATACTAGAACTTTTGTGACTATTGACGCTAAATATTTCAGTTTGTTGTATTTCTTTCTTTCTCATGTGGTGTTTTGTTGGGTGTAACTGCTTTTCTATTGTTTTTCTGTGTACCTTGTTAAAAACTGAACTGTATACATTTTTTATTGATTTTTTGATGCTTTCTTATGGATCTAAAATATCTAAGCTCATAAATTTGTTCTCAGCGCTCTGGAGTTCAGGGAGGTCACGTCGTCAGTCAGCAGCCGAGTTCAGTCGACTCTCAGTGGATTTTTTTTCAGACAAAATTCTGGTGTTTTTGTTTGCAGCGATGTCACAGAGAGTCACATCTGTGTGTTTTAACTCACTTGTCTTCTCCCAACACCACTCCGAAGCCTGCGTGCTCCACCCGGGTCACCTGGGGGTTGTACCAGCCAATCATCTGAGCCGCAGCAAACACTACCTGGAAGTGTGTGGCCTGCAAGTGAAAGCACACACACATACACGATCAGTGACATATAACATAAATGCCATGGTCATTTTTCCAGATAAGGACAGGACTTTCTATATGTCACTGCTGCCTGGAACTAAACTGCTTCCTGACCAGTCACACACACACACTAATGAAGTATAGGCAGAGCTGTGTGCACGAATGCGTACATGTCTGTGTTAATTTCGGAGTATATCAAGTCCTTTAGGGACTTCTTTAACGTTTAGACAGACACTGGCTTTATTTTTCAGTCTAGAGAGGTCAATTCAGGAATATTTTAATAGTTCAGTGTCAACTAAAATAAACTCGATCAAACGCAGATCCTTTCTTTTCTCTCCTGCCTGCAGCAGCGCGAGTGTGTGAGGGAACATTTGAAAACCTTTATTTATTTATTCAGGGAAGTTTCACTGAGAGGAAGCCTTTTTTCTTGCAGGATTGCACTGATCACATTCACACCTGGAAGCTTCTCAGTACAACCACAGTCTGACCTGCCGGCCACTGAGCAGCTCCACTGGAGCAGTTTTTGGGTTAAAGGTCTTGCTCAAAGGCACCTCAGTGGTGGTAATGAGGGAGGGACAAGTGCTGCTTTTTCCACTTTTTCCCCACCCGGATGTATCCTTCCGGTCACTTCTCTAACCTTTACACCGCCACCGCCTTCTTCTCTTCTGGTAAAGTATAAGGCATGCTTCTCGCTCTGAGCTCTGCAAACACACTTGGATCCGGCTCGTACCTCTCAAAATGTGAAACATCGCGGTCGAGACTGTGCAGCTCCTTGTTTATGATTGGACCGCTAAACAAATCAATTTCTCTTCCGCCTGCTTCTGAAACACACTGATATGATGTCAAATTTTGGAGGGGAGGTTGGCTACAACAATAAAGAAACGCAGCTACACAAGCTAGCAAAGCTACCGAAAACATGTCTACCGCCGCCTTCGGCTGTCTCCGTCAGTAACGTGACCCCCAGTTGTGCAGGTCATAGCTGTCTGTTGAGTCTCTCCTAGCACCAGTGTGCTACAGAAACTCCTGCATCGACTAGAGCACAGCTGTCTCTAGAATAATACATTTTATTCCTGCACGGTACAAATGTATTAAGGTATTAATCAACTGTTTGACCTCCATGCTGTTCTCCTCCTTCACCCTTGAAAGAAAGATCAGAAGTTTCTGCTTCTTGAAGAACAGGACTGAACACTTTAGATTTTAACTGTTGGTATTTTTTTCTTAGGTTTCTGTTTTTAGTCTCTTCTATCTGAACATCCACATTATCTCTCTCTCTCCACCCACCTGTCCGCTGTCCGTGACGTAGATGATGATGTCGGCTTTCTCCTGGAAGACTCGCTGACGCAGGGCCGCGAGGTCCGACGTGTCGTAGGTGTAGCCGCCGTCAGACTTGACGATGGTGAGGGGGATGGACTGACCCGGGGCGAAGACGATCTTACGACCCTCGTCCAGCTCCATCAGGCCTGCGGGGGGACGGATAGATGGATGAGGAGGACGTGAGAGAAGGAGGGATGGAAATGAGAGAGAGAGAGAGGAAAATGATAAAATGATAGTCATCACAAAAAAAGACAGTAATAATGTAGGTTGGAGAATCATTGGAGAGGAAAAAAAAGAAAAAGGAGATGAGTGAAATGAGGGATGAGGGAAAGAAATGCAGAAAAACAGGGAATGGAGAGTGAAATAAAAACAGTTAGGATTTGATAGAGGACATTTATGAGACAATATTGCCCCCTGGTGGTCAAGTCAGGTAACTACAGACTGCAATGAATCAAAGAATGTAAGAATATTGATGCAAAAATGCTTCAAATAACCACAATACCCAAAGAAACACATTAAATACCATGCAGAGACAACAAGGACTTCAATTCTGGGAGACTTAAGCCTCAATACATTTTAAACTTTTCTAGTTTCCCTGAAATAACGATCCATTTGAGAAGCAGACTTCACTTCAGTTTGTATAATAGCTTCTTCTGCCACTCCTCTCTCTCTCTTCCTAATAGGTCCTGAGTGTCCAGGTGTTCCCACTTTGACCTTTGACCTGCTGCACACTGACCTCTCTGCTCAAACTCCTTCACCACCTCCGTCATCATGTCCTGGTAGTACGATTCTCCTCTCTCGATGAGTCGGACTTCCAGGCAGTCGTAAACCTTCTGAAACTCTGAAACGCAAACAAGCAACATTCATGTTAGTTTGTTTTAAGACCAATTTAAGATTCTGAAATCAAGAAAACAACGATGGAAAAAAGCCTGAAACTGATTTAACACATGAAAAGTTACAAAAGTTTGTTTTAAAGGTTGTTTTTGTGATGCATTTTCAGGTCAGAGGTTTGGTTTCAGAAGTGTCTTAATTTATATAATTGTCATCCAGCAATTAACACACGATTAAGTTGCTTATCATGCTTTCCATAATAATAATGGTATTACACAAAAATGTCATACACATATTCAATATGAGAGGTTATTTGTGCACATGTATGTCATATATGAATGTATACATAATATTCTGTTAAAGTATTCCTATAATTTGTATATTTGGTCTTGCATCTCTGTACATGGAAGCCTTGTAAGCCCATATGGGCTGAACATCTTGTAAGACAGTTACTTTTAATGACAAACACTAATATATCCACATTATGAGACTCAAGGAGTTGCAACATGGTGATTGCACCAACTGAAATGTAGTTTGGTGAGGAGTTCCCAAACTTTTCCATGCTAAGGAGCCTCAAATAGATCAAACAGAAACCTTTTGGTGTGGAACCTTGTTCTATGTCACCTGAGAAGAGGTATCCAACCCCTGGCAACAGAAGTAGGTAAGTGAGGAAGGTGGAGTGCACTTAGTTTGATTGTAGGCTACTTTATATGATAACCTGTGTGCATCCTGAATTATTTTGGTTTGATGAAAATGAGAAGTAGGACTGAGTGGCAACGTATGGACTAGTTTTATTGGACATAGTTTAGTCCATCTAAATGTCAACATATTTTAGCATTATTTAGTTGTACATATTTTCCAGTATTACGTTATGATGGTCAATTTGAGAATTTATCAAATCAAATCTGCAGGGACGTCTAGTCGCGGTTGCAGCCGTGCCAGAAGTACAAGGAGCAAAAATCTAAGTATCTTTGTAAACTGATGATCACAAAAAAAATCAAAAATGATCTCTGTTTGAAGTTACATTTAGGTGTGAGATCTCCTGCAGGTTTAATGTTGGGATTGAGGCAAAGATTAGATTAATAAACATATTTTTAGGTTACAGCTTCGCTGGCTTATCCGTAAAGTGACGAGACGATCCAACGCGAGCTGATGAGATGATAACACACATCAGGCACACGACACGGAGTGACGCAGGACATAAAGCACCGCCCCCCCGGGTGGAATACCAAGTTTTGAGGGAGTCCCGAAATAGGGGAGCGTGTATGTTGCCTGACAGGCAAAACCCAGGGCATACCGCTGTTAACCTTCATTACTGAGACTGCACTGTGATAACTGAAGGCGACTCAGATGAACATATTAACATAAACTCAGAGCTTCTCTCATCTGGATTTTGGTGGTTGGACAGCGAGATGACACTGTTTACAGAGATTTTAGTAAGTAAAATCAAACTGAAACTGTTATAAAAGGACTAAGATTGGATTTTAAATCATGCCCAGTTTTTCAACAACCCCTAAAAATGCACCCAAAGCTGCAAATTTCAGATTATCATTACAGATTAGTAGTCATAGTAACAACAAAAGTCAAGATAATTCAAAACAGTTCAGTTGCTGCATTCTGGTCTATTTTCTGAAACACAATCAGTGCGTTTACATGCATTTAAGTAGCTGTGGATTAAGCAGATTTGTTAACTGCCATGTAAACAAGAAACCTGGTTTCTGTAATCAGTGTAGGGGATTAGAGAAACCTGGTTTCCCCAGCGAGACTTCTCCTGAAGAACCCCGATTTATCTGCCATGTGCACACGTGAGCAGGTTCCTAATCGTGCGTAACAAAAGACTGCAGACAGCGAAACTAAGAGAGAGATTACACAGAGCGATTTGTCCTCGTATTTAAAGTAATTCCATCCAAAGTTTGACTAAAGCAGAAACTAAAACAAAGTAGCCTGTAGAAGTCTGAGTTACTACTGCTGAATATTTGAGTATTTGTTAAATTCACACACTAAAAAAGGTTTTGTCTGTCTGCTGTAACACAGACACAGATAAAATGAAAGTCACTATCACTAATACAGTTAAAATCGTCACAGGTTTAGAGAAGTCTGGTTACTGATCTGCTGCATGTATACGTGGATTCACAATAACCTGGTGCCGGTTTCACAAAGGTATTTCTGACTGGTCTGTAGCGTTAGGCCAGTCTTCATTTTGCTCATAGATTAGTCTAATGCAATTTAGACTGTTTCACAAAAATAAAGACTAACGTTAAGCAAAAAAAACTAGACACCTTACCCCCCAGGCTAACTCAGGCCTAAGACCCATGTTACCATGGTAACAACCGTTGACACCAACTGACCAGTAGCACCAAACAAAAAAAGGGGGGAAACATTTCTTTCTTTGCGTCTTATTGTTACACTCTTCACTAAATTTTCCAAGTAAAATGTCCTTGTAACTGTTGAATTCCTCCAGAAGACACATATATTCTGCTGGGGTAAACGGAGCTGAGTGGTTGGATGAAGTCACTGGTTGACCATTTTATTTGTTTTGAAAAAGGTCTTAATTTACCCAGAATTCATTGTACAGTCGTCCTACTTAAGATAGTCAAGAACTAAACCGCTTTGTGCAACGGATGAATTTAGACGTCTATCTGTTGTATCTAAGCAACAGTCCTCTGGTTACTTAAGTGCATGTAAATGGTGTAAAAACTGGTCTCTGAGACAAATTTTCTATGATATATTTCCTTCACTGAACAATCTGCTGCTAATAAACTACCAGAAATAGCATGTGGTGTCACAGAAGAAAGCTGTGGATGGATTTTAAGGTGGATTATTCCTTCATGTAGTCACACACAGATAAAAATCATATCCAGTCTACCTCCCCTGGAAACGTCACAGATGAGGTTCCAGGCTTTGATGAAGTCGGGCTCTTTGCTCTGCAGTCTGACGACACACTGGTACGCTCGCTTCTTAAAGTCCTCCTCCTCGTCGAAGCGCTTCTTAGACTCCTGATGGAGAGAGAGAGGAGGAGGAGGAGGAGGAGGAGGAGGAAAAATGAGGGGAAGATGTGGGCAGAGAAAGACAATAAAGCAAATAAGAGAAGGGAGGATGATGTTAGAAGTAAATGAGGTGTGGAGAGAAATGAGGGAGGACGACAGCAGAAAGGATTCAGACGATATTACGGCTGCAAAGAGCTTTAACAGCACAGAATTTTCTCCTTTACTGTTTTATAACTCACATTAACCGTCAAAAGTTTCTCTTTCATTCTTCCATTACTCATTAAACTATTTTCCCCTCTGTGAACTTCGCATGCAATAAAAACTATGATAGATGACTCTTCAGATATAGATTAACATGACACACAACATGCAAACAACCGTGCAGGAATTTAAGGGCTGCAACTGAGGATTATTTTCACTATCGCTCAATGTGACGATTATATACATGATTATTCGAGTTTGGTCTATAAAATGGTAAAAAATGCACATCAACATTTCCTGAAGCCCAACGTGACGTCTTTAAATAGCTCGTTCTGTCCGATCGAGAGTCTAAAACGTTAAGATATTTAGTTTACTATCATGTATGATGAAGAAAAGCAGCAAACAATTAAGAAGCTGGAAACTATAAACGTTTTGCATTACGATTAAATGATTACCAAAATAGTTGCAGATACATTTTCTGATTGAATCGAACCATCACATATGTAGGTGTTATGCTACCAGAAGACAACAATAGCTTCACTTCCTTCTTCAAACGTTGAAACATACAGCGACTAGTATTAAACTTAATATGAGTGACAGTAACTGTGAGTTAAAGATCCTCTCTAGACATGTTTTAAGATGGATAACGATATTCTTTTTGTGTCTAATATGGGTTTTTCCACTGATAGTATTTCAGGAAAGTATGATTATCTTGACATTTATGGTCAGAATAATCCAAGCATGAAAGTTTTATACCAACATTTCTTGTTTTTATCTCTGTGGATTCAGACAGTGAGCGGCAGTGGGAACACACAGAGAGAGACAGATGGAGATTTAACTAACTTTGTAGAAGGCCTGCAGGTCACTGATGGGCGGAGAGACGGTCAGGTAGTTTGGGAATTTATCCTGCAGGTGGGCGATCAGCATCCCGAACTGGGTCCCCCAGTCTCCCACATGGTTCAACCTGAGAATAACAACCAGTCACAACAACTCTACAACAACATTCTCGACTTGATTACTTTGTAAATTTGAGGACATAGTTTAGGGGATTTTGGCCCTGCTACAGTCTGAACTCAAAGCTGCCAAGTGATGACTGTAACTCCTTTATTCTCACTCCAACATCAGGTCAAGAACTACCCTTCATCAACGCTTTGGTCCAAGATGAGGAATTGTGAAAACTAGGTCACATTTCTCTGGAAATTGCTGTGATACTCATAGTTTCAAAAGACTAAAACATATGTTAACATATAATAGAGGGTTACATGCTAAATGTCAGCAAGTTTACCAACAGATAATAGATGCTAATATACATGTTAATGCTAACTGTAGGCTGCTCGTTAGTATGCCAACATCTTAAGGTAGCACTGAGATCAAAGCACAGCTGAGACCGACAGAGTACAGCTTAGACTGATCAAAGGCGTATATATCTCATGATGCTGCTAGTATGGCTACAGAGCTAGAGTCAGAGAAACATTTAAGGACAGGTTCACAGTTTTTCAAGTGTGTCTTAAAACAACAGTCAGGTGTCCATATGGTCAGTGAAAGAGGTTTTCCTCACTGGAATCATTCCTCCTGTTCATACTGGATATTAAAAGATGCTTTCGATGTAAGTGATGGAGGCCAAAATCCACAGTGTGTCCACACAGTCATTTAAAAGTTGATGTGAAGCTTCTATTCAGCTTCAGCAGTCTAAGTTATTCATATCAAGTGGATATCTGACACATTTACAGTCTTTTTAGCATCAAATTCCCTCTTTGTGTTTCCCTGTTGAGCTGCAGGTGGAAGTATAGTAACAAAAAGAGGGACTTTGACACTAAAAAGACTGTAACGTTGAAAGATATCTGCTTGATTTGACTCATTTGGACGCTGAAGCTTCATATTAGCTTCAGATAAACTTTTACATTTTGGATTTTGAAAGGATCTGGTCAGTATGAACAGGAGGAATGATTACAGCAAGAAAAACAGGTTTCAATGTTCATTTAGACTCCTGACCTAAAACTTATGAACCTGTCCTTTACTGCCCTTTTAAAGCATTATTTATGCACAGTTCAAGGGATGCTGAATAGTGGGGCTAACGTAGCTTAGCGCTGTGATCATGTTTCAGATGCAGGTTGTGTGACTGAACTGACCTGAGAACATCGTAGCCCAGAAACTCAAACAGCCGACACATACTGTCCCCGATGATGGTGGAGCGCAGGTGACCCACGTGCATCTCTTTGGCGATGTTGGGAGAGGAGAAATCCACCACCACCTGATGACCACACAAAACCAGTTAATCATGACTATAATAAATAAAACTGTGAAATGTAGCACATATTTTTACCAAAATTCATTACGTGATGAAGCAAGATGATGCCATTAAAAGAACAGCAGTCAAAGCTCAAATGATGGGAAACCATGTAGAAAACATGATGGAAATATGACATTTCTGTTTGTTTCATGTATTGATTTGAGGAACGTTACAGTCTCCTCATCCCTCCACACATACCTGATGTGGTTGTCATGATTTATACACCAAGTCAGTTTCCATTGCACTCTCTCTTGCATTTTCTTTTTATTGATATACCAACTTTTCCACTTCAGTCAAGCATAAAAATGCCTTTTTCCCCAAATCTCTGGTGTTCTTACTTAGGTTTTTCTAAGCACTAATTGGAAAAAAGGTAGATGGGAACACACTTATCAATAACAACACTACTTTGAGATTCAAAACCACAGAGTTTCACCAGAATTGTCGGTCAATTTAAATGTGAAAATGGTGGATGAGTTTTTACTCTCAATCTTAAAAAAAAAACAGAACATTAGTAGCTTTTTGTTTCTATCCTGCAAAACTCTTTTTCACCCTCTTCCCATCTGAAGAATCTTAATATTTTACACACATCTAATAAGCTCTACTTGTTTCCTGTTTTATTTTTATCATGTGAAGATAAATAAAACTTTTTCTGATCCAGATTAAAGCCACTGTGTGTGAGATTTTTGACTTTGACGACCCCCAGTGGTAGAATCAAAAATCACCTTTACAGCAGAAAGCAAAGCACACTGAGACCATACATCTGAAGACCAAAACATGTCAAAATCATCATGTAGTCATATCCAGTGTGACAAACCTTCTTCCTGGAGGCCAGCGGTGGGGGCTGAACTCCGTTGACCAACAGGTTGCTCAACAGTTTGGACACAAACATCTTCTTCAGGTGGATGTTGATGAACCCTGAAGATGAAACAGACGTCACACACGAGACGATGAGACTGAATAGCAGCAGATACCGCTGTAAGAATACAGACTAATGTAACAGATGCTTCAGTGAGGAATCTAGTAACTGAATATCTAGATAAATTAAAGTTATAATCCTCGAGATTTCAGTCCTGGGTGATTTGGCGACACCTGTGGTCACTGGTGGTAATGACAGGTGCGGTTTAATGAGATGATTCTGATCTCTCAGAAACATAACAGAGGTTCAACAGGTGTGTCTGTTTACACTGAAACCAAACACACTTGCACTGTAGGTAGAATGATTCCTCCACTTACAATGAAAAATGACTATAGGAAGGTAAAAAAATTTTAATGATTATTGCTGAAGAAAATGTTAAACATGAATATCAAAAAACAGGGTTTGATTTTAATAAACATGTTAAGTATTTTAACTTTAAATCAGCTACTGTTTCGCTGTGAACAGTTAAATTTTTTTGCACTAATACTATACTATACTTTAATGCAAAGCTTTGAGATTTCAATTTTATCAATTTCTTTGCAAAATTTGTCAACTGATTTTTTTTTTTTTTTTTAAAGGAGAGATAAACTGTTATTTGTCTTTTTAAATTGTGCCGCTGTCAAAGCTTTTTAAAACAACTTTATTTGATAAAATATCAAATAAATTTTTTTATTTGATGAAATAAAATTCTAAGCATCATTTTATTTTATCAACTGACGATGTATAATAATCAATTTCTTTTAAAAATTTATCAAACCATGAGAAAATAAATATGACTTTTTAAAAACTGATTTGATTTCTGTGAGGCGTTTTTTGTTCTTGCTTTTTTGAATTTCTGAGTTCTATCAATATTTTTCCAGGTGTTTTTTTTGTTTTTTTTTTAACAAATGTTTATGTATTTTTTTCTTGAAATGTTTTGTTGTTTCGCTAATTTTCGTTCATAATTAACGTTTTTCTGAATGTTAAAAATATTTTTCAGGTGTATTTTCTTCCTGAAATTTCAGGTTATTTTGCTAAATGTATCATAAAAATATAATCTGTTAGCAGCAGTAGTTTTTTTTTTTATGTTGTGATGATTGTTTTTGTGTGTAAATGCTGTATTTTATTATTTTTTATCTGATTAGATCTTTGAAGGGACCGTGTACCACATTTGCATTATGTTCTATATTACCAGAATATTGTAATGTTTAAAAACATATAAAAATAATTAAATATTTCACCCATTTTTGAAACTCAAAAATATGAATGCAATAACAGAAAGAGCGCAGGAAGCAGTGACTGTGGGAAATCTCTCTGCAGTGCTGGTTTCAAACGTTTCCCATTAAAAGTCTGACATTATCAGATCTTCTGCCTCCGTACCTGGTCCTGCGATTTCAGTTTTCTGGATGAGCTCGTTGTCTGAAAGGTTCTGGATGATCTTCTCTGCAATTTCCCTCGGGTTGACTTTAATCCCCTTTGCCTTCAGCATCTATAACAACAAAGTCAAGACATATATTGGCTTAAAATGTGTTAAATGAACAGCTTCAAACATTCATTTCCAACTAATTTCCTGACCTGCCAGGCAGCTAACAGCAGTCTACACTGAACCTTAAACGCAGCACTGCAGAGCTTCCAACAGATTAACAATGAGCTTGTGGTAACTTCTGACAAGTGTAATTTGATGTAAAGGATTTTCACAGATGATCAAAACTGCAGCAGTAGTGCTGATTCAGCAGTTTTCCACAACAGAACAATATGAAACGCTGCACTGTTATAATGAAAAGCCTCTAAATATAATCAGAGCAGCTGCAACGGTGAATCAAATTCACCATAAAACCTTTTAATGCTGTTAAAAATGAGATATTAAACCATTTAGCCTCATAACGAATGAACAATAACTTCTGTACTTTCTGAGCACAGGTCTGTTTTGTTACTAGAAAGAAAGGATTAGGAGAAAAAACATTTTTAAAACCTTTCCCACCAAGGTCAATCAAGGCCTGAAATTTAAGGCAGTTGAGGAACTGTCTCTCCATGTTACATCTAATTTTCTCAGATCAAAGACTCAGTGGTCAGACCTGGGCCATGGCCATGGCGCTGTTGCACTGGTAGTCTCCAAATTTGGCCTGCTGGTTGGGCGTGACGGACAGCGGAGGGTTGTCCAGCTCAGGGCAGGACGCCCGGATGGCCTCGCCGAAAATCTCCTGGAGCCGCTGGTTGATGTTCATCATGGATTTACTGCAGTGAGTCCTCTCCCCCTGCAGATTCTGAGGAACCACAACATGTCAGCTTCACTAAACATAATGATTATAAAGGAAGAAGAACACACAAATACAGGAAAGCCATATTTTGGTAAAACTATGCAGCTACAATAGTTCCAGAAAGTTTCTATAAATGTTTTCATACTTTTTTTCAGCTGTAAAAAAAATCGTCAATATTGAAAGTTGAAGTTGTAACAAGCTGTTCTCTGGAGAAGAAAACAACAAAATTATATTCATTAGCCTAAAAATTTGGATAAAACAGGACCCCCCCGATGCTTTATTAGAATTTTAGTTTGTTTATTTTACTGATATTTTGGTTCTTGTTTTCCTGAATTATCATAACAGTTTTCAGGTGTTTTTAATTCAAATGTTAATATATTTTTTTCCTAAATGTTTTAAAAACAGTTTCATGGAGGCCAGACTATGTTAAATATGTGTCCCCTTCATTCATACAATAATCATAAATACTGGACAGTTTGATAGCATAATATGTCTTTTTTTCTACTTGTCATTTATTCTTCTCTGTCAATTTGTATTTGTGTGCAGCTTTCTGATTTTGTTTCAAGGGGTAGTTTAACTTATCCTCTACTTATCTTCATTCTTATCGTTCTTGAGCTGCTATAACTCCAAATTCCTGGAGGAAGTGTTATCTTACATGATCTTATCTTAATATACCAGAACATCAAGGATAAAGGTAAATATATACTATTCAGCAAACACTTTTACAGACTAGACAGAGCAAGATGCAACTTCTTAGTTCACAAAAAAAACTTTACAGGTAATGTTGTCAAAAAGAACAGCATTTCTTATCCTTATCTTCTCCCGTAGGTTGTAACCATTAATGTTCAGTCTAGGCCTAATAATTACCTCCATTATTGATTGATCTGCTGATTTTTTTTTCAATTAATTAATTGTTTAGTCTATAAATTGTTTAAAAAAAGTGCCAATCACAATTTCTCTGAGCCCACAGTGATGTCTTCAATTAGTTTGTTTTGTCCGACAAGTCCAAAACCAGAAGATATTCAATTTACCATCATATATGACAAAGAAAAGCACCAAATCCTCACATTTGAGAAGCTGAAACCAGAGAATATTTGGCATTTCTGCTTAAATGACTGAAAAATAGTTGCAGATTAATTTTCTGTTGATCAACTACTCAATTTATCGTTGCAGCTCTAGTCCAGTCACCCTTCATCTTTAATCCGCCGGGTCACTCACCCTCTTCAGGATGTTGAGACGATACTTCAGCTTAGTGTTTTCCTCTCGCAGTTCGTCCAGACGTGGAGATGAATTCAGGTTCTGCGGGTTCTTTAGACTCTCGATCTCTGCAGAGAGACTCCGGATCTCCCGCTCCTGAAAAGAAAAGAAAAAGACATTTTTATTTATGATGCCTGTTTCATCACCCGATAAAGGAAAGTGAGAGAAAAAAACTCTAGAAACACTGACCACATTTAACCAACACGCTCTATTCCAGTGTTAAACCAAGCTGGTACCCGTTTCCTGAGAACAGCATCAACTTTGTTTTGATACAGTTGAGACTAAAAAACTACAATAAACTAACCAGAGCCGAGTAAAAATAAAGACATTCAGAATAATCCAAACAATGTCATTACTATAAAAGAGGACCAAGTATAGAACCCTGTGGTACACCTCAGGAGACTTAAAAAAATAGATATAGAAAAAATAATAATTTTTTAAACTGTAACTCTTTCTGGAAACAGTTACTGACACAAACTATAAATAATAATAATAAAAAAAAAATCAATGATAATTCTTTTGAATAGATCTGAAATGATAAGTCAATTAATCACCATCAAGTCACCAAAAATAATATAGCAACTATTTTGATCATATATTTGTTTAAGTAATTTTTCAAGTACAAATTACAATCATTCCTCAGTTCAGCTTCTCACTTGTGAGAATCATCTGCTTTCCTTTATCCTATTTCAGAGTAAACTGAATATTTTGGGGGTTAGACGTTGTTAGAGTTGTTCAGGGAAAACAAGAAATTTGATTACATCAAATAAGGCTGAAGGAAATTATGATGGGCATTTTTCACAACTTTCTGACATTTTAAATAATCAATAGTTTAAAACAATCAGTTGTTGTGACCCTACTTCAGAATAAACTGAGTTTAAATGTGTTAAAAAGAATGACTATATCAGCAAACACTTGTTATTATACAAGACTTGCTCTCTGGTATTATTTATACCTATCTGCTGCTACCTGCCCATTTGCATTATTGTATGTTGTATATGTTTTATGTTTTTTTAACGGTGTGTTATGCTATGTGTATTGTATGTACTTTTACTGCACTTTGGGAGAAGCCAAAGAAAAATTTCCACTGAGGTGGACAATAAAGTCAATCAATCTATTTACAGCTCTGCCAGGAATAAATCTGATAAGTAAAAACAGTTTTATAGTAGATCAAGTAGATTAAATGAGAATGAAACCAAAAGCTGCCACATTATCAGTACATGATGCAACAAAGTCTTCAATCAAGACTTCCTTGAAGCGTTTCATGTGAAGAACTCAACTTCTTGGTTGAATTGCTTCTTAGATGTATTTTAGTTTATTTTGTAGATGAACAGAGAAGACATAAACTGGGATTAAAAGAGATACTCTTAATCACAGACTCACTACACATCTTTAAAAGATAAAATCAGCTTTTTTATCCATAGTGAACCATCCAGGGTCTTTTATAAGAACGCTAGAGCAACACTAGATTTCAGTGCTTTAACTTAAAATGCAGCTCCCATTCAACATCTCACATGCAAACAGTTAACAGTTTGAGGAAAGTTTATAGTAGGCCTACATAAAGTAGATTAAATGAGAATGAAACCAAAAGCTGCCACGTTATCAGTACATGATGCAACAAAGTCTTCAATCAAGACTTCTATGAAATCGCTCGACAAAACCCTGAAATATTCTGGTGTTCAGATGAACAAAAACTGGAATGGCTGTTTAATTTTGATGTGTTTAAACTTGTCAACTTTATCTTAAAAGCCTGAAAAAGAAGGCGAGATAGATTGTTTAATTAGTAGTTATTTTTCATTAATACATACAGTAGTAAGCTTCTGACAGTGAGGATGATGTTCTGAAGATCTGAAGGTGAAAGATGCTTCACTGTACTCTGATCCTGGCTTGTTTGAAGTTATGGTGTCTTGTAAGCGCCTGCAGGCTGGGCACGCTATTGTATGCACGACACGATAATAACATTTCATTCATTCATCGTAAAATTACAAATAACTGCATTAATGTAACACTACATTGTTCAATGTGACGGTTTCACAGGCGTGCAGATGATGATAAACTTTATTGAGCAAACAGTCTTTGTCTTACAAACATTTCATCTTATTGCTGAATGCAATTACAAAAATTTTGTTAAAACATACATCACCTGTCCGTTTTAAAAGATTTTCATTTATTTGCTTTTCTAAATCCTCCTCCTCCTCCTGACAGTTCAACTGCTTTCAGTGTTTACAATCAAACTAACAATTCAGCTGCCTACAGGGGATACAATTGTAATTAAAAACTGCTTTCACTCTTCAAAAGACACTTTAACTGTTTTCAGTGCTTTAATTTAAAATGCAGCTCCCATTCAACATCTCACATGCAAACAGTTAACAGTTTGAGGAATTTAAACCAAGAAATTTGATTACATCAAATAAGGCTGAAGGAAATTATGATGGGCATTTTTCACAACTTTCTGACATTTTAAATAATCAATAGTTTAAAACAATCAGTTGTTGTGACCCTACTTCAGAATAAACTGAGTTTAAATGTGTTAAAAAGAATGACTGCATCAGCAAACACTTGTTATTATACAAGACTTGCTCTCTGGTATTATTTATACCTATCTGCTGCAACCTGCCCATTTGCATTATTGTATGTTGTATATGTTTTATGTTTTTTTAACGGTGTGTTGTGTTATGTGTATTGTATGTACTTTTACTGCACTTTGGAAGAAGCCAAAGATAAATTTCCACTGAGGTGGACAATAAAGTCAATCAATCTATTTACAGCTCTGCCAGGAATAAATCTGATAAGTAAAAACAGTTTTATAGTAGATCAAGTAGATTAAATGAGAATGAAACCAAAAGCTGCCACATTATCAGTACATGATGCAACAAAGTCTTCAATCAAGACTTCCTTGAAACGTTTCATGTGAAGAACTCAACTTCTTGGTTGAATTGCTTCTTAGATGTATTTTAGTTTATTTTGTAGATGAACAGAGAAGACATAAGCTGGGATTAAAAGAGATACTCTTAATCAAAGACTCACTACACATCTTTAAAAGATAAAATCAGCTTTTTTATCCATAGTGAACCATCCAGGGTCTTTTATAAGAACGCTAGAGCAACACTAGATTGACTGATCGGTAGTCAACTATAAAATTAATAAAATGTGAAGACTATCTTGTGTGTCTGTAACATGTAAGGAAGAAACCACTCCCATCAGGATAGAAATGTTTCATCATAGGGTAAAGGTGATCACTCAGAACAACTCTGTATTGATTAGCAGTGACCCTTCCCTCTAAGGGGACAAGTGGATCCAAACCATGTCAGCAAAATGCCCCCCACAGCATAACAGAGCCACCAGATCCCCTCACTGTAGGGGTCAAGCATTCAGACCTGTATGGTTCCTTTGGTGTACGCCACACATCCACTCTCCCACTTGTTGATATCACTTTTTTCTATCTCTCTGTAGACCAGTGACTATGGTTTTTGCACCACTGAACTCTCAAATGTACATACACCTTTGTAATGAGGGATTTATGCACTGCCACCCTACTATAACATCCCTCGCTATGTAATTGTTGATGGACTGTTGTTGCTGACACAGTCTGATCACGTCCTGCATTGACATTTTCTGACGACCACAATGTCCCATCCTGTTCACTGATTTCTTTCCCATACATCTCAATGCAGATGTCACTTTAGTCACTGTTCCTATTGAAACACCAGCCAGTTGAACAGTCTTTGTGACTCAAGCTCCTAACATATGTGCCCCAACAATGAACTCCCTTTCAAAGTCATTTAGATCTTTTCCTCTTGCCATCCTGATATATAAAAAAAAATCTGAATCAACTGGGCCTGCTCAGTACTTTTATACATGTCACAGAGCATGATTGGATGTTAACTACTTCATTGTACCATGCAGTTAACCTGTGTGCATCTGCATTCGTTATGTTTCCTAACTCATTTATTCAGATTTTTCCTTTAATTTGTCACCCGTCTATAAATATATAATGAATGACAGGTGGCTTTGTGTTAGTACAATCTGACCTCCATAGAGAGGAGGATACTCGCACAAGACTCCATTCAAATATCTGCTATTTTAATAATATTCTTATTGTAAATACAGTCGCACGTCTTGTAGAGTTTAACTTAACATCGTGTACCAATATATTATATTTTCAGGTAAATTCGGCGCAGAAATCAGAGGCAAAGTAACGACAAACAGCTTTATAGCTGCTCGCTGATGTGCCGTCACAGCGCTGCGCTGCGGCCACAGTCGGCTGGTCGGCGACTTAACGGACACCTGGGAAGCGAAACAAAAAGTGTATTTTTTTCTAATATGAGCGATATTTGCCGTAAGTACTGTTCGCCGAATTTGAGCACTGTGACGAACTACTCGACTGACGCTCTTTATTTTGTTCTATCATGTAGTTTATTGTAACTGATGAGCAGAAAAACTTTAAATTGACAGTTTGTTTAATGAAGTTTGGCGGTACGTTGACTTTACGCAAACACATTTAACCGGTTAGCTAGTGGTCGACTGACCTGTTGTTGCAGTCGGGCCTCGTACTCGGTTACAGGGTCTCCCATCTCTTCTGAAACGCTGGAGAGAAACTCTGCTGCCGGCTGGATGTGGAATCGCGTGGCTGATGAAACAAGCCGACAGAGGAGGAAGAAGTTCACAACTTTCAAGTATACTTCCGGTACTGCATACGTCATCAGTTTCTTCTTCTTCTTCTTTGTGTTTAGAAAGAGGAGGTTCGCAAACCAACGAAGAAGGTGGATTCCGCCCCCTACTGTTCGGCTAGTGTAGAATAATATCAGTAGGTTTAGACATAAAAGGAATTTGCCATCAAAAAACAGAAGATAAGAGAACATTTTAAGATTCTGTTGGACGATGTTTTATATAATGAATGCTCCTGTTTTTCTTAATGTGTCTGTTTTATCCTTGTGTAATGTATTTATATTACTGTCATTTTATTTTTGTTATTTTTGTCTTGTGTTTGTGTTTTATTTATGTTTCATGTAAGATTGTTGGTTTTACACTTTTTGTTATGTGACTTTAACAGTTGAAGTGGAAGTGGCAGTCGAAATACAAATACTGAAAGGAGTTGAAATTTAAGTGTTAGCACTCAACGCAGTTTGAGTAAATTGTTTATGAACACTGGAAGTTTTGGGAGTTAGAAGAGCATCTGAAGTTTTTTGTCTTTTTTTCATTTAAAGATAAGGTTCTTTCACCTGAAAGGATTTGAAGTGTCAGTCAAAGTGCAAACAAATACTGCAAGGAGCTAAAATGTAAACTGAGAGAAATACATGATTGCATTTGAGATATCAGTTAACGTTTAAGTGGGGAAAGTAACTGAACTGTCATTTGAAGAGTAAAAGATGAAAGCAGTTCAAGAGTAAGAGATGAAAACAATTAAAATATAAGTAGACATGAGTGTTGAAAGTAACTGAACTGTAATTTTAAAAGGCATGAAAGTAATTGAAGTGTAAAAGATGAAAGCATTTGAAATGTTTAAATAAATTACATTTTTATAAGAAAGTAACATTTTGTGAATTTAGTGCTTTATAGTCTGATTAAATAAAAAAAAATAAACATGACCTTGTTGTATATAATAATTTGTAAGTGACTTGAGTCTGTAAAAGTAATAATATTGCAGTAACAGTAGTAGTTCTGTAGCAGCTGCAGTCATAGAAGTTGTAGTGACCTTAATAATAGAAACATGGTCCAATTTCAACTGTTAAATGTAATAAAAACACACAAAAAAAGACACTCAAATCACATCAAAATAGAAGAGAAGAACTTTTTTATTTGTTGTGAAACTACAAAACATATTGTTTGTTTTTGTGCTGGTGAAATATTTACAACTCTGGTCGACAGTACAGTGTCTGAGAATAAAATTCACAGCTTTTCGGGACTCTCGCGATAAAAAGAAAAAAAACAGGAAAAGCACACCCAAAATCACAAAGTGCAATAAATACATGCTGTATATTTATCATAGCCGCCTCCAAACACGTTACCAGGTTCATCACCAGTCGTAATACAGATTCATTAGAAAAAAGAAAAAAAAAACAAACAATAATCAAACGAGGAAAAAAAAAATGCACTTGAACTTCAAATAAACAAACAAGAATTATATCACAACCTACATGATGAAAAAAATAATCATATGTGACTAACAGCATTTGTTTTTTTCTCTGAATGATTGTGATTTCTTGTAGCAAAAACCTACATTCTTTCATCCAGATGTTGTTATACATAAATGAGTCTTTTTTTTTTTTTTTTTTTAAATTTCGAGATTAAACAACATTCGGTCAATCATGACAACAGACAGAACTGTTCCACAGACTACACAGAGTCGTATTCTTTAACATCTACTCGCTCTACAGAGGAGGAAAACAAAAAAAAACAACAACAACAAAACAAGAAGGATTCATGAGAAGACAAACTGTTTACATTTACAAAAAAAAAAAAAAAAAATTCTCTATATTTCCAGCTTCTCTCAGAGCAGATGATGGCGGACAGGTTTGGACTTTTCATAAAGACACACGAAAAAAAATAAAAATAAAATAACAACATTTTACATGTTTTTCTCCAAAAGGCACACTCTCTCACGTAACTCCCAAAGGCTTTCATTAATTTAATTTCACAGTGTTCCTGCTACAGTAAAACCCTCAGCCTTGTCTGAGTACAGAGCTGCGTTCACACTGCAGGAGAAGGAAACCAGATCTGGCTGCTTCTGAAATCTGTGTTTTCAATGAAGTCTAAAGTGATCTGAAGGCAACTGCTGCGGTCATGTGACCTCAGTCTGAACAGTCGACTCGAAATTCAAACAACTTAAATGTCCAATTTGTAGAGGTTAAGTGAACTGATGGTGAGTTGCTAGAACATAATTATCTAGAAAGTTGCTTCAAGGTATAAAAACTTAAACCGAACAGGAAAGAGAGAAAAGGCTGAATGTTGCTACAAGAAAAACTCTTAAAGAACCACTGCAGCCATAAAGTTGTCGGGAGACTTGTGAGACAGATTGATTTTTTAAAAAAAAGGTTAAAATCTGTGCAGCTGAGGTCGAGATATTAAGATTTTTTGTTCCCTGTAGGAGTCAAAGTCCAGAAACAGTGGATACTACATTTCCCATAATGCAACGTGACAGTATCTTTCTGTTAAATCCCTCAAAAACTCCACAATTCTAGTCTTTAACGCAGGCTTTCTGTCAAAAACATCTGTAGTCTCCCAGCCCAAGCAAATCTGAACTGTTGATTGGACAAAACAAGGCATTCGAAGATGTCATCATGGCTCAAAGAAACTGTAACGTCTTTTTTTTTTTTTTACTATTTTCTGATATTTTAGACAAAACCACAAATCAATTAGTCAAGAAAGTGATCAAAAATATGAATATAATTGGTAGTTGTAGCCCTAATTATCACATGTGACAAAGAAATGGGCAAATTGATGTGGTGAGATCATATTTTTGCATGAAAAATTACTTTAATCAATCATGAGAATAGTTGCTGATCATCAATTAATCACTGCAGGTGTAATTAAATGTATTTCAGATCAGGAAGGCGACTGTTCAGACTGATATTATTGAAAAACATGAATATGAACAAAAAAACAAAAAGAGTTTAGTTCCTGCAGTGTGAACGTCCTCACAACGGTTGATTCAGTTCCCATCATTGAGTTTAGTGTTTGATTGTGTATTTGTGTTGATATTTACTTGTGCAAAATATTCCTACTTCTACCTGAACGTGTTGTGATTTTCTTTCCATTTGCGTGGATTAAAAACATTTACAGTATTTATTCATCAAGAAAACAAAGACAGATTTTAATTTGCAGACTTTTCTGGAGATCGTTGAAGGATCGGGGAGTGACGTTGGGGGGGGGGGGGGGGGGGGTATCAACTTCCTGTGTTGGTTTTAAAACATAAACACACACCAAAGGAAACACATGAACTAACATAGCTGAAAAATTAAGGGAAAACATCTGGAATGACAGCAGCAGCTTCACAGCCTCAGAGTGAAGGTTTTTTTTTTTTTTTTTTTACCAGCATCACCGGGAATGGAAAGACAATTGGATGAGTTGTTTGTGCTTTGTGGTGGATGTACCACAACGTACCCAGAATACACGTTCAGCACGGTGACCCAGCAAGAAACTGAACTGCTATCGAGGAAAGAGTCAGAATCACAGACAGCCCCAGCATGTCTGACACAGTCTGTGATTCATTTTTTCTATAAAACCACTAAGTTTATTCATCAGTGTCAGTACGAGGTGGGCGCAGCTTCCTGTGGCTCAACGAAATGATGACAGAACGTCATCGAACAGTCGACTTGCTGTACTTTAGTTCCCCCTCAAGAGGAGTCTTAACTGCAAGAAATACTTGCAGTATTAAAGGAATATTTTTCCTATCTCCTCATTAATTTAGGTAGTCCACCCTGAACTACTACGATTTACCTTTTTATCATTGGTTGTAAAATAGTATTAAATATTAATGAGAATGAACCAAAACCAAAACAATGAGCTGAAAGACACTAAAATGCATCACAGAGCTGATGGGAGCTGAAGAGTCGGGTGATAAATCTCTATAAGTTCTTCACTATGAGAAACATTTAATCCTTTATTAATATAAAAAATATCTATTAAAGCAGCTTTAAATACTTGATGAGTAGATATGAGGATGTTCGGTTTCGCTGGGGCACCGTGCTAACAGCTACAGAACGTCCAGTTATAAGAGACATGAGAGCGACTCAGATATGAATCTAAAATATCCAGTTACAGAGTGGAAACAGAGGGGAGAGAGGTCTGAAATTTAAACTATAAAAACTGACATATTATGAATATTTCAACCAGCCAATCAGAGTGAAGAACAGGAGCCTTAAGAAGCAAAGTAGGGCTGTGATCTTCCTGTTGGCCGGCAGCTGCTGGTCAATTTTTCTCATCTGGGTGTTTTTTTTTTTTGTGTTTTAGTTACTTCGAGTCAAACAATTATACAATCAGTAAGAAGTTCACAGTCATCAAAAATACATTTGATCTTCACTTCCTGTGTGTTTTAACAATCATCGTGTGCTTCAACAATCAACAACATTCCAGCGTGAGGCAAAGGCTTTTGGGTTTTTTATTTTACTCTCCAAAAACCCACATCAAGTTTCTTTTTTTCCTTTTTTTTTTTTTTTTAAACTTTTACCTCAAGTTTCTTAAAGTGCAAACTATCCGATCAACTACCTGAGTGTTAGTGAGAGTTAGTGCTGTTTGTACACCTTGTTAAGTGTGTGTGTGTGTAACTAGTGAGAAACAATCATGATGACTTTTTATTTTAGACCTAAAATGAGACGAGAATCTCGCTTCTGATAAACCCGCCGTTGGATCTCGACTCGCAGATCATTTTTTTAAAATATTACAATCAGATCCAGTTCATTAAACGTGACCTTTCTTTCTTTACTCATAATGTTCGTAAAGCAAAGACACACTTCCAGTTTTCCTCTCCGTTACCATGTAGTGTGTCATGTGGAGCCAAAACAGAAGGCGTGCTGAATATTTACAAACCATCTGTGCACCAGACAAGCTTCAGGGGGGGATCAACTCGCTTATTTTACACAAAAAAAACAGTTTCTGTTCGTGTCTGATTTGGAGATATTAAAGTTATTATCTGTAAGATTTCAGCCCTGGTTGATTTGGCGCCACCTGTGGTCACGGGTGGTAACAGCAGGTGTGTTTTAATACTACTAGTCCCGACACGTGTATCGACCACCGGGGGGCAGCAAACACGCTTCTGTCAGAAATATAACAGAAGAACAACGTGATGTGTAACTAACTGTTCAAATTGTTGTTTCAAGACTACTTAAGAAGTCGTACAAATAGCAACGAGAAATAAAGTTTGATGTTGAAATATCTCCTCTTCTTAAACTTTGTAGTGAAAATAAATTGTAGTGACTTTAGCAGACTTTTAAACAAGAACCAAGGATCTATATTCATGTTTTACGAGCGCCTGTACACGAGAAAATTACATTAAAAACATAAAATAAAAATAAAAATGCAGTGTGTGCTTGTATGTTTGTCTGCGTATAAAGTGTTTGTTTTCAAAATGCTTTAAAAACACATAACTTGAAGATCAATATTAAATATCTCTGTAAGTATAGATATTTAAGTTGCTTATTTCGCTTTAGTACCATTGTTTGATTTCATTTTGTGCTAACGATACTTTTTTTTTTTTTTGTCCAAAAGTGTCATTTTAGTACAAAAAACTCTTTGTATGCACATGTGCAGCAGTGTGACTTTGTGCTGGAATGATTTTAAACACCTAAGAGCCAATAAACAGCATGTTAGTAACAGAGACACAACGCCAAAAAACAAAGTAGAAGAGAGTATGGAATTAAAAATAAAAAAATGAAAAAAAGCTCCAGTTGTGCCGTCACCAATTCACAAACAGAAACTATCCACATTAGAAATGCTGAGCTCTTTAAAATGGTTTCTTCATGGTTTTCAATGTGTTTTTTTCCTACTAATATATAGTGGAAAAAATTAGTTCTATAGATATATATATATAGAGAACAGAAAATAACATGAATTCAGACACTTTCTGTGTATATATATATGTATATAAACATATATATATACACATATATGTATATATACATACATATATACATATATATATACAGATATATATCTTAAAATTCTTCATAGCACCGCCAAACATTTGCTTTATTTCTGTGAGAACAGCAGGTTAAGAATCAGGGAGGAAGAAATACTTTGAAATGCTTCTCTACACGTCATCGGCCGGCAGGTCGGGGATGCTGGTCTTTGCTCGTGTGAAGAACGCCATCTTCTCTCTGAAATCACACAGGAAACATTCAGACCAGTAAGACCAGTGAGCATGAAGCTGAAGACAGCAAGATCTTTAACGGTAGGTTCACAATTTCTCAAGTGTGTCTTAAAACAACAGTCAGGAGCCCAAATGAACATTTAAACATGTTTTTCTTGCTGTTGGGGACAAAATCCACAGTCCTCCTTCTGTGCAAAAACAGATTTAAAAGTTTATCTGAAGCTAATCTGAGGCTTCAGCGTCCAAACGAGTCAAATGAAGTAGATATCTTTCAACGTTACAGTCTTTTTAGTGCCAAAGTCCCTCTTTTTGTTACTATACTTCCACCTGCAGCTCAACATTTGATGCTAAAAAGACTGTAAATGTGTCAGATATCCACTTGATATGAATAACTCAGACTGCTGAAGTGTCATATAAGCTTCACATCTACTTTTAAATGACTGTGCGGACACACTGTGGATTTTGGCCTCCATCACTTCCATTGAAAGCACATTTGAAGGATCTTTTAATATCCAGTATGAACAGGAGGAATGATTACAGCGAGGAAAGGTAAGTAATGTACAAGACCAAAACCAACAAGCCCTAAAAACAGTGCTCCCAATAACATCCTCATGACTAACTCCACGACTTTTTCTTTCCTCCTCTGACTGAAACCTTGTCTGTGTTGATCAAACGTCTCAGGAATCTCAACAGAAAGTTTAACTACAGGACTAAAACACTCTTACATCAGAGAAGGACTTGAGAGTATTTTATGAAGCCTCCTTGTGTGACATCGCTGCTCTTCTACACTCTCAGCCACAAAGTAGACATCGTGATGATCGATATGTTGCAGTTGTGGTTTGAAATATTAAACAGTGATAAAATTTTGAAATGCAGAAAACGGCAAAATGTTTTATGTTTATAGGAAAATAATCTAGATGACTGAATTTTACTTGGTTATATATGCAAAAAAACTATTTTAGACTTCACCAAGTCACATTTGCATTATGCTGTAAGTAAACACTAGCAAGTCACTCTAAGACATGATTTATGACATATGAAAATACTTTAATCTAATCTGTTTTTTCAGCAAAAAAATGTTCAATGACCTCTCCTCCTTCTGCCTGATTAAAAATACACAATCTCTGAATATGGAAATATTTTTCATTTCTTAAGTTTTCCTGCTGGACACCAGGTGTCTCCTGCTTCACTGTAAGCTTCATTCTCAGTGTTTGCACACTAGAGGCTTCCAGTTTCCACATCACACTTGTGCAAGTTGCATACTGGAGCACCACTGGCTCCCAATTTAATTTAGCTCAGAGAAACTTTCCTCCTTCGGCAGATGAATGTGAAAACAAACTCTGCACAGAGAAGAAACAGCTACATTTCTCCTGGTTTCCTAGTTTGCGGAGAGAGCGTGTATTTTCTTTTGCATCCTGCACATCAGTTAAAATATGTACTAATATTATCCACAACTGTATCTCTAAATACTGTAGCTCTGCTAAATATCAGCCGAGGAAGGAGTCATTCGCTTTTTTTTCCCTCTCAGTCCAAAAATTAAGACCAAAACTGTGTCCATGTGAGAATTTTTGACCAGTTCTGATCTGATTTCCTCCTCTTGATAAAAACAGGCCCTGCTGTGTTGTTTCTCCCACCTGAAGGTCTGGACCTCAGGGACCTCTTTGCGGCTCTGGCCCCTGATCTTGTGGACGTCCTTTGCTGCTGCCCTCATCATCTTCTCCACCCGCTTCTCCTGCAGCTGCTCCTCTCGAGTCTGAGCGGGAAACAAGAGCGCAGAGGCGATTACACTTCAGAAGATCAACACAGATACTGAACTATGCGCTCCTTCATTTACAAATATAAACCAGTGTGTACTCTGACAGGTTATTGGTGGGCTAAAAACACCTGAGCGCGTCTTATCAGCATACACACGGTTAGTTTCGGTGGACTGATGAATCCTAACATGATCCCTCACCTGTTTCTCGGCCTGCTTGAGGAGGAGGCGGAAGCGTTCATCTTCTTGGACCCAGGCCGGCAGCTCTCTCTGGCCCTGCTGCCTCGCCTTCTCCAGCTGCGTCTTCAGCTCCCGCAGCACCCGCAGCTCCTGCGTCAGCCGGGCCTGCCGCGTCCGAGACACCTGCAGGTCCAACTCCAGGTCCAGAGACGTCCTCAGCAGACCGTCCAGACCTTTAACCTGCACAGGAGGCTGGAGGGAGGACAGAGAGGTTCGTGGGGTCCAGTCCAAGAATGACATTTGCTTTAATCTGCATGAAGTGGCTGCCATAAATAGACAAAGCCCTTGAAACTGTAAAATCACTGCAGTTAAGTACTTAAAACCCCTTTCAGACATGCACTTAATCACATAATGAGATGAAAAATATATTTCACTCTGAAGAACACCGGTGACTTTCCTGGAAAAAAATCAGACGGCACAAGTCTGACTTGAATGTAACACTGACAGACGAGGTAAAATGAACAGAAACTAAGTGTTGTAAATGTAAAATTAATGATCTCTTCTGAACAAATCGCAAGCTGCTATTTGCCTGTCAACGCTATATTCTAGGAAATGATTTTATATTCAATGATGAAATTGTTGAGAAACTTTGAGCAGAGGCAAACTTTCCTCGCACTCTCATTGATCAGAAATAAAGTCTGAATACGCAAAAATTTTTTTTTTAATTAATCAGTGATGTAGCCCGAGAGAGACGATGAAACCAGCAGCGGATTTCATGTCTGAGAAGCGGTTAAAACTGTCTTCACTATACCTTCAATCACAACAACAGCTTGAGTTATCTGCAGATATTGTCACTAACCTTTGATGTGTGTGAGTTACTGGGTTCAAATGTGTGTTAGTCAAGTCTCTGCTGCTGCTGCTTCTCCCTACAGAGGCTCACGAGGGACACTAAGGTAGATTTTGCTGCCTGCCTTGAGATTAATAGAAGCTGGCAAGTTTCAGAGCTGCATTAAACATTCAGGCGGTTATTAAGTATTCAGAGTTACTTCACTGGGAGTCGTCAGACAGTTTTAAGCCTCAAAAAATGCAAATAGACTCTCCTTCAACGACAGTTAATGTGGTCGGTAAACCTGCAGGTTTGACTTTGTTATTAAACTGTCAAGAAACAGAAACCGACAGCAGATTTACAGAGAAGTCAAATCACTGACAGTAAAGAACTCGTTTCTACCTTCTTCATTCTCATGCTGCGTCTCTCTGAGGCGTTCCGGACAAACGGAGACTTCTTGGAGAGCGTGGAGCTGTCGCTGTCACTGCGGTTAATCTGGAAACAACGAGGTATATTTAACAAACGTTTAGGAGACAGACAGAGAATAAAAGGAGAAATATTCCTGCTGTTCAAAGTGTCGGTTACCCTGCAGATGTACTGGCTCTGAGGGCCGGGGGAGAAGGTCTTGGAGCGGATGATGGTGTTCCCTCTCATGAAGAGGTTCTGGTGGGGGACGTCCGGGCGGCGCTCCTTGGGCCGAACCACCGAACAGTGATGAGACAACGACAGGCCGTCCATACTCGTCTCTTTGTTCACCTGGATGAAGAATAAACAGAGATCAAAATGAAAACAAGACTTAAAAAAATGTAAATATCCAACATGCAACTTCTATGAATTAAGACCTTTTTAATCTCACTTTTAAAGAAACTGTTTCCATTTTTATTGCTGTGCCTATTTTACTGAATCTCACTGAAATATTTTATTGTGCTTTTCACTGTTTTATTGTGTTTTATTGCTTGTTTACAACCTTTGATTTGTTAAGTGCCTTAAGTGTGAAACGCCTTGAGCTGCATTTGTTTATATGAAAGGTGCTACACAAATAAAGCTTATTATTATAATTGTTATTATTCTTGTTGTTATTATTATTATTATTATTATAAGAACTGTTTTAATGTCTGGTAGAAAAGAGTTATATCAACTTAAACCTTTTAAGAAAAGTTCTATCAACCAAATGAAAACAAGCAGATATAAAAAGCTTAATTTAACTCAATTAAAGGCCTTAAAGCGACATCAGCACCTTCTGGAAATCGAGTCAGACTGGAGGAGGAGGTTGAGATGACAAAAGAAGAAAAGGAAAGAGAAGAAGTGAAGAACAGCTGCATTGTGGTCTATTTTCTGCTCCAGCAGGTGTTAAAATGTGTCTCTGTGTCTCTTTTATGATGGATTTTTCTCTGTACGATTGTTAAACGTATGTCAGTGCTCACATGTGTTTACCGTTATCTGAGGAGAGAAGAAGTCTACGCCGCAAGCCAACAAAACAGATCCATGTTACCTTTTCTGTGATGGCTGCCGGTGGAGGCGGTTTGGTAACCTTCTCCTCCTCTTCTTCTGCTTCCCATTGGCTGCTGTCGGGATAAAACTCGTCCTCCTCCAGAGGCCCTTCACCCTCCACGCCGTTTCCTTCTTCATCATCAAACATGTCCAGAGGTTCGCCGTGCCTGACGGATAACAACAGAGACGCAGTTAGAAGATGATTTTACTTTCTCCCACTACTGTCACTGAGGGTTGAATATCTGCTTATCCTGTTACTTTTACAGTACCAATCAAAAGCTGTGAAGATTGAATATGTAAATACGACTCAGATTCATACGATCTGATAGTTTCTCATTTAAATCAGAATTTCAGACTGTATTTTATTTAGGAAATGTCACAATATGGCTGCGTCTAACAAGCAAAACTAAAGTAAGAAGGGAATATAAGGCAATATATGATGAAAACTAAATACTATGTGGTCTAATTACTTCCTCTCCTGAGTGTTTGTGTGTGTGTTTAGTGAGTTATTCAACAGAGGGGGGGGGGGTGTATCCGAAACTCAAGCAGCTTTATTGACAGTCTGAACCTGCCGGGTAACATTCTGCGTATCTGTCGGTGTGTTTTATGTGTGTTTGTAACTCCACAAACATTCACATGAACTGACTGCTGGTGTTCTGTTCAGTGCAGATCAAACAGCACATATACAGCCAAGACAGTAGGAAGATACGTGATGTCGAATAACAAGCAACAGAAGGATCACTATTAGCTGTGAAAACAACAACACGTGGGGAGGAAAGACCGTAAAAAGATGAGATGGGTTTAAAGGTGAAGGAAGCAGAGGAGAAGAAAAGTCTCACCACTCGTCATCCTCAGGAGCTCCGACTCTGTCGCTGCTGAAAACACGAGTCTGAAACACACAACACACACACATCAGGACCAAACACATCATATCTGTCATATGTCATACATCATAAGTCATTCTAGTGTGCTGTAATGTGACTGTTGTGGTTTTTAGTAAATAAACATCATGTGATATGATCGAAAGCTCCAGAACAGCTACTAAATGGACCTGGAGGTGAGATTGAAACTCAATTTTTAAGTCAACATGGATGAACCGATCCATGAAAAACACCTACAACTCCACGACAGCTGGTCATCTGATGAAGATCATGTTAACTGATCAAAAGTTCTATGACAGCTACTAAATGGACCTGGAGATGAGAATTTGTTTTTTCAGTAAAACCTTGATTTTAGCATTAAAATGACGTTTTTAAAGTGTTTTTTTTTAAACTACGTAGTTTTCAATTAAACTATATTAAATATTAATCTTATTGTGTTGTTGGTTTTTGTTTGTCTGTTTTCTTACGTATGAATGATTTTAATTATGTAAGTTCATAATTAGGAGAGAAATACCCAAAAACTATTTCCCTAAGGGGACAATTAAGTACATCTTATCTTATTTAATAGTAAAAAATACTGATAGCACATTATAGAACAAGCACAATAGTTTGTTGTGCCTTTGAAAGAGAACATGATCTTTGTCAGTTTTTAATGCCTTAATATGATTTCTGCTAAATGAACTGTAGTTTTTTTTTGCTCAAACGGACTAAAAACAATCTGTTTGATTGCTTTTAAATGTGTCGATTGTGAGAATTAATCATACATAAGAGAACACAGAACCAGAGTAAACATATGAGCTTCATTAATTGATAAACAGAACAACACCTGCTCTATGTATCGAACACTCCCCCACCTTCAAAAATGATGGACCATCCCAGATTTATGTTGATATTCTAATACAGTTTAATGCTGCTAATAACAATTATTTTTATAATCAATTAATCTGCCAATTATTTCAATTTCAGTTAATTCCTCAATTAATCGTTTGGCTGATATAAGATTAGAACCCAAAGTAGTGTCATCAAATGTCAAACCCCAAAATATTCAATTGACTTGTTAAGATGAGTTGAGATTGTTTAGATTGATTTTTTTTTTTTAATTAAAAATGACTTAAACGATTATCAAAAATATTGCTGATTAATTTCCTGTCGATCGCCTGATCAATTCATCGACTAACCGTTGCAGCTCTATTGAGGTTATAAACATTTGTCGCATTTCCTGTTTGTTAAATTCAAACAATCTTTCTTTCTAACTAAAATCATTTAAACAGGTGCAACCAGTGATCAGCTCTGACTACACTGAGAGCAGAGCTGCAACTATCAGTCGATTAACTGATAAAACGACCGTCAGAAAATTAATCGCCAACTATTTTGATAGTGAAATCATCATTTTGAGTCATGATTATCTGGTTTCTTTAGTGTTTTTTTTTACAGTAAACTGAATATCTCTGGATTGTGGACTGTGGACTGGGACAAAACAAGACATTTGAGGTTGTAATTCATCATTTTCTGACATTTTATTAACTAAACGACTACTTGAGAAAATAAACGAATGAATGAAAATAATCGTTAGCTGCAGCTCTAACTGAGTGGGGAAAGTTTTCTTTCATTTAGCTTTTAAAACACAGGATAAAGAAAATATTTGCACAAGCAGATAAAATCTGTAATTACACATCAAGCAGTCGCCGGCTTACTCTGTGCTTTCTGAGCTTTTTTTTTTTTTTTAAACTTGTGCCTTGTGTTGGATGCAGTAAAGTTAATTTTTGGATGTCACAGTCCGCTGGGTGACAGCGTTTACCGTGTCAGAGCCGCCGGCTGCTCGGCTCTCTTTGTTCTTGTTGTTGATCTCGGGCATGAAGGCGCGGCTCAGCAGGTTGTACCACTTGGTGCATCTTTCCTCCGAACAGCTGACATCAGCCAGGCTGATCTGGGCTCCGGCCTGGAGAGTTTGTGACATCACAGCGTTTGAGTAGCATGAAAAACAAACATAAAAACAGCTGGAAACTGACTGATAATCTCCAAACAGGAAGTAAAACCAGACAGGAGGTTCTACTAACCAGACATTCTTCATGGCCCGACTGGCTAGTGTTGCAGACGTCGATCCTCAGGGTCTTCTGCCGCAGTGCACTGTGGGATATCTGCATGCCGAACACCTCGTTGATCTCCACGACGTCCTGAGGCAGAGAGCCGCGTGTCCTGAACAGGCAGCGTGTGGCCTCCACGCAGGGCAGCACCACAGCACGCACGTACCTGCGGGAGAGAGCCGGGTACAGGTGTTACAGCGAGACTGTTTGGTCACATGATGCTTTACTGTCGCTTTAAATACGTCTTTTCTTTGATGTATAAAATGTCCAAAAACAGTGAAAAACGCACGTTGTAATTTTTAAGATTCCACGGTGCCGTCGTCAGATGTCCAACAACAGTCAAAAATCCAAAGAAATTCAGTTTACTATCACATATGACTAAAATGATTATTAGATTTTCAAAAAGCTGATTTATCTGGTAATCGTTGCAGCTCTACATCAGATAATATTTGTTTCTCATTCACTTCAGTTGAAGCCTGTGCGACTGCTGAACTCGTGTTTCCTGTTTTGTTTTTCTCCGCCTGCCTCTATAAGAATCTCAGGTGACCTTTGACCTTTACAATCAGTGTTGTTTTGATGCATCGTTATTTAAACATGTGCCATCATCCTGTTTTTATAATGTTACATCACCAGACTACAAACTGCAGCGTCGGTCTTATAGACTGTTTACAGTTCATGATGCCCTGATCAATATTTATTCATTTGTCAGACATGTGACATCACATCTTGTTTTGGTGCTGAGCGTGAATCTATTGTGAACAGGCTGACATAGTTTTTTATGACAATCTCACAGTATACGTCGTAGTCAGTAAAGAGTTGATCGACGAAATATAAATCAGCAAATATTTTGATGATTGAATAATTGTTTGCGTTGTTTTTTTAAGCAAAAATGCGAAAATTGATCAGGTTTTAGCTTCTAAAACATGATTATTTCATGCTTTTCTGGGTCATACGTGATGGTAAACTAAATATCTCTGAGTTTTGGACTGTTGGTCGGACAAAACAAGAAATTATAACGAGCGTTTTTCACTATTTTTTGACGACTAATCGAGAAAATAATCTGCAGATTAATTGTTAATGAAAATAATCATTTGTTGCAGTTGTATCGTGAGTAGAATCAAAGTTTTAAAGAATCATTCAAATGAGACGTCATCTACGTTCTTCGTCTTCAAGTCCTGTGTCATTATTTTTCATTTTAAGTGCTGGTTCTGATGATTCATTGATCACTCATGTCATTACTTTACCTCAGGATCACTTCTTTTACTACAACTACTTTTTTGATAAAAGCTTTCAACTGCAGCTTTTCTTCTTTTTCTCTGTTTTTTTTCTGCTTATGAAATATATTTAAATCTAAATTATTCACTGAATACGTAACATCTAATAAATAGATGAGTGAGCATTCGTACACTTTCTGGTCAGCCGGCAGACAGAGGGCGCTGCAGTTGGACAGCTGCATGATGTAGACGGTGAAACGTTGGTCTCTGGATTCGTAGCGGAATCCCAGTTGCACCTGAGAGCAGCCCAGTACCAACCGCTCCTCGTCGGAGCCCAGGAGGAGGTCTGCAGGGAGGCCTGGCCTGGGGAAAACACAGACACACAGATAATACGTGAAAAAGGTGTTTGGTGATATATCCTGACGTCTCTTAAGTGACCAAAGGAGAGATTTCTATCATGTAGTTGAAGTTTTAAGTTGAAGTTTTAAAATGTGACGGCAGGACGCGTCTATTTACTGGAGTTTCTTCACAACAACAACATCATACAAACTGGATATTACTCATACAGAATGAATTTAAAGTAAAATCCGTACTTGCGCTCCGAGGGCTCGTACACGCCGCTGTCACCGGCCACTGATTCGTCAGACACCGCCGAGGTCACGCCCATCTTCTTTGGCCCCGCCCCCGTCCCTCGCAGCTGGGGAGCCGAGTCTGAAGACCACAGAGGAAGGAAAAAGTAGGTGAAAATATGTGTAAATTAATGAAGGTGTTTCTAAATGTCAACAAATGTTATAATAACGGCAACAAGTGTTGACTGTGTATCCAAAACCTGATTCATCCTATTCCTCAGTGCCAAAGAGCTAAAACCGAACTATTAAAACACACACACACACACACACAGGTTTATTTTGAGTCAATCCCACACACACCGTCCTGCTGCCAGAAATATTCACTAGATCACCAAATGTGGATTCATCCACCACTGAAAATAGTCCCCAACAATAACACTATTTTCTCCTGTTTGTCTGTTAAAAACTACAATGTTTTAGGAAATTACTGAGCCTTTTTTTTTAAATGACACTGTATATTTATGAGCTGTTTTTAAAGATCTACATCTTCAGTAGGAACCAACGAGCCACAGATAAGAGTAGAGAAGTCAGAAAGTATAACTGAGAGACAGACTGACAATTTGTTGGTTTGGGTTTTTTCATGTTGTTTGTTGACAATAACAAATATACAGAATAACGTATTAACATCAATAATCATTAATGTGCGAAATGAGAGCAGCTTTGAGAGGCTGTACTTAAGCATAGGGGTGTTTTAAGCTAATATAATGTTTAGCATGCTAACGTTTGCAAGTACAGCTGAGGCTGATGGGAATGTCATCAGTTCTGCTGGTATTTAGTCTAACGCCATAAAAAGAAAACAGACTGAAAGCCCTAAATTAAGAGTTAAGGCATCAAGTTACTACAACTCATCCTGAGGAAGACAGGAACATGTGAACCAAATTTCAACATCATGGTGGTGCTAAAGGAAAAGCCGGCGGATTATCAAAGTCATTAAGATTTACTGTCTGGGAAACATGAATGTATGATTCAAATTTTGTGCCGATCCATCCGGTCGATGTTGAGATATTTCACAGGATAAGTGAAAACTTTGACCTGCTGGTGGCACTAAAGTCACTAGGAATCATCCTCAGCCAACATGAATGTATGTACCAAATTTCATGGTAATCCATCTAATATTTGTTAAGACATTTCACTAAAAGGCAAACATGTCAACCAAAGTGGTGGACTGAAAAAACAAACATTAGCATCCCCAGAGCCGTGCCGCTAACATGGAAGTGGGAACAGTGAATCCCACAAATTAGATGAGATAACAAGCTTGACTCGTGGCTAACGTTAGCTGGAGCTCTAATAATAAGCCTTTATGTTCATACAGAGTTAGCATGTGTGTGGCTACATGTCTGTGAGCTTGAAGAGAAGAGGAACAATAACTTATTGTGATGTAATTACACCTCAGTGAGCAAACTGATTTTCAAAACACATTTTCCAGTGAGTCTGTGGACTGGAAAGACACAAATCAAAACATAACAGACATAGAACAGTAACACACAAGCAGAGAGACTTATAATGTTTGCTTTGTGTTATGGGATGTAATGAGGATATCTTCCAGGCTACTGTGACATCACAGGTTTTGCTGGATGACCCCCGAACCTCCGCTGTGCCAACATGCAGGTCTTACTGGATAAAATAAGGAGGCCGTGTTAAAGCTGATGTGAACACGACACTATGAGAGCGCTGAGAGTGAAGCAGAACAGTAAAGTTGCAGCCGGACAGATAAACAACGAGCTGAAACTCACTATAAAGCTCCGTAAAGCCGAGAGGAGCTGCAGAGTCTCTGATAATTCTCTGTAGGTTCATCACTACGAGCCACAACCAACACATTACACACTGACATTTATTACATCATTATAAAATGATCACTTACAGGCTCTTAAAATAATATGTTATTTAAATATAAATAATTACTAATAACCATTTATGTTCTCAGTTCATCTCTACAATTTTTCCAATTGTTTGTTTAGTCTATAAAAGTTCAGAAAATAGTAAAAAGTTCTCAGAGTCCAAACCCAAAAACATCCAGTTTACTATTATATTAAAGAGAGAAAAGCTGAATATCTGCACACTTGAGAAGTTGGAAACATCTTTGGCCTTTTTTGCTTGAAAAGATGTTTTAAAACAATTAATATCAAACTTGTTGTTAATCAATTTTATGTCGATTTTCTAATTTCATTCATTTCAATTTCAATCTTTACTTATATAATTCACTTTTAGTGACAATTTCACATCAACAGATTAATCTGAAACACCTTTTCCTGACATGGACGTAAATAAATAAACATGTCAAATACAATTCAAACTGAGCACACACACACACACACACACACACACACACACACACACACACACACACACACACACACACAGAGGTGACCCTGCGGCTGTAATCCAACACCTTCCTCCCCTTCACCTCCTCCTCTTCCTCCTCAATGCTCCCACCAGCAATCAGGTTTCACGCTCGATATTAAATTTCTCATTCCTGGTATCCTACTTTCCAATAAAGTTGGAGTGTTTTCTGTGACGTCTGGTGTAACAGAGAGAGAGTTACATCATCAGCATCTCCTCCTATAGTCTCTCTCTCTCTCTCTCCCTCTCTCCCTCTCTCTCTCTCTTTCTTATTGCTGATCATTTCATTGCAGATCATTCATCCTGATTATTTTTCTTCGTGTTATTAACTGGGATTATCATTTGAGTCGTTATATCATTATTACGGTTATTAAGGTTGTTCTGCAAAAATAATTTTAGTGTTGTCAAGATGTGACATGATTGCTTTGAGGAAAAGAGATCCAGAGTCTCTCGCAGGTTTAATGACGAGTCATTGATGTGCTGAGATAGAGGATCAAATAAGGGATCAGATAGAGGAGCAGATAGAGGATCAGATTGAGGATCAGATAGAGGATCAGATAGAGGATCAGATTGAGGATCAGATAGAGGATCAGATAGAGGATCAGATAGAGGAGCAGATAGAGGATCAGATAGAGGATCAGATAGAGGATCAGATTGAGGATCAGATAGAGGATCAGATAGAGGAGCAGATAGAGGAGCAGATAGAGGAGCAGATAGAGGAGCAGATAGAGGAGCAGATAGAGGATCAGATTGAGGATCAGATAGAGGATCAGATAGAGGATCAGATAGAGGAGCAGATAGAGGAGCAGATAGAGGAGCAGATAGAGGATCAGATAGAGGATCAGATTGAGGATCAGATAGAGGATCAGATAGAGGAGCAGATAGAGGAGCAGATAGAGGATCAGATTGAGGATCAGATAGAGGATCAGATAGAGGAGCAGATAGAGGATCAGATAGAGGATCAGATAGAGGAGCAGATAGAGGAGCAGATTGAGGATCAGATAGAGGATCAGATAGAGGATCAGATTGAGGATCAGATAGAGGAGCAGATAGAGGAGCAGATAGAGGAGCAGATAGAGGATCAGATAAGGGATCAGATAGAGGATCAGATAAGGGATCAGATAGAGGATCAGATAGAGGATCAGATAGAGGAGCAGATAGAGGATCAGATAGAGGAGCAGATAGAGGAGCAGATAGAGGAGCAGATAGAGGATCAGATAGAGGAGCAGATAGAGGAGCAGATAGAGGAGCAGATGAAAGCTGCTACATAAAAGGTTTTAAAGAAGCGTCACACATGGGGGCAACAGAACAAGCTGTAAACACAAAATCTGACATATTGTCACCTCATGCAGCGTTTATGGGAAACATGCATGTTTTTACAGGACGTTTAATGAACAGTATTAAACCTGACACACTTTCATCTGGTTTCTTTAGTACTCTATGACAGTAAACCGAACACCTTTGGGTTGTGGACTGCTGCTTGAGACAAAGAAGGACATTTAAGGACGTCATTTGGTTTTTGGGGATCAATAATTGACGTTTTTCACAATTTTCTGACATTTCAAGGACCAAATGACTTATCAGTTAATTGAGAAAATGTTCCTCATCTAGATCTCATGCTAAAGGATCATTATTAACCCACAAAATAACATATTTTACATTTTGTGTAGAGCTGTAACAATTAACTGCAACTATTTTGATGATCCTTTTAAACGATTTTAAAGAACGACTCTCTGAAGCTGGATGTCTGTCTGGACACTCAGTTATCAAACAAGACAAAATAGAATTTGAATAACACAGAAGAAGAAGACATAGAGTGAAGGAATAAATATTTCCTGTTTACCTTTGACCTCCTCTCCCAGCGTGGCGTTGTGGTTCTGCTTCTCCTCCAGCCCACCGGGACCTCCGTGCTCCTCCCGCCGCTGCTGCTCCTGAGAGTCCAGGCTGAGCTCCAGCTCTGCTAGCCTGCTGTGGAGCTCCAGATCCAGTCCCAACCCGCCGGGCCCCGTCTGGCCGGCGAAGGCCTCGCCAGATAGGAAATTAGTGTCTGTGACCAGCGGCGAACACGGCGGCGACAGCGAGGAGAGAGACGACCGCGGCGACAAGGAGCTCATGGAGCGAGGGGTTTCTGAAAGTCTGAGCGCCTGGATCCTGGATGACCCCGCCTCCCCTCCTCCTCCTCCTCCTCCTAATCCTGTACCTCCTCCAGCAGGACACCCCGCGTCTCCTCCAACCCCTAATGTTTTGCCCTCAGGCCTGCCGCCGTCCCTCCCCCCCCCGCAGCCCGTCACCACCTCGTGTTCGTGTATGGTGGTGATGGAGCTAGAGGGCCGGTAGCCTCCCTGGCCGCCCTCCTGCAGGAGGCTGTCCAGCTTGTTCTGGAAGTCCGGGTCGGCCAGCTCGGGCTGCTCCAGGTAGATGTCGGTGAAACTGAGGGAGGAAGTGGAGCCCAGGCTGGAGGTGGTGGCCAGCGAGCAGTGGCTGGATGTCAGAGAGCCTCGACTGCTGCCTGACGAGCAGGACAGAGTGCTGGTCGACAAGCTGGAGGAGAGAAGGAGACACAAAGAGAAGGAGTTATGATCCTAAATGAGGCAATTTAATTAAAGACTTCTACTGTTTCTAAGCTGTTGTTACCAAGTAACGATGTGCAACTCAAGCTGTCTGCACATAAACCAGTGATTTAAAGTGCAGAATCATTTCTGTTTATGAAATGCAGACTTATAAATACATTTGTCTGATGAATTTCTGTATGTATATGTATGTATTTTAATGTTTTTCCTATTTCTAATGTTTTTCTTATGTGTACGGCACCTTGAGTTACAACCACTGTATGAAAAGTGCTACACAAATAAACCACTAACCACACTTTTACATATAAATGAACGTCCGTTACATTCAAACCCTTCCCAAACAAGTTCACATAATGCTGATTAAGCCTATCACCGCCAGGTAAATGTCTCTGTATTTCACAGTAACACAGAGCTTTTAAATCTGATGTCTCTGGTGACTTTCCCACGTTGGTGCACCAGAAGTGCTGGAAGTTCACATTTCTGTGGTGGACAAAAGGCTACAAATACATCATTACCTCATCTGACAACTCCATCACGTTTTTATCCCTCCTTCTGCCCTTAACGGAGCGCTCCTGGGGACGGGGGAGATGGGGTGGATGGGGATCACCTCATGCAGGCGCCCACAGTGTTTTTGTAATTACTCACAATTCCAGAAGAGGGAGACAAAAGTCCCGCACTGCAGCTTCAAAGTTGTTTCCCATTTTGAACACAGTCTCACAGCCTCAATTCAGTTTAAACTTGTTCCATCGACTGAAAGGGAAATATTTCAATCCAAAATATGATTTTTTTTTTTTTTTTGGAGTGCACCAACACATAAAATGTTTCCCTGTAATTCAACATGAATTCTTTCAACAAGCCTTCAAATATACTTCCTTTCAAAAACAAACCCACACTTACTAGAAATTTCAAATGTAGTTTGTAACTGATCTGATCTGCTGCTGCACTTGTAAGTTGCTTCAGATAAGAGCAGCAGCTTATTTTTTTAATATTCCTGCTTTTTAGGAACAGGATTCTTTATTATTTCACAGTGAGCACAAAGCAGACAGCAGTGCGGAGCCCGGCAGTGTGTGTGGGGGCGAGATGACTGCTGACAACAGTAGAAACTCATCACACTTAAAAAGCGTCAAACCTAATAACATTAAATACTGGAGTACTTGAGGGACTCCTCTGTCGGTCCTTCATCCTCCTTTCATTTCCTTTCCCTCCTTCTCTTCATCATCTCCGCCCTCCTGTAGCCGCCTCCTCACACCCTCCTGACTCTGTACCAGCAGCTCTCTCTAATTAAAGCTGCTCGTTAGCGCAGACACACACACACGGGGTAGTTCAATGTCTGCCGGGGAGACGTCTGATGCCCCGTCAGACCAGGCAGGAGGACAGACGGCATCAAAGAGCCGTCAGACGAGAACAGAAACACAGAGGAGAGGACTGAATCTGTTCATGTCATGTTGTTATTGAACTTAAAAACCTCGACTTGAATCTTAAATATTAAAGGACAGATGTGCGGCTCTTACAGCAGCTTTGCATCATCTCATGAAAACGTCATTCCCGAGGATGTTCTGAAATGTTCCGAGCGTTCGATTTGACCCGGAAAATTTGATTTGCGGAGAGATCCTGACTGAAATGAAAAAGACGAGGGGAACAAAATGGCTTTTATCTTCAGCAAATGTTTGGCCATTAAAGGTTAAATACTGTCTCAGCCTCCCCTCAACTTCAAAGCTCTGTCTGTATTAACCACCTGCTTTGAAACTAATAACTAAAAGATCCTTTTTCAGTTAATCATCTATGTATATGTTGCACTGAAGAAAGACTGAATGAAATAAATGGTTGTGTAAAGATGAATAAAATCAATATGTGTACACAATTAAACAGACGTTAAACACATATTTTTGCGAGCTTATTAAGCTGTTAAGTGTTAAGCGTGTATTAAATGTTTTCTGTCTCTGTGCTGTGATGCAATACAGAAACTCATTTACGAGTTTTGCAAAAAATTTGTTGACTTTGGAACATGTGCAAGTTTCTGGTCGACGCCTTCGCTCCCACATTGTTCCTCAATAAACTATGTCGACATTACTGAAGATAAAAGAACAGATTTACCTCAGTGAACTACGAGTATTTGAACTTTTGAAGTTTAATGGTCAGAGAAATCATGTTTCTTTCTTTTAGGTAAAGAGTGTCTTTGTTTTGATGGGTTTTTTTATACACTTATAACATGTTTGTCCAAATCAGGCCTTTGTGACCTTGACAATGTCACTTTGCTGTTTCCAGATTGAAGGAAGATTCCAGTTTACAACTTGGGTCTGTTCTTCATTTCTCTCACTTATGATCACGTTATACTCACCGAGTTAACAGCAGCTAAACTATGAAGAGGAATTCACAAATCTGACTTTCTCTCTTCACGATAGCAGTTCAGAAATTCAGCTAAGGCTGCAACGATTTCATCATTGATTAATCTGCCGATTTTTTTCTCGATTCATTTATTGTTTAGTCTATAAAATGGTTTTTAAGAAGAGTGTAAAAAAAATGCCTTCAAAATTTCTCAGATCCCACGTTGATGTCTTAAATTTGCTTGTTTTGTCCGACAAACAGACCAAAAGCTACAGATTTTAAATTTACAGTCACATTTGTCAAAGAAAAGCAGCGAATCTTCACATTTGAGAAGTTGAAACCAAAGAATATTTGACCTTTTTGCTTGAAAAATGAAATGATCAATCAATTATCAAAATAGTTGCCGCTTGATTTTCTGTTGATCTACTAACTGATTAATCCACTAATAGTTGCAGCTCTGGTATCACCTGATACTAAGTTTATAAACCTGTTTCTGTGTGGAAGTGATTAAGATCATGAGGTAACATGAGGCTGCAACTACACAGAAAGTCTTAACTGTAAGTGTTGATATTCATACAGCATCCTTTTTAGACTTTATAGCCGAAGATTTATGAGACTGTGCGTTATAACACGTAACTGCTGGAGGATTATTGGTGTTGCAAACAGACCTTATAAACAGCAGCGGTGTTTCGAGTCTATGATGCACTCGCTGTCCTCTGCTGTGTGTCCGTAAAGCAGACGGACAAAGCTTCACTGAACATGATTACATGATTTTGCACCTCTTCAGCAGACTTCACCGTTTTTTTTCTCCTCCATACCGTTCTTTAACTCCAGTTGCTCGTTAATAAGATGTAACAGCCTCGTTCACGAAGCGTTTCTTCTTTATCGAGCATGTTAATCGTGTAAGAGAAAAGTATTTGTTATTTCAAAATGACCTCTGAAAGAAAAGTGCAGAAAATGTCTCAATCGACTTCTAGAAAAACTATGAAGGCTAAATCTTACCGCACATGCAGCACAACACTGATGTCACTGAATCAGTATCGGTGCATCCTCAGCTGTAAACAAACTGTTTATCCAGATTTTAAACCAGTTTATTTGGAGGTAAAACCGAAAACTGTGAAAGATGTTTTACTTTTTGCCTTTGTTCCCTCTTCTAGATAACTTTCTTTACAACGTGTGTGATCATCTGACTCCTTTTAATTGATGTCACCGTGTTTCCAGATCTCAGATATCAACTTTGTCAGTATAATATTATTACTACTGAATAGAAATGATGGGAAAAAATACAAAACTAACACTAAACAGTAATTATCCTTTAAGATATCAACAGTAGAAATGATGTGAACGAACCTTTTGAGTTGAGTGTGTAGCGACGTGGCCAGTCGAACCATCTCCTCCAGCTCTCTGACCAGCTTGTTCCTCTTGCAGTGAAGCCGCAACCTGAAACGTTGAAAATAAAAAAAATAAAAACCTTTATTTCAAGTTAAACAAAAGTTACAGACCTGCAAGTGTGAAGCAACTTCTTCTCTAATCAAATCCGTCTGTCAGCTGCTGAACATGATCCTCCGTCACTTCAAACGCTGCAGGTGTGAGAACTTGAAAAAAGTCGACTTCGCGTTAACAAATATGACAGGACGGCGGCGGCGGTGATGTGTGTGGGTACTGTGAGCAGCTGCTTTGTGTTCGGGTGACAGCGGTGTCATCTGATTGTATGAGCTTTGTCAGGAGGAAACCGGTCCATGAACGGTAGTTAATATGATCCACCGTTTGGGTGGAAACAGGCCGAAGAGAGGAAGCTTTTGATCAGGTTACAGACAGCTGTGTGTGTGTGTGTGTGTGTGTGTGTGTGTGTGTGTGTGTGTGTGTGTTTTATGTTAACTCCATGTTCTCTCATGTTCCCCTTCTGTTTAGAGAATACCAACATTTTAGTTTTAGACAGTATTTTATTTCTTTAAAGTTCAACATTTGAGAACTTCTTTTTTTGAGGGTTTTGTAGAAAAACATGTTTATATTCCTTAAAGAAGCTACGATCAATATCTTTATACCAACGTCTGAGCTGTCAGTGTGTGATGTGTTAGTTGTGGCTCGTTGTGTTGAGCCTACAGAGAATTATCCGAGACTCTGCAGCTCCTCTCGGCTTTACGGAGCTTTATAGTGAGTTTCAGCTTATTGTTTATGTGTCCGGCTGCAACTTTACTGTTCTGGTTCACTCTCAGCGCTCTCATAGCGTCATTCTGGGTTCACTACCTGCTCAGCACCAAACGTCAAACAGACACCAGTTAGCTGTAGACTAGCTGGTGAACATAGTGGAGCATTTAGCAGCTAAAGAGCCAGATATTTCCCTCAGGAGTTGGTAGAGAGTAAAAACAGCACTGAAGCTCTGTATTGTCCGAGCACTAGCAGCCAAAAATAGCCAACTTAGCCGTGTTCAACAGAAAACAAGGTGTGGCTTCAATAGCCGTTTCGTTCTACTCCATTAGTCAGTCTGACATTGTGTTCCTGACAGCGGATTTCTGTTTTAAACAGGGTTATTATTGATTCTGAATGATGTAGTTAGTCAGCTTAATGTTTGTCATGTCAATCGCAGACATACGCTGATTTAACATTATTTCAGTCTGTATCCACAGGAAGATCACGTCTTGCCAAAGTTCTCTTTGGCTCATTGTTTCTCTAACTGGGGAAATAGCCGTCAATGAGCACAACAATTGAATTAGGGCTGCACCTAATAATTATTTCCATTATCCATTAATCCACTAATTGTTTCGTTTACAAACGTCAGGAAACAGTGAATGAATGCAAGACATTTCTGGAGCTCAAGGTGACGTCATCAAATCTCCTGTCTTGTTTAAGCAACTGTCTAAAACCCGATCTATGATGTAACACAAGGAAAAGCTGCCAATTCTCCCGTTGGAAAGCTGATGTCAAATGTGGTCAGTGATTCGGAGGTCTGTAAGAGGCTAAACAAAATGTGTTTTGTGCAGCATATAACAAAAACGGGACTTCTTTAAAAAGGGTCTAAACACCCACACACTTGACGTTTCTCTCCCTCTTCTGTTGTCCCTTTTTTGACATCTTAAATATTAAATCTTCATCATTTTTACTAGTTAATGAATTTTGTTGACTTGACGGTTTAATTAGACAGGATAACTGAAAAATCCTGCATGGGTGAATTTGACATTTTCAGAAGCTGCAGACACTAAATACGTGTCTGTGTGTGCATATTTCTTATGTACGTGTACGTTTTGACAACTCTGTTACCTGTGAACGGTGTGTGTGTGTGTGTGTGTGTGTGTGTGTGTGTGTGTGTGTGTGTATAGGTGCGTAGGTGGACCACAAGAGGTTCCCTTTGTGACGAGGCTCTGCAGCCTCTCTCAGGTTACAGGAACAGGAGACGAAACACAAAGAGAGACTGAGCTCAGGCAGTCTGAACAACAGGAGTCCTGTTAGAGAACGAGGGAGAGGAGGAGAGGAGAGGAGGAGGGGAGGAGGAGAGAGGGATGCAGGTTTGCTGTTTTCAGGAAAGAAGAAGGCAGAACAAAACTAGAGGAGAAAAACAGGTGAAAGACATGTAGGAGAAGACAGAAAACATGGAGGTAGGAGAGGAGTCGAGGAGATGAAGCAAGAGGAGGTGAGAGGAGACGAGACGAGGAAAGAGGAGGTGAAAGAGAGATTTAGGTGAGCAGGAACGGAGAAAACATAAAAGGTATAAAAGACTGAAGAAAAAGAAAGCTGGAAAGTAGACAGAGGGGGATAAGAGAGGAGAGGGGAGGAGACAAGGAGAGAAGAGGAAAGGAGAGGAAAGGGTAGGAGAGGAGAGGAGGAGAGGAGAGGAAAGGAGAGGAGAGGAGAGGAGAGGAGAGGAGAGGAGAAAAGAGGAGAGGAGAGGAGAGGAGAAAAGAGGAGAGGAGAGGAGAGGAGAGGAGAGGAGAAAAGAGGAGAGGAGAGGAGAGGAGAGGAGAGGAGAAAAGAGGAGAGGAGAGGAGAGAAGAAAAGAGGAGAGGAGAGGAGAGGAGAGGAGAAAAGAGGAGAGGAGAAAAGAGGAGAGGAGAGGAGAGGAGAGGAGAGGAGAGGAGAAAAGAGGAGAGGAGAAAAGAGGAGAGGAGAGAAGAGGAGAAAAGAGGAGAGGAGAGGAGAGGAGAAAAGAGGAGAGGAGAGGAGAAAGAGGAGAGGAGAGGAGAAAAGAGGAGAGGAGAGGAGAGGAGAGGAGAGGAGAGGAGAGGAGAGGAGAAAAGAGGAGAGGAGAGGAGAGGAGAGGAGAAAAGAGGAGAGGAGAGGAGAGGAGAGGAGAGGAGGATTGTCATGTTCGTCTCTACCTGGTAATAATCGTCAGGTCTCTAAAGGTCAGAGTTAAAAGAAACTAGAAGGTCAGACGTTTAAGCAGCAGACGAGATGCTGACGATGACAGTTACAGACATCAGACAGCCGCCATCAGCAGCTCTGTAACCTTCTCTCTGACTGTCCTTCTGTCCACCTTCAGACATGAAGCTTTAATAAACATAAAACACCGCAGCCCCTCCAGGGGTCGACCCCCCTCCCCCCGTCTCACCTCTCCGTCAGAGCCTTGCTCTGGTTGTCTCTGGCGGCCTGCAGGTCTCTCTCCAGACGTTTCTTCTCGGACTCCAGCTTCTGGGCGTCGTTGGGCTCCAGGCGTTGTCGGGGACTGACGTACTGCAGCTCCTTCAGCAGCTCCTCCTTCTCGTTGATGAGGATGAGGCGGTCTCGCTCCGGGTCCAGCAGCCCCGGCCACGCCTCGCTGTCCAGTTTGGCGATCTGCACCTCGATGGTGGCGATCCTGTGAAGAGTGACGTGGGGGAGAATGAGGAGAAGAAAACAAGAAGGAAGAAAGAGAAACAGATCAATTGTCACTTTCTGTCTCTTTTTAATAAATCCACCTGTTAAACTTTGCTGACAATCATGACATCGATTAGCTCGCTGGCTTAGAAAACTACATACAAACACAAACTGACGACATAGATACACAGTCGAGGATCGGTGTTCTTCCCGGTGTCGACATGTTCACACTTACTGGAGGGATTATATAGGAGGGAAACTGACTGTGTGATTCAGGGGAAGTAGAAAGTGACTCTTGTTTTCATTTATACCACAGAAATTATGATGATTTCAGTCAATTTCTCATAAAATGGCTCGACAAAACCTTAAAATATTCTGGTGTGCAGATGATTAAAAGTGTGAACGACTGGTTGAAATTCTGCCAACTTTGTCTCAAAAGCCTGGAAAAGAAGGCAAAGTGGATTATTTAACTGTTATTTACTCTGGTTTCTCCACAACTATAAAATAAATGTTCTAGTCAGTGATTTATGAATTTGGTGATTGTGAAATTTGTTCAAGTTGTTTCTCTATTTTTGTTATTTAGGAGTGTGTGAACAGCACTGTGGTTCTGGTTTGTATGAATCTGGAGTGTCTTGTAAACTCAGGCAGGTGGAGCACGAGTTGCACACATATAATAATAACCAATAATACACACACTCATTCACACACACTCCTCTAGACAAAGTAATGTTTACCTTCTCTTGGCCTCCTCGTACTTCAGACTCAGACGAACCTTCTCTGCCAGTTTGTTGGTGCTGGTCATGAACTGAACACAAACAGAAAACAACATCAACACAAAAGGAAAATAAGGTAAATATCAATTCACTGATACGTGAACATCAGTTTAGAGACTGTAGAAGCGCTGAACTTTAATCAGTCTTCATGTTATAAGCTCCTGAAGTCAGTGAGTTGTTCCCTGACGTCATGCTGCATTCAAGTCTGAGCGGATTTATCATAATTATGAGTTTCTGACATGTGAATAGTGTTAATGTCAATGTCATAAATTATCTGGCAACACTATATCACACTTGACTTGGGCGGCAATGTGGTGTAACTTTTGCAAAGGAGTTTTGATTTGATATTAGAGTTTTGGTCCTGATACTAAAATTTATAATTAATAAACTATAATAATAATAAACTTTATTTATGGAGCACAGAGTTTTTACTAAGTGCTTTAAAGAGAATACAAAGAGAAAAGAAATTATTTCCAAAAAGGAAAAGAATAAAACAAGTAAAGAATAACTGGAATAAACACATTTGTCTATAAATCATTCAGTGTTTAATAAGTTTGTCTAAATACAAACAGCTGCAGGAGAACTTTGCCAAAACAAACAGAAAAACAAACAGCTAAATTACCAGGAAGTAAACAAGATTAAAAATCTGGTCAGATAAGTTTTTGATGTGCGTGGAAACGATCTTGTCAGTTCTCAGAAAGGTTTATCTTGGTCGGCTTAGGATAAAACTGAGAACTGGTCCCATATTTCATTCCTGGTTCTGTTTCAGGATTACAGCCACGCTCTGCTGGACTGGCTGACGCTGTCGCCATGTTTTTACCGGCTTGGATTCACTGAATTATTTGACTCCAGCTCTGCGTGGCCTTCGTCTACAGTGCGTCTCCTCTCTCTGGGACTCACCTCAGCGGGGATGTCGGTCTGGGAGCCGGCGTCGGAGTAGAGCCGAGGGATGGACAGCTCTGAGTTGGCGAGGGAGGGACTGCTGCCCCACAGCTCCTGCTGCGAACCCGAGTCCAGCTGGAAACCGTCTTTCAACACCGCCAGTTTCTGGATGAACAGAGGAGACAAACGGCGCTGCTGGAGGTTAAATTAATCACAACAGGAATGATCTGCAGGGAGAAACTGGGGCGCCGCGATTAAAAACAGGATGTGACTGAAGACAGAGGAAAGCAATTATTAAATAATACCCGATGGGCACAATTTACATCAGAGTCATAACTAAATCAAATCTGAACACGCTGGTTTAGAGTTTTCTTCAGTGTCTCAGTAATCCAGTGACAGTTTTCTGAACATTCGTGGTCACAGTGCAAACAGGAAGTGAAAACGGTTCATTCAGCTCCACTTTTCATGCTAACAATTAACCAGAACGAAAACAAACACAAGCTAAAGAAACGGGGCAACAGCTAACTCACACTGACTATATGGCAACATTACTTCCTGCCTGTATCCCTCAAAGCATTATGGGAACTGTAGTTCCAAAACTTAGAACTAGATTATCCCCAATAAAAGACAAAAGAATAACAACAGAAGTGACATAATCCTTTATTTTTGACATTATTGAGGCTCAAGGTGTCTTATCAACATAGTTCTTATATCCCTGGAGAACTGATACTCTCCTCTAGTCACATACAGATATTTTACATGTGTCAAAAACCTGTGGACAAACTATTTTAAATTGCACAAAAAAATAAATAAAAGCTGTTGTGAAACATGAATACTAGAGCTGTAACGATTAGTCGATTCATCAGTTAGTTGCCAACAATTAAATGAATCCCCGCCGAACTATTTTGATAATCAATGAGTCATTTTTTAAGAAGAAAAATTTCCAAATTCTTTGATTCCAGCTTCTCAGATGTGAATATTTTCTGGTTTCTTTAGTCCTCTACGACACTTAACCGACTGTGGACTGTTGGTCGGGACAAAACAAGACATGTTGAGCTTTGGGAAACACTGATCGACATATTTTACCATTTTCTGACATTTTATGGACCAAAAAACTAATTGATTAATCCAGAAAATAATCAACAGATTAATCGATACTGAAAATAATAGTTAGCTGCAGCCCCTCACATGCAAACTAATGGCATTTCTGAGTAGCCAAACTCATTCTGACAATCCCAATATGTGGCATGTAGTGACTCTGCTAAAAGCTTGTAAATAAAGAGATTTAAAAAGCAGATATTAAAGTCTCGGACTCAAAGGGTTAAGATGTGATAAACTGGGACAACGGCATCTATCAAGAGCACCTTAAATAGTTTCTGAATCAAACGTTCGACTTCACTGTAGAGAAAGTGTCTGAGCTCTCTGATTTTGACCTTTGCACCAAATATTTTATCTGATCATCTAGAAACTGAAGCTTTTGTTCTACTGACTGTACAAAGTCATTCAGTGAGAGTTTCTCCAGGTAAAGAGTATCTGCAAAGAGACAAAACTGTAAAATGTTAAAGACTGCCTCCTTTGTGTTTGCAGCATGTTGCTCATGAACTACAGTGATGCAGCAGCAGCAGCGATCCTTTCATCTTTACAGCTGTAGTAAATATCTAACATGACTCTGTGGTTTGCTCTGAAGCCTCCACTGGACTGCACTTTATCTTCACTTCTCAGATGCGATAGAAAATAACAAACCACCTGTATCATAATGACGGTGTCAAATTAAACCTGCAGTGCGGAACTTATGCACTAATGCTGATTAATCTTATCTCTCTGTATTTCACAGAATACAGAGTTTTTAATCTGGTGTCGGGTTTTGACGTTCCCACGCTGACCGGATGAACGCATGAATCCAGACTTCCGGCTAACTTCCGGCTAGCCCTCTGCTAACTTGAAGAGGGATAAAATAATTTGAATGGATTCAATTCTGATAGTGAAACGAGTCATTTTGCGGGGTTTGTGTGACGCTCAAAACAATTTATCCACCGTTTTACAGACACAACAGTAGTGATGGATTAGGCTACGGCAGGGCCTATGATGTAAGCACGTCTACAGCATCTCTCTTACAGTTTTTTCTGTCTCTTCAGCGTCCAAATGAGTCAAATCAAGTAGATATCTTTCAAGGTTAAAGTCTTTTTAGTGCCAAAGTTCCTCTTTTTCTTACCATACTTCCACCGCAGCTCAACAGGGAAACACAAAGAGTGAATTTGATGCTAAAAAGACTGTAAATGTGTCAGATATCCACTTGATATGACTAACTCAGACTGATGAAGCTGAATATAAGCTTCACATCAACTTTTAAATGACTGTGTGGACACACTGTGGATTTTGGCCTCCATCACTTACATTGAAAGCACATTTGAAGGATCCTTTAATATCCAGTATGAACAGGAGGAATGATTACAGCGATGAAATCCTTTAAAATCCATACTGCGCTGGTTTCTCATCACTTTTCCATAATAATTCCTGCTGTTTAGCTGAACACTGTTGTGTATTTCCAATGTTTTGGATTTCAAGAGAACTAAAACCCTCCTCCTCCTCACCTCCTCTGAGCAATAACGCCACATTAACTCCAGTCGCGGTGATCATTTTGCTGCGATTTTGCTGCTTTTCTGTCTCTTCCTGACCTTTTAAAGACCAAACTATTGATCTATCTATCAAGAAGATAATCTGCAATTAGTTACTGCCTGACTTATAACTAAAACTAACACACTTTGTTGATTGAAGGCAAAAGATCTTGAACTGCAGCTCTCTCTCTCTCTTCATTTCTCTTGTTGTCCGTCTCTCTAACATTAAGAAGTGCGGTTTTGTGCGAATGACTTGCTTATCACTAACAGCCATATAAACACACACAGATGCACAGCACACAAAGAAACCCAAATACACACACACACACACACACACACATGAAAAGACGATGTGACATATAGACCAAGCTGTCAGCTGCAGATAAGGGGAGAGAGAAAGGAGTCCACAGAACAGATTATGTTTTATTGAACACAGTTTCCTGTGTTGTTAAACTACAGAGATAAAGAAAGAGAGAAAAACGCTTGACAGACACAAGAATTTAACATGTCATTCCTCTAAAAACTGTAGTTACAAGATACACTGTCTCCTCCAAGCTTCATTAAAATTGCACGACAGTAGCAGTTAAGATCTTTAAAAGTTTGCATCGAGACCTGAACATTACATGACACAAAATAAAGAGTTCCACATCTGTCATGAAAATTGGAGCAGAAGTGTCTGGTTTCATACTTTTGTTTAAAAGCAAAGAGAAAATACCGAGATGAGTCATCCTGTCATTGGTTTTCTCTAAAGAAATAAATAATAAATGAATCATTTCATTTTTTTAAACCTGCGTTCACGGATTTTTTTGAACACAACACTGACATATCATCACCTTTTAAGTTGATATTTTGAACAAACAGTTGCTTATTTCTACATCCAGCAGTTACGGAGCAACATTATCATTCATTTGGAGTCATGTTGGTGAATGTTAAGTCCAATATTCACTCTCTTTTAGCTCTGTTTTTACTCTCTACCAACTCCTGAGGGAAATATCTGGCTCTTTAGCTGCTAAATGCTCCACTATGTTCACCAGCTAGTCTACAGCTAACTGTGTCTGTTTGCCGTTTGGTGCTGAGCAGGTAGTGTACAGCGGCTTTTTAGGGCTTCTTCTCTGAAAACAGCTGCCTGCTGCGGCCAAAAACGACGCTATGAGAGCGCTGAGAGTGAAGCAGAACAGTAAAGTTACAGCCGGACAGATAAACAATAAGCTGAAACTCACTATAAAGCTCCGTAAAGCCGAGAGGAGCTGCAGAGTCTCTGGTAATTCTCTGTAGGTTCATCACTAACAGCCTCACCTCTGACATGAACCGCTCATTTCATACATTACCGTTTTAAGCAGAGTTTTGGACAGTTGGTTGCACAAAACAAGATATTTGACATATTTAGCTCTGGGATGCACATTTTCACTATTTTCTGGCATTCCACAGACTAAATAATTCATCAAAAAATAACAGACAGAAAGTGTTTCCTTCCATCCTTCAGATAATTTTCCAAACACAGAGCAGCGGCGTCCGAGATGCACCTGAAATATCAGAGCCGGCAGAAATAAAGAGAACAGGCTCGACCTGAGTTACCCCGTCAGACATACTCAAGGGTCTAGAAAGGAAACCATTCATTTGAAAAATGCCGCGACCATCAGCCAAATGGTTTTCACTTTCCAGAGAACTCATCTGAAAGTGAAGCTCACACGTGAAGTCGACAGGCTGTCATCACGACGCCGGAGGTGCGACGCTAAAACACCATCTGCCTCCCTGCAGCCTCAACTCCTCCGAGTCACTGAATCCCTTCCAGTGCATCTGGCTTTTTTCTGCGCAGCATCGTAATGTAAAGTGTTTTAACACGAGTTCACCTTCCACTCACAGCTTTGTGAGAGGTGTTTTTATTCTGAACATTGCAATCCCGAGGTTGAATGCTGTTAAAAACCTGTTTGAAGGGGAAAAAAAACAACACATTCACAAGGTTGCGGGAACAAGTCACGGTCGCTCAGGTAGGAAACAGCACAACCGTTTTTATAAAGAACACAATAAACCTTCGTCCAGGGTCGACTGATGTGACGTGTGAGCTTTTCATCCACGCTCATTTAGCTCCACCATGACCACCGTCACCATTCATACCAGTACAAAGCCCTTCAGTGCTAAGAAGAGTTGAACAAAAATAAGAGTCTTTTCTGCCAGCTGGTTCTGAAGCTCTGTCCACACACACACACACACACACACATATACACACACACACACACACACACACACACACACACACACACACACACACACACACACACACACACACACACACACACACACACACGGGCTTCGGGACAGAAACCAAACAATCTGGAACACACAGATCATCTCAAAACGAAAAAATGACATCAAATATTGGAACAAAACCACCGAATCACAAAGTTAATTAGAATTTTGTTTGACTGATAAAAAAAAAAAAAAACTAAGGAAAACGTCGACAATGTGCAGACCGAGCGGACGCAGCCGGGCCGCAGAAACAAGCCATCCACAGGTAGAACAGGCTCATGTTGTCATAACAGAGAAGTGGAGACAGAATCTCACTTCCTGCCACACTGTGAGAAATATCAAGATGTGAGAGAGTTTTAGAGAGTTTATCCATCTCTCCGATCCTCAGAAACCGCCTTCTACGTGAGGAGAAAAGTCAATGTTGTCACTAAGAGAAACAAGCTCTGCAGTAAATGTTTCTGAGTGTTTCACATCTTGATATGTTATTGTATATTTATTGCTAATCATGTGTCAATGTGAATCATTTTCTGTACTGCTTTGGCTATATAGGTTTCTGATCTGTCATGTCAATAAAGTTTATTTCAATTTGACCAAAACTGATCTCTTAAAGTGAAGCAGCAGAGCAACCTGCCAGCTGTTGAATCTGTCCTTCAACCAAAGGATCAGAAGAAGAAATCTAACTTATTGAAGTGCTCTCAGGCAGAAAAATGATGACAAACTGCAAAACACAGTTTACATCTGGTACAAATTTATTCCTTTTTTTTTTGTGTGTAAAGATTCACATCTCGTCCCTCCCTCGCTGTGATTTCTGACTTGCTCCTCGTGGCTGCCGGCATCAGATGTCAGTATTCGGGATTATCTGTCTCCTTTTACCTTCCTTCTTTTGTTCGTGAAGGAGCTGATCGACTTAACATCCTGCCTTCAGCAGCCTTTAAACAACGCTGCTGTTTTCACTTCGTCTGGTTTTTAAATGTCCGACAAACTCGCATTTCGCAATTTCATCTGGTGTATAAGACTTTTTTTTTTAAAGTTTTGGTGAACTGTAGAACTGTTTAGTATCTATATTCTATAAACTAATATATTTAGATGTTAATGGGTCTTAATCGATAAACAGACAGTCATGTAATATATTAATGCTAATTAGAAGTTAAAGATGTTTGAAGACAATTAAAAACACTCTGCTTTGTCTAATCATTTTCATCTAATATGTTTTTCTCCACAGTAAAAGTTAAATAACTTCCTTTAAAATCCTTAAAATGACTTCTACTAAGATAACTCCTCCTTCCACATCACAAGTTTCCAAATGTCCAAATGACATCAAGCTAAAGTCCAACAGGACCAAACAAAGTCAGTAGTTTTTGTTTTTTCTACATTATAAATGTTTTTTTTTACCTGCATGAGCTCCTGTTTCTCCTTCTCCCCGGAGCTGATGGCATCTCGGATGGAGCGCACCTCACTGAGGATGGCCTGCGCCTCCTGCAGCTTGTAGCCGTACGGGCTGTTGGACACCTTCTGGTCAATCCTGGACGTGAGGAGGAGGAGGAGGAAGAGGAAGAGGAGGAGGAGGAGGAGGGGGCAAAGCCGGGGAGGAGAGGGGGAAGAGGAGAAGGGGGTCAGTGTTAATATAATTCACTCATTCACTGTCAGCTGCTCTGGAAATGAAAAAAGAAACAACAACAACAAAAAAACAAGTTGTAATTAGCAGCTTCTTTCATGTTTACACAGGTAACTTGAGTCAGTATAATAGAATAGATGAGCTTTACAGCAACACCGTGACTCATTTTCATATAGTTACACTTGTTGATAAGTGAAAGCTGCCCGTCGTAAACACACAACCGCAGTCACAGGAAGGTAGAACGACTCGCTCAAGGGCACTCAGACAGCAGATGGTGGAGCAGCATTACTCATTCACTTTCATCACACACTCTTTCCAAACTGCTCCATGGAAACAAACTGAGACTGAGTGAGTTTTTTTTGAGTGAGTATTGAAAATTATCAAGTGCAAACTGACACCAAATACTAAGAAAGTTTACTCATACTGTCAGATTTAAATCCTGATGTTGATTTTATATTGTAATTTCTCCAGATAACGTGCTTGTGTGACTTTGTGTTGAAACACTGACGCATTGGAGGGTTTTTTTTTTTTTTTGCTAATTGAAGAAAATATTTTTTTTTTTAGGGAAACACTGAAAAGCAAAGCAACAGCATTGAGATCAGCAGGTTTGCAAGGTCTTTTTTTTCTCTCTCTAATCAATCAATACACTCCCTGATGCCACTGACTTGCAGAGGAGTTGAGCTAATCAATGAAAGTAGCTGATGTAGTGATTGGCTGAAATGAAAAACCTGCAGACTCAAGATACTTTAAAGCCAGCAAATCAAAACCTGTTTACATATTAAAGCCAATTAAATTTGACTTTGTATCTTCTTCTAACTGTTTTGGCTTCTATACAAACACGAAACCATTAAACTGAGCTTTTCAAAATAAGACAAAAACATCAGCCTTGTGTTTTACTGCTGACGAGTTGTCAGCTAGTGTGTGCCGGCAGCCGTCACAAGCATTAAACAGTGATTTGATTGACATCACAGTGCAGCAGCACAATAATTATTATTCAGCGTGTTAACAGTTACAACATGAGCGACGATAAAATTACTGTTTTATTCATGTTCGGGTGTCTGATGACAGAAAAAGGAAAAATATGTCATTAAGAAGGACTAAATTGTGAGAAGGGCTGTATTAAAGCGGTGCAGATGTTCATGTAGAGCAGGAAGTGACAGACGTTTTAACTGAGGCCCGACTGGTACTGGTACTGCTGATGATCTTATATATACAGAATATATACATAAATGCACTTTTTTTTTTCCCAATGATCCTTCAAATGTGGTTATCAAACCCTTGTGACAAAGATTTTACAGTTTAATAATAAACTTTATTGTATAAAATGACACCGGTGCACTGAAACAGTAAACGTCACTGGGAATTTAATAATTATAAAAAAATATAAATCAAAAAAACACAACAAAAAAAAACATATGTATATATATATTAAGCTTGAATTAAGAAGAAGGATCTAATATACATAAAATGCCACCTATATAGCATTTAAAAATACCAGTCTATATCAGACAACATATATGCTGATACCAATATATCTGTGAGAGGCCGATATCAGCTGACCAATATATCAGCTGACTGATATATCAGCTGACTGATACATCAGCTGACTGATATATCGGCTGACCGATATATCGGTCGAGCTCTAGTTTGAACCTGATGTGACTCAGGGCTGTCTGTGCACATCAAGTAATAGCTATGATTAAAAAAGGAGGAGGAAAAGATTTTGCCTTTTTCCTGTTGATTAGGGCTTTCGGTGTCGACGGACAACTTTTCAAAAATCACCTCAATTTCACTTGTGAAAGTCGTTTTTTTCATGTGAACTCTGTAGCCTGCTGGTTAAGACACACGTCACAAACTGCGATCTGCACCTTTTGTCTATCATACAAAGGTCAAAACTAATCTTAAAAATATCAGTTTTCATATTTAATCTCTGTCAACAGCTTCACTGATTAAAATACTAAGTAACAATAAGTGTGTGTGTTCTGTAAAAACGCACAAGAGGAGTGAAAAAGGACCAGAAAAACTGTGTAGACGAGCCGTTAGCGTCAGTGCGATCAGTCTGAGGACAAGACTGAATGTTTGTTCGACTCTTAACTTCCAGGTAACACACACACACACACACACACACACACACACACACACACACACACACATGAGATCCTGCTTTCGGTTGTGAGGCGCAGACTGGGAAGACCCAGTGAGAGGAGACGCTGCAGGAAACAGCCATGAGAGGCAGCAGCAGCTATGTAAACCCTGTCATCAGCAAGTCATGCATGCATCAGAATAACAGGTCCTTCCACATTCTTCAGAGAGGGAAGAGGAGGGAGGGAGGTTCGGACACACAGAGACAGAGAGAGAGAGAGAGAGAGAAAACAAGGCACAGAGAGAATGAGGAAGTGAGGGAGGGAGGGTGAGAGGCACTTGTCTGTAACAGGCAGAGAGAACAAGTAATCCTCTCTAAGTCTTTCTCAAACATGGACTTAGGCTGAGTGAAAATGGCAATATGAACCTTTTTAGAATTAAAACAACAACGACCACTTTACAACAACACAGAGACGTTTAACAGATACTGACCGTGGCTGAAACATGTCAGCTAGAAACCGTCATGTCATCTAAAAGTGATAAAGACAGTTTATTGTAGATTATAAATTTGGGGAAAAGTGTCTTTGTTGGTGCTTCACCTGAGCTCCTCCTCCTGTTTTGGTAAACACCCGCTTGTTGAAAGCTTCTTTACCCAAAATCATAAATCCATCTGTGGGTTGATGGGTGACCTCTGACCTCAAATGTTAAAAATACTCACACAGATTTCTTGAATTCACACCTATTTTGGGGGGATGTTGATGTGAGTTTTTAAAAAAAAAGCGGGTAACAACATACGAGGAGGGAAAAGCAAAAATTAAAAGGATTGTCCAAAAAAAAAACTGTTATTATAGTCAATAGTAGCTTTCTAATCCTCTTCATAGTACTCTGCTTGAGATGTAATACACTTGTCTCCCATTTCCTGGAAATATTCATCCTGTAGCCGTACGTTAACCCCAAATAAATACAATAACTACACCTTACTCTCATGCTATCCATGGCTTCCAGGAATTTTTTTGGGGGGGGGGGGGGCATTAAAGCAGAGGTTAAGATATAGTCATATTTTGGGGGGGGGACATCTGTAAATGTTTTGATTGTTCTAATTTGTCCAAACTAAACAGATGAAAGAATAAAGATATATTGAAGGTTGATCATCAAGCTTTACCGACTTCTTCTCTTTCCTGTAGAGTTTAACTCATTTTCCAGTGACGGTTGTGTTTTGTTCTTCTTCTCTGTTAAACGTCTGTTACAGCACAACGAGACAAGCTAGCAAAGCTATCAAAAACTAGCCTACTGATTCCTTTGCCTTCAATAACATTAACTTCAGTTTCTCCAACTGTTGCCACAAAGTTGGAAACACAATATTGTCTATAAGAGTAGTTTGAAGCCTTTTTAACCTGTGACTCCTATGAACAAAGCAATGTCTACCTGTTGTGACCAGTTCAATCAAAAAAAGATGTTTTAAAGTCCTGAAGAAATAAAATTATCCAATAATTCACTAGAAAAAAGTTTTTCAAAAGGTTTTTGTCTGCCTTAATATAGTTTTAATCATCTTGTGACCCCTCTGATTCATCTTACAATCCCTTGTGAGGGTCCTGACCCCCCCGTGTTGGGGAAACACTGGTCTTAAATATCATTGTACGCTGTAGCTTTAAAGGTTTGCATATCACAGAGCATGAAAAACAACCCAGGACCAAAAGTATATGTGTGTTCACATACGTTTGGCCGCACAGTGTAGCTCTAATCATAAGTTAAACATGTCGTCTCTTTATGTGAGAAAACATCATAAAACACTCTCTCCTGTGCAGCAGCATTCAGTGAAATCTTATCAGGAGCTGAGTGTCGGGCTGCATTCCTGTCTAAGCCTATTTGTATTTCTGCAAACAGCGATTGGTTGTCGGATGCCGTCTGATGACTGTAACAGGAGAGGGGAAAGTCGCGGAGGAATGCTGTCCGACCGCTCTGCCTCAGCTACTCTTTAATCCTCCTGACACTCTCACTCTGCTGCGTGAGACAAGACAAACAGACCGGACATTCCTGTTCGATTCGACGGTCGACCCACAGCGGAGCGGCGCGGCGCCTCTCTGAATTTGGAAAAACAAAAAACAAAAATCACACACAGCCTCAGTCTGACATGAGGAACGGATCTCTTTCAAATCCGCATTCCTGACCGATGGCTCCTCTCAGTACACCTTGCACTTTCCGAGGAGCTCGCTTCATATCCGAAAAAGGTGTAGAAGTAGGTCAGATAGACGGGGTGTTTCCCTTCGTATCCACATTCTTCAGCTGTTGTTTCTTTGTCGCTTTTATGGAGTTGATGGTGTTTAATGATCGGATGGAATGTGTGATAATGCTGAGCCAATAAACTCAGTGATAAGCAGCTGTTTATTGCGCTGAACATTTGCTTTTAACACAGTTGCTTTTAAAAGGTTTTGACTACCCGCTGTTAAAAGAGGGCAAATTCCAACAAGTGCAACAGTAGAAGAAGTCTTGGCTCCTTCATCTCTACTGTGTGAAAATATTCCTGTGATGCCCGAGTGATCGCGTCACAGAGAAAGGTGAAGGATGACACACATGAAAGATGAGAGCTAAGCAGGGATTTGGAGGGAAAAAAAACCCCCCAAAAAACTAGTGAGAGAAAGTAGAAATACACACACGTAGGAGAGGAAACAAGATTCAGACACCTGAGCAACGAGAAAAAGGCTAAATGTTACTTCTTCTTCCTCTTCCTGTCAGCAAACAATATCTCCAGCGGGGGCTTCACGACTTTAGTAATTGAATTTGTCATGCGTTTGAGTTTCATGCATCGTCCTAAAACTTTTGCACACTAGCTGTGACACGTTTTCATGCATGTTGTTAACGCCTCTGGCCAGTTACAACCCAGCCAGCCCACACTGACCTCCTGTAACACGAGTCTCACATTTTACCTGGAAGACTCGCGTTGTTAATGCCGTCGTTCATCATCTGTAATGTGAAAATGTCAGTTTCCACACAGTCAGAGAAATAAAACAAAAAAAGAGTGTGTCCTGGTGTAAGTTCAGTTAAAAAAAAACAATCCAAGCGCAGCACGGAGCGTCTCCTGTCAGACGAAGAGTCGATCAGGAGGTTGTTAACAGCGTCTGGTTCAAAAGTGTTTCAGCCAAACTTCACTAACATTCAAACACCAGAGCTGAGAGCGTCAGAGTGAGGGCAGGAAACAGAGTCGCTCTGCATCCCACTTTCCATCATCCGTAGTTATGTGTCATGCTGTCGCCCCGCGCCGTTCGCCGTCATCGTGCCGTTACGCAGTAATTCAACTGACGAAAAGCGAGTTGTAGTTGTTCTTATTGACATATTTTTCATGTCTCTGTAACGTCAATCAAATGTTCTGTTTTCTGACAATAAATAAGAAGTTAATGACATTTAAAACGATAGATTATAGAGAGTGTTACTGACACACAGTCACCTCTGTATCCTTCTGTCATTACTGGCGCGATGGTTGGTGTTGATTCACTGGAAATCTGCCAAACCACCATCACACTTTGAACGGGTGGAAAGTGTTTCAGCACAGAGATTTTTTAAAGCTTTTCTCCTTCTTTGAACACAATGTTCTATCCAAACATTATGTATATGTTCCCTGAACCTCTGTCCCCACCCTCAGAGTGTTTGTTTGTTTGTGTTTGCTTGTTTGTTTGTTGTTATTGTTGCTTTGTTTTGTTCTCGTGTGTGTGTGTGTGTGTATGTACGTCTATTTGCACAGTGGGCTCTGTGTTTTGTGTTTTGATCGAGCTGTGATATTGATTTGTGTCGTGTTGTGACGAGTAAATGCAAATGTTGGAAAATCCCTGACCGGGTTGTCAACAAATACACCCGTCAAAGTGCCCTTCAGCGAGGATTCAACCAGGAAAAGGGCAGGAAAGCTTCCAGAAGCAAACACGAGAGCACATATGAACCACAAAGACAAAGGTAAAACAGACGGAGAGGCGTGAGGACGTCACCGCTTACTCTTTGAGCGTCTCGAAGCCTTGTTCTTTGTACAGCAGCTCCTGCTTCATGCAGGCCAGGTCCCGCTTCAGCTTGTTCACCTGAGACACACACAGACGGGAGAGGGAGGAAGGAAAATACAGAGATAAACGGTTAAGAGTTTCAAATTATTTTAAGATGAAAGGAATGAAGGGAAAAACCAAAACCAGTAACGTGTTCTCTTCCCTGTCTGTGGCTCCTACTGATAAATGTTTCAAAAAAAAAGCTCACAAATAATAGTTTTATTTTTTTTAAAAGCTCAGTAATTTCCTAAAACAGCTGGTCACTGTAGTTTTTAACCAACAGGAGGAAATAGAGCATTTGTTGGGGACTATTTTCATCGGTGGATGAATCCATATTTGCTGCTCTAGTGAGTATTTCTGGCAGCAGGACGGTGTGTGTGTGTGTGTGTGTGTGTGTGTGTGTGTGTGTGTTTAGGGGGTGGGGGGGGGGGGGTGGGGGGGGGGGGTGTTTGTACTTGTTAATGCATCAACTCATTGCTGGTTTTGGTCTTTTAATGAGATTTGTTGTCAATAAATAAAAAATTAAAGATAATCAAAAATATCACCAAACTTATCGTAAAAGTTGAAACTCCAGCATATTGAGAAATGAATATTTTTTAAGGGTTTTCAAAGTTAAAGTTTTATAAGAAGCCAATTTGAAACAATTGGTTGAAAAAAATAATATGCATCCATTTTTATAAATTGATTAATAATCAAGTCATTTGTCAATGAAAAATGCTAAACAATATGATTGAAGATTGAAATGACGAAGATGAAGAAGAAACATGATGGGCATTTTTCACTTTTCAGACATTTTATACACCAAATGACAACTTGATTAATGGAAAATTATTTTGTTTCAAATAATCATTTAGTTTACAGATTTACAAATTACTCCATGATGAAAACAGTGATTAGCTGCAAGAAATGTTTATGTTTAGAAGATCAGGTTATCAGACGACATAAAGGACGGGATCACAGTTCTTCAAGTCTGTCTTAAACCAGCAGTCAGGTTTCCATAGTAACAGTGAAAGAGGATTTCCTCTCTGTAATCATTCCTCCTGTTCATACTAGATATTAAAAGATCCTTCAAATGTGCTTTCAATGTAAGTGATGGAGGCCAAAATCCACAGTGTGTCCACACAGTCATTTAAAAGTTGATATGAAGCTTATATGAGGCTTCATCAGTCTGAGTTATTCATATCAAGTGGATATCTGACACATTTACAGTCTTTTTAAGCATCAAATTTACTCTTTGTGTTTCCCTGTTGAGCTGCAGGTGGAAGTATAATAACAAAAAGAGGAACTTTGGTACTAAAAAGGCTGTAATGTTGAAAGATATCTACTTGATTTGACTCATTTGGACGCTGAAACTTCATATTAGCTTCAGGTAAACTTTTAAATACATTTCTGCACAGAAGGAGGACTGTGGATTTTGTCCTCCATCACTTCCATTATAAGGTCATTATGAAGGGATCTTCTAATGGTCAGTATGAACAGGAGGAATGATTACAGCAAGAAAAACAGCTTTAATGTTCATTTGGACTCCTGACTGTTGTTTTAAGGGAGATTAAAATAGTGAAAATGTCCTTTAAGTGATCCAGATTAAATATTATTTCACGTGGTTCGAGTTTAAAAGCATGATAACAGGTTTCATGGTGGAAACAGGAAGAAGAGGCTCTTACCCGACTTTTAGCTGTGGATATTTCTGCTTTTAGGATATCAGGGTCGTACTTGCTGGAAGAGGACGATCTGGAGTTCACTGTAGGAAAGGTGAGATATGAAGAGAAAAGAGATGCCCATTATATCTTATATCTTTTGTTTGTCACGGCTGTTTTTGTGCTGCACCAGAGAGCGCTGACAGAAGACGCCTCTGAGCAGGAGAGAGAGAGACAGAACCATCTACTGAAGTCTTTGTGGGGAAACATAGCTGTTAAATTAAAGCAATCTCAGGAGGAATGTCAAGGTTTTCTTTCTGTCAAGATTTAAGAGAAAAAGTACATCTTCACAAAAGAGAAACTCTTTTTTTTTTTTAAGTCAGGGACATTTTTGTAACCAACAAGAATCTCCTAATCTTCCTTTCCCTTCATTCCCTTAAAGATCAGCGACATCCAGGCGGTTTCTACTCGGTCAGCAGCACAAAATTGTGAATCAAAGTTCACCAGAGTTGAATGTATGGATTTACTTTGCTTTCATCAATCACCACAGACGTATTTCTGTCTGAATTTCTGCTGTTGTGACCGAACCCCAACACTGCTGCCGCCAGTCATCATGCTTTCCCCTCCCAGCATCATATGGTAATAAACTTAAGAAGGTATCAGACACTCACACCAGTTTTGTCTTTGCTTAAACATATTATGAGTTGTCTAAAGATGTAGGTATCTGCTGTGTGAGACATCAAAGGAAATATCTGCCAAAACTGATCATTTTTCTTTTTTTCTCTCTTCTTTCTAACTTCTCTCTTCCTAAAATGTCCCTAAACATAAAATAAATCATGCTACTCCATGTCCGGGGTTCCTCCGCTGCACTTACAGCTGGTCTGCGACGTCGACTTGTCCCTCCACGCGTCGTTGAGCTGCCGGTACTCCTGCTGCGCCAGGCGGAGCCTCTGCTCCTTCACCTGGTAGATCTCCTTCTGGGCGCTGAGCGCGTCGTGGGCCACGGCAAGGTAGTCCCGCAGCATGGCCTCCTGCTCCCGCTGCCACTGGGCCCGCGGGTCCTCCAGCTGGGTGCTCTCTGGAGGAGGAGGAGGAGGAGGAGGAGGAGGAGGAGGAGGAGGAGGAGGAGGAGGATTTAGCCACAAACATGCAGCGACATTTAATGAGACAGTCACAGCGTTTTGTTGTTTTAATCAATAAATGTGTATTTAGTGTACAGATAGTGTATTTATTTTACATCTGTGGCCAGTTATAGAATATATTCAAACAGCTTTAAACACAACTCAGCCAATCAGAGGTGAGCGCCAGGAGTTATAGTTATAGACTTATCTCATTACTTTGATTTATTCTGGTTAATAATCAACTAGTTTTAACATTCAGCATAATAACGTTGAAAAGTTTCAATCTAGAGCTGCAATGATTGGTCGATTCATCGTCTAGTCGATCGACAGAAAATTATTTAGCGACTATTAATAATCATTTGTCATTTTTTTAAGGAAAAAGGCCCAAAGTTTGCTGGTTGCAGCTTCTCAAATGTGAGAATTTTTAAGCTTTTTTGTGTCACACATGACAGTAAACTGAATATCTTTAGATTTTGGACAGTTGAGGCTCTGAGATGTTATAATAAGCATTTTTCACTATTTTCTGAGAATTTATAGACAAAACAAATAATCAATTAAATGAGAAAATAATCGTTAGTCGGAGCTCTATTTCAATCCAGTGAATAATTTCTTCATACTTTTATTCAATAATATATTCACTCTTTAGCTCCATTCATGCTGCGTTCACAGAAACACCAGTTGTCCAGTTTATGTAAAGAAAAACACTAAAATTCTTTAAAATTTCAACAGAAAACAACAGAAAATGTAAAAACACAGCCCGCAAACAGAGCTGGGTGTGGACAGATGACAGATAAGAAGGGACGAGGAGCAGGAAAGATGGAAGATAAAGACTGAGGTGAGCGGGGAGAGTCAGTAAGAACTCACTGGTGTTGTGGTCGACATAGTACGCTCCGACGACGGGGTCGTACGCCTCCTCCCAGCCGATCGGCAGCTCATCTCCGATACAGTCAGCAAACGTCAGAGGCTTCGTCTGTCTGAAGGAAACAGGAACAGGGACCGCATAAGTCACCATGTTTGGTCGCATATATGTACTGTACATGTCCTGGTATATGACACGTATCAGGAACACATGTATGCAAACAAAGAAAAGCATCACATCCTCACATTTGAGAAGCTGGAAACAGCAAATATCTGGAATTTTTGATTATTATTTGACTATCAAATTAGCTGCAAATAAACTTTCTTTCAACCTACTTATCAATTTAATGTTTGCTGCTTCTCTCAAATAGCAGCTCAAGACGATGTATCCAAATTACTTGTTTTAAATCGACAATATTCAGTTTTCTGTCATATAACAAAGAAAAGAATCAGATTTTCATATGTGAACGTTTGTCATTTGTGCCTGAAAAATGATCAAGTGATTATCAGAATAGTTGCAGATTCATTTTCTAATTAATTAATGATCAGAAGTTCAATATGACCGCAATGATCAAGAAAGAGAACATGACACTTCATCTAAAATTAAAGACAGGAGATTTCATACAACTGGAGTTAATTTACAGTAAAAATATCACATGAAAGACGAGTAAAACTCTAAAAAACACAAACATATTTGAACTCTGAACACAAACTTTCTCACATTTGATAAAACATTTAAAGTGTTTGTGAGAGAAACGACGTAAACCTCGTCCTGGTTCTTACAATACTGACACTTTTTTACCCAACATGTATGATAAATAAATAATAAAAAGTAAAAACATATGATAAAAAAGTATAATAGCTAAAGTATGTAGTGTAAAATGTATGACATATACTGTTAAACCAGCTTATAATTCATACAAGTGTCACTATTTATCATGAGCTCGATTTAATTCATGTATTTCTGGTAATGACATGTTAGGATTCATTTTAAATAGTAGCGACAGGGGTCACAAATTAGCCTTGGCTAGAAATCCTATATGCAACACATCTGTTTCATGTTTGTTTTGCATCGTCTCTGACAAATAAACTAATAAAAATATAAAAATAAAATGCTCAAACTGCCGCCACTCAAAGGTCATTTATATACTTTCTACATGACTTTCAGGACGAACTTTAAAGTGAGATTATACATGATGAAGAGATATAAGCGATACTTCACCTACAAGTCCTAACAATGAAAACTAATTAACAGAAAATTAATCGCCGACTACTTTGATAATCGATGATTCTGAGTCGTCAAATTCTCTTGTTCAGGCTTATTTAAGGTTGCATTTTTCACCATTTTCTGACATTTTATAGCCCAAACAACTGATCAATTAATCAATAAGGAAAATAATCATTAGTTGCAGCCCTACAGTGATCCTCTACTTACAGAAACCTGTGATCAGCCCTCTACAACGTGTCAGATCCAGATTAATCCAGAATACTGACTAATAACGCTGAAACACGGATTTAATCCGGCTCACTGTGTTGGTCTGAGAGCAGTTTCGTGAGGAGGAGGAGGTAGAGTGTGTGTGAGTGGAGAAGAGGGGGGGTGGGTAGTCTGGTGTTTCACTGAGTCCTCTATTCACCTCTGAGGGTGGGGGAGGGTGGGGGAGGGGGGGTCGGGTGTCCCTCTAGCTGGCCACAATAGGAGGAAACCGGCCTGTAGCATTCCACAAGCAGCGCTGACGCATCGCCTGGAGGTTTCTGGGGCAACCCTCGGCCTTACAGCGAGTTCACCGCAGCCTCCATGGTGAATTTAGACACTTTTCATTTTATTTTTGACATAACTGAGTGTTTTTATGACCCCCAGATGTTACAGTCTGGATTGTTAATTGAGGTTCTCATGCAAGTCGTGTTTCTGTAAAATGCTCTGTGAGTATAATCACATAAATATCATCTTCAGAACTTTTATTACAGCTTGAAGTTGTTTTTACATCTGCTGGTGATCAGAAACTCATTATGGCTGCAACAACGTGCTGCACATAACGAGACATTTCCAATTTTAGACTCCATATTACAAACTCCAGTCATACACAATAAACACCGCCCTGCTCGCTGCAGCTTTTATTTGCACTATTTAAAAAGGAAATATCACATATAAAAAAGGGGAAAGAAGCACAACTTCAAATGTTACTTCATGTGTTGGTTTTATTTATGCTGCTTTGATCTGTTTTTGACTGATTTGCTTGTTTGGTTGTTGTGTGCACTGGTGCTTCTTTCACAAAAGAAGTTCCAAACGGAGAAATAAAGTTGTTTGAATTTGATTTAAAGCCCCCTCCCTATGAGCCCAATCTGTGCTATATATACATATTTATTTATTTTTTTGCAGTATATTTTTTATTATTATTTTCCATTTCGTCAAACTGTAGATACTATAAACAACGGAGTCCACATATTTCATCATCCTTCCCATCTCACACCACAAAAACAAACATACAAACAAACAGACAACAGGCGCTCTGTTCTGATTGGCCAACTTCAGTCACCTGACCCTCGGCAGACTCTTGAGCCCACGTAAACAAACTATAGCGGCGGCAGCAGTAACGTCTCCCTGCGTACAGACACGAGACGCACGTTTTCTAGGTAGAAGCCAACAGTTTCATCGTGTAGTTTTTGTTTTGTTTACGTTACACAACGAGGAAAACTGACCACCAATGAGCCTTTTTAGTGACTAATTTCTGCTTCAGAAACGTGATTTATTTTACTGACACTTTAGATGTTTCCAGTGAGACATTATTGAGTTTATATGGTGACTTTCCTGTTGTAAACATCACTGGTGCTGCTCTAGAAACAATCTTTTGTTATATTTCAAATATAAATCAACTGCAATCTTGCTTTGAATTTATTATTTTTTATAATAATAATAATAATAACAATAATAATAACAAACAATATATTCATAAAGAACTAGACTGAGTATTGATAAATGAGTCCCTACAGCTGACTAGTGGTTACACACTGACTGAAATCTGTTCCCTGTAAGTCTTGTATAAATGTTATTTTGTGTGATAACTCATGAAAATGTGATGGATTACTTCAGGACACAGTGTTTACTTCATCAGTGAGCACTTTTGTTTCACTTTTCTTCTTGCTAATGTCTTGAGTGTACTGTGAAAAACTATTTAAAAAGTTGTTTTTTTTAATAAATATTGTCATGATAATGATCTAAAATGATGTGAGAATGCAAAGTTTTTAGTCAAACAACATCAAATTTTACCCAAACCACAGCACCTAGGCCCTCCAGACACCAAAACATCTGTTTAGTATTTATATTCCACAAAAAGAGTCAAAAAAGTATAACTTTGGTATGAAACTCATCACACTGACAGTAGAAAACTACCAAACCTTACTGCCAACAAAGTAAACAAGCAATTTTATAATAATATGACAATTCAACACATAATTCCTCCATTAACAACAAAAACAAATGAAAGTAAAACCCACTTCTCCTTGGTTTCACCCTGAGACACAACAAACAGCAGAGTAAAAAAAAAAAAGTGAGACTCTTCTCCGGCTCTTTTCTTGTGTTTTTGTGACTGTAGACAAACACGGAGCGGCGACTCGCTGCTGAAGAGAGAAACTGAACTGGGTCCTTTTTCAGCTGATGAATAATGAAAGGGGCCCAGAGAAGACCCCCTCAGCTCGGCTCTAAATTTAGCTCAGGAAAACAGGGGAGGCTTCTGCCAACGGCTGATCCCAGAAAAAGTCGGCTGGTTGGCTGGCTTGGTTATCCACATCCCATTATTTGATTCCTCTCTCTCTCCTCTCACCCGCTAAATCCCTTTTCCCTCTAATCGCCGAGCCGAGGGGAGTCGCTGACCTAAACTCGTCGCTCTTCGTCACAGTTTCCCCTCGGGAGCGAAGGACCGGCTAGCGGCGGCGGCGGCCCTGCCTCCATTTCACTCCATGTCAGTCATTCAATAGCCACTTGTAGAGCGTCTCACATGCTTCACCGCTTTAGAGCTCAAACTGCCTGCGACGGCTGCTGGAGCCGGCAATATGGACAAAAACTGTTGTCATGGTAATAATAAAGAAATACCTTGATGGGCTGAAAATACTCCTTCTGGTTTATTTTGGTTTAAGCTTTTTTTCCCCCCCAGTTTTTCAAACAGAGACTAACTAGAGCTGCAACTATTAGTCAATCAATCGATTAGTTGATCACCATTCACTAGCAACTATTCTGGTGATCAATTAATCAATTAGTCACTTTCACAATCTTTCTCTTTGGGTTTTAGATCGTTGGATTGTCTTCAAATGTCTTGTTTTGTCCCGACCAGCAGTTTATTACATAAGAGACCAAATAAACCAGAAATATTCACATTTGGAATCTTAAAAAATGACTCAAAACACTTATTTAATTATCAAAATGGTTGGCAATTAATTTGCTCCAAATCAACTAATCAATTAATCTTTGCAGCTCTAATTTGATGACATTAGGGCTAACGATTATCTTCACAACTGATTCATCTTTTCAATCATTTTTTCAATTAATTAACTAATCCTTTAGTTCATAAAAACAGTGAAAACTTACAGTTACAATCTTCTAGAGACGGAGCTGATCATCAGATGTCTTGTTTTGTCTGACCAACAGTCCAAAACTCAAAGATATTCTATTAACTGTGATGCAAGTCTAGGGATGGGTATCAAAAACCAGTACTAAATTGGTACCGGACCAGCTCCTGACTGGTCAACGCCAAAAAACTGATAAGCTCAAACGGTGCTGCTATCTGTATTCATGTAATGTTGATTCATTCTAACGTAGCTGGCATTTTCAAATTCCTAAACGTCCCCTGATGATGACGAAGCTGCCGGCGTCAGGTGATGACATTTGACGTTACGTAACTACGTGTTTACATCGTGCTCTCCAGTCATGACCAAGGAGCAACATCCGGGGCTGAAAAATGAACGCAGTGCACAAGTGTCAAAAACTGCAGTTCCTCTAACGGCCACATGAGTCTCCAAAAGTGAGTCAATCCCCATAAACCCTCATGTTAACACGTCCGACTTTACAGCAGAAATAAACATGCTACAAAAAACAGTTTTGGTCTCTATAGGTAATTTCCTCTTTCATAACAACTGTACGGGGGGTGAATTTTTTTATAACTCACCCATTTAAATGTTATTAAGCCGTAAAGTTATGCATAATTAGGGACGTTGCCGCTGCTAGGTGGCTTGTTTCAGCAACCAGGCTTCATTCAGCTCCTCCTCTTTGCCCATTTTGGATTAGCCAGTTGTTAGGAGGAGTCGGAGCCGCCCACTTTGAGTTTCAAAACCAGTGGTTACGTCCATATTTTTTCCAGTCTATGGTCATGACTGACAGGCCTCAATTTACTAAATTAAATAAAAATGCTGCCAAATGTAATACATGTATGTGTTTCCAGTGAGATATTATTGAGTTTATAAAGTGACTATGCTGTTGTAAACATCACTGTTGCTGCTCTAGAAACAATGTTTAATTATATAAATCAATGCTAATCCTGAATTTGTTCATAACAGTATCGATAAAAAGTATCAATAAGAGTAGTAGCCAGATAAAATCCTAACGATACTCATCCCTACACAAGACAAGGAAAACAGCAAATTCTCAAATTTGGGAACGTGAAACTATCAAATATTTGGTATAAATGACCGAATCGATTAATCAATTATCAAAAAAGTTGCTGATTACTGTTCTGGCAGTCTTCTCCTTCCACTCAAAAACAACAACTGTTCTTGTTCCTTCAGCTGGATTTTCACATTTTTTGTGGCGTTTTAAAGATCAAACAATAAGTTAAAAGCATTCGTCAGATTAATCAATACTGAAGATAATAGTTGCCGGATTAGTCAGTCTGATTGCTTTCACAGTCATAACGGACGACGTTGTGTCACACTGATCTCTGTTGGCTGACGGCAGGCTGCTGGTTGACCAGTCCAAGCGTGTTTCTCATTCTGGTTTCCACAGCAGGTTAGTCAAGTGTTGAACTGGTGAAAACATCCATATGCACAAGAGACTGTAAGGGTGAAACTGGTCACACCTGTAGGATCTTTCTGATGTCAGAGACTGGCCGACGGATACGTCCTACAGCCAGGATTATAGCTATATTAATCTATAAGTCGATTGACAGAAAATTAATGGGCAACTATTTTGATAATCATTATTAAAATAGTTATTTTTAAAGAACTGTGAGGATTTGGTGCTTTTCTTTGTCATATATGAGAGTAAACTGAATCAGTCAGTTGAATAAAACCAGCAAATTTGAACTAGAACTGCAAGTAACAGTTATTTTAATTTATTATTGTCATTAGTCCTTTGGTTTATAAAATGTCAGAAAAATATCGATCACTGTTTCCCAAAGACGAAGCCGACGTCCTCAAATGTCTTTGTTTTGTCCACAACCCAAAAATGTTCAGTTTACTGTCATAGAAGACTAAAGAAACCACAAAATATTCACATTTGAGAAGCTGAAATCAAAGAATTTGGACTTTTTTTCTTGACTCAGACGCTACCTTGGGCATTTTCACTATTTTATGACATTTTAAAGACAATAATATTAGTCAATTAAGTGATAAAATAATAGGCACATTAATCGTCCTGGCCAGGATGAAGAAAAACCAAAAGTTGTTGGTTTTTTTTTAATTGGTACGGCCAGTTTTTCTGCTGCAAATAAGCCACAGTAGTGATAATAAAAGGACTTTTAAAATGTGGATGTCCAGAGTGTGTAACTCTGCTTTATATAACCGCTAAACCTACCAATTAATAAGTGAGGGTTTCACTGGGAGAGTTATCGTGTCACATGATGGTCTGCATGTTTTTTAAGAGGCTTATCTGAGAAGTCTGGGAGGAAAACGCTGAATTCTTGTGATGTTCAGTCATCAAAGAGGTCAGAAAATTAATTTGCAGGATATCAATACCTGGCCTTTAAAACCTGATATCAGTCAAAGCCGAGTACACACACCTCCCAGGTTTCCCCCATTCCAAGGTAAACAACCAGGCCCCGGGGCCTCGGCGCTCTAATGCAAACTGACGCATGACTGACTAAAGCGTGCGGCAGAGTGCAAACACACAGGGAGGCGAGCTGCATATCTGAACGGTGAGTCAGACGGCAAACGCAGAGAAAACGCTCGTGTGTATAAATTCCTCAAGTCCGGTTATAAAGGCTTCAAACTACATTTCATAGCCGCTCAAAGTCCGACAGTAAAAGCAGAAGTACGAAACACACACACACACACACACACACACACACACACACACACACACTCCGCTGCTCCCCTTTCACCCTCGCTGTGTAATCCTTTGCTGCTTAATTGACGAAGCATCCAAATGAAATGTGGATTCATCATAAAAAAAAAAAAAAAAAAAAGTTGCAGCAGAGATCTGCCTCGCCGCAAGTTACCCCCGTCATATCAGTGACTGCTCATTATCTGGCAGATAACATTCCTTTCACCTGACGATATGCGTTCAATGTGTCACTGCAAGGTTGGCGAGAGGATACTGCACTCTGGAGAGCCTATTTTCAAACAACATCCTGAGATTTTGCCCTTCTTCTTTTCTTCTTCTATTAATAGTGGTTCTCATGAAGGTCTGCAGGAACTGGGACTGCAACCGACAATCATTTTCGTTATTAATTTAATCGTTTTGTCAGAAAATAGTGAAAAATAGTTTTGCAGAGGTCACAGTGACGTCTTCAAATGTCTTGTTTTGTCTGAATTTTAACATTTACCTCAGTATCGAACAATTAATGACATCTTGTTAAATATTTAGTGGTTAAGAACATTTTTAGGTATGTTTGCTTAAAAAAAAAAAAAAAGGTATCTAGTTTATCAAAATAGTTAATATTATAAATAATTGTGAATAACAACATCAGCTGGAGTCACAAACTAACTCCAGAGTCGAGTTGTTTAGACAACATCAGCATCAATCCTCCTAACTGGAGCGATTAGTTTCTGACTGATTAAAGCTTGCAGTCACAGTTCCATATAAACTTCACCCAGTTCTGCTACGATGGTCAGCACACCTGCCTCGACCGGCCGCAGCCTCGCCGCCGCTCTATCCCAGACGCCACGGTTTCTGCACTGTTCACCAAAGACTCTTAGGAACAAATAACGCAATTTAATAGTCATACCGGTTAAAGAATGACGGAAAACCAGTACGGACACTGAGGCCTACAATCATTTATCAACATGACGTCTGTGGTAGTAGTTCCCAGCTGTATATAATAACTAATTAATTAATTAACATGACCTGGACCCGGATATGTGGCAGGAATTGATCGGCTGGATTAACCGATTACAAAGTAACTTTTTCTAAAATCTTTTTCTAAAATCTTGAGGATGAGCTTCCTCGCTCCTGTAGCTGCAGTAGTGACGTGTTTGCTGCAGGTCTGATGGTGCTGACAAACTCCACTGGTAGTTTATAGACCTTGAACGTCCCACGAACACATAAACATAAAAAAAGCTAATGTTACCGTCTACAACAGGAAAGAGACAACGTTCATTTGTAGATTTTTATAAATTAAATTTAAGACTCTGAGGGAACTGAGATGCTTTTTAAGACTTTTAAAGACCTACAAACACCCTGCTGTGCTTTAACCACACTGAGCACAACAAGGGGCTGCACTACTTCACCGTCTTCCAACATTATTTACATTTAGCTTCGTGTTGTTCTGTATCATGTTGACCTGTCTGTTAGAACTACATCGCTTAAAACAGCTAAGAGGAAAAATATCGACTCGACTAACGAGATATAATGTACTTAAACACTCAGAGTTAAGAGTCATCGTCGTGTTTTAAAGCGTCGGCATGTATGAAGGCGTGACTGGAATTTGGTCGATCAGAGAGTCAAACTGTCGGTTTTGGTGACTTCTTCAATTAATTGTCTCAGCTCTATTAGTTATTCAAATAAAGACCATCAGGTATCTGTGACTCATCCTCTACGAGCCCCGGGCAGTTTAAAAGAAACATACACACACACACACACACACACACACACACACACACACACACACACACACACAAAGCTGTCAGTGTCAAAATAAAGCTGGCTCTCTTTCTTCATTCCTAAAACCCGAACTGTACTGGGAGCGTTTTCACATGACTGCAGCACAAGTCCTGGAATTTCCTTCATGTTCGTCTCCTCGGCTTTTCGTTTCCCCCTCTGAGAGAAACTTCATCTGTCATCTGCGGACGTTTCTAACTTTTCAAAAAAACAGAAGTATTGTTGAGGGAACGACGGATGGAGGCTCTGAACCTTGACCTCCTTCGCAGCTTGTGATGTAGGGGGTTTTAAAGCTCGTTTTGTTTAATGCGCTCGTGCTTCTTGTGAACGTGTGAATGTCTCTGAGGCCGAACAGGCAGAAAAGGTTTTGCTGACAGTGTGATCCAAAGCAAACATCAGATGCCGATGCTAAACTTAAATGCCAGCAGTGCGGTAATACAGGAGGGGAAGATACAACTGTAATAAACCGCAAAAAAAACACCAGAAAACATTGTTACATTTCCCGGCATATTTAGCTGTTTTGGTGTGTTTTTCTTACCGGTCAGATGTTTCCCAGTTATGTCAAACTAAATTTGATGGCGGGAAATATTTCAGCAACCTCAACTGTCTTTGTTTCCTCTTCCCAGCACAAGCAGTGAAGTGACGCTTTAATAAAAAAATAACAGGAAATGCCAACAGAAAACGTTTCTATCTGTGAATCATGGAAAAAAAGACGACCAGGTGTGTTGATGCGTTGGCAGGCTGTAGTCAACTAATGATCGCTACTATTATCAATTAATCTATTTCTATTATTGTTTAACCTATAAAATGTCAGAAAATAGGACGAGTTACCAGAAAAGAATAATCTTCCACTTGTTTATCTTGTCTGAACAACAGTTGAAGTTTAAAAAGTTCATGATAATAAAAGACTAATAATACTACTAATCCTCACATCGGAGAGTCTGGAACCCACAAATTTTGGCATTTTTATCGGAAAAATTACCCAAACCGATTGATCAATGATTCAAATTGTCATCCTTTGACTTATGATTGACTTATTGATATAATACAAGTTGGACGCGACATTCATTAGACGTTCTGTAGACGAAACGATTCATCGATAATAAGAATAATCGTTAGTTGCAGCCCTACTGATCAGTTGATTTTGGATTTATATGTGATATTTTCAAGCCAACGTGCAGTGTTGTTTTCTTCGTTGGTGGTACTTCAGCAGGTTTCTGATCAGCAAACGTGAAGAAAAGACTAAAAGAAAAAATCTGATCACTTCCAGTTAGAGAGGGAAGGATGAGAGATGTCAAATCTAATCAAACAGATCAACTTATCCATGAATCAACTCATTTACACGAGTTCAAGAAGGTAAGAACGGGAATCAAAGCAGTGCTGAGAGATTTCCCAATGAATGAATTAAAAACACCCAAAACAAGAAGGAAGAATTAATAGAAGAAGAACGTGAAATCTGCAGAGTAGCTTTGACTTTTGTGTAATTTTTCCACAGAAGAAGGAAAACGTGCTGCAGTTCTGTGTCTTAATGCTGCTGCCACAAATAAATAAGTTATTAAAAAAAACTACAACGCGGCAGTGTGTGTGTGTGTGTGTGTGTGTGTGTGTGTGTGTGTGTGTGTGTGTGTGTGTGTGGAGTGTGTGTGTGAGCCAGCCTCTGTTCAGATCCTAGTTAACAGTTTGCAGGGCCTCACGCTGCACTTTGACCCCGTGCACCTTGGCAGGCAGTGAAAGGGATTTCACATGAATCAGGCCTTTGGTTGGCGAGGCTGCGCGCCGCTCGCTCCTTCTTCACGCCGTGTGTTTCAAGAATCTGTGTTTTGTTTTGGGTTTGTTTTTTTTTTGTTTGTTTGTTTAGTTTGGGAGGGTTTCTTCCTTTTCGTTTTCTCTACCGTCATCTTCATCAACAGCCCAAATACTGAGTGCGACCTAAATGAGAGGAGTACTTCCTCCACCTCGTTGCAATGTTCAGAGCTGCAACGATGAGTTGATTAATCAGAAAGTTCTTCAATAATCGATCAATCGTTTTTGCCCTTTTTAAAAGCGGATATGTCAAACATTTGTTGGTTTCAGCTTCTCAAATGTGAGGATTTGATGCTTTTCTTCGTCAAACATGACAGTAAACTGAATATCTTTGGCTTTTGGACTGTTGAGGGAAATTTGGGAGTGGGCGCCAAATGAACAGGAAGTGGGTTTTTTGGAAATACGTAGTCTACAAGTTCTCCCTTCTTATTGTTTTTCCTGCCTTTTGTCCCATTAACTCGCATGGATTTTCATCGGATTTGATTTTCCAAAGCCTTACTGTCTACAGTCAACTTTCAGCTGCTGAACTTCATGTGCCGACTCAGACAATGCCACCGAACACTCCGTTTGCCTTTTTTTCAGGAGGACTGGGAGGACTGGGAGGACTTTGTCTGGGCTAGAGGAACCATTGTGGCGATTGATTTTAGTGCAAATTCATATCTGAAGTTCTTGGACTGGAGGTTTTTGGGGGCTCCGACCTAAATCTTCTGGGAGCCGGCCCTGGTTGGTCGGGTAAAAGACATTTGAAGACATAACGTCGGGCTGTGAGGGATTACAACATGTTCTTATAGACAAAATGATGAATCAAGAAAATAATCAACAGATTAGTCGATAATGAAAAAGAATAATTCTTCACTTTAGGGCTGCAACTAAGTTATTTTCATTAGCAATCAATCTTCTGATGTCTATCGATGGATTAGTCCTTCGTAGAGCTGCTTGACAATCGTTTCAGCATCGACATCGCGATGCGTTCATGTGCAACGGTCACTGCAGGACTGTTTTGCTTCTTGACACGAAAGGTTCTCATCTTCCATGACTAATCTGATATTACATCATTTAGTGTCACAGTTACAGGCCCCAAAATCAATAAATACGCCTGTTGATCTATGAGTGTTTTCTTTAGTGATTTACTTTCAGATTAGAGACGCTGCTTTCAGTAATTGTAAACATTTCCGTGGTGAACTGTGTCTTTGCAATCCAGTTTCATATTTATGTACTGTGTCTGCCGCCTGCTGCGGCCCCATTTATGCTCCTGATAACCGATGTGGTCTGGACAGATTGTAGCGTGCTGAGTGCACCGATCTCTCTCTCTTGTATCATTGTAGAAATAACTGCTGTGTATTTCTTAGTGTTCCCCGTTGTTGGTTTGCTCAGTTGTCAGTAATTGCAGCAGCAGACTGCAGCTCTACTCTCTTCACCTTTCACAGAATGTAATTAATATTTCACCACTCACGACCAATCTGCTATTAATCACAATGTTCATTTTTATTACCAGACCTGCTATGTTTGATAGTGTTTAAGGCTTAAATTATAACAAAAAAATACCACAGAAATATATTGAAATCGTCTAAATGTAAACGCTTTAGCTAATATACTCTCAGCAGCGTGACGTATTTGCGAGGTCCTGCTAGCGAGCCGTTTGTGACCGAGCGGATCGATGAACCGTTACCGCGCTGAGTAGCCACCCAGTGACAGTAACTATAGTAACAGCATGAGAAGATGTGCCGTGTTGTAGTCAGCGCTTGGTTCAGCTCGTCATTTGCTGAGCGAAAGTTTAAAACAAACGATAAAATAAATAATTATATATAACGTCCCTTTTGTCCCGGGGGGAATCATCCCAAACACGTTTCCTACCGTCGCCGGGACGACGGGACGCTGTTAGTCTTGAGCTCTGATGAAAATAAATCTGATTGCTGCTCGAGTTTGAGAGTTTTACCATCGTTAGCCGCGCCGGGAGTCCTGTTTATCTTCCACCGCGCAGGTTAATCATACACGTGAACGTCGTTAGAAATGTTAGATTACATGTAAATAACAAGAGTTCATTTGTAAAGTTTATTCTTCCCAAATACCTCTCCACCTGTTCTCTCTCTCCACCTGTCCAGTCACACACCTGAAACCAAAAGCGGAGGAGTCCAAGCTGATCTCTGGAGGGGTGACAGAGGGATGAACCAAGTGTGGTAGAAGTAGGAGGAGGGGTTTGTTTTATTAGGATAGACTGTTAAAGTACCCAAATGATGAAAATTATGATGATTACTTGTACATCTATACATGAATAACATGTATCTCATGAAATTTTTCTGTATTTTTTCATATTGCAATATATATCGCCCCCCCCCCCCAAAAAAAAAGATATCGCAATGTCAGTTTTCTCAATATGGTGCAGCTCTCTCATCTATAAAATGTCAGAAAATAATGACAAATGTCCGTCTCAGTTTGTCAGAGCTCAATGTGATGTCTTCAAATGTCTTTTCTTTAATCTCTCATCTGATCAACAGTCTAAAAAAAAAAAATATTCAGTTTAAAATGAAATAAATCAGAGACGAGCAGTGAATCCTCACAGCTCAGCAGGTGGAACCAGAGAATGATTGACATGTTTGTTTGTTAATCTTCTTAAAACCAAATTAATTGATTCTCTTTTTTTGTTGTTGTTGTTTTGTTAAATAATCTCATTTAAGTGCCACTTCTGTCCTCTGTGTGCCACCGCCTGTGATTGATGAAAGTAATGATGAGTAACAAGACGGCTGAGATCTGAACATCCGACCGACCTGCAGCACAAACAACGACACACAACCGAAGCCGACACCAGCAGCCGGCTGTGGGTTTACTGGAAATTCAACTGAGAAACTGTTAAAAGATAAAATGACGAGACCTAAATGTCAGTTTCCAGTTAATCCCAGTGAAATAAATCCCTGATTAATCAAGTTGTAGATTACAGTGATGCACAAATCCTGTAAATCCAACATTATCATAAAGCACACCTGCTCATTAATTTGCAGCGTTACACAACCGTAGAGACATTAAAAGGGAAAACTACCTGAATACGAGGAGATAAAATAAACCAACATCCATTTTTAATATTAATCCAACCTCAAAGATTAATCTCAGACAGTCAGAACAGCAGAAAAATAAATATAACAAAGAAAATTAAAATTCTGGTATCAAACACCCTCCTACCATGAGACATTATTATTTATAATAACAAAAACAACACGGCTGCAACTAATGATGAGTTTCCATATCAATTTATCAACCGATAATCATCGATTAATTACTTTGGTTTATTAAATGTCAGAAAATGACGTGAGTGAGTGAAATACGCCCGTCACGATGTCCTAAAGCGTCCGATCAACAGCGTGAAAGTGTACGATATTCAGTTTACTATCATGTATCACAAAGAAAAGCAATAAAGAAGCTGGAAACAATGAATATGTGGCATTTTCTTCTAGAAAAAGAATTACTTAAACGATTTATCAATTATGAGAATAATTAGTTGCTGATTAATCTTCTGCAAATCGACTAATCAATAAGGTGTTTCAGATCTAAACTGTAACCTCAACTTAACATCAGAAAACTGAGATTTTGTTGTTACACAAAGAAAAGAAAAGAAAAAAAACAACCTTTAAGCCTCCTGAATTCCAGACATAAGCCATTAAAGGGATTTGGTGTCAAAGTCCGAGGGGTCTTAAGTAACTGGTAAAGATGAAAAACCAGTCTCTCCCCTCTGCTCTGTGGTTTGTTTTTTTTTTTGTACAAGCGGGGACTGTGTGGTGTCGCGCTGCATGTTTGGCATTCTAAGCTTATTATTACACAGATGGAAATCTATAAGACACAGGAGGGAAAAAAAACAGGTCATTCACACCTCCAGACCTGATTTCTAATTACAGGAATGTAAATGAGCAGGATGTAGTCTGGGAAAACACAGAAGAAGAAGAAGCAGAAGCAGAAGAAGAAGAAGAAGAAGAAGAAGAAGAAGAAGAAGAAGAAGAAGAAGAAGAAGAAGAAGAAGAAGAAGAAGAAGAGAGGTTCTATTTCCACCTGCACTGTTTTCAATTACAAATCAGTTTTTTCAGATAATTGTCCTGCTTTTACTAAAATCAAGTGAAGCATCAAGCAACATTTAAAAAAAAAAAAAAAACCTTTATCTCAACTCCAAAATCATCATATATAAATATATTTGTATTTTAGTGAGTTATTAATGATATAAAAAACTCTTTTTGTAACGCTGACAACTGGACGTTAGCGGTATGATATAATAAACATGATTGGTGGAAACGTCTTTTAATGTCCGCTTGTGTAACCGTTGAGATGTGTTGCTCTGAAAACTAACAGGTCAGAGAAACACACACACACACACACACACACACACACACACACACACACACACACACACACACGTCAACGTCTCAATTTTAACTCCAATTGTGCAAAATCCACACTGAAAAGAACTCTGTTATTATCTGGAATATTTCTAAAGAGGAATATTGTTGCTTTAGTCAACCACCTTCCCCACTCATGAGTCTATCATTCCTAACAAGTTCTTTCTAAAATAGTTTAAACAGCTGTGATGAAGTCTTGCTCTCTGTTTATTCCCTCCGAATGAGACATAATCACTCATCCCCAAGATGTTGATGCATTCAGTTTATCTAAAAGGACAGAAAGGACGCGCAGCTTCAAGGTCATGGAATTTTGAAGACTGCAGCTCTGAAAACAAGACTTGATTTCTGCATTCAGATTTGTTCTCACTCTCACTTCACCGGTGTCACACTGATCCAGATTACACCTAAAACAAACAGTCTTATCTTATGCAAACGTCCCATCTGATATTTCACACTCGACATGGCTGCAGGTAGCATCGGCTGCGTCTCTGCTTCATTGAGCAGAAGTGAGGTGTGAGGATCAGAGAGTGGCGCTGACGAGAAAGAGCTCCGAATCTTTTATGGTTTTATTATGAAATGACAGACGCGCGGTCGTTGATTGACAGCTGTGATTGACAGCTGGCTCACCCGCTGCTCTCCTCGGCTACTGTCGCTATAGTTCACTGAGTTTAGTGTTGCTTGATAATGATACTCGTCGTGTTAGTTAGCTAACGTTCGCCCGAGTGTGCAGCGCTCGGTAGGTTAGCGTTAGCTCTGAAGTAGCTCCTGGCTCCAAACGGATAAGACGGCGCCGACCATGAGCTGCATCTCTGGGCTTCAAACCGGCTCCAACGTGAGCCAGAGGGTGACGTCACACCTCGCTACGTACAGTCTGTGGTTTGAGGATCGAAGGTGTTAAACGGCTCGTAAAACCTCCTGAGACTAACGTGTCATTTCTGCAACTGTTCTGATAATCCATTAATTATTACGGTCTAGGGCAGCAACTAACGATTCATTTCCTTTTCGATTAATCAGATGATCACTTCTTCGATTAATTGAATTGTGAAAAAGAGCCCTCAGTGATGCCTTCAATGTGTTTGTTTTTGTCCGACCAACAGTCCAAAACCTCGATCAACTAATCAATTAATCGAGTAATTGTTGCAGCTTTGATTATGTGTAGTGCTTCAACTTCTTTCTTAATTAATCAATTAATTGTTTGGTCGATAAATCCATCCAGATATTCAGTTTATCTTGACATTAGAGGAAGAAATGAAGCTAATTCTCATAATTTAGTAGATGGAACGAGGGAACGTTTGGCATTTTTGCTTGAAAAATGGCTTCAATTTCATTCATTTCATTCATTTTTCAACCAAAAATACAAAACATTCACTGGTTCTAGTTGCACACGTGTGACGTTTTGCTGCTGTTGGTTGTGATATGTGATAGTTTACTGAATATTTTAGGGTTTTGGCAGGTGGACGGACAAAACGAGTGATCGTCAGACTGTCTGTCTGGTTCCTTCAGAGTCTGTTTTCATCAATGAGGAAAGATGTTTTACCTGCTTGTATTTAGTCCGAACTGCAGTCTATGTACCTGCTTCCAACTGCGGTGAAGGACTGACTACAGGCGCAACAGTTAGTTTACAATATTTTAAATTCATTGTACACATTTGCAAAGTACATTACTTTTAAAAAGTATTGAGAATTTGTTTTTATAATAATATGGAGTCACTGAAGGAGAAAGCAGGACACAAGTTGTCTCATTATGACTCATTAACTGTATTTTTTTTTAGTTTTATCATGATGATCTGGGTCAAAACGGGTTTTTCATTTATAATTCCTTTCATTTTATTTACGATGTGTTTTCTACTGTAACGTGATTAATCAATTAGTTCGACAGAATAGTTATCGGCAACTATTTTAATAATCAACTAATCATTTTAGTATTCACAGGTTGCAGCTTCTCAGAGGCAGAGATATGAATCTTTTAGGTGTCAAACATGATGAACTAATTATCTTTTTGACTGTCGATCAGACAAAACATCTGAAGTCGTCACTTTGGGATCAAAGCAATTATAACGAGCATTTATCTAGAGCTGTGATGATAAATCAATTAATTGTTCAGGTTCTTTTTTTTTTAAGAAAAAAATGCCAAAGATTTGATGATTTCAGGTTTTCAAATTTGAGTATTTGCTGCTTTTCTTTGTGTTACGTTACAGAAAATGTAATCTCTTTGGGTTTTGGGTCGTTGTTCAGACAATATAAGACGTTTGATGACATCACAGTGGACTCTGGAAACTCTGTTTGACATTTGTTACCGTTTTGATGTTTTATAAACCAAAAAATAATTAATCGATAATGAAAACAGGGCTGCAACTAATTATTACTTTCCTTATTGATTAATCTGTTGATTGTTTTCTGACATTTTATAGATCAAACAACTAATCGATCAATCAAGCAAATGACCGACAGTCTCAAAACGATTAATCAACTATCAAAATAGTTGGCGATTAATTGAATAGTTGGCAAATAATCGATTAATCAACTAATCTTTGCAGCTCAAAATGAAAATAATTGTTAATTGAAGCCCTAAAATAAACCAGGAAGTATTTACATTTGAGAAAGTTTGGACATCTTTTTCTTAAAAATGACTCAAAACGATTAATCAACTATCAAAATAGTTGGCGATTAATTGAATAGTTGGCAACTAATCGATTAGTTGCAGCTCAAAATGAAAATAATCGTTAGTTGCAGCCTTAACAATGTATAAAACGGCATAAATATTCTCTGCATGTGTAATTACTGCCTATCAGTCACCATAACTGTGTATAATGATGCACATGAGTCACGTTTAGAGTATTTATAACAGGACAGTTGATTCTTTTTTTAGTAGGTTGATGCAGTTTGACCCATGATGAGCTGACAGGTCAAAGGTCATCCATGTTCTTCATTAGATACATACCTGTCTCTGGGGTCGATCCAGCTCGTGCACTGGTTAATGTGGTCAATATAATAGACTTTGCCATCAAAGTCTCTGGCTTCCTCCCAACCCTCAGGTAGTGGCAACTCCTTCCTTGGCATGTCAGGCGAGTCTCCATGTAATGAACTCCTCTCTACTCAAAATCATAACGAAGGGAAACCATCGCTTTTCTCTGTCATCATCATCATCATCATCATCATCAACGAAATCAGCAGTTATTCCCAAAATTCCCGGTCTGGAGCGGTTTGGATTAGGCCATAATAATAATCCATAATAATCCACAGATTAACAGTGAAGGAAGAGCAGTTAAAAGCAACTATTTCAGAGGGTAAAATAGTTCCTGCAGGCTGCACTTGTGCACCGATTCATTCCTGTGTGAGAGAGTCAGGTCATTCAATATCAACACATCAGGTCATTAAACTTAACCGTGGTGCCATTTGAAGTGTTTTCCCAGTTGTGAGCGCATGTTTTGCAACTTTTTCCACAAATCTTAGTGGGAGGGGGTGGGGGGTAAGTTTTCCTGGTGACTTTTTCTTTTTTTGTTGAAGTAAACTACAATTATCCACGGTTCACAAAACACGGACGGTCCGCTGCTGCTGCTGCTGCTGCTGCTCGGTTTTCAACGTAAACAGAAAAATGCAGCTTTCACGTCGAAGTCCTGAAGAATTTAAAAAAAGAAAAACAGAAACAGGAGGACGTTACCGTGTCCACAGCGGCGGGCTTCACGGCACACGCCGCCAAAGTGCCTTTAAAAAGCCTCTAAACATCCCCAGACTGGGCTCGTCTCTTCTGCCTGCCTACAGGCCACCATGTTTAGCAGCAGTAACCGATGCTAGCCGCCAGCCCACCGGGGAACGAACAGTCCGAACAGCCGCTGAGAGAAGCGAAGCGACGGGCGAAGCAACAGCCGTTAAAATCCGTTAAATCCGCCACAAACTCGGCTGTTATTTCTGTTTGAACCCGGACGGGAGGGAAGCGGCAGCGGCGGTAAAGTATTTTCCCAGTCCCGATGACTTCGGCCGGTCTGCGGCTGTCAAGTCCCAAATATTCACTGCGGCTTCCGGTAGTGATTTCAGAATAAAACAAGAGTAAACGCCAGCAAAATAAGACTTCCGGTCATAGTAATGTGGCATTCAAGTGGTGTTGGAATAGTCGGAAAAATGAGTCCCCGACTGGGAAAATTCACATGAACGCCCACTCAAGACGGAGCAACAACTCAGAAAGTCAGAGAAAGAACTTTTACATATAAATGAATGTCCTTTACATTCAAGCACTTGCCAAATGAGTTCACACTTTGCTGATTAAGTCTATCACTACCAGATGAATCTCTCTGTATTTCACAGTATACCAGAGTTTTTAATCTGGTGTTGGGTTTGACAGTCCCTCTAGAATTTCCAAATGTTATCGGGCCGAATTGATCAAATTCTGATAGTGAAACAAGTCATTTCGCGGGGGGTTTACAGCTGCAACAGTAGTGACGGAGTAGGCTACGGCGGAGCCTATGACGTAAGCGCACATTGACAGTGTTTTTGTAATTACTCTCACTGCCAGAAGGGGGAGACAAAACATCAATGTTAATGTGATATACGCAGAAATGGTGGGCGAAAGTGAATGTTTGCTTGATGGCAAGAAACTTTTTACTAATTCACGTATTGCATATCTTTTAATCACATGTGATTTGTAATATGGTATTAGGTTGTAACCGTTAGTTGCTGTCCACATAGAGTGACCTGGATTAGTTAGAAAAGTTATTTATTAGCGTTAACACTTGTAACAAGTCAGGTAAAGCAATATTTTAGTGGTTAATGGTGCAGCAACAAGTCTGGGCTAAAATACTACATATTTTCTTTGTATCGTTAATGTTGTTTCCATATTATGACTTAAAAGTTCATGAAAACACCGAAGTCAGAAGAACAACTTCCCAACTCAGGAAACGAGACCATCCAAGGAGCGCATGAATGCAGCATAGATCCTTGTAAAACACAATTAGATATTTTCCTCTGTGGTGGAAAGTAACTAAGTACATTTACTCAAGTACTGTACTTATGTACAATTTTAAGGTACTTGAATATTTCCATGTGATGCTACTTTATACTTCCACTCCACTACATTTCAGAGGGAAATATTGTACTTTCTACTCCACTACATTTATTTGACAGCTTTAGTTACTTTTCAGATGAAGATTTGACACAATGGATAATATAACAAGCTTTTAAAATACAACACATTGTTAAAGATGAAACCAGTGTTGACGTCTTACAAAAAGCAGTGTGTAGTCGGGGTCACATTTCACATGTCTATGAGTTGTTAACAACTTCACCAAATAGTGATTTTTCCCTCTAAACTTCTCACATGCTTTCATTTCAATAAATGTTCAAATGATCCAATATTTCAGCAAAAATCAAAAATTAGAGAAAAAGTCCAAAAACTGAAAACAGATTTGTGTATCAGAACTTTGTTTTTTTCTTCTTTCCTCTCCCATTAATCATCTCACGACACCTCAGATTTATCTGCTGACCCTAAACTAGCTAACTGTATATAAAGTAGTTGAAACTAGCTCCACGCTGCTCTAACACTGATACTTCAGTATTAATAATCTAATGATGTCATATATAATAATATATCAGTCAGAGGGACCAAACCACTACTTTTACTGCAATACTTTAACTACATCAAGCTCATAATACTTATGTACTTTTACTGTAGTAGAATTCAGGATCATAAAGTACTTTTACTTGTAATGAAGTATTTTTACATTTTGTATTGTACTTTTACTTAAGTAGAGGATCTGAGTACTTCCTCCATCACTTCCCTTTCCACTGCAGGAACTTACCTACTTGTAACTGAACTTGTACCTGTTAGTTTTCTTGGAGAGATTAACTCTTGTTCAATACTTTTAAAATATCAAGTTTTAATAAAAAAAAAAGTTTTTTTTTTATAACTAGAAGAGTTTTCTTATAATAGCAGGTGCTGTACAACAGATATAACATACATATAAAACAGATATTTGACTTTATAATTCAAAATCTAAACTACTATTAAATCCTGGACATGAACTGTCAAGGAAGGGATCTGTATAAGCAGCATATATATATATATATGTAACCATGGTAACACACATGCATCAGCAAGTCAATTACATGAATTTTCCCCAAATAATCAGAAAGTCACACGGTTAAAACGCTTTTTGTAGAGAAAGAAATGAATTACTGACTCATCTCTTTTTCAGTTGTAACCAAATTTTGTGACTGTCATTTCCAACATAAACATAATGTAAAACTTTATATTAAAGCTATTTTAACATATTTTAAATGCAAATACTCTAAGATTGATTTTATTGTAGATATAATGGTCATGATGGAAACAGTTTTCGATAAGATGACCATTTTTTTCTATTTTCCTAAATGTGCTCAAAACAAAAATAATAACAATCATAATTACACTTTTTGAAAACATTTAGAACTTCATCTGCAAATAATTTATCATTTTATTGGACTGTAATAATTATGTGTACCTCACTTTTTGCAGCTGGCTAATTTTAATGACTTTATATGCTGCAGGGTAGCTTGTTAATTTCAAAAGGAAACACTGACTCATCTACAACTGAATGAAAACTGATTCCTAAGAGGGGCGATGCAAAACACAACCATGACCTGATATCATTAAAGAAGATGTTAGCTGCATCAAAAATACAGATAATAACTTCAGTACTGCAGTCTCCTCTCTTACAATCCTCAGGGACAAACAACTTCCTGCATTTTATACCCACTTTGTTGATTATGACTCAGACTTACTGGTGATTATCTTCACCTCTTTTACTCAACTCAATTTTTCCAAATCCTTAAGGAGAACATTTGACAGATACTTGCAAAATTAACAATGCTTTAGTGTTTCAGTGCTTCAAGAGACAATTTCAGGAAGTAAGATAATTAAACTCTCATAAAGCTCAAAGTCTTTTCTCTGTGCTACTGCGGTATTAATTACTCAGTGCCATTGTTCTTTGTTTTTTGATTGTTTTTCCTAGTTTTCCTCTCAAAATGCAAACCTAGACTTAATCCCATAAAACTAAACTGAAGAATAAAAAATGCATAAATGACAATATGTTCTGTAAGATTAAGGAAAAAATGTCTAAACTTGTTCGAACTAACACTCTCCAAAGCATTTCACGTTTGGATGTCTCTAACTTGAGTTGGTTATTCCAAAACAGTTATGACTCAATGAATGTAAAGACGACACCAGAAAGACAAAGTTGTGCAGAAAAAAAAAGACAAACTGGACTTCCTGGTAAGTTTGGAAATCATTCATTTTGACAGCTGTCATTCCAGGATCAAACGTCTGGATAACTTTTCAATTTTTCTATCAGCTTGATCGTGTCCACAGGGTTGGACGGCTTTACCTTCAGTCTAATCTCAGGGTGTAATTGTTTATGACTGACTTATTATCTGACTAGAGTTGAAGACACACCTGCACACATACAGTATGATCTGTATTGTGGTTGTGAGTTTTATCATATGGTTGGATAGGACATCAACAACCTGCATGATTCAGACGCAGCGCTGATGAGCCACAGTGCGGAAAAAATAAGCAGCAGCCAAGAGTTTCAGTTAAAATGGCAGCAAGGATACAACAGATTCTCCTCTTGAAAACATTTAGAACTACTTTATTTTATTTGTAACTTACTACTTTATTTACTGTCCTTTCTATTTGTCTTTAACAAGACTTGACTGTAATTTTAATTCACAATCTCTAATTTAGATATGTGTTATGATGATGAATTTGGGGCCAAAAATTACATTATTTTTAATTTATTACCAGTGTTGAAAGAAGTACTCAGATCTTTTGCTTAACCACAAGTAGCAATAAAGTAAAAGTACAAAAGTAAAAACATCAGAATATACAAACCCAAAAGTAAAAGTACTCTTCATGCAGAAAGCCCCGTTTTAGAATAATGATTATTGTTTTATTGGACTGTAATATTGCAGCTGGTAAACATAGGACTTATTGTAATGACTTTATGTGCTGCAGGATAGCTTGTAAATTTCCTCCTGGACATCAATAAAGTTTTATCTTATCATAACCTTTAACAATACATCATCATTTCTTTGCTGGTCTTATTTTGTGTTATCAATGAATCTGACAGCTGTTATTAAAGCTATTTAATGAATGTAGTGGAGTAAAAAGTACAATATTTCCTTCTGAATTGTAGTGAAATAGAAAATGGAAATACTCAAGTACAATATTGTTCCAATTTGACACTTCTTTATTCAATTAATGTAGAAAATGTTTATTCATTATTCATCAACGATCTCTGGAAGACATTCTGAAGCACATCTGATGTTTTGTCAACTATTTTTTAATCATTATTTATCATTAGTTTTAGTTATCAATATCATTTTTTAATGTTCACAAGCCCTCAGATCTTATACTGCAGGCTTGCTAGATACCCATAAACCTACCCAAAAGAAAACTTGAGATGCAGTTTTCTTCAATTATTCTCCCAAATTATGGAACACTTTACCTAAAGATGTTAGAGAAGAAAGCTTTAAATGACACCTAAAACATATCGTTTTAACCTAGCCTTTTGCACCTTTTCTTTTGCACCATATCCCACCATCTATAAGACATTTTATTCCATTTTAAGGCATTTTTATTCTTTTTCACTGATTCATTATGTCTTTCACTAAGAATTTTAGCTGTGTTTCCTTTTTTAAGCTAATCTTGTCATTTTGTATGAAAGGTGCTATACAAATAAAGTTATTGTTATTATTATTATTATGTTATTATTATGTTGTTGTTATGTTGCCTCAAACAAATAATTTAATGGTGGAGCTGCTTTATTCACCCCCTGTTCCATTTGTAAACAAAGTTGTTTAAAAAGGACAACCTGCAAGAGGTCAAAGGTCATCCATTATCTTCATCCATCCCCTACTGTCTTTATAGTAACATGTATAAATATCAGTTTTCTTTTTGTTGTATTATCCATTATTACTTTATTATTTATTGTTATATTCATTATCATCTTGTCTTTTATTGCAGTTATTTTTTGGTTTCCTTGTGGCTTTGAATATTTTTATTTAATTCATCTTTTAATGTTTTGTTTTTCCTAATATAAGTATGTTTTAGCCCCTCAGTGCTGCAGCGCCGTCTGCAGGCTGACAGACTGAACTGCTGAACTGAAGACTGACTTCAGGTCAGTTTTACAGGCTGCAGATCAGGTGCTAACTGGTCAGATTTGGATGAAACTTGCAGGGATAAATCTCAACAGCTCTCTGTGTCATTTCTTTAAAAAATCAAATCTAAGAATCAGAGGATGAAGCAGTAAATTCAGGTAAAGGAAGCACGTGGTCTGAGTTTGATTACAGGAGACATCTTCAAAAACACCTACATGATAAAATAAAAAATAAATTAGTCTTTACACAAAGTTGGACTGACATGAATATTGCTAAACACAGGACCTACGTTTTGAATAAATTACAGTCTTGAGGGAGGCTGAGAGAAAAAGTTTGAATGTTAAACTCAAAGTTATTTGCATCTGATTTGGATAAAGTAAAATCTGGTTGTTATCAGATCTTTGCGCACTTATAACACCAGTGTTTGCTCATGTAAATTGAGTTAATAATTTAACCAGCAGCATTTTTAAATGATCATTTAATGGTGCCAATCTGTAGAAGAGTCTCAACTTTAAGGAATTATATTTTGATGACACTTTGATTTAATTTAATCAATCAAATAAGTCATATTAGGTATTTATTTGGTGTGTTAGTGTAGATTAAATAAAGTATTATTAGCTTTAAATATGTTCACTGTGTTATTTTTGTATGTTTTGTGTCTTTACTTGTCTTGTTTGTTATGTTATGATATGTTGGGATGTTCTCATTGTCATGTCTTTGGATTCTTTTGTGTTTTATAGATCCATAATTAAAATAAATCCATTAATGGTTATTAAAAGGAGCATTTTGTAAAACACAGACCTCAGTTGTGTTGCTACAGGTCTGATTTTGATTAAATATGTCTGTATTTTTTCTCTCTGACTGACCCGAGGACATTAAAATTCCTCTAAACCCAATTAACTTGAATTGAGTATGTGAGTATTTATGCCATTTAGACATATTTTCAATTATTAATCAATCCTTTTACTTCATGTAATACGTGTGTGAACAAGAATAAAATATACAGTATGTCATAGATTTATATGACTTATAATCCTTTTAGTGGAGTTATTAATTACTGTGATGATTCAGGAACCAGCAACAATGTCTGTTAACCCCTAAAACAAGGAAATAAAGAAGAACTTGACTGTAGATGGAGCTCTTCACCTCAATGTTTTCTCACAGTGAAGCTTTTTTTTTTTGAACCTCTGTTGTGCACAAACTATCTCTAACATGTTTTATACTTTATCTGACAGTCAAACTGATCCACTTCATGTGTTTCAGCTCATATTTATAACATTTCAGCTGTTGTTTGGCTTGTTTGTCGTCCTGCGCTCACCGGCAGGTGGGCAGGGTGATTCTGATGCCTTCAGGGCCTGTCGGAAATATTATATTAATTAAGTCTTCAGAGTGCATGAGCCAACAAAGTGCCAAACTGAGATTTTTAAATAATATCCGGTTTCCACACATTTTAGTACATATGCCTACAGCCCTGAATATATTACCATAAAGAGATCTTTTTTTTTTACTCATGGGTTATCAGATATTATTTATTATTGTAAATTATTAGTAGCCGGAGGTCAGCATATTTCCTCAGAATAATTTATAAAGCTGCTATTAAGGCTTTCTTATTCCACTTCACCAGAAGGTTTAATCCTGATATAGTAACCTATTTTGGACAGTAATGTTTTGATTACAGGGTTCATTTTGTTACAAAAACAACTTGGATATGCAGTACTGTACAAAAGTAGCAAAGTGAGGACGCTTTCAGAAATAATGCCATGAGTAGTTTTTATTTATCAATTAATTTCATACAAAGTTGAGTAAAGAGCAGAAACCTAAAGTAAATCAGCATTTGTTGTGAGCAGCTTTGCCTTTAAAACAGCAGCAGTTCTCTTCGGTTCACCTGCACACAGTGTTTCAGGTACTCGGCAGGTCGGTTGTTCCTGCATCTTGGAGAAGTTGCCACAGTTCTTCTTCTGTGGATTTTGGCGTCTCAGCTGCTTCTGTCTCTTCATGTTAATCCCAGACTGACTCCATGATGTTGAGATCAGAGACCATCTGTTGCAGGACTCCTTGCTCTTCTGGTCACTGAAGATAGATCTTTATGACTCTGGCTGGATGTTCCAGGTCGTTTTCATGCTGCAGAATAAATTTGGGACGATCTAAACATCTAAAGTGCCTAAAACTTTTGCAGAGTGCTGTATGGTGAGTCAGCTTGAAACTTGAAACTTCCCATGCAGCAAACATATGAGTTTAATCATTGTTAATGTGATGAAAACCATGTGACGTAAGGCATCCCTGGAAACTACCCTGCATTTAAGGCGAAGTTTTTTTATAGCACATTTCATACACAAAGAAATGCAAACTGCTTTACAGAATGCAAATGAATATAAGATCAAGAATAAGAACGATTAAAATTTAAAAAACGACTAAAAGAGGTGAGTAAATGAATAGTCAAGTCTGTTTTATTTAGACAGTTCAATATCACAAATCACAAATTTGTCTCAAGGGGCTTTTTACTAATCTGTACATCAATACAACATCCTCTATCTGTAGACCCTTGATATGATTAAGGAAAGACTCCATAAAAAAAACAACTTTAAGGTCCAATTTAAGTTTAATTTCATGCTTTGTGGGTTTTCTTCAGTTGATACTGACACAAAAATATCTTAAAATGTGAAAAAAAAAATGTCAAAAAAACAAACAAAAAAAAAAAAAAACAACAACTAAATAATAGTCTTTTCCAACAGAATTTCATACCTGGCAGACAGGTATCAAACAACATTTAAATGTAGAATGAAGGGTGATAAAAATGTACAGTAAAAAAAACCAAAACAATTTGACGGTGAAATGAAGGAATAAAATGCCGAATATAGTGATCTAAAAAAAAACTGAGACATTTTTGGGGAGTATTTTGGGTGTAGTCCATAATTTCACAGCTGGATGGTGTTCTGTTGCAGGAATTTGGACTCATGGTCTCAGTATTTGTAAAATTCTTTGCTTTGAACTGATCTCAAGTGCAACACACTGCAAAGTTTGACCCAAAGAGAGCACAGTGCTGCAGTTTTTTTTTTTTTTTTTGACTTTTATGCCACTTATTAAGTGCAGACTTGCCTTTAATTTGAGTCAAATAAGCACTGTATTTTAAAATCCACATACTTTAACTTATAAATGCACTACAAACCGCATTTCCAATTGAGGTTTTGGAATTTACAAGCAGCCCTTGAACGCAGCATTTTTTTTTCCGCTTGCGCGTCTCGAAACAAAAACACGCGGAGCGCTCGGTCACATGTAGAGCGTCCACGAAGAAGAGGAAGGACGGAGGGAAGCGGCAGTTGGTCCCAACGTTACCGGTGTTCAGGCAGCAGAGACTCCCGCTCAGGTTACCGGCTCCTGTCGCTCCCTCCCCCCCCGCTCCGCTCCGCTCCGTGCGCTCCTCATATGGTTCTCCTCCGGCACATCTCCATCGCCCTGACCGCCGCCGTGGCTGCCCTGGGCTCAGCGCTCTTCATCGCCTTGAACTACTTCTACAAGAGGCGAATATGGTCACCACAAGCGGAATACTGCACGATCAAGGAGGTGAGAGCGAGTCTTCTCATTTAACCTCCATTTTTTTTTCTATTCTATTTTATTTTTCATTCAACTTAAAGAGACTGTTATTACTGACTGACTGAAGGAATGAATCCCTGCAGAATCCTGGTGATTGTAAAGATGATGATGATGATACACTGTAACACTGCCGCTGATGTATTAGTGTTTACAGTGGTGATGATGAAGATGATATCCATGATGATAATAATAATTAAAAACAAGCTGGTGGGAATGGTGATGAAGAGGAGGATAATGATGAACTGACGTGTCAGTGTGATGATGGTGATGATGATGAACATGAAGATGAAGGCTTTAATTCCGATGATGATGATTTCTGAAATAAAAGATTAATTGTTTGGTCTATAAATGTCAGAAAATATTGTTTTAGTTAGATGATTGTTTTAAGATCACATGAAAAGCAGCAAATCCTCACAACTGAGAAGCTGGAACGAGGGAATATTTTGTGTTTGTGCTTGAAAATGACTGAAACAGCGCCCTCCTGTGGCTCCTGTTTGCAGTTCGATTCCGCATTTGTTGGTTGGAGCCAAAACCAAAATATATGATCTACTCACAAGTATTGTGTGTCTATCCAAAGCCGTAGACCTCCGTTATTGTCGAAAAACGATTAAAAACACGTTAACGATCCACATTGCTGCATTGGATGACACGTTCCTTCATCATGAAGACAATTGTTACCGTAGCTTGTTTAGAAATGGCTCCAAACAGCGATAAGATTGTATCACAACCTCTTGACTTTGTATTAAAGTACATTGAGAAATTGAGGTTGTGATATGTAGCACAACAAGTTAGTGAAGCTGTAAACAGAACCGCGTTCCTGCACATGCTCAGTGGCGTCTGCCTTACACAGAACTACTCTCCAGAGACTGAAAATCGCTGTTATTAGTCTTTGGAGCCGTTTCTAAACAAACTAACGTGACCAAACTCTTCATGGATGAAGGAACATGTCACCCAGTGCGTGTTGACGTGTTTTTAATAGTTTTTGGACAACAATGGAGGTCTACAACACAGTGGAATAAGATATATCAGGCTTTAGATACACACACACAATACTTGTTAGTAGATCAATTCATTGGTTTGGCTCCAAACATGAGATTTGTTGACAATAAGAAAAATATAGAAAATTACCAGAATGATCCTTTAATTGTTTAATCAATCGCCAGAAAATGAATCAGCAACTATTCTGATAATCAATTAATTAAGTCTTTTTTTAATCTTTATCTTTTTGTCTCCGTTAATCAACTAATTCGTTTCAGCTCTAATTTCTGCTCGTGAAAAGAAAAAAAAAAGATAAAAAATAATTGCTGACGTGTGTTTCAGTTTCCCATCATGCAGCTGAGGTAACAGAACTGTTTCGTCACAGTATTGTCGTCTCGGTTTTCTGCAGGGAGACACAGAAGCAGCCGGGCGACTTAATGAATGATTCTCCAATGAAGCTGTACAGCTGCAGCCTGAATCTCTTAATAAAATCTATTTGCATGTCTCTAATCTTGTTTCCTCGATTCAATCAGCAGCAGCCTGTAACAGGCTTAGCCTGCTTTATCTGGCTCAGCCTGTCTTTAGAGGATAATGTTGTCAGTATCTGCCAGCAGCTCAATGCAGAGGGGATCTAAATGTTTTCATTCCCAGAGCCAAAGTGTATCTTAAACACACCGTCTTCCGCTTCAGAAAGCAAGGGGAGTTGATTACTGGCATGTTTTTTTGACCTGAAAGAGTTTGAGCAGGTGGGAGGGCTGCACACGCTCATTTTACACAGCGACACACAATTAACGGAAACAGCAGATGAAGATTCAGCTGCTGGATAAATTGGACGAGCAGCCGCAGGATGAGCCTTCAGTGTCTGCGATCCATTTAGATGTTTGTTGTCATTTTATTCTCTCTGCAGCTAAACACACAAATGTAATCAATGTGGTGTCATGTCGGTACAGTAGAGTGGAGTTTTAAAGGTATAATCCTCAAGATGTTCATTGTTTCAAACCACATTCTTGGTACTATTTATTGCTAGAAATGTTTTATTTCAGCTTTGGATTCTGTTATTACCTCTTTATAAAGTAGTTTGTCTTTCTCACGCAGGATTCGAACTGCAGACCTGTGCACAAGAGATTGACAGAAAACAACACGTGCATGTATTCGAAAACTAGTTTGTACAACGTTTTGTCTGAGCTCGTCTGAAATGTTTATAGCTTTTTGGGTCGGCCAGGCATGAAGGTGGCTTGAAAAAGCTGCTGTCATTAAGTGAGTTTCCATTCAACTGAGCATTTTCAATTTGCATGTAAAAAAAAAAAAAAACTGAGTGGAAACAGTACACTTGGCTCCAGTGGAAAAGTTGGTTTATCGATAGAAACAACAAAGTGCAATCGAAACTTAAAGAAAGCGTGTTTTAAAACAACAGTCAGGTGTCCATATGAACACATATCTGCAACATTCACAGTCTTTTTAGCATCAAATTCCCTCTTTGTGTTTCCTTGGACAGTGTTTACCTGTTAGTATAGTAACAAAAAGAGGGACTTTGGCACTAAAAAGACTGTAACGTTGAAAGATATCTACTTGATTTGACTCATTTGGATGCTGAAGCTTCATATTAGCTTCAGATAAAATTTTAAATACATTTTTGCATTTTTCCGTCCTTTAAATGTCAATCAAGCTTCCACTGAAGAGATGAAAACATTGGAAAAGTTTCAGGAGCTTTTCGACCCTACTGGACACTAAAACCACCAATCAGTTACTACAATTACTGTGTCGCTCTTGCTACTTAAAGAGTAACTACTCACAGGCTAATAGTCCTGCTTTCAAAGAGGGGTGACAGCTTGCCTTTTCCACATCATGTGCAGCTGTGATGGTGGTTGGCACCTTTTAAACACATAAAGGCCAGAGCAGCTTTGTTTTTTCCTTCTTCTAAAATCTAGTGTGGATGCAACAAATTCAAGGTTGTTATCAAGAGGTTGTTAAAAGTTATTCTGGGAAATGTAAGATGTCAGTAGACGAGATAGAGAGTGGGCACACCAGCAAAAAGAAATTACAACATTTAATCACAGGGGGATCTCTTGGAACGTTGAACACGAGGAATTGATGATATGTGACAGTATTATAGGATCTCAGTTTCCTTCACTTCTCACTCCTCTGTGAAAGACAGCTTCATGTTCGCTATTCGGCTCTGCAGACAAGCTGGCTTTAGTGCTTCAGTGTGATAAAACATCACCAGTGTTGCCAAGTGTTCTGCTTTGCTGGAGTGTCCTTGAGCAAGACGTTAAATCGCTGTCAGATCCAGCAGTGCAGATCTGCAGTTGAGCTGGGATGCTGGGATTTTTTTTTCATCCTGCGGAAGAGAAAAATATTGAGAATCAATACAGAATCATTGCCTTTTTATGAGAAATGTCTGAAGCGGCAGAACTGAGTTTAAAGTCTAAAACAAAAATTCTGTGAGCTGACAAAGAGAGCAGGAGATAAATGACCAGTGCACTGATGTGAAAAGATCCATTTCTCAACCAGACAAAAAAAAAAATCAGTGTTGAATGTTTTGTGAGGTCAAAAACAGACTTTACATAAATGTCTCCTGTGTAATCTTGGGGTCGGGTAAGAATTGATCACCTTGCACAAAGTCCAAACTGATAATGCTGCAAAAAAAAAAGAAAGAAAGTGTGAAAGCAGATCAAGCTCTGCAGCCTCAGAGCTACAGCGAGGCTTCAGCTCTGTCAGGGTTTGAGGTTTGGCTCCCAGCGGGTTGCATAAGCCAGAAATACATGGAGTCAAGCTACTGAAGCGTCAAAGCAGCCGTGTTTATCAGCCGCTGTTTACTCAGCAACACCAGCCAGAAACAACATGTCAGAAGAAATGAAATTCATCATCAAAATATGTTAAATTCATCATCTGACCTTATTCTGAAACAATTACCGGATGATTGTGGTGTCGTTTTATGCATCAAGCATTACAATTAGAAATTAAAATCTCGTCTTCGAGCTTTGATGATCCATCAACAAAGTGAAGTAAAGCTTGATATTTTCGATAAAGATCGCAGCTCTAAAAGGGCCGATATGACTTGCTAATTAGCTCCCACAGATTCGCAGCAGCACGTCTGCACACTGCATGAATAAAGACTAACCTTGTGTGACTTTTAAAAAGGAGATGACTGACGTGTGCAGGATCTCAGAGGGATTATGACGTCCCGGTGTCTCTCAGGCGCAGAGAGAGTGCTGAGGTTTGAAGGCGGCTGCTAACCTTCTCTGAGTGTCAGCCACTCCTCGTTCTACTGATACAGGCGGCTCAGTGCGTTTTATCACATCTGACCTGAAGATACAGTAATAAAGAGCAGGTCTGTGATATCTTTTATTAAAGTATAATATCATGGCTAGTACCTTTAGAGGTTTGCCGACGCTGATTCATATTTGTGAACATTATGAAATGTCTTTTGCACAGCCAGGGTCAAATTCTCAGCTGTTTAATGTATTCATCTGGATACATAATGATCACACACAATCTGCAGATGTGCCATCCATGAAGTTCAATCAAAAAAAATGACAAGAAAAAGCAATCAAAACGTATTTATAAAGCACATTTCAACAGTGGAAGTAATTCAAAGGGCTTCACATAAAAACATAAAGATTAATACACTAATAAAATACAGGAATAAGTTAAGAATCAAGAGAAGAAAATAAAACGGAATAAAAACAGAATTCATGAATAATACTAAAAACAAGCTAAAAACTCGGTTATTGAATTATTAAATAAAAAAAACAATCAAAAAGTAATTAGTTTTAATCAAAAGCTGAATTAAAAAGATATGTTTTTGGCTGTTTTTTCAAAGGACACCACTGAAGTTGCCTGTTTGGTGTCTGCTGGTGGGCTGCTCTACAGATTACAGTCATAGATATTATATTTTCTAAGTCCAGTGTTGAGAGAGCAGCTTTGAGGACCTAAAGGCTCGTTCGGGAATATATGGATTCAAAAGTTTGATTAAATATGCTGGGCCTAAGCCATTTAAAGCTTTGTAAACCAAAATAAGGACCTTGAAATCAACTGTAAAAGCTACTGGGAGCCAGTTTAATGAAGCCAATTTTTCTGCATTATGTTTAATTAAAGATATAAAACAGAGAAAAGCAGTAAATCTTCACATTTCACAATTATCAAGATGGTTGTGGACTAATTTTTGCGGATGATCAACTAATCACATTATCGATTTATCATTTCAGCTCCAAATAAGATGAACCACTTTTCTCATGTTTTCATACTGGAACAGCTTCCCAAAGGGGTTCCTAAAACATTTGAGGGTTCCCCAGATGTTTAAAGGGATAATAAAGATTAAGAAATTATTATTTTGGCGCTGTGGCTCAGGAGGTAGAGCGGGTCATCCACTAATCGGAAGATCGGCAGCTCAATTCCCGGCTCCTCCAGTCCGCATGTCCCCGTATTGCTCCTGATGGCTGTGCCATTAGTGTGTGGATGTGTATGAATGATTAGATTTCCACTAATTGGCAGGTTGGGACCTTGCATAGTAGCCCCTGTACCATTCAGCGTATGAATGTGTGTGAATGGATGAATGTGATTCGTAGTGTAAAAGCGCTTTGAGTGAGACTAGAAAGGCGCTATACAAGTACGGTCCATTTACCATTTACCATCACTTTCATTCAAAGCGTATTCGAAGAGGATCTTTTAATAGCCAGTATGAACAGGAGGACTGATTACAGCGAGGAAAACATCTTTCACTGTTCATATGGACACGTGACTGTTGTTTTAAGGCAGACTTCAACATATCAAAGCCCCCGTGCACAAAACCAACTCCATAAAGAAATGGTTTTCCGAGTTACGTGTGGAAAGATTTGACAGTCCTGCACAGAGCCTTGACCTCAACCCCATCTAACACCTTTGGGATGAACTGGAACACCGACTTTGAGCCAAATTCATGACCCAACATGCTGCAGTCAGCAGGTTTCACAAAAACTGGTGAAAAATCTGAAACCAGCAGAGATGTTAATAGTTTATGATGATTCATACTTTTGGCCACAGTTGGACATGGAAAAGATGGCTGTGTTTAAAAACATGGCTGATATGGGGTGTGTTACATCTCCTGAAGTCGTGTGTTGATTTCAACATATACGGTATACTTTGTACTCTGCACTCTGGACTTGGAGAATTTTACAAGATAAGGAATGTGATCGTTTCTAATAGTCATGTCTCCCAAGTCCTGTTTTGTTGATGTGTGCTTTTGTGTAACTATGTATTTTACAGCCGAGTCTTCCTTATAAAAGAGATAATATAGGGACTTAGTGGTTAAATGAAGGTTAAATTAAAAGAATATGCCAATACTATTATGTGTGTTTATATCCAGCTGTGGTTGGATGTGCCTAATGTGTGTCAGCATTAACTCTGTTAATTATATTTGTAAACCCATACACTGGCTCTTCTTCAAACTGAGCAAATAACCTCATTCTGTGTTGAATAAATTACATGTGTTTAATTTGTGAACATGCACATTTCTGGAGTCTGAACATCTCTGTGCTCTGCCCCCAGGAGGAGGAGGATCGTGGAAAACGTCAAGTCCTTGTCCTCGGTCTGGACGGGGCCGGGAAGAGCAGCATGCTGCAGGGTTTGACCCCCGGAGAGCCAGCGGCTAAGAGAGGCCGCTGCCGCCCCACCCGCGGCTTCAACTTCATGAGCCTCAACGCCCCCGCCTGTCAGCTCGACTTCCTGGAGAGTAAGACTCCTTTTATCCTTTGAAATCAAACACCACAGGCTCAGTGTGCAGTCCAGAAGGCCTTTATGTTTTATCAAATGCCATAAAATGGAGAATTGGAAAGAACTCTGTTCAGTTCAGCTCATTTGTGTCATTAAACTTGCATGGTACTAAATAACTCCACTCAGACGCCTGATTCTCTCAAAGATATTGACAGATTGAAGTGCAGGTTGTGGGAAGTGAGTCAGTAGCTGAAAACGGCCTGAAAATTTGCCATTTTATTGTGTTAAAGGACAAGTTCACAATGTTTCAAATGTGTCTTAAAACAGTAGTCAGGTGTCCATACGAACAGTGAAAGAGGTTTTCCTCGCTTTAATCATTCCTCCTGTTCATACTGGATATTAAAAGATCCCCTTCAAATGTGCTTTCAGTGTAAGTGATGGAGGCTAAAATCCACAGTGTGTCCACACAGTCATTTAACAGTTGATGTGAAGCTTATATGAGTCAGTCTGAGTTAGTTATATCAAGTGGATATCTTACACATTTCCAAGTTTTAACCAGCAAATGGTGGGTATTCCAAAACTAGTTTGTACAACGTTTTGTCTGACCTTGTCTGAAATGTTTATAGCTTTTTGGATCGGTCACGCATGAAGGTGGCTTGAAAAAGCTGCTGTCATTAAGTGCGTTTCCATTCAACTGGGCATTTTCAATTTGCACGTAAAAAAAAACTGAGTGGAAACAGTACGCTTGGCTTCAGTGGAAGCAATGTGCAATCGAAACAGACTTAAAGGAAGTGTGTTTTAAAACAACAGTCAGGTGTTCATATGAACACATATCTGCCACATTTACAGTCTTTTTAGCATCAAATACCCTCTTTGTGTTTCCTCGGACAGTGTTTCCCTGTTGAGCTGCGGTGGAAGTATAGTAACAAAAAGAAGGACTTTGGCACTAAAAAGACTGTAACGTTGAAAGATATCTACTTGATTTGACTCATTTGGATGGCTGAAGCTTCATATTAGCTTCAGAAAAAGAATGTAGAGGAGTTAGCATGCTAATGTTAGCTTTAGAATAAATTTAGCATATTTAGCTTTCCGTTTTGTTTATATGTGTACTGTGTTAATTTACAAACATTTAACATGTAACATTTATCATGTTAGAGTCTTAACATGCATACAGTTTGCATGGAAACATGATGCTAAAATTTAGCTTGTTTGCTGATGTAAATATGTTAACAAACTAAGGATAACATGTTAGCATTACGTCATGTATAGACTGAGTTTAGCACTGCGTAATTTTGGCAAAAAGTTGAACTTTGGTCAACTTTTGCTGCAATGCAACGTAATCCGGCAACACACTGGGTTGGCCAATCAAATATGTGCTCTTTGTACGTTATGTACATTACTTTATATTGTATACGGGGTAAAGGCATCAATATGCTTCAACTGAACCGAACTCCTCTCTAGGATTTTCACTCTACCTTCAAATGTAGCATTTCTGAACTTATATAAACACTTTTGGCTTCAGATGTTCAGATAACTCTTCATAAAAAGTAGTTCCTTTCCAGCATACTGGAATCTGTTTTTGACCTGAATGGCTGGTTTGAGGCAAACCTGCCTGCGTTGCGTGATTTGACGCCAGTAGGAGTAGTAGTTATATTAGTACCAATCTGGGGAGCAAATGTGACAGTATTACTTAAAAATCTGGAATGAACATGAAGAAACAGTCTGTCTACAGCTCATAGCCCAGCTGTTATTCAGGATTTGATCCAGATTTTAGTTGTTCTTCTTCTATCTCTTCTTTGAAAACCTGCTGCAACACATCACTTCAACACAGAGGTAATCTCTGGCATTTGCAATATTGTCCATATTTCAGTGATTGAGGAAAACGTCCAGAAAGTTCAGTATAAAAGTGTCATGGAAGTTGACACTTGAAGCTTTTGCATAGAACCTTAAAAACTTTCACTGTGACCTTGTTGTCATATATATGAAATTTCACTCATAGAAGAGCATAGAGGAGATCTAACCGACAGGTCCAGTTAGACCGTGTTGTATTTACAGACAAACTCATAAACGGGCAAATTAGCGCTCCACTGAAAGCCACAGAACTGCACAAAATATAACATAAATGACTTCGCTTTTCATTGAACCAGTCTGAGTGTGAGATGCTCAGCTGCAGTCGGCCTCAGGATGAGTTTCTGTGGATGTATTCGGAGTGTGTCTCGCTCAGTGGTTGATTTATTCATGATCTGAACACAGAGATCGGCTATGCCAAGGATCCCTTTTTCATCTTTGAAAGTAAGAGGAACACATGTCACCGCCCACTCAGTCAGAGCTCTGTACAATAAATGTTCGGGTCTTTGTCTCGGTGACATTGATGCAGAGGCATGTTGACAGCTCAGTGCACACTTACACATATCAGAAGCTGTACAGTGCACAGGGGCCAACAAGTTCTCTTTATGAAGTCCACTGGGAAAATCCAGCTAAAAGTCTTTAAACTCTAAATGAAGTGATGCAGCTCAGATCTGTTAGAGAAGTAAGTTTTGAGTAGCTGAGACTTGGGTTTGCGCTAAAGAGAAGTGCAACTCAGTATCAGAGGTAGGTTATTATATACAAACTGTGTGTGTGGTTGGAGCTCATATTCTCAGCTTCCCTCTCAAAGTCTGACTGAAATGAAATTGCCTGTATTGTCTGCTATAGCAACATATCTGCTCTGTAAATCACTTGTCCTTGTTCTGCTTTGAGGAAAAATCAGAAACCAAAAAGAGAAATTTATATTTTAAAAACGTTACATTATCTACTTATGAAAGCTGGAGTTATTATTTGTTTTGATACAGCAAATCAAATCTTGCATAAAACGATAACGTGTTGTTCTATCATCAGCAGAGCAGACGGTCACACTGAGCCTGATTGCATCCTGCTACACAACACAAGAGCCACAGACTCTGAACAACAACCCACATTAGCTTTCCTGCTAAAGTCTCCTTCTTATCTAACTAACAAACATGAACACACATCTTGTCCTGCAGCTTAGCTTGTTGAATGAGCCACCAAACAAACATTCACCGGGGTAAAGTGCACGGCTAACGTCTGTTAGCAGCTAGACAGCCAATTAGCTGCTTAGCTGCAGCACATTAAACAGCATGTGAACATACCTGTAGATGTTACTTCGGATGCGTTAGATACTGGTTTGGTTCTTATTCTTCAATCCCACTGCTAACAACACACTGTCTGTCCATGACTTGTAGCTACAGCAGTTTTTTTACACCGACACTCAGGCAGTCTGCCCCAAAGACCTTTTCTCTTCACTTTAATGATACAATACAATTAATAATATATTTAAAAACATGTCAACATTACTTTTGACTGCAAAGAGGGATGATTAAATGTGTTTTCAGTTGGAATTTAAGGCCGTATTGAGACCAACATTTTATCAGCCTTCGTTCATAACTACTTAACTTTAGATTTCCGTCATGTTCGCACGAATGTTGGCAGAACTGGTTTCAAATTGAATGAACTGAAAACTGCCCTCAAACTACAGTCTTTCATTCCTCTTGGAGATTTTAAAGCTTTATTATCTGATGTTTTTTATGACTCTCATAAGTGTTTATATTAATTCTTTGTTGATTGTGGCTGTCTGGCTGTAGTTGTGTTGTTTCTGTTTGCTGATTGTGTGCTTGTCTTATGAATGGTTCTTATTCTCAGGCCTATTTTGAAAAAGAGATCTCAATCTCAGTGCAACTACCTGATTAAATAGAGATTTAAAAAAAAAAAAGATTAGCTGTTCAGCTGCAGCACATTAAAGGGAAATTTTGGTGCTTTCAACCTGGATTTCCCATCTTTTTGTGTCTAAGTGACTAATGTGGACAACAATTTTTGAAACTGGTCCAGTATTGAGTGAGAGCCAAGCCTCTCTTTAGGAGAAGTCTCATTCTGAAATACTGTGAGAGTTGAGTTGTTGTTGAAATCAGCAAAATATTCAGCCATGACAGAGTAGGAGGGAGGAATGCTGGGAGTGTTGTTGGAGTACAGAAAGTATAAATTAGTGTTATCTAAAAAATTTTCAAAGTCATGGCTAAATATTTAGCTAATTTTGACAACAACTCGGCTCTAACTAATGGGGACAACAGACAGTTGTACCCAGTAGTCACACAAACCCGGAAAAATAGGGTCCAGGTTGAAAAATAACGAAGTTTCCCTTTAAACAGCATGTAAACATACCTGTAATTTTCACTTCAGACCTGTTAGATGCTGGTTTGGTCATTGCTCTTCAAAATCCCTGTTAGTGAGACACTGTTTGTCTATGACCAGAGAACTGAGGGGCTGCATAAAGGGCCAGTATGATAAATAAGGAGTTTTTAACTGTAAATCAGGCAAAGATATTCAAAGAGATCCAGTACAGCCCAAGAATATAAATATAGACCTGGAAATCTGCGGAATATGTCCCCTTTTAATATGCAGGGAAATCAGGGATGTAGTTTTTCAGTTTCTATACATATCCACATCATTCACATCCATATGACCCACTGTCTGCTGTATGCCTGAATGTAGGCGTGTATTTAATAAAGTGGCCAGAAGAACAGCTGCACAAGTGCCCTGCTGACTATAGAACACAAGCTGCTCACACCGCTGAGTGTCAGGTCCATGCTCTGTACCACCAGGTAAACAGGTATTTATTGCTGCCACATCACATCAGCTAAAGATGCATCACTACCCAGTTTCCTAGCAACATTCTCCATTAAGTCCAGCACTAATGAATTCTTGGTGCGCTGTGCTCTGCTGAAGTCTGAGGCGGTGGGGACCTGAAGTCATGGCCGCCTCAGTGAGAGCAGTGATTCATCTGGCCGCAGAGCGCTGTCCGTCATTGTAGCTGCAGGTCGGTTCTTCTGCACAGCAGGATGATGATGATGGGAAGTTAAAGCCTTCAATCACTTTGAAACTTTCTCATCCACAGAAGACAGTAACTGAATTTTCTTACAAATGTGTCCTGTAACTGTCTTGCCTTTCTTTCTTTATGATGCCTTTATATCATAATCAAGCAACCAGCATGGCCAGATTAAATGACCTAACAAAATGACCTAACAATGCAGGACTTGTTTTAGTTGATGTTGTATTTTGGTGGTATAAATTCCTTAACAAAAGTAGGGTGGTAATGCAGCCTTGGCAATCAGTCACTCAACCAATCAACCATCAGTCCACAGAGCAGGATAACGAGCTTGAGATAACGCCCACCAGCTCTCCTTCAAGTTGTAAACATGTTAAACAAATCAATGAATCATGCACTCAGAAATACAGTTATTCTCCCAAAAGGCCAACTCAAACACATCTCAGTACTGAGACAAAGCCTCCAAAAACCAAGAGAAGATAAACATATAAAGAAAAGTTCTAAGAAGGCAATAAGAAACATATAAACAGAACCCATATAAAGAAAGAGGAGCTGTACAGTTTTATTTTGTTCACAGCCTTGCTGACGTATTGTCTGGACGCAAGTAGACGGAAAAATGAATTAGACCAATTTCCCCCTGCAGAGAAACAGGGATATATAAATAATTGCTAAGTGCGGTCTCAGTTTATTTCATCCCTCAGTGAAAACTACATTACTGATTTCATTTGGTCTAGAGCACATCTGAGATTAATCTGCAGCCAATTTGTTTAAAAGAGAAATGTCAACAGCTCATCTAATTCTCCTTATTGATCTGTCCACTTTATTTGAAAGCAAACGAGAAATGCCTTCGAGCAAGGCACTGAGTCAGGGCTGTGTTGCTGTTTTTCCTAACCTGCCCATGCATATTTCAATTGAATAACATTACATCAGATGCTGTTTATCTCTGAATGCACTGTTGTTTCTGTTAATTGTATAATAAAACTGATATTTTGGGTAAACAGGCCCCTCAAGGAGTAAAATAACATGTCACTCCTTTGTTGTTAAACTCTAATTATGAAAACTGCGGTGTCACAATTCACAGACTGTATCTCAACAACTACTTGATGGATTGCTATAAAATTTGGTACAACCATTCATGGTCTCCAGAGGATGAATCCTACTGACTTTGGTGATCCTCTGACTTGTCCTCTAGTGCCACCATCAGGTTGACATTTATGGTTCAGAGTGAAATATCTCAACAACTATCTGGTGGATTGCCATAAAATTTACAACACATACTCAAGGTCCCTAGAGGATACACCCAAAATACTTTGGTTTGCTGTAAAAAAAAAATATTGGATGTAGCCACTGTGACGTCACCCATTGGTTTGTGGACTCGAGTTTTGAAGCCTTGAGTTTGGCATTTTGACTGTCGCCATCTTAGATTTTTGGAGCCAGAGGTGATGATAAGTGGCCATACTTGGACAAGAGGGTGGAGCTTACCCTAACGCTAGCTGTTAGCTTGGATAGCATGGTGCACTTACAGTCTGTGGTTACCTGTGATAATGCTAATGCTCATTTTTGCCAGCGAAAAACAGCCTTGAAACCATAAAAACAAAATGTATTTAACAGAAAAACTGAACATCCTTAGAAGGTCTTTTAGATGCTGAACAAGATTTTTCTAGGCGACCAAAATATTAAAATTAACTTTCATTGACTTCATGGAAAAAACACAACTGAAAAGGTTCACGACACAATGCAGGTAACTACAACAGCACCATTTTGGTGAAACTACAACCCAAACTTGAAGGTGGAGATTCATTCTTGACCCTGGGAATACAAATGTGATGAAACATTGTTAATTTTTGACCATATCCCACACAAATGTTAACTAATCCACGTGTCAAGTGATCCAACTAAATACAAGCAAAAAAAAAAAAAAAACACGTAACAGATGTCTTTAGACATTAATTGGTGTAGGAAGTGAATGGAAATGTTATTAGATTGATGAACTCCAAGCTGGACATATGTTTGTGGAATACAATATATACATTTGTAAATCTGGTTTTAGTATGAAAGATGAAACACATTTGTCACCAGTAAAAAGACTTTTTCTCTCCATAGAAATTATGCTGTTGGTTGCATTAAACCTTAATGGGCAGAACCAAAAAAAAACAGTTTTTCAGATTCGGAAACCTAAAAGTCAAAAAGGAAAGATGTTGGAATTCAAAGCAGAAAGTTTGTATTTTATGATTATGACGGTTTGTGTTTTCTCTGCTGCAGTCGGCGGTGGGGAGGACCTGCGGCGGTACTGGTCTGAATACCTGAGAAGGACTCATGTTCTGGTGTACGTGGTGGACTCCTCTGACAGGAGCCGCCTCCCATTGGCGAAGACTGAACTGCACCGCCTCCTCAGGGTGGAGCCTCAGCTGCCTGTGGTCATCCTGGGAAACAAGCAGGTAAACCAGATGTCCTGGCTATCTCATACCGGTGTTTTTGTACAAATCAAGTATTTAAATCACAGCTAACCATTATGAAAACTTTGCTGTTGTTGTGATTCAGAGTGTTTTTTAGATAGCCATTGATTTCCATTCATCCATACTTAAACAAGTGTTTCCTTGCCTGGAAGGGAGAAACAGGATTTATTATTATCTCAGTTTCAGCTTGAAAACAATGTTTTCAATGTGTGATATGAATGACAAGTTCTAATCAATAACAATACCTAAAAGACATAAAATATCTAAGACTGTAAAGGATGCTTTTAACACTTTACAGCAAAAATGTTACAGAATTTAGTTATGGAGATAAAACTTGTTCAATATTGGTGGAAATATAAAAGGAAGCATAAAATTTTCTTTTTATTTTAATTAAATACTCACCTAAAAGCCATCATACTCAGAAAATGAAAACCCTCAAAATAGTACACAGTGTTCCCGCTGTTCATTTATCCAGCATTAATGACCCGTCAGACTCCTGAAATAAACATTTCTACATTTCCTCCTCAGCTCATATTTCTTCACCCTGCACGGCACTTGTGGAATTATACATGACCCTTCAAGGGAAGCAGGAATATTTGTCACATCTACTGTCAGAGCGCTGCAGCTCTCATCCTCTCAGTACTGCGTGTTAACCACATTATTAGCAAGAAAAGGGAATCTGAGATAAAACTCATTGCACTCATTGTTAAAACATGCAAAACAGACAACACACTCTTCCTTCCCTACTTTGAGATTAATAATAGGACAAAAAATGTGAATAATTTATAAAAAATGTGAATTAAAAAGTATAAAAAGAAATGAAAAAAAAAGACTTGAGCCTTTTTAAACCTCTTGCTTATGGATTTGAAAGTTGCTTCAGAAATCCAGATGTTCTTTTAGGGCACACTGGTAAGCTTTGAAATTTAACATTAAAATGTTAAAAACAAATACAATATTTCTCAGCAAGCATATGGTTTTAGTGATTTGCAGGTCAAAAGACATCTAGGTTAAAACTGCTACATTTGGTTTAATAATGAACATTTATCAGACGTCTACATTACATATAACCATTGATTTTACTGCATTTAAATGACTATTTCAATGTCTTGTTAAGATCTGCTTTACTCTGAACTATAGTCAATGCCTTTAAAAACTATTAGACATCTTAAAAATATTCACTTCTCAAACAAATTTTGCTTGTTTTTGTCTTTTTTTAACTTACTGTACAGGCAAATGACAAAATTAGTGCTGGTTTGAGTTAAACAACTTGTGCAGTTTTGACCAAACCTGCATGGATGTTTCCCATGTAGCCATGCACTAAAAATCACTGGGTTAAAGTTTTTATAAGTACATTATAACAAGCTTTAGTTTGGGTTAATAGTTAATAACCTAACAGTAAAATAAAAAATAACACTAAAACTTTGTCAGTACAACCCCTTGTCTTGAGTGGCTTTCCGGGTAAAATTAATTCTGTATTGTGTCGGTGCTTGAGCCAAATTGGGTAAAATTTTAACCCAGTGATTTTAGTGTGCGTATTTTGGCCATACTGTAATTTTCACCATAATGTACCAAAATATGGCTTAATATACATGTGACAAAGGTCTTAACAGCTCACTGCACTGTACTACACTGCACTACAAACAGATGCTGCATATTTTTGCTGTATTTTGCCAAAAGAATAGGTTTAGATATTGATGAATGTACTTTTACTTAGCACAAACACTCAAATGCACCATCAAGTATTTTTCAAAGCAGCATACTACCTATATTAACTTACTGTAAAATAATAATGCAACTTTGACACAAATAAAGGAGGACATACTGTTTATTGTGACGGATGACAAACAAGTTTTAAGTCTGTTGAAGTTACATTTTAGTATGCTGAAATGAATGGAAATCAGTGGTTGCCTGTATAAAAACATTCATCCAGCTAAAAATAAATTTTCTATGGAAACCTGTTGGAACGGGTTGTCTCTAAGATGATCAAAGTGCATTCAAACTATTTTTTAAATCAAGCCTAAAGCCTAAACCTCTTGAAGTAAAAGAAAGCATGTCTTCAGTGGGAGGAGCTCTTTTTGACAGTGATACTGGCTTCACCCACCACTACTTTCTTCTCTGCCTCACCACTCGCTCTGTTTAAACAATACAAAGGAGCAGCAGAACCTGTGTGTTGGAAAAGATGTGGCGGTGCAAAGAAACGAGGCGGACAACTATAGACTGTGGGGTTGAATGGTTTGTGTAGGAGGGTGGCGTTAAATTCACCGTCTTCACATAGAAAAGTTTTGATCAAAACTGAGTTTTGTTATTATGTTAATAGTAATTTTACCCTTACTTGTTAAGTTTTGTGAGTTGTAATATGTTTGTTGGTAATGTTAACTGTGGATATCATACTGTGGATATCATTCCTTGATTAAGAACTACAAAACAACACCATTTTCTCTTTTGGAAAAAATGAAAAGGTACAATTAAGGTTCATATTGAAGGAACACTCAACTCTGTGTTTTAACTATCAAACAATCACCCTTCATAAGCTTGAAAGGAGGCTCTGAAAGTCGTAGCTTGCTACTTAATGGAGGTCTTTAACTTGAACAGCTACAATGGATTCCAATGGTGAACAGCATTTTCCAAAATATTACCCTCTGTTTGTTGCCAGTGTAGTTAACTTTTTGCATTTTTTTTTTTATCTTAATTTAGCGCAAATGCAAACAGGTAACTGTGCTAGTGACAAACTAAAGCGGTGTATATTTGGGCCAAACAGTCAAATTTTTTCTCCATATTTGCCAAAACTTAGATAAACACAGCCTCTATTTTGCTATAGTGCAACTATTTGCTTCTGTTAATGCAAACCAGCAGGAAATGCATTTGGCCAATGCTCATATTTTTGAGATATATTTGACAAAACTTTGCTAAAGCTTGGTTAACTGTTTGCATTTGCATATGTTAATCTCAGCAGAAAAAGCAAACAGCTAACCGTACTAATGCCAAACATCCATTTTTTTTTGCCATATTTGCCAAAACATAGCTAAACACAGCCTATGTTTGTTGCTAGCTAGTGTGGTTAACTGTTATATTTGTCACACATTTTCTTATGTTAATCTAGTGCAAATACAAACAGTGCAAACTGTGCAAATGACAAAATTTAATTGGCCAAACACTCACATATTTTTGCCATATTTGCCAAAACTTACTTAACACAGCCTCTGTTTGTTACCAACTGGTGCGGTTTGTGTTTGACACACATTTTTTTATATTACTCTCCAGCAGAAAATGCAAACAGTTAACCATGCTAGCGACAAACTTAACCTGTGTCTTACTATATTTTGGCCAAACACTCATATTTTTGCCATATTTACCAACATACGGCTAAACACAGCCTCTGTTTGTTTCTAGATAGTGCAGTTAACTGTTTGTGATATGTCGCACTATTTGCTATTGTTAATCTCCAGCAGCAGATGCGAAACCATGCTAGAGACAAACTAGAGCTATGCGTAACTATATTTTGGCGAACCACTCATATTTTTGCCATATTTGCCAAAATATGGCTCTGTTGGTTGCTAGCTATTACAATGAACTGTTTGTATTTGTCACACACAAGCACATTTGCTTATGTTGACAAATGAAAACAACTAACTGTGCTAGCAACAAACTAAAGCTGTATATATAACTATATTTTGGCCAATTAAACAATCATATTTTTGCCATATTTGCCAAAACACACCTAAACACAGCTTCTTTTGTTGTTTGTTGCTAGCTAGTGCGGTTAACCACTAAAACTGTGTCAAACTATATTTTTGCCAAACACACCTGAACACAGCTTCTGTTTGGTGCTAGCTTGGCTAGCTTTGTTGTGTTCGCCGTGTAAGACTTAATGCACTAGCAACAAGCAGAAGTTTTGTATTAAGCCAGTTGTTTGCATCCAATGTTCACAACCTAAACTAAGCTAATGTGATTGTGCGAGATAAAGGAAAACAGCATCAAAGAGAAGCTGTGTATTTTTTCAATACTGTGTCGAATATGAGAGTTTGGATAATACTAATCATACAGATGGACAGTGGAGAAGTTTTATTTTTCTGTAGGAGTGGTTTGAGAAGTTTCTACTGTCATTTTTATACAAAAACAACAGTGTTTTGAATGGAGGTCTTGAATAAATGTTCCGTTAATCCTTTAATGTTAATTGGCTTATATTATAATTTTTAATAAAAAGCAAATAGATATATATATATAGATAGAGTACTTTATTAATCCCAAAGGGAAATAGTGTTACAGCAGCCACTTGACGTAATTCAAAACACAAAAATAATGAGGTGGGTAAAAGAAGATATATGCAATTTAAGCCTAAATTATATACAATAACTAAACAGACTAACTCAAATATAAAAAATAAATAGAATAATTAAAAATAGAATAGAGACTAGAGTTATAACCATAACTATAATATACTATTTGCTTAGTATACACTGTTCAATTGTGTTAATATGCTATAGTACACTGTACTGTACACAATACTGGCACAGTGATGTTTTCTGGTTCTTGTCCTTGGGAAAACAGTTATTTTTGGTTTATGATGTAGCAAAAACTGAGTATAACCTCTTCCATGTTCTTCACAGGATAAGCCCAATGCCGTGAGCGTGTCGGAGCTCCATGAAGCCTTGTCTCTGGGCTCTGTGATCGAGGACAGGAAGCTGTTCCTCTTGGCTGCCCAGCTAGGCTCGGATGGAACCCTGAGGAACTCCTGCCGGGGCCTGGACACCTTCCAGGACCTCCTGCTCCAGCTCATCTGATCTCATCTCCCCCCACAGAGCTGCAGAGGAGGAGATGGAGGGACAAAAACAAAGTAATGGCTCGAAGATATCTTCCTCCTCCTTGTTTAAGCTCTGGCTCAAAGGAGGAGGAGATGACGAAGGCTGCAGGAATTTCCATACCGAAGAAGAGTAGATTGAGAAGATGCCAGTACATCCTCCTGCTCCTCCTCCTCGTCTGCTTCTTAATCATTTTCAGACTACATCATTTTAGAAAAAGCAAAATCCTCCTCCTCTTTCAGCTCATGTCATCTTACACTTTTTATCCAAATTGTCTTACTCATTGAGGAGGTGAAGAGGGAGGAGGACGAGGACAGACAGTGGGACAAAAAGATGAGATTGACAAAAAGATTTTCTCGGTTTGTTCACCTCCTGCCAGTGACTCAGTCTTGGGACTAGTCTTAATGTCAACCTGTGACAGGTTTATTTAAGCATGTAGATTGCACTGTATATATATATATGTATATATATATAAAATGTGAACTGTCAAGTATGTAGATGCACATACAGATTTTCGTCTGGTTTGCTGTAACTTGAAAACCTTTTTGTGTGTGTAATCAGAGAAATCAGCAGAGCAGAACAGGCAACATTCAGGGTTTGCCAGGTTGGAGCCCCCAGAGACTAAAGCTGCACCAGCTCTGTGAATTCATCAACTGGGTCTTAAGAAGATACTCGCCGACTTCTGCACAGAGGCTTTTCTGAGATCTAGGAGAATTTTGCAAGGGAATTTAAAAGGACCCCTTGACATTTTGAAAAGAAGTGTGATGTTTTTTTCTCACGACTCTTGTCAGACTGTGGGGGGAAAGTTTCTACACTTTTCCATGACTTTCTTCACAGCAGCCTGAGAACATCTTAGGCATCTTCATTTTGAAACCAGATTTTCTTTGGGTATTTTTTTTTTTTTTTTTAGCGAAACACTTAACAAACACAGCCATCTAGCACATATCACACTCAACTTTGCCTTTTCCAAATAGACAAATGAATGCGTTAAATGTACAGTTTCTTTTCCAGATGACAATTAAAAGAGAACTTTGTACAGACACAATCAGGAGTCATACAAGGTCATAGGTCAAGGTGAAAGGCAGGTCAAAACCTTCTCTCAATCAGTAGCTAACGCTCATCTTTAGCACAGTTTTGCTTTATAATTACTGACCGTTAGCTTACCAGGATAACGCTAACAAACAGGCTAAGCTTCCTAACTTTTTCCCCACCTCTCTGCAGCTTTGTGTCTTTTATCAACAACACATGACACACATTGAAACAGATCACTGGAGCAACAAGAGAGATAGATCAATTTCTTAACAAATTAAACTAATCAAACCTAACTTGAGTTCAGAGATTTATGTAACACAACAGCCTAACATCAACCCGAAAAATGTTATTTTAACTGCACCCGTCACATAGCAGAACTTTAGTCCAATATTTTTCTTTTTGTCAATAAATCCCAGAGAAAGGCCAGAATTAACAATGTGGTTGTCTCTGTCAATACTTCCCTACCCTGCCTGTGACTCTCAGTGCCAAGCCCATTGGTTCCTACTGAGGACATAAATCTCTAAAAACAGCTCACAAATGTATAGTTTCATTTTTTTTAAAAGGTTCAGTAATTTCCTAAAACAGCTGTGGTAAAATGAAGGATATAGTGCATTTGTTGGGGATTATTTTCAGCGTGGGAAGAATACACATTTTGTGTTCTAGAGGGTATTTCAGGCAGTTTCCATCCAAATGGAGTGCAAATTTCAACTGAAATTCCAGAAAATTGCCAAAAGAAAATGCAAATTATTGCGCATTTCCATTCACTGCTGTTATGCTAATATTAGGAGTTAATGTGTTGATATATACAGCTGGTGGTGCAGAAGAAAAGGGTGCAACAAGATGATGTAATTAAAAAGAGCAGCAGTCAATTCTCAATGGGCAAAAAACGTAAAAAACATGATGGAAATATGACATTCTGTTTGTTTCATGTATTAATTTGAGGAACGTTACAGTTTCCTCATCACTCCACAAGGATCTGATGTTTTCGTCTCTTCGTTAGATGTTTAAAGTCAAGATCAAATGAAAAATGCCTTTTTAAATCCTTTTAGATCACATCCCTGGTCATATTGTGCACCTATTTAACAATATATGCCAAAAAAGAAAAACAAAATCCTTTTCTTTGTATTCTTATATCAAAATCCAATCATGTTTTCTTCCTGTAAAAGAAAATATGATGTGTGCTCACTCAGGCTTGAACCAACCATTAATATCATGACATTTACCCAACAATCAATCTTCAACTTTTAGCGGCACGGAGCTTGATTATTAGATTTATTATTACATTCCCACTTTTCACGTTCAAATCAAATTCCTCCCAATGTTATGTCCTGCCTGTCTATCCCGTGTCACTCGGAAATACATCATGATATGGAAGTTACACACTCTCGAATGCCATTTCCATTGCACTTCGTCTTATTTTGCTTCATATAAACTTTTCCACCTCAGCCAAGCGTTAAAACATTGTTTTAATATTTTCACATTTTTTCAAATTTTCACTAAGGTTTTTTTTTATGTGCAAATTGAAAAAAAAATGTGTCCACCTACTGTGCAATTGTGTGGCTTGTTGATGTGTTTTTAGTAGTTTTTCTTTTGGAGCTTTGGTGCTCTGTGGCACAAAGAAAAAAGATATATCAGGCTTTTCATGCACAGAAAATACTTGTTGGTTTTGGTGTTTTTGTGGAATTTCTCGATGATAAGAATAATAATTTAATGTTTTTGCTCTTTAATGAAGCTGCAGAGGGAAAGCAAGAAGGGAGGCAAAGAATTAAGTGAAGACAGCGTATCAGTCAAATGCATCACTACATCTCTATTCATTTCATCTCTGACCATACACTCCCAATCCTGTTTGCGCCACAGTTGATGACACTTAGATGATAACTAGTATCACTCATGCTTGAATATATAAATGCACATGTGCAGTTTTTGACTTTAATCTTATGTGTCGTACTAACAAACAGGAATTAGATTCTGATTTTTTTTTTAATGCTGTATGTGTGCAGCTGTGTTTGCTTATGACGCACAATTTTTTTAAATGAATGTGTAGTTTTATTTCCTTTGATGTACTGTAGCTCTGCAGAAATGTTTTCACAGTAAGCAGAGGAGTTTAGTGCATTGTTGTGTGTACACTGTTTTTTATAATTAATAACTGCTTTCTTGTTTTTACGTGTTGTGTAAATTGAACTGTGAGATATGAATTCATGCATGTCTTCATGTTTAGTCGTTCTCTCTACAAGACTTAAAACAGAACGTGTAAATTTGGTTATTAAAGTATCTTTTTTTCTCTCTTAAAAAACTGAAAATAACGTGGTTGAGGTAAGATAAAGTCACTTGCTGAACAATTTAATCATTTCAGTGCATTATTGTCACCAAGTAATATATTTAAAAAAGAGCAGCCATATATTTGAAGAGCTTTTGAAAGAATGTTAAACCTTTATTTGATCAGGTTGTCTCATTGAGATTAAAATCTATCTGTCAAATTTCTAAGAATTACACTTATGAATGCTCTAAAATACCAACTTGAAAGTAAAAAAGTTAGTGTGAGCAATAAGACACATTTATCACATTACTTATTCCTACTTACAAAGACGTGTAAAAGTAACTTTTAAGAGAAACTCTCAAGCAATCACATGAAGGAATAACCAATCAGAGATATTGACTGATCCTACAGCTGCCATTGTACAATTTTAAACAAAATCCTTATGTTTTATTCAGTGGTACGTTGTTCTGAAAAAACATATATAGTTTTTTTGGAAGTTGTGTGAAATCTTTAAATCTTTGGGGATATAATAATAACATATGTATATGTATAAATATATAAATAGGGATGAAATAATAATAAATTTGGCTAAAATGGAAACAAAATTCCGCTGTGAGACATTCTACTGTTGGTAGACGAAGTCAGAGAAACCATATAATAAGAATTTAGTGCAGACAATGAAGATGTTTAGAAAGTGATCACAAATAGAATCAGATTTATTCTTGTTTGTTTGTTTGCATCAAATCTTCAAATGCAAATAATAGGCTAAAGTTATAGTGCTTCATTAACGTATTATTGATCATGACCATTTAATCATTCCTCCTGTTCATACTGACCATTAGAAGATCCCTTCATAATGCACTTACAATGGAAGTTATGGAGGACAAAATCCACAGCCCTCCTTCTGTGCAAAAATGCAAAAAAGTTTATCTGAAGCTAATATGAAGCTTCAGATAAAATATATGAGTCAAATCAAGTAGATATCTTTCAATGTTACAGTCTTTTAATGATGCATTGCAGCAAAAGTTGGCCCAAGCTCAATTTTTTGCCAAAATTACGCAGTGCTAAACTCAGTCTATACATGACGTAATGCTAACATGCTATCTTTAGTTTGTTAACATGCTTACATCAGCATGCAAGCTAAATGTTAGCATCATGTTTCCATGCAAACTGTATGCATGTTAAGACTCTAACATGATAAATGTTACGTGTTAAATGTTTGTATGTGAACACTGTACACATATAAACAAAACAAAAATCTAACATGCTAAATGCATTCTAAATGTTAGCGTGTTAACATAACTAAGTAGGCAATAAAGCTAACATTAGCATGCTAACTCCTCTACTCAACTTTTTTTTTGAGCCATCCAAATGAGTCAAATCAAGTAGATATCTTTCAACGTTACAGTCTTTTTTATGCCAAAGTTCCTCTTTTTGTTACTACCACCGCAGCTCAACAGGTGTGTGTGGACACACTGTGGATTTTGGCCTCCATCACTTCCATTGACAGCACATTTGAAGGATCTTTTAATATCCAGTATGAACAGGAGGAATGATTACAGCGAGGAAAACCTCTTTCACTGCTCATATAGACACCTGACTGTTCTTTTAAGACACGTGAACATTTTAAACTTTAAATGTCTGGATCTATAAGATGCCCTCTAACTAACGGCCTGTTTAGTTGCTCAGAGCTGGAAAACAAATTGAGTCTTTTCCTCTGTGTCTGCTGACTGAACACGTCAATGCAACCCGATAAAATCTATAGAGGTCTATATCTGCCTGGCCTTGTTTTGCTGGGCAAAGTTCCACAACTGGTCGAACAGGAAGCTATTTTTGCTGAGATGTCACTCTGGCACAGAGTTTTCATAACACAGTCACTTCTGCAGGTCACTGTGACCGTGAGGCAGCGTGACTCACTCGGACATGAACACTCACAGCTTGTAGGTCTGAATCACAAACTGCATGGAAGTAAAGCTTGTCAGCTTGTGAATCTGTGGGATATCTGTTCAGGATCAAAATGAAATAAATCATTCATTGTGTTGTGAAGCACATGATGTTAAATGAAACCCATTAAAATCAAGTTTTGGAGGTTGTCATGTTTCATTAGTTGACATTTAAAGGGTAACGTGTTCCTTTGTGGGTTCTACATCATCAGATGTTCACACCATGATAATAATATTAATCTTACAAGATTTTACAGGTGATAACTGAAACACTGCAGCCTTTATGTGTTCACTGAAGATATATGAGGCGTTTCACAATGGAGAGGGTTTTTTTTTTGGCATTTATGCCTTTATCAGATAGTGGGCAGTGAAGAGGCAGACAGGAAACAAGAGACAGATGGGTATGACATGCAACAAGGGTCCCTGGCTGGAATCAAACCAGGGACGTTGCAGAATGCAGCATGTGCAGTAACCATTTGGCTGTCGGGGTGCTCCACTGATGCAGAGTTTTAAAGATGTGCCCAAAATGCAAAAAATATTACTACACCTAGAAAGACATTTGAAAAAAATGAGGACACAGTTTAGCTAAGATGGCACCAGAGGAAAGAGGAAACTTGATACGGTGGCGAGTTGTTTCAGTTTCAGCTGTAGTAGACTTCACTATGTTTTAAACAGTGGTGGAAAGTAACATGTAACAAGTACATTTACTCAGGTGCTGTACTTGAGTCCAATTTTAAGGTACTTGTACTTTACTTGAGTATTTCTATTTGATGCTACTTTATTCTTCCACTCCACTACATTACAGAGAGAAATATTGTACTTTCTACTCCACTATAAAATATAAAATAACATAGTGATGAGCTTATAAATTTTGCTGCATTGATAAAGATTAAACCAGTGATTCCCAAACTTTTTCCCCAATAACAATAATAACTTTTTTTTTTACATTTATTTGATATATCAGCCCGATTTTCTGCAAAACAAGTACTTTTACTTCAGTATCTAAAGTGAATTTCGCTGATTATACTTCTATACTTTTACTTATGTAGGATTTTAAATGCAGGACTTTAACTCACTGTAAGTAAAGGATCTGAGTACTTCTTCCACCACTAGTTTTAAAGTTGATGCTACACATTGACATGCTAACATTAGCACGTAAAAGAAATCAGTTATTACTGCTTTAAACAACAAGTACAGATGTGACTGAAAGACGTAGTTGAATTCTGACCTAATGTTTTTTTCCTAGTGACAGTAGGAAGTAAAGATATTTGTACCAATTCTAAACATGGCCGCCATATTGGTCCTGGTTTAGTCGCCTGTCTGCATACAAATACAAATGTATTGTGGGAAGAGGTCCATCCACTTTTACGGCTATAATAACACACTGAATTGTCAGTCAGTCAATTAATATTCCAGCAGTTTGGGTTGTCACACAATTTATGTGGAATACAGAATACTCTGCTGTTCAGGAACGACGGGTTTCATACAAAAAATATGTGTTTAATGCAAAGTAACAGTAGGCTAATATTACTACAATACATTTAAGTTGAGCCTACATTTTGTAATTATTTTATAAGTATGTTATATATTCTAATTTTGTTGATATATGGCTACTATGATAATTTTAAAAATGTAGAATAGAGACTCAAAAGGTGTTTTTCACACACACTCTAATGACAAAAAATATGAATACAGTAAGTTTTATCATCAGCTGGTTGAAGTAACGGTAAGTTAGTTAGCAAATAACATGTTCTGCTCAATCAGTTGTTTTGTAGAAATAAAACCAAAAGCAGCAGGAAAATGGAAATGAGTTGTTGTCTGCATGTTTGTGTATGAGAGACGTGATCTGTATAAATTTAGCCTTAATCTCATATAAGTGTAGTCAATGTGAAAGCAGCATATATTCTTTGAGTGGGATCATCAGGTAGGTGTTTCGTCACTGACATAGAAGACTGGTTCAATATGGCAGCAGCTGAGACGCGTCCCACAGACCCTTATGTGACATCTATGTGTATACTGTATATCTATGGGATCACCTATCAGGTATCATTCACTGATCTCCATAAATGCATAAAACCAAATTGCACAGTTGCAAGCAAACAATACTTCTTTGTCCAAATTATGTCTGTTTTTGATCAAATATTAAGGAGAATCCATTGCAGTTGTGTTTTCTAACCAAAATCCAAGATGTATGGAGGACAATATTTCACTGTGTTTTTACAGTTTGGTCTAATTGTGTTTTTGTGGCAGGCGAGTCTTAAAACATTAATATTCCAGAAAACAACCACAGCTGGTGTGAAACCATGAGCAATCATTCCTGACATAACTCAAGTCTTTTCAAATATTCTTGTGGATTAAGTTTCCCCACCCTCCCTCTTGGGTGTGTCGAGGATGTTTTCTTGACAGTCAAACACGTGACTGAGCAGAAACTTGGGAGTTGTTCAGTGTAACGAGGCTGTAAATGATTGACGCGAGCAGACGGGATCAACACAGCAGATGTAGGTCAAACTATAGTTTAACCGTTGACTTGTACAGCAGATAATCTGAAACATCAACAGAAGACAATAAAGATAATGGTTCAAATGACACAAACAGGGAGGGGAAGCCCTATTTATGGGTCTGTTTTATTATGTGACTCATACATTTGTCCACCAGATTGTCACAGTCATCCAGACTGTAAAGGCATGTTGGCTGCTAAACCGGTTAACCGTTAACTTTATGTACATTCATTCATGATTATGAATCTTAACGATTGGTGCCAAACGTGAGGTTGATGGGTTTGGTTTCTAGTGAAACTTCTTGACAACTGTTGGATGGATTGCCACGAACACATAGCACACTGACAGCTCATATGTTGTCATAATAAATATTGATTATAGACACTTAAAGTCTGGCAATATTTATATTTTTCTTACAGTCAACAAATCCCATGAAAAGACTAAAACCAACAATGAATTGTTCTACTAACAAGTATTGTGTGTGTTTCCAATGCTTGATATATCTTGTTCCTCTGTTGTTGTCCAGAAACTATTAAAAACACGTCAATGAGTCACAATTTACTCCAGAAATACTCGCTGGATCAGTGGTTCGACTGTGTCAGGAGTCATCACATGATCAACAGGACTGGAAAGCAAGAAAAACATTCTTAATGCACAAATTCCTTTTTATTTTCTAAGATTTTCCACTAATTTCTGCTTTTTTTCTTGTGAATTTCTGGATATTTTTTTAATCTCTCCAAGCTTCTAAAAACTACACAAATAAAACAAAACAAACAAGAAATGTCAATATACAACCTGTGACTTTGCATTATTGGGTCACAAGCCATAAAGGTCGGGAACCACTGCACTAGAGCACCAAATGTGTATTAATGTTGAAAATAGTCCCCAATAAAGGCACTACTCAACTGCCAGATGTTTTAGGAAATTACTGAGCCTTTTTAAAAAAAATAAAACTACATATTTGTGAGCTGTTTTTTAAAGATTTACATCTTCAGAAGCAACCAATGATCTCGGAGCTGAAAGTATTGAGAAACAAACAAACACGTTGTCGGCTTTTGGTCTTTTTCGTGAGATTTATCTGTTGAACCTTCTTGCCTTTCCAGGTCTTGTCTCTTTAAAGAATCTTTCTGATATTTCTTGCTCAATTAAAAAATTATCACTGTTATAATTTGTTATTTTCTAGAAGATAACACTCAGCTGTTTCTGTCATGACCTGTTCATGGTCAATTTTCACTCTCTCTCACTCTCCACAATGTCATCCTGTTTATCTTCAGATCTGTTTTACACTGACTGAATCGACCTTCATTCTGACTCAAAAAGACATTGAGCCTGCTTGTTCATAGACTCGGGCTTGATGATACCGTCATAATGACTTAAAAGGACATGTCTGGCAATTTTCTGTATGTCTTATTGTCAACAAATCTCATGTTTGGATCCAAACTAACAATGAACTGATCTACGCACAAGTATTGTGTCTGTATCCAAGGAAGGTATATCTTTATTCCTCTGTGCCGTAGACCTCTGTTGTTGTCCAAAAACTATTAAAAACACACCAATGAGCCACACTGCTGCACTGGCTGACATGTTCCTTCATTATCAAAAGTTTGGTCACATTAGTTTGTTTAGAAACGGCTCAAAAAACTAATAAAAACTAATAAAATAATTTTAAGTCTCTGGAGAGTAGTTCTGTGTAAGGCAGACGTCGCTGAGCATGTGCAGATTACAGCCTTGCTAGCTTGTTGTGCTGCATGTAACAACCTCTTGACTTGATTTTGTTGAATTATGGCTTAATATCTCATCATACTTTATTGCACACTTTAATAGTTATTACCAAATGGATCTACAGTACTTTGATAGGGATACGGATTTTGATAGCTTGGATGCGTTACTCATGTATGATTCTGTGTACACGAAGCATCTTGTACAGTAGCTGCTCCTGAATAAACCAACATAACGGCCAGTGGCTCAAATCAAGGAGGAAATAAAAGCAAATTAAATCAGGTAACGCCATCATGCCCGTCTTTAAACCATCGTAAGCTTTTGTCATAATTACGAGATAGTTTTCTTGTAATTATGAGATACAGAAGCCATAATTACGTGATGAGGCCTCCAATTTCATTTTTCCTTTGGTGAATGCAACGTGCTTCTGTATGATGATAATTGTAATTTAAAAACATCCCATCTAAGAACACTTTTACATAAACGTTTTATTGTGACTCCACCTCACTACATACCCAAACCACGGTGTGTACGGCGTACTTACGGTACTTTATTAACAATGTGGTATGAGCGCTTACAGTTGTGTCTCATAACTCTGGGCTACATGGCTTTTGTGTTAAGTCTATGATATTGAAAGAAAGTCTCTGAACACAAGAATATGCATGCGAAAGGTGCTTGAGGGGAAAAGCAAAACTTGAATAAAAATGAGAAAAACTTCCCACACACAGTCTCGCTTACTGTTGGAATATTTATTAGTTTACAATGTGTGCAGCAGTAAGCCAGGCAGTGAGTGTTTTTATTATTTTTACCCAAGGTGTATGATATTACCATTTTACTATCTTGCAACTGCATCTTTTAACATTTCATCAAGATCAACATTATGTATATCGTATTTTATTTGTCTCATTGCATTTCTGCATGTGTCAGAAAATGGTAATAATAATGGTTTTACTGGTGAAATGTTCCTTGAACGGCGACATGTACTGAACAGTGGATACTGTTGCTGTATTGTGCTAATGTTTTGCTGTTTCCTGTTGTCTTCTGTCAGTAATTTTTAACCATCTTGAACCAACTTCACAGGGTTCAAAACTACTCTGCAGTTGAGTTCTGGCACATTTACAGAAACGTTGATTAATATGCGTTGTCCTCATAAATACAGAAAACTAGGAATATATATATATATATATATATATATATATATATAACACCAAAACCATTAACAAAACAATTTTACAAGAGGTACAACATTTTATTTTTTTTTGACCGTACACGGTTCCATAAAGGCTTAAATTAATATGTAACCTCTAAATGTTATACAAGAAAAACAGGTTACAAGTTACAAATTATTCTTTAACTTTTGTTCTTTTTTTTCTCTTGCTGGCTTAATCATATTCCATCAACTATTTTTTATGGCATCAAAATAAAAAAAGATTCAAAACTACAAGTAAAAGTACAAGTTTCCATTTTGTAATAACATGTTTAATATGTTCCTCAGAATATGACCTAAACCATGTTATTCTGACCCAGCTGTTCACAATTCATTAACACAAACTGGGTCAACTGGCTGACTAAGTTATGAATGGGGGGTTTTTCTTTGCCTGTAAACATGAATGGAAATATGTTTTCAACACAAAACCGCACGTATCTCCACCGCAGTGTAAAAACAACGATGCTGCAGGGAGATTTACTTAAGAGAATGATGCTGATGTTACTTGAACTAAACACAACTCTGCTAAATGAGCTTCAAGGTATTTAAATGATAGATTAAAAAAAAAAATACATCTCAGTCAACATTTCATATTCATGACATTATTTTTGTTAGTGGGATCAGGACAATACTCCTCTAACAAAATGGGAAAAAACAGGAAATCTTGACAAGGAGGACAGGAACAAAAAAAAAAAGAAAGTCCTGAAAAGTTTTCGCTTCAAGATAAAATGACAGAAACAAAACAGCTCATCCCTCAATTCTCCTGGATCGTCGTCTGCACTTCCTGTCACTATGATTACGGAGTATCTTCCGTCCTCATTCTGGACTTCAGTCACAGTTTCTCCAGAATGACGTCTGTCTCGTCCTGCTGCAGAGAATAATATAAAAGTCAGGCTGAAGCTGATAATCTCTCTACTGGATCATCGGCTCTGGAGCGGCGAGCGACTTGACGAAGGCGTCGTAGTGCGCCGGGTGGCAGCGTTTGTACTCGTTGATTTTCCTCTTGATCTGTTTGGGTGTGTCCTGATAGTAGTTCTTCTCATCTCTGGCCATTGCCTGCAGGGAAGAGGACAGTAAGTTTGTTCAAAACTAGAGAAGTATTTGGTAAAAAGCTGGTAAAATGTTAAAGTGGCGAGTAAATTCTGGTATTCATGAATACAGGAGACACACAAAAATACATCTTCAGAGGGCGGTTATATAATTAATTGCAGCAGTTATACACAGGTGACTAACTCAGCTTTTCAGAATTTAAAGTCAACTATTTTACTCTTTTTATTATTTTACTGTGTTAAAAGCCACACACACACACTCTCTCTCTCTCTCTTATTGATTGTGACCTGGCAGTGCCATTAGTGATGACTCATTGCCATTTAAAGCAGCTGTTGAAAATCCATGAGTGAGGCACTTTTCTGATAAAAGCTCAAGTAATAATTCTGCCACTCACCGCTCTGAGCTATAAAAACTGAAAAAAACAACAACAACACACGCTAAGCTCTCAGCGACATCTGTAATGTGCACCGGCGTGACCTTTTCCATCTAAAGAAAAAGAAGTCAGCCGCTCTGAAAGAACATCATGCAGCTGAACACTTATTTGTCCTTCATTCAAAACTTTTCAAGGAAACCAAACAGAAGACTCATAAAAACATTCAACTGACAGATTAGGTTTGTCCAGGATGGTATAAAGAAATCTGTCGTAGACCTTGGCAGCCAGTATTCATATCTCAGATGTCAGAATGTCCTTGAACACATCATCAAGGAATCAAAAAGACCAACTTGCGACCATTTTGATAATTCATAACTGTTTTGAGTCATTTTCTAAGAAGAAAAAAGCCACATTTCTCTGATTCCAGCCTCTAAAATGTGAGTATTTCTGGGTTTCTTTGGTCTTCTGTGACAATAAACTTATCTTAGGTTGCATCTCGGGCTTTGGGAAGCAGTGATCAACATTTTTTTTTCTGATCATTACTCAACATAAAACGCTGGGATAAATCATGCAAGTGTGGTCTTTTTATTTCCCCTTTTAGCTTTGGTTCATGCTCTTACCTTGAAGTCGTCTTTGTGTTCCCGGATCATGTACTGAGCGTACTCGATCAGGTCGGAGGATAAAGTCTTAGAGTCTTTCTCGGGACGGTTGGCCTCCTCCTCCAGCTCTGCTCAACAAAAAAAACACAAATCAGGATGTAAAACACATCGTAGAGGCTTCCAAAAGACAGAAAATTGTGGTTAATGATTCATTAGTTTTTTTTCCATCTTTCATTTTTCTGTTTAATTTTGGTGAGAAGATGACAGCGTAAAGATAAAATATGCAAATCATCTAGTTCAATCTTTGTATTATAACTGTCAACACAAATCATTGTTTTCAGAGCTTTATAACTAGCACTGCTACTGCAGAGAAACATAAGTCACTCAGTGATGAAAAGCAGAGCAGCTGCAGCTGAAGGCCGACTCTTTTGAGTTTCTAATAGCACGAACATGCTTTTATTCAAATAAGGCTGCAATCACAGCAAATCTTCAACTGAATAATGTGAAAAAGGTGGAAACCGCCTTCGTAAAAAAGGTGACAAGAGTCAAGAGCTGTAACATTTAGTGAAAGCAGAAGCTCACGAAGCTTTTATAACTGAAGTTTCACACCAAGAACGGAGGCAAAGCGCTTTCACACAGAGCTTTCATGTAGAGTTCAACTTTGATGAACTCTGACGTGTCAATTTGCACTGTTGACAGTTGCAAACGGCCTCCAGAGAGAGAGAGAACAAAGAGGGAGGAAGCTGTCATATTAGCTGTGACGCACAAGGAGTCGGTCTCTTGAATTAAAAGTCCAACTGAAATTAAATTGCCTTCTTTTGTCTGCTACAGCAACACATTTGCTCTGTAAATCACTTGTCTTTAGAAAAAAAGGCTGGAGTCCTTATTTCGATCCAGAAAATCAAATCTTTGCATAAAGCAATAACGTGTCGTTATATCGTCGGCAGAGCAGAAGGTCACACTGAGCCTGATTGCATCCTGCTACTCAACACAAGAGCCACAGACTCTGAACAACAACCCACATTAGCTTTCCTGCTAAAGTCTCCTTCTTATCTAACTTAAACACACATCCCGTCCTGCAGCTTAGCTTGTTGAACAAGCCACCAAACAAACGTTCACCAGGGAAAAGTGCAGCGCTAACATCAGTTAGCAGCTAGACAAAACAATTAATAATTTATTTAAAAACATGTCGACATTAGTTTTGACTGCAAAGAGGGAAGATTAAATGTGATTTCGATTGGAATTTAAGGCCGTATTGAGACTGACATTTTATAAGCCTTCATGGATCTATTACTCATATCTGCCTTCGTGGATTGTATTTCATCATTTCACCTGTTCCTCAAACAACACGCCCTCAGCAACAAGTCACGTGTTGTTTTAATGCAGTGCTGTTTTATAGCCATAACGCCTGGTGACACAATGAACTTCTTATCAAACCAATCCTAAACACTGTTGTACAAACAGTCCTTAAAAAAGCTTCACAATGACTTTGTCAGCCTCTATTCTACCACAAACACTTTACCCAGTTTCCCATAAATCTCTTGACTTTAATGCCTTAAACTCTCATAATTTGAAAGATTATAGGAGAAAAGCTAAAATTAGCTTTATATTATTAAAATCTTTAAACATTCATGTGCGAGTACACTGAGGAGTTTAAGTAACTCTCAGCACCTCACTTTCTGTATCAATTAATCAGTTCGTTATCGATTATTTAATCTATGAAATGTCAGAAAATGGTTAAAAAAAAATACATAATTCGAAATTATAATTTCAAACAACCTTAGGAAATGTATTCAAATTGCTTGTTTTATTCAATAATCAGTCAAAAAATCCCCCAAATATTCAGTTTAGTAACATATATGACAAAAAAAAGTATAAAATCCTCACATTCAAGAAGCTGGAACCAATTAATATTTGGATTTTGTTCTTAAAAAAAAACAAACAATTAATCCACAGATTAATTTTCTGTACCAATTAACTAATTGGTGCAGCTTTAATCTTAAGAACATACAGTGAGGGGGGTGGACAAAATATCAGGAACACCTTTAAAATACACCGTTAATGCAATCCAATGATGCATAACAATGGCTCGTTATGACTGTTGCTGCTTTAAATACGTCAAACACCTGCAGAGAAACTTAATTACAGTCTACATGTTTATCAAAGACAAAATAACTTCACAACACACAAACAAACCAAGTCCAGACCAGTTTGGCCCCATAAAAGAATGATTTGGCCAACTGCACAACTAAATGTATTAGCAAAACCTGGAGGAAAAAAGAAAGCAAACATTATTTTATATGAAGCGTTCTGAATAAAAAAAACTTACGGTTGAGAACGTAGGGTTTGGTCACTATGCCGACGGGAGCTTTAGTCACTTTGTCATCACCGAGGAGCTGCACGTGTAAACAAAAACACATTATGAACAACAACAACAACAAAACAACACGTGCCGGTCCATGTTTCCTGCAAAATTTCATTGTCCCAGACAAATGTTATCTGTGATTACTGAGCTTAAAAACATTTGATAGGCCGGTTATATAAAGAATGACATCATCAAGGCTTATACATTATATTCCAAATAAAATAAGTCCTGTCAATGTATAACGCTATCTTAAAAGTAAATAAATGAATATTATCCGAGCCTGCGTTCATTGGGGCGAAACATATTCTCGGATAAAATAAGATGGAATGAAAACTCTTTGAAAACAAACAAAATAAATAACCACATCCTGTTTCTGGCACATATTGTTTTACTTTTGAGCGTGCAGCTGCTGACTTAAAATCAAAGTTGCAAAGAGTGTCTCCACAACTTGAAATGCGTATAAGCCTTGTGACCTTGTCCTCCCCGAGGCGACGCCGCTGTGCTCTTATGATTCAGTTCACACACGGAAGGTTAGAAGGATATGCGGAAATTCAATTTTAGCCTATTTTAATACAGTTCAAATTGTGCTCAGAGGGAATTACTTTCACCAGACATCATGAGCGGAGAGATTTAAATATGTCTGACTTTAGATTTTCCTGGTTAAAAAACGGTGATTACTGGATAACAGGAAACAACAACAGAGGTCGTCAGTCAGCGTGTTGGACTGTAGGTGAATCCATCAGGTCAGAAGATGATAAACATGTTTCTTCTCCACAGATCATCCGTCTTCTTCTTCTACTGCGACATGATCGGTGTGACGTCGGGTTTTTCGGCTGTGACGTCAGATCAGGAGACAACGGAGTTCTCGCTTTTATGAGCCCAGAGGAGACCGAAGAATCAATCATTTATGGTCCGCTCGCTGTCACGAGTTAACAAAATGAAACAAACAAACTGCAGACTGACGAGATTAACTGTTACAGCTGAGTGGAGATCAACAAAAAAAACAATAAAGCATCCATATCAGTTACATCATCGCTGCTGTTAGGATTCATGAGTAAAATAGATTAATTTCGGCGCATGAATGAAATATTTCTGCACACTGATCATTTATAGTTTAGTAGAATCTGTCACCGGTGTTATGTTTACATTCAGGAGTTTCCATCATTGTGAGATATTTGCTGCTTTTATGACAGTTTTTGTTGACAGTTTGGAGCTGTATGGATGTTGCTCTAATGTTTAAAGGACAGATTCACATTTTTAAACAACAGTCAGGAGCTCAAATGAACAGTGAACCATGTTTTTCTTGCTGTAATCATTCCTCCTGTTCATACTGACCATTAGAAGATCCCTTCATAAGTGATGGGGGACAAAATCCACAGTCCTCCTTCTATGCAAAAAATGTATTTAAAAGTTTATCTGAAGCTAATATGAAGCTTCAGCGTCCAAACGAGTCAAATCAAGTAGATATCTTTCAACGTTACAGTCTTTTTAGTGCCAAAGTTCCTCTTTTTGTTACTATACTTCCACCTGCAGCTCAACAGGGAAACACTGTCTGAGGAAACACAAAGAGGGAATTTGATGCTAAAAAGACTGTAAATGTGTCAGATATCCACTTGATATGACTAACTCAGACTGCTGAAGCCTCATATAAGCTTCACATCAACTTTTAAATGCATTTTTACACTAAATGACTGTCATTCTCATTTTCTATTTTTGTCCTTTTTTGAATAGTTTTGGGTGCAACATCTTCTCAGACACTCTTCTTTTAAAAGCAAACTAAAAACCTTCCTTTTCAATCAAGCGTTTTCTTAAATGAACTCCCGTGCAGGTGAGTTCCACCTTTTTCGTTCCGTCAACATCACGTGTTGGAATTTTCAACAAAGGCGGCGGTCTGTCTTTGAGTTAGACAGAAAGGGAAACTCTGTTTACAGACAGTTAGACCGTAAATCATCATAAAACAGCTGCCAGCAGGCAGGAAACAGAAAGGTTGTTTTTCTTCTCCACTGCTAATCTTATTAAAATCATTCTCCAACACTGAAGTCACACCGAACCGTGATGTTTTTGTTTATAAGCGCATTTTTGGCTGTTTTATTTTGTTTTTATCTAAAGCACTTTGAACTGCTTCTGTATGTACAAATAATCTGAATCAACATGGATGTTGCTGTAATATTTTTATGATTTCCTCGTGTCGTTTCTTGTTCCTTCAGACGGAAACATCATAAACAAATAAATATTCCAGTAGTGAGATAGACTGTAAGAAGCAGTTTTCCTCATTAATATTCACTCATGTATGTGCACAAAACATTAGAAACACCTTTAAATACAGAGCAGTCCAGTACAACAGAAAGTAAAATAATCACCTTTCTGACTGTGTCGACAAAAACTGAAAATTTACAAGCTTAGTAAGAGCTTAGCAGAGCTGTTTTGTTGGATTTCAACAGACTCATAACAGTTTCATTTCTGTGATATTTAGAAAACTCCTGCAGGAGAAACTCAGCAGTTTGATTTCTTATGACTCTTTCCTTTAATTGGATGTTTTGCTGCTGGTTTCTCAGGTGTTTCATCTTCACTGACCGACACTCTGTCACTCTCTTCTGGCTCAAATGAAAACTACAAGATATGATCACATTTTAAAATTCTGACTTGTTGGATACAATTATTATTTTAAATTTAAAAAACAAAGTCAATGAGTCTCCTCTATGCTTCTTAATCACAGTCTGGAGGCTGAAGCAGGTTGTTTTAGATAAAATAATGTTACTCCACACTCAAGCTGTTTTACCGAACAAACATCTAAAAGTGTTCTTAACAACGTCGGGTTTTCTTTTTTTATTGTTCAGTGCAAAGAATTATTGAGAGCTCTTAATGAGAGTCGAGGTAAATGTGACATTAAATAGTCATATTGATTCCAGGAGCTTTATCCTGAATATATAAGATCTTCATGTAAGACGCTTTGTCTGAGTCAACTGCAGGAAAGCCAGACAGATACTAGAGGTGTGGAAATGTTTCAATGAATGGACAAATCTGACTTAAAGTGTTAGTTAACGTGATGTTGACGGTGGAACTCAACTGCGAGGGCAGTGCAGCAGCTGGACAGTCAATAACACGCACACACGCTGGAGTTATCTAGTAGCTAATCTTCAAAAAAGGCAGCTGTTGCAGACATTTTTTGATTCAATGACTAAATAAAAACCTTTGTGAGTCGAGCTGACCGGCTGACCAACACACACTGCAGCATTAAACAATTTAAACCAGGTAAAGAAAATAACTCGCTGTGAAGTTTACAACCAAACCAAAGCTCAGGTAATGGAGTTAAGGAGTAAAGCTGGTTGAGTAGCAGTTACATGTGTTTTTGTAATGTTTATGTAATGAGGTCGTCACACAGACACTGGCATTGAAAAGATCTCGCTGGTTTAATAAAACTATAGTGAGGTTAAATCAGACCCAAACCTCCAGCGGTCACTTACTCTCTGTTTCATAATTGGCAGAGTGCGGTTTGGATCAAAAGCCAGACCCATCTCCTGCAGGTTCCTGGCCATGGACTTCTTGTCATCCCACGCATTTCGGATCTGTGGACTGTGAAACAGAAGCAGTTAAGAGACACAAACACACGACAGAACTAATCTGAAGATCCCAGGACATGTAACAAGGATTTTAGGGCGGTTCTGTCAAATACATGAACAACTTTATATCTAAATCCACATGTTAACGTGTCACGTTTTTCAGTGATCCATCTCATAATCAGGGTGTGTACAAAAAAAGTCCCATCTAATAAGAAATATCTTTTGCTTCTATTCTTTAGTGAAAATCATATTGTCATCACACATCTTGCTTGTTTTTATAATTTTGACTATTGTTATGAAAGGAAAACCCTTAACTGAACAACTAATCTGTCAATTATTTTCTCAATTATTAGTCATTTGATCTATAAAATGCCAGAAACAGTCTTGTTTTGTCTCAACCAACAGTCCACAACCCAAAGATAATCAGTTTACTGTCATGGAGGACTAAAGAAACCTGAAAATATTCACTTTAACTAAATAAATGACTCAAAACGATGACTACATTTATTGACAGCTTAAGTTACTTTTCATATGAAGATTTGACACAATGGATAATATAACAAGCTTTTAAAATACAACACATTGTTAAAGATGAAACCAGTGGTTTCCAACTTTTTTTGTCTTTTGACATCTTACAATAAGCAGTGTGTAGTCGGGGTCACATTTCACATGTCTATGAGTTGTTAACAGCTCCACCAAATAGTGATTTTTCCCTCTAAACTTCTCACATGCTTTCATTTCAATAAATGTTCAAATGATCCAATAATTCAGCAAAAATCAAAGATTAGAGAAAAAGTCCAAAAACTGAAAACAGATTTGTGTATCAGAACTTTGTTTTTTCTTCTTTCCTCTCCCATTAATCATCTCACCACCCCTCAGATTTATCTGCTGGCCCTTTGGAGGGCCCCGACCCCTAGGTTGGGAACCACTGGACTAAACTAGCTAACTGTATATAAAATAGTCGAAACTAGCTCCACCTCCAGCAGCTACAACAGTAACATGCTGCTCTTACACTAATGCTTCACTATTAATAATCTAATGATGTCATATATAATAATATATCAGTCAGAGGGACCAAACCACTACTTTTACTGCAATACTTTAAATACATCAAGCTCATAATACTTATGTACTTTTACTGCAATACTTTAACTACATCAAGCTCATAATACTTATGTACTTTTACTGAAGTAAAGGATCTGAATACTTCTTGAACCCACAGGTCTGGTGTCAACATGCCCACTGTTAGCTCACATTAGCATGTCATTAGCACATGCTAACGTGCCGTTTTACTTACTCTTCTATCCTCGGGTTACATTTCTTTATGAACTTCTTCTTCATTTTCTTTCGGTCCTGATTATAATCGAACTTCTTTCTCTTTCCTGACTTCTTGGCTTTCGGCATGTTTGTGTTTTTCTCTGTTTTCTCAGCTCAGCGGAGGTTTGTTGGTGTTGAGCAGGAGGCAGCGTGTGGCAGCAGGAAGCACGCGTTTGTTACGTTCCGGTCATGTGACTAAAGACCACGCCTTATTTTCACCTTTGACCTTTCTGTTTCCAGTTTTTTTTAAAAGGAATTTTTATCTTAAATTGTTTTTTTTTCTGATGCTTACGATATTTAATGTACATATGTGACACAATATACAAATAAACAGATGTATTCACAAAGTCTATATGAAAACGCAAACAAATACACATGAAATATATTTTAAAAAAACCTAAAGACTGAGAAAATGAACATACAAACGTAGGCAAATGTAGAAAATGGAACTCCATTATGTGATATATAATACTGTTGACAAAAGAAAAATAATCACTGAAATATAGTATTTAATGTTCAGGAGAACAACGCGCAGTAAACATTCATTAGGACAGAAAGTTCAACACATAATATGGAAAAATAAGGAGGACTATGAAAAATTATTAAATTAAGTAAATTCTACAAAGATGCTATATTACGACGCAGCTTTTTTGTTTTGTGATGAGGAAACATCTTAACATAAGAGTCCATAAGAATAAATGAACACCAGAGGACCTCAGAGATGAGCACAAGTCAGGAACTTTGGTTGAAGTGTCTAAAAATAAAACCAGTTTTAATTGGTTTTACAACGCAAGCAATCCAAGAACACAAAGAGTAAAATACAAAAACTTAAACAACAAATTAAAAAGCAAAAATGAAAAGATTAAAGAGAGTCTCAAAGAGATCCCTCAAAAGGCCCTAAGGAAAAAACACACACTAAGTCTACAACTTCCTGTTATTTGTATTATCACATATCTTTCTGGTGGTTGCCTCAATTTTGTGATGTTTGTTTGTGTTTGTTGTAGTCATCCTTGAAGGTTCAGTTCTGGTTCAGTACACGTTGCACAAATTGTGTAAATTCCTCAGAAATGGTGCAATACATTAAACTATGTTAATTTGTCACCAATCAAAATTAAATAAAATAGTTTGAAGTACGCTTGAATAGAGTTTGTCTCAGTCATATATAGTGGAACTTTCAACAAGACTAAGTAACACAGAAAAAACACAAAATACTAATTATACTAATGTAATAATAATAATAATAATAATAATAATAATAATAATAATAATAATAATAATAATAATAATAAAAATAAGCAAAAGGAAACAAGACAAAAACACACAAAACTTAAAAAACATAAGAAATCCTAACATTGAAAAATGCGACAAACACTGAACATTTCAAAAGATAAAAGCACACAAAAAGCTCTAAATCTATTTCTATGTCCATTTACATCAAAGCTTTTAATACCCTGGTTTCTCCTCTTTCATCACTTCAAGGTTCGATGAGATCTTTGACTTTTCCTGTCGCTCAGATGACCTTTGAGGAGGTTCTGCATCAACGGTGGGGAAAACCTGCAGCTGCTGCTTTTATCCTCTAGATGTCAGTCTGAGTCAGAAAATATCTGACAAGCAACAGACTCATGTTGGTTTTTATTTATTTATTTTTTTGCACACAGACAGCAGCAGTTTCTATTTAACTGCTAAATGAAATATTTTGGACTTAAGTGAAACATAAAGCTATAAAACATCGGCTATACTGTATATCAAATGTCTTTTGACTTAAAATTTAAGAGAGCTGCAGAGGTCTCTGAAGCCTGGTTGAATCCTTCTTTATGGTTGGTTTGTCTGCACAAAACAACAAAATTGTGTTAATTGTGTAAATTTGCCTTATTATTTGTTTTATGATGTACTTCGAAGCAGCATTTTCTCTTTTCAATTTTCTTTTTGTTTCCATTTAAGTTCATTTCCTATTATTTCATCCACGGTTGTCTGTTTACATGGTGTAAATATAATGATTGTTATTAATTTCACATGTTGACTGTTACTGGAAAAAAAAAAAACTTTTCTCATTTGCTAGAACATGTTAAACATGTTAAAGTGTTTATTCTTAGGTGTTTGATAAATGCAGTCTGCAGTCAGACATAAAAGTTATATTTTCTCCCATTTTCGTTTCATAAAGAAGAAAACACACATAAAGGTTGCTATCCTCAAGATTTTATACCTCAAATTAAACCTAACAGAACAAGTCTTGGTATCAAAAAGATTACAGATACATTCATAAATATTTACTAAAAATGTTATTAATTGTTTTGAAAGCTATATCAACCAAATATGACCTAGTACAATCAAAGTCCTATAAGTATCTAAAGTTAGAAGCCATGCTCAAAATTACTAAAAAAAAAAAAAAAAAAAAAAAAAGGAGAAGGTATTTAAGAGCACCACCAATACATAAAACATGAACAAATTTAAATTTTGACCAGATGATGGCGCTAGATGAAAAGTCAGCAGATCACCGAAGTCAATGCAATTTGTCCTGAGGGGGGCAAGAATATCTGTACCAAATTTCATGGCAATTCATTCAATATTTGTTGACATATTTCACTAAAAAACTAAAACGCCAACCTCATGGAAACTTTACTAACTCACCAAAGTGGCAAAGGGTTCATCCTCTGAGAACTATGAATGTCTGTTTTGTGTGAATCCATCCAGTAGATGTTGAGACATTTCATTGAACAAGTGCAAACACAAAAATGTTCTAAATAGGTCGGTAAATGTTTGTAGCAAAATCCCAAAAATTCTGTCTGTTCTCTAACAAACATAATAAATAAATAATAATGAGTCCATTCAATGTTTGTGTCAAATAGTTTTAAACTGTGTACTTTAAACTTTCATTTTCATTTATATGATGTGTTTTTATCCTGTGCTACACTGCTGCACAACCAATTATCCCTTTGGGGACTAATAAAGTAATAATTTAATTGAAATATTTACCTGTCGGCGGCGCTAGAGGAAAAGTAAAAGGATCATCAACATCACTAGGATTCATCCTCTGGTCACCGTGGATATCTGTACCAATTTTCATGCCAATCCCTCCAATAGTTGTTGAGATATTTCACTAAAAAACAAAAAAAAGTCAACCTCTGGCCCTAAACAGGGATCACCAAGGTGAGTAGGGCTCATTGTCTGGGGAACATGAATGTCTGCATGCATTTTAATGGCAATCCATCCAATTTAGATTTAAATATTAAGGTATTTCAGTCTGGACCAAAGCAGTGAGAGTCCAACCAGCAAATGTAATAACTTATTTATTCACTTTAATTAATGAACACAAGCCGGACTTTTTAAAAAACAATCAAAATTACTAGAAACTTTCTCATCACCGTTTAGATCAGGATGTCAAGTGTCTAAAATATATTTATGCTTGTGTACATGGTCTCTCAACTCATTACGCCCAGATAATACTGTCCAGTTGTTTTCTTCCTCTCCTGGTTTGGGTAAAAGGCCTTTTAGCATTTATAGCTCTAAACTGTTCAGGTCATCAATGAGCAGTGGCAGAATTCGATGGAGGATTGTCTCCAAATGCAAGTTTGGTCCAGAGTGAGCTTTGAAAGCCAGAGCCAGGAAAGGCAATCACTGAGTGACAATTACTGATCGATAACTCTATCAACCCTCTGCCTCATACTGTATGAGCTGTGAGAGTCTTTCTTAATGCACCTTTAACGCGCCTCGGTGCTTTCATTGATCTCTGCGGGGAAATCCTGTCTGCAGAGTGAGAGATGATCTACAAAGAGTAGTAGCAGCTCTGAAGTCAGTAATATATTGATTTCTGGATTTATAACAGTGCATCAATTCTGATTGATATATTAAGGACACCAAAAGCCTTTTTGGCCCCTAAGAGGAATTGGATTTGGTTCACAGCATATTGATTTAAATATTATGACCTACCTTGTGAAATGCAAACAAAACATAGAAACATTTTTACTGGCTATAATTAGAATGACATCAATCAGGTATTGGGAAGAAACATGGAGGTCACAATTCAGATTCAAATCTAGAAGTTTACTGCCAAACTCCTAATATTCTTCCTGGGAATTCTTCAATCATTAAGATCAGAAAATATGTGAAATAAAATTTTGTTATAACTGAAAACCAAGATTTAAAATGTGTTTTCAGGATATATTCACAGTCATATATTTTTTATAGTATGATATTTATAGTGTTTAAAATGTCAAAGATAATGTCAAGCACTGCAACAAAAACTGTACAATGTACAGTATTTAGCAAAAATCAAAGTTGTATCCAGCAATGATCGCTCATTTTTAGCCATGACAGCAGCATAGCTTCTAGCTAATGTTAGCCTAGTAATTGTCATTTTGCATTCAGCTCAAACCAAGGTTGAGTCTGAGTACAGCTGAGCCTGAAATGTTCCAAATTGGCCACCGTAATGATGATAAACCCCCTTGGTTTACGTAAAAACAAGAAATTATATGAAAACTTTTTCTGGGGACATTTGAGAAAGGAAAAACTTCTTTTAACTTAGTTTTATATCAAACAAACAAATAAATAAATTCCACTATGACATGAACAGAGCCAATTAGCTAATTCTGAAAATTGGGGTTGACAAAATATAATAATTTTCTCGCTAGCCTTGCGTTGAGATTATTTTGTCAAACTGCTATTTCTGTAATATAAACAGGATTAAGAGGTTTCTGTGATTAGGCCTGCTAAATATTAATCTTTCACTGTACTGGACAGTAAATAAACTTTTGACTTAATCAAGATAAATATAACAATTATTTTGTTAGCATTCAGCAGCTACAGCGAGCTGTATTAGCCAAAACTTTGTGAGAACTCTTTTTGAATGCTACCATTTAATCTAGTTTTAAATACTAAATTGATCATAATTATCCTAATGTCCAACATATCATAGAAGTTACCCATTTAACCAACTAAGAATATGAACAGAAAACCCCAGATATGTTTTTTGCTTTTTAAGGCAGAGGCTAGCTTTTTAGCATTCAAAATGGCCTCTACAGAGCAGATAATTTTTTCATAAAAACAAGAAATTATATGAAAACTTTTTCTAGGGAATTTTTGGGAAGGACAAACTTCTTATATCCATTTTCTTTACCACTTATCTCTAGAGGGTTTTGGGGAACTTGAGCTGTCAGCTGACATTGGGCCAGAGGCAGGGACTGGTCACGAGTCAATCACAGGGCTAACATCTAGTATAGAGACAGACAACCATTCACACATAGGGGCAATTTAGAGACACCAATTAACCTAAGTTGTTATTTTCATAATGGGAAAAGGACAAATGCTTATCTTTAACTGTACAGGACAGTAAAATTTGATAACCTTGACATTAAACTAAGTTAAATGCAATTTTTTTTTTTAGCATTCAGAAGCTAAAGCTAGCTGTTTCAGACAAAACTTTGTGATGACTGTTGTTTTTGGTTGCTAACAAATCTAGTTTTAAATACTAAACACGTTGTAATTACACTATTGTCCAACATAACATATAATTTACCAACTTAACTAACTCAGAATATGAACAGAAAACCCGAGATGTATTATGTATGCTAGCTTAAAAAAGAGGCAACAGAGTGAGATATCTGTCTATTTCATATTCTGTTTTTCTTTTTTCATTTTTCATTAATTTTAACACCGAGTGGGACTTCTGTTTTCTTCTCCTCCTCTCTGACAGCAGCAGGGCGGAGAGACGGAGGGAGGAGGAGGAGGAGGAGGAAGAGGAGGAGAAAGAGGAGGAGAAACAGGAGAAGGGGAGTGCGGACTGTCACCGGCGGACAGGACTGTAGGAAAGCAGAAATTGAGGGTTGAATTTTTCCTCCTTGGCCGGGCGGTGGGAGGAGGTGGTGGACGGTGCTTAGGAAGGATAAACTGAGCCTGAAGCCGCCGGGGGAGGGAGACCTGGAGTCGGTCTGCTGCTGTAAACCGAGACAGCATCAACATGGAGCTGGAGAACATCGTGGCTAACACGGTGCTGCTGAAAGCACGGGAAGGTAAGGATGGAGCAGCCGGGTTTGACAGCGCCTCTCTCCCCGGTACCTTATCGATTCAGCAGCGGTCCAACGGCAGGAGGGATGCCCCGGACACGGGTGATATGAACTGTTACTGCACTTCCTCTTGGCCGATAAATCTTTCGGTGATGCGACTCAATACGAACAGGATATTACCTAAAAATACGCGCCCGTTCTCTCGAGTGGATAGGTCTGTGTGCCAAACTCCATTTACAACTTGAGAAATTTCAAGTTTTCTGACGTATCTGTGAACGTACATACGTGCTATAACCTGCCTGGAGACTTCCTCCAACTCTTCAGAAAACTGAGGTCAATTCGGTGTAAAAAATAGTTTTAGTAAATCTCTTAATTGCAATAACATCTCTTGTTTTCCTTACTCAATGTGCTTAACATGAACTGTCTACAATACTGTTACAATACACTCACAAATATGGCTTGTTAAGAGAAGACAGTGGTGATGCTAAGCTAGATAGTTATATTAGTTTATTATCTATTGACATAAAGTATTGTTTTTGGTGTATGTCGATTAAAGAGTGGGTCTCATAGACTTTTAATGTATCATGTACAAGCGAACTGACAAATTTCTAATTTAAAGGCGCGTAAAATTGCCAGTTTTTCAAAATGAGTTTGGCGTGGCTGTGATTGTGTATATGAAACGTGAAGTGAACGGTCCGGAAGGGGCTGCAACTGTGAAAAATGCGCGTGCAGCGACACATCGGGTTTCCCTTGCTGATATTGCAGCATCGTCCTGTCCTTTTGCGAAACAGGATGTTGAGGCAGAGCTACTGTGCTGTACTACTTTGGGTTTGTATTTTGTGCTCACAATTTGCAATGTAGGATTTTAGTGTCCTCTTGTTGAAATGGCCCTTTTATTTAGTGCGCAGTCTTGTTTTTTATGCTAATATACCTGCAGGCTCACTATGCTGAATATCAAAAATGCAAATGCACCAGATCAAATGTTACATCTACCAAACACTACTACAGTGTGCAAAATGGCTCTTGTGCACATGATAACACTCTTGAGTTCTTTCAGTATGACTTGTAGACATCATATTATGAACAATGGAAACAGCCCTTTGTTATTGTTATTCTAAGCAGGAGACAAAGGTTGTGGTGACTCGGCGCGAACATAATCCTGATGCCATCTGCGGAGAGAGACATGAGAAGATGAGTGTCATGATCTCTCACTGTGAGATTATCTGCTCAATTCAGTTCATCTGTTTGTGCTCGTGGAGGATCAGCTAGTCTCGGTGCTGGCACCCATCTGCCCAGCTGAAGTGTCCCTGAGCAAGGCTCCGTATCTCACAGCAAGAGGCAGGCCTTGACCTTTGACCTCTCCAGAACCTCGACAAGATGTTCATTTAATCGTTGGGCCACAAAAAGTCCTGCATCAGCATTATTACGCAGGAAATGCAATCGCAATAACTGATGCAAATTCAAGAAATATCCACAATATTTGTAAGAGCTTGTAATTTTGCTAAATTACCACAACTTTTCCGCATGAAATAGCCAAATCAAGAGGCCACTTGTGGCTTGGACTAAATGACACATTTCATGTCATGGTAATTTATGCCATTGCAGCACATTCAGCAAGGATTCAGGCAAGCATTCAGGTGAAAGATGGACAAATCTCAACTGCCACCAAAAATGATGCCACAGACTGAGCAAAACAATTCCCAAATGAGGTTTGCATTCAGTTAGTCAGAAGAATACAAATTGATGCGTTGTTCAGACAGCAAAGATGGACATAATCTACCCCAGACATAAAAATGGGCACTTTGGAAATAAAACTATAGTTTTATGTTAACGGATTTATTGATTTATTTATTTTAGATATGGATTTAATGGCGTTATTGACAGATTTTTATTTGGTGCTAATGTCTAGGGGAAAGTTTAGTTAATAAAGGCTTATAAATGAAATTCAAGCACAGTATTTTCTATTTATATAACTTTAAGCTCATGGTTCTCATTTTCAGAAAATAAATTTAAAAAATAGCACTGAAATATAGTCTTTGTGATAAGCAGTATGCTTTTTATCAAAGGAAATGATTACATATGACTCTTCATTGGTAGTAGTTTAAAAAAAATTATTTATTTTCCTTTGCTTGTAATTTTTCCCAATTCCCACAGTTTTACTGCAATAAGAAACGGCAGCTTGTAGCAGTGATAATGCTAACACAGACTACACAGTGTTAGTTACATTAGCATGAAAACCATAAAGTAACGTCAGCATGAAGACAATAAAGTAACAATAGCATGAAAATACAATAAAGTTATGTTAACTTGAGAAATGAAAAAGTTATGTTAGCATGATAACAATGAAATAACACTAGCATGAAAATAAAGTAGTGTTAACATGAAAACAATAAAGTAACGTTAGCATAAACAACATAAAGTAAGGTTAGCATGAAGACAATAAAGTAACAATAGCATGAAAACACAATAAAGTTATGTTAGCTTAAAAAAAAAAAAATGTTAGCATGGTAACAATAAAATGTTAGCACAAAAACAAAGTAGTGTTAGCATGAATACGATAAAGTTATGTTAGCATGAAAACAAAGTAACAATAGCATAAAAAACAAAGTAATGTTAGCATGAAAACACAATTGAGTTATGTTAGCATGGTAACAAGAAATTAATGTTAGCATGAAAACAAAGTAGTGTTAGCATGAAAATGAAAACACGTTAGCATGGTAACAGTAAAGTAATGTTAACATGTAAAATAAATAAAAGGATTTAATCAGTATTATTGATCAGCCACACATGACAAGAGACTCTGATCACATGTTGAATGTTTTTTCTCTGAAAATTTATGAGCGTAACAATGTCATGCATTTTATTTACATCATTTACACCCAAAGCCATCAGTTTACACATAAACACACTGTAACTACATGTGACACTGATCACCAAAGTATTGATTACAGAGTCTGACAAACGTTGCTCTTCATTAAACAGCCGTAAACACACAGTAACATGAGCTGTGTGACCTTAAAACGAGTGTGTCTTTCTGCAGTTTCAGTATGAAATCATCCATCAACCTCCATCAAAAAATCTAGGACTCTGAAATCCAGGACTCTCAGCACAAAAACAACTTCACATGGTGATACTCACATGCGTTCTCAGTCATTCTCTCAGTTTTTTTACTGATGACGTTGGCCGGAAACCCGTCTGCAGATTTGAGAAAAGTTAAACACCAGGTCAGGTCAATGCAGCCGGATTAATGCCAATAAATAATCATGTAGGTTCACTGCTCACCAGGTGTAAACACACCCACCAGAAGGCTTCAAAGAATATGGTAACTCCATTCGATTTAATAGGAACATGCTGCCTTCTTTACATGCTTAAACATATAAACTATAATGGTTATACAGTTGCTCATACTTCACATTATTGCTCACTGTTTCCTAAAGTGTGCCATCTGCTTTTCAACTCATTTCTGACCTTCGAGGAAGCAATTAGTGCCAGTTAATTTCAGTGTGCCTTTGAAATCCAATTGCAGAGGCCTAAAAGTTGCTTTAATGAGAAGATGAGTGTCACGATCCCTTCGGCGTGATTCATCACAGATGGAAGGCAGTGAATTGTTGTGGCTGAACTTCTGTTTGCCTCTATGTCTGCATGATTGTTAATTGTGGGTGCAAATGGTTGTTTTTTTTTAAAAGAAGCCTTTGCACTTTGACCTAAAATATTCCATTTACTTTTCACAGTTTACAATTATTTATAAAATTATGTTTTTTTAAAAGAAAAAAGAGCCATGAAGTTTTAGGGTGGAGTTTTTCCTCCTTCCTAAGCTGCGTTAGGCAACTTCCCATATATTTAAATGTCAGGGAGAGTAAACCGTATGACCTTAAATGACCAATAATCCTGTAGTGTGACGTTGTTAGTGCACACAAATGTGATGCAGAGGCAACAGGTGCAATGTCGGAGAATCCATCTTTATCTGCACAGAGTCTCTGCTGTTCATGAGTTTATATTTGACTTTTTGTGTCACTTCCCGTGGGCAAATGTGTGCATCCTAGTAAAATAGTTGGCAACTATTTTGATAATCTATTAATCATTTCTTTCCTTTTTAAAATTAGAAATGTCAAACATTCTCCAGTTCCAGTCAATCATTTGTGAGGATTTGCTGCTTTTCTTATGTGATAGTAAACTGAGTATGTTTGGTTTTTTTGACTGTTGTTCTAACAAACCAGGTAATATGAAGATGTCACCGTGGATTTTAGGAAACTGACAAACATTTTTCACTGTTTTCAGATGTTTTACAGAACAAACGATTAAGCAATTAATCGAGAAAATAATCAGCAGATTAATGGATAATGGAAAATAGTCGCAGCTCTACATACCAGTGTTATTTTGTCACGCGATTTTGATTTAATTTTAGTCTCCTGATGAAAACGTATGTTAGTTTTAGTCCCATTTTACTTATTTTTTTGTGTTTTAGTCAACAAAAACTAAACACAACAATGCAGCCGTCAAATAAAAGTTGAACTAAGGTAACCTTCGCTTTTGGTTTCATCATTTTCTCTCGACTAAAGCTGTTTGTGTGAGCAAATTTGTAGCTGCTTGACCACACTTGTAGTGTTTCTTGTTGTATATAAAAATGTTTTGACAGGTGTTCAGGATCTCAAGAAAAGCAGCATTGCAAAGAAGCTGATGATAGAAGGAAATCAACCATAATGGGTTTCATGTTTTTGTCAGATTTTATCAGGTTTGTAGTGATGCCTGCTTTATCTCCTGTGGTACGCAGTGTTGGGCATCATGCTTCTTAGTACTACTGCTAATACAACAAGAAGTTTTGCTACTGAAACCAAAATTATACCGACAGAATCAACAGATCACAATCAACAGAAGCCAAAGATCTCAAATGTTAAAGAGATCCTATGTAGCTTTTTCTGAACAGCTGCAACTTTGGCAACACGTTATGAGATAATGGGAAATAGTAAAACATTGTGTAACAGTAGCACAAGTAGAAAGAGTCAGTCAAACAATAAAATCTCTAGCTAGAGGTTGCAAACGTTATCTAAAGTCATAAGCAACTGGCTGCAAAATGGCCCTGAGTGTACTGAACTGAGGAAGGGTTTGTTTTATCGCTAATGAATTAAACCTTTCATTTGTAAGAGGAAGAAAGTGTTGTTTCTTCCAAAAAAACTAAATGGTCTCACTCCAAGTGTTGACTAAAACACACACAGCTGTACAGCAATCTAATAAATAAAGGTGCCTTTATAGTGTACAAGTTTATTACATGTCACATGGTGTGAGGCAACTTTAATAAAGTCTCGTCAGATGCAGACAGACAGATGCAGGACTTAACGTTGTGGTTGGTACTTTTCCAAAGTTACCAGACACTCAGCATTTTCACCAGCCAAAGATTTGTTGTTGGGAAATTACATTTTAACCGATTAAACTAGAGGACAGTCATCAAATATTCAGCTCTGAATAAGGTTGTGTGTAGAGCTCCTTTTGTATGAAAACATGCAACCAATTAAGACAAATACATAAAAAGAGCAGCTTCTTATTGCATATAATAAAAGTGGTGAAGAAGAAGATTAATTGAAAAGATAAAAACTAGCAAGAGAAAAACTTTTGTCTTTATAAATAGTTATTAACAACAATAGTGAATAAGACAAAGTAGAAGAAATATCTGCAGTAGGGAGCAAATTGTTTTTGTCTAATCACTTCAGTCGTTTCCTGATTCAAAATGACAGATACTCCCAATTTTTCCTCTTGCCAGCTGTGTGTGTGTGTGTGTGAGAGAGAGAGATGCTCTTGTAGCTGCAGCAGATGAGCGGGTGAGCAGGAGTGAATGGGGGGGGTGATCGAGCTGACAGTAATTTTCCTCAGATCGATCTGCAGCGCTGCTCCAGTTTATGACAAAAGAGTTCATGACACAGAATGCCATCTGCTAAAGTGGCCAATAAGAGTGACCGTGTTACACGCTGCTGCTAAATCCTACCTACATTTGGCAGGTGGGTGAGTGCTAATGTCAAGCCCTGAATAAATGCAGTGGTGAATCGCAGCGCTATACGTAAAAATGGAAAAAAAATAAATGAGAGCAGTGACGTGTCATCAGCTCATCATCTACATCTACCTCCATCATTTTGGTTGGTTTGTGGTATGGTTGTGTTGAAGAACACATTCTGCATATTTCCATATTTCCAGGTCTATATTTATATTCTGGGGCCCTACTGCAATATCTTTGCATGAATTCAAATTTTTTATCACATACACAATCATACTCAGTACACATGGTAAACAAAACAATGATAATAACAACAAAAAAAGAGTATTAATATAATATAATGATTAATATTAGACACATGTACACAGTTGCGGGAATAGTGAAGACTGACTTGGAGGTAAAAACACAATTCCCAGTTAAAAACTCCTTACTTATCTTCTACTCGTCCTTTATGCAGCCCCTCGGTTCAGCCTCTGTGGGAAACAGGCCGTTTTAGCTCCTGTCTCTTTAAGCTCCGCCTCCTGATGAGCCCACTCTGTTCTGATTGGTCAGCTTCAGGAAGCTTCCTCCGACTCCAGAGGCTACGTAAACAAACATTAGCAGCAGATTTTTACTTCTTTTTCTCCCTCTTTACTCTAAATGTCAACTTCTCAAATCCATCCGTACGTGTCGGAGTTGAATCAGATCTGAAATATGAGAGTTGACAACGTGAACGACCTCAACAACAAAGATTAGAGAACGGACGCATGTTTATGTGCGTACGCGAACAATCTGATGTCATCGCGAGGAGGAAGTAGAGTTTTTTTCTCCCTAACCTTTATTCAAAATCCGTACTTATGAAAATATCACGTCAGTCTGTGTATTCAGCATCACTTCCTGTCACATTCTGATTGGTTGGGCGAGTCTCACAGTGAGATCTGGGAGATTTCACCACGTTTCTCTCACAATTGTCAACTTTTGTCTCATTCAGCTCAAAATCCCACAGAAGGAGCCTTTAGATACAGTTTAAAATGAGAAAACAGAAGATTTAAATCAGAAAATATCTAATCAAAGAATAAATAAACAAGATAATTCAACGCCAACTTTTTCAGTATTTGGTGTTTGTATTCGATGCTCAAAAGCATTTAAAAATGTTCTATGTATCTATTAACTGGGTACAACAGCAGTTATATTGTTAGCTTTCAACAACTACAGCTAACATGAATCCGTGGCTAATGTTGTGTTCATGTCATGTGACTTTTACAGTAATTTCCAGTTTTCAACATGTAAATAACATTCACATCAACATCAAAGCTGTAATTACATGCAGAAACAGATTTCTCTGAAATAATAACAAAGAAATGTCTCAGAAAGCAAACAAACAGGGATGTTTGTCCATTGTTGAAGGAGATTCAATGCAAATTTAATATCATGCTCTATTGTCCATGCACAGTATCTTTAACCCTCACATGCAGCTGTGTAACTACGGGCGAGTTGTAAACATGGAAATTTTTCTAACTGCTACCATCCCATGACATGAACACAGCTGACTCATAGGGCATATTGTTGTTGATACAAGGTCAAGGCCATTGTTTTATCTCCATTCAAATTACCTCATGTTATAAAATGACCACATTTGTAAGTCAAAAGTTTTCCTGTGGTTTTTTCCTTTAAACATTCTTTTAGTTTTTCATCCCCTTCCAAAAAAAAAAATTCAGGTAATGTTTGTTTTGTTGCTGTTTTCAGAGAGTTTGAGACTTTTAATAGTATCAGGATCTGCCTCTTTAGTTTTATCCACTTTAAAACATTTGTATAATGGCACCGACCTCTTAAATGGCACATGGAAAAAAAACATTATTGATTTGTAAAACTACTCACAATAAAAGTTGTTTTCTTCCCTGGCTGCAGGGAGAGTTGAAGTTTTCCTGCTTGTCTTTAGAGCTGCAACGATTCATCGATTGACAGGAACATTTATCTGTAACTATTTTGAATAATTGAATAATTGTTGTAGTCATTTTTATTGAAAAAGGTTAAAGAATCGTCACACATGACAGAAAAGCGATTTATCTTTGGATGTTAGACTGTTGATCAGATAAAACAAGACATTTGAAGACGTCACCATGAGCTCTGAGAAATTATAACAGACTTTTTTTTTTTTTGCTATATTTGGACATTTTTATAGACAAAACAATTAATCGAGAAAGTAATTAGCATATTAATTGATAATGAATATATTCAGTCATTTCTCTCTGGCTCTTCAGCAGCGCTTGTGCTCATTTGCGGTTTTTCAGGATGACAAAAAAAACCCCACTCAGGTGGAATCTTCTCTTTCTTCTCAAGTGATTGAGGGTCTGATGTGGTAGAAATAGAAATCTGTAATGTACATGAACAGGTGTTTGAAGCCCCTCATGATTAAAAAGAAGTGCCTGCAGCAGCAGAGGAGGAGGAGGAGGAGGAGGAAGGTGTTGACGGAGCTCAATCAGAGGCTTGTTAATGTAAAGAAGGTGGTGTTTCACTTTTAGATATGTTCTCCTTCGTGTTAATCTGATTGCAGTTTTACATTTCATGCCTGAATAAAGCACCTGAGTCATTTTTACATAAAAATAATGATTATTTTATATTAAAGGAAAGGTATCGACTAAAATAAAGCCAATCCTTTCTTTCCTGTGTTTTGTCACCTCAGCCTGCTGGCGTCTTCACCATAGCAACGGTTGCTGAGGATCATGGGTAGGCTAATGTAGCCGCTTCCGCTATCGTACAAAACTGACGAAAATACTTTCGTACTTTTTCAACCAAAATTGAACGGTCTTTTGAATTTGGTTTTCTGGATTTTCTTTGGGAAACTAAAAAAGGAATAGATCACGTGATTTTGTTTTTGGTTTAAAATGAAAAAAGGAAAAAACCCCTGTGACTTCCATTTTTGGTTTCAAACGCAAAAACGAATTGGCTTGATGTCCGCAGACCTGTTCGATATTCAATCCAAAAAGGAATAACAATAAAACGAATCAGCAAAAACCAAAAACGGGCCGGGTTTGATTGGTACTTCGTTATTTGATTCTGACACCAAAAACGTTTTTTTGTTTTTTGTTTTGAAACAAATAACAGATTTACCGTTTTTTTGGTTTTTGAATTACAAATGAATTATGAATTATCTGATGATATCTGGACCGTAAAATGCAAGAAAAAAATGACTGAAATGATTAATCAATTATGAGAGACGCTCTCGTAGCTGCAGCAGATGAGCAGCTGTCACTTACGACAAAGAAAAGCAGCAAATCTTTACAATCAAGAAGCTGGAAACAACAAATGTTCTGCATTTTTGCAAGAAAAAAATGACTGAAATGATTCATCAATTATGACTGTGAAAAAAGATTTGGGCACATCGGAGCGAGTGACTTGTAACATTGTGGTTGACAAAACACACAGACTCACCGAACTCTGACTCAAACTCTTGCTTTCTCATTAGCAAAGAGTAGCAGCGCACAAAATATTCAGCTTCTCACTTTCAGCTGCTGCAAAACATTGCTTGCAACAGTTAAAATAACTATGATATAATAATTGCTTCAGTCATTTTTCAAGCAAAAATTCCAGAAGTTTTCCGGTTCCTCTCGTATATAAACTATAATAATAAACTTTACTTATATAGAACTTTTCTTAACAAATATGTGACGATTTGCTGTTTTCTCTGTCGAATATGGTAATGAATTGAACACCTTGAATTGAACATTTGTACTGTTAGTCGGACAAAACAAGCAAATTGAAGACTGTGAAGCTCTAGGAAGTTGTGAAAACAGTCTTTTCCTTGCTTTTTTAACATTTCGTTGACTAAATGATTCATTTAGAAAATAATTGGCACATTAATCATTTTACGTTGGCAGCAGATACTATCAGCTGTCACTAATTAACATTAATTAACTTGACAAAATGTCTAAAATGAACCTGAAAATGAAACTTTTGTGTGTTTTGTGAGTTTGTACTCTACTCTGTAAAAGCTGCTGTTTAACTGCGAGTGTTTCTGTAGTTTAAACAACTCCAACAGATTGAGACGTCTTCTCTCTAGAGGATCGCTTCCCGTCACTTTCAGGAGTCACATCCTTCACTTCAGCTTTTCTTTCATCATAATCATATCAATAATTTAAGCTGATCAGTTTAGCAGTTTTGAACCAGGACCTTCAGTATTTGAATTAAGTAGCTCATGAAAAAGTCAAAGTCGGTAAACTACAGCTTTTATTTCAATGTGACAGATTAATATTAAGTCAACATATATTTTGCTGTTATGTACATAAATATATGTATTGGATCAGACTCATTTCTGCAACACTTTACAACAAAACTGTCAGAAAATCAAGCCCTAACTGCAAAAAAACACCTTCAACACACAAGTCTGGATTGAATGCTGTCAGATTAACGTAACAGCAGGTAAAACATAAAGAGAGTAAACAAACCTCTTATATCAACTTCTAAGATCATCCTAAAAAGTGAGAATTTACTGTTTTCCCTGTTTTGTAAACTGAATATCTTTGTTTTGGACTGTTAGTTGGACAAAACAAGACATTTTTCTATATTTTTGACATTTTACAATCTATAAAACATCAAAAATAATAACTTAATTTGATCTTTTAAATGATTAAAGAGCTAATTGAAGTCATGTAGCCATAGATCATTCAGTAGTGAAAAATCTTAAGTTTCCGCCTGAATATGTTTAACTTACTAACATTCAGTCTGCTGATGTTTCTTATTATGCTGCAGGAAAGTAAAAATACTATTCATAGACCGTGACATTTCTCTGCCTCTGCTTACTGAAGACATAAAAGAAGGCGACAGACAACATGTGACAAATATCTCAGACTTGCCTTCAAACCGTGATTCCCAACCAGGAGTACTTGAACCCCGGGGGGAAGATTGTAGAGTTGAATTAGCCTAATGATTTGATTAAAAATACATCCGCATATTGAGTCAGCTATAACAATTCATTTAGGTGTTATTGCAATTATGAGTATGTGAAAACTTGTTAGCAAGTGAGCAGACAACACTGAACTAAACATCGACAGTTCAGTTGTATGAAAATGTTGTAATATCCACTATTAGATGATTTAATAGTTAAATAACATCCAGTTTGAAATTAATTCAAATGAAAACATCTGGAACATAAATGGTGGGGGTGCGTCTTACAAGAAATGGTGGCTAAGTATGGTGGTTAGTCGAAATTATTTGCTTGAAATGTATGTAGATATAGCTACTAGTACAGTGTGGGCCTAAAAAAAATACCACTTTTTAAACTGCCAATAATATAGAATGTAATAATAATAATAATTATAATAATAGCCTAATAGAATAAGAAATATAAAAGTATGTAGCAAACTATTTTTGCCATGTTGCTGTAGCTTAGCTTGCTGCATTTCTCTTCTGCTTCAGTGCAGTTGAGCTTCATTTAATGTAACTGGTAGCTTAGCTAAATACACTTTACACATAGCTGCCTAACACTGGCAGTTGTTGTACAGTGGTTTTTTTTTTCTTCTTTTTTTAGAGCTTTTTCTCTGAAAGCAGCTGCCTGCTGCGGTCGAAAACAACGCTACGAGAACGCTGAGAATGAACCAAAAACAGTAAAGTTGCAGCCCGACAGCCAAACAATAAGCTGAAACTCAAAAATAAAGAGTCAAAGTGAAACTTCAACCGCAAAGGTTCTGTTCTAGAACTAAGAAAACCGTCAAGTTCACTCGATATGTTTAGACAAAGATAGTCATATTTAAAAAGCGAATTAATATCACTGTTTGTTCAATATTTTCTTTAATGAACAGCATTTCCCATAAGCTTTAGATGATCGCAGATTATGTGGCTTGTTTTTATACAGCAGAGATTAAAGCTAAGAGGTTGAAAAACGACAGCAGAAGATTGTTTTCGTGAGTTTTATGGAAACCAAGTTACGATGACGTAAGGAGCCAAGCTCCGATGCTGGTAAATTTTCATGGGAGTTGTAGTTTTTTTTTGCTGTGCTCACAAAGTAATTGTTATTTAACTTTGTTAAAATCACAGAGGTTTCAACTTCTGATAGCAGCTGCTTTAGTGGAGACAAGTTGTCTTAGTTGTCTACGATTAGTCGATTAGCAGAAAATTAATCGCCAACTATTTTGATAATTAACGGTTTTGAGCTGTTTTTGAAGAAAACTTCAGCTTCCAGCTCCTAAAATGTGAATATTTTCTGGTTTCTTTAGTCCTCTATGACAGTAAACTGAATATCTTTGGGTTGTGGACTGTTGATTGGGAAAAAAACAAGACATTTTAGGTTGCACCTTGGGAAACGGTGATCAACATTTTTCAGCATTTTCTGACATTTTATAGATCAAACTACTACTACTATGACTTAAGCTCTCTATAAAGCCCCGTAAAGCTGTACAATTTTAAAATATATTACTATGAAAATATAAATTACAGCGGTTTTAGTAGTGACACAGTAGCTGGAAACTACTACTCACATTAATACTTAAGAATGACTTTGTACAGTTTAGCTGCTGTTCAAGAATCATACTGTCAGGAAAACACATAACATTGTCTTTTATTAGGCTGGTGTGACGAAAGTATTATGGCGGTACAGTTATCTCCTGTCAGGCTGAACTTTTTCAGGGTCTTAGATAATGTATCATGTCACACACTGTTGGTTAAATATCTTCCATTCTGGTCAAAACATCAGCATTGACAGAGCTTCTCCTCTCCCTGTAATGTTTTTCTTCCATGACTAAAAGCTTAATAGTTCAGCTAATGAGGCTGCTTTTAGTCTAATTACGTATATTTATCATTTTGTGGAGAATCTGTGTTTCAGTGTCTTCCTGCCTCAGTGATAGGCCATATTCTTGTGCTGTTTGTCTTGATTTTCATTCTCATTAATGCACAGAGCGGACATCAGGGATCTCGTTTTCTCTGTAATCAATCAGCTTATCGCTAATTCTGTGGCTGATATTATCATCAGTTTCCCGGTCCTAACCAAAACATCTTGTTTGCATCGTGTCTATGACAATAATTCATTTTTACTAAGGCATGCCTGAGTTTCAGCAGTATTTGAATAGCAAATCCCAAAGCGTGGCATTGACTTTCTCTTTGGCAGAACACACACGCCTCGAGGCTGCTGCTGTGTTCACAACACCATCGCCATCTTTGCACCTTTTAGAGCTGATATTAACTCTGGTTGAGGCCTGAGGGACGCCCAGAAACACCTTAACAGATGGTTTCAGCTTCATGTTGTCTTACTTTTCTTCTTACTCAGTTTGATTTACTCACTAAAATCTCATTTTCATGATTGAAAATAAGCATATAATAAAAAAAAAAGAGGTTTATTTTCACAATTAACCAGTTAATCATTTGGTCTATAAAACATCAGAGAACAAAGGAAATGACCATCATAATATGCCAGAGCACACAATAACATCATTAAATGTCTTGTTTTGTCTAACTAACAGTCCAAAACCCCAAACTATTCAGTTTACTAAAATATAAAACCAAGAAAAGCAGCAAATTATCACATTTGAGAACCTGTAGACATCAAATCTGCATTTTTGCTTGAAAAAAAAATCCTTAACGATTAATCAATTATCAAAATAGTTTATTTAGGTAATTTTAATCGACTAAGGGATTAATTGACCATTTACAGAGCTAATACAGAATTGTTAATTTGTCTCATATGCCCTGGGTTTTGCCTCTCAGGCTACATACAGACTATCCTTGGCCTGGTTAATTTAGCTTTCGATAGACCGACACCCATTAACCGGTAACTAACCGGTTAATTTTTAAGAAAAGTTGTTGATGTAGCTTTCGTTTGTGAGAGCTGTCCAGCAGTCGGTTGTTAGAGCTAGCATGTCTGCCCTGGTTAGCTTGACTTTTAGCTCATCCTTCTTCAGCTCAAAGTGTTTTCAATGCATTTAGTCACAGTAGCTCTCGGGCTTGAGGTACCAAACTAGCTCGGTCTCAATTATTCCTCACACCAACTGGGTGATGGCCTAATAACGAAGTAACACCTACGTTGTTATTACAGCTAGACCGTAGGATTAGCATGCTAGGCTAACAATTCGTCCGCTGTGTGACTTTATATTAGTGCTGTGAAGTCTTTCAGAGCACACAAACACTGTAAACACATCTGCCCAGCACAGTGCCGTTAAACTGGAGACACGGTTTATTTTTTAACAGTCTATGGGCTACACACAGCACATGCTAACTATGCTAGCTATGCTAACTAGCTGCTAGTTGCTGTGCAGGCTGGTGAAATGGATCCATCATGTCTCTTTGCATCCAAGGCTGGTGCTCCTGTCAGTATTGGAGCCTGTATGTTTAAGTCACATGCTTCATGTACGTTTCATCATTTATTCATTTATTTAAGTCTGTTTACATTGAACTTTGTCACATCAACTTTTCCACCATGGCAAAGCATAACATTTTTTGCAATATTTCCACTCACGTTTCTTACATTAGCAAAAAATGTGAATAAAAACAGGTGGATGGAAACCAACCTGCTGGCTCATTTTCTCATGCTTATTCCTGTTCAGGGTCACTGCTCTCAGGAGCAACACATTAACAAAGTCATGAGACAAAACCTGAATGAACGTAAAGACTTCACAGATTGGTCAACAGAAGGAAATCTACTCTGAGTCAGCCCTGTTGTGATGAAACCACAACTGCTTTTTTTGTAGTTTTTGATCACTGAAGCAAACATCCTTCTTTGGTTTCTCAGATTAAAAGCAGATTCCTCTTCAGTGACTCTATATTGTCTTCCTGCCCAGTTTAAACCAAACTTGTTTGTCTTACAGGAGGCGGTGGAAACAGAAAAGGAAAAAGTAAGAAATGGAAGCAGATGCTGCAGTTCCCCCACGTCAGTTTGTGTGAAGACCTGCGACAAACCACAGGTAAAATAACGGTGTAGTTCCCCAGCGTAGCTTTGATCTCGCTTGAATTTAGAAATCTGTGGTCTTTGTGCATTGTGCTAGTCTGAAAATGAAATGATAAAATCTGTTGTATCTATGGTGACATGGTCATTGTTTGATCTAAACACTCTTTCAGCCACCGTGTAGTTAGTTAAACAGCAGGATAATGGGACATTTCTAAATCCTGTGACAGCCGTCTTATTGGCTGTGAGTTTGAAAATGCACCTCTGGAAACAACATCTCAAATATTTTTTGGTCAAATAAATTCACGGATTTAATTTATGGGTTTAGGTTTTTCAGGTGAGGCTTGAAGTTTGGATTATCCCCATTAACTACCATACCAAACCAGTGGTGTAGTACTCTGTGGTGTGGCTTGTCTAAATGAAAAGAAATTGACTATTTTTGAACATGCTATAAATTTGGACATTACCTTTTCAGGGGTTCATTAGATTTTTGGACCACCGGGCTGCTTTGCAGGGAGGGAGACACCATAATTTTAAAGTGTAACCAAAATGAAATTACATTTTTTGTCTGCTAAAGCAACATATCTGCTCTGAAAATCACTTGTCATGTGTGTCCTTTGAGAAAACATCAGATACCAAAAGGGAGAAATTTATATTTTAAATTCTTTTATTTTATGATGGTGCCCCTTAGTTTTACATCATTTCGATTAAATACTGTTCCATCGTCCGCTTACATAGCTGGAGTCCTTATTTCCATTTAGCAAATCAAATCTTGCATAAAGCGATAACGTGTCGTTATATCATCGGCAGAGCAGAAGGTCACACTGAGCCTGATAGCATCTTGCTACAAAACCCAAAAGCCACAGACTCTGAACAACAACCCACATTAGCTTTCCTGCTAAAGTCTCCTTCTTATCTAACATACAAACATGAACACACGTCTCGTCCTGCAATTTAGCTCGTTGAACGAGTCACCGAACAAACATTCACCGCAGAAAAGTGCAGCGCTAATGTCAGTTAGCAGGGTAGATAGCCAATTAGCTGCTTAGCTGCGGCACATTAAACAGCATGTAAACATACCTGCAAATGTCACTTTGGACCTGTTAGATGCTGTTTTGGTTCTTACTCTTCAACACCACTGCTGACAACACACTGTGTGGCCATGACTTGTAGCTACAGCAGTTTGTTTATTTTGATTCTCGATCCGTACGGTGTAACACTGACAGCCTGCCAGCTGATGTCAATCAAACACAGACACCGACACGCCCCTCAAACAAAAAGGAGCATTACAGATATTTTCCTTTTTTCTTTGTTTTGATAATACATAATTATCAGCAATGTATTTAAAAATGTTGACTTTATGTTTGACTACAAAAAGGGATGATTAAATGTGTTTTAGTTGGACTTTAAGGTTTATGTTGCATACTCTGGGATGCATTGTACCTTGATTATTTGGATAATAAGGTGTTTTTTCTGAAAATGATCCACAATGACATGTTCGTGTAACTTTTCATAGTGTTAACAGTCAATGAAAGTGCGACGCAGTAATTGGACATAACAGCAGAGGTAAAATATTAAAAAGTGTTCCTGACATTGTCGATGAATGAGATTTTCAGATTCTCTATTTGCATTTCTCTTCTACTCGCCGACTAATCTATTCATGACATTATCATCGCTGGAGTGTTATCCCCGTTTACTTAGGGGCCAGTTCAACTCCACTAATAAAATACTGAGCCGTACAATATTATAGCAATAACATGTGAATTTCATTTGAAGGTGAATATAAGTGGTGGCAGCTGACTCTTCTTTAGTTCCAACAAGGCCTCCAGACTTCAATGTATCGCTACATAATGTACTACACAGTATGGCTCATTATATTCCTCTGTGTTGTAGCTCATCAAAAGCTCTTATTCAATGTTCTCATTATTTCACCCAGAAAACACTGTGTTTACTGGTGTCTGTAATGTAAAGAGCAACTCTGTAGTAAATATCATAAATCAAGCTGTGGATGTGGATGTTGTTGGTCTTAAGGTTCAAAACACAACAAAACATTGTTTACTTAAATGGTAAAGTCACATTAGTTGGCTATTTTTGGATTACACAGATATACAGAAACACTATCTAATCATGGTCTAATATCAGTATTTATTCTTGTATTACATTTCATGATCAATGTTGATTTTTCATTTCCTCTGTGGAGCAGTGATGGCCTGTAATAGAGTACAAAAATAGATGTCCATTAATTTACATCACATCATAACCATGCTCTCAGCAGCAGACTACATAATTTTAGAAACAAAACAAAAACTAAGTCTCTTATTCTTTGGAAAACCAAACTATTTTTAATTAACATATCTGCCAAGTTGTTGATATTGAACATTTAGCCAAGTTTAGCCAGGAGATCTGGCCGTCCAACAAAAATATTTGTCCCTTTAACACAAGCTGAAGTTTTCCCTTTTATAGATTACATCAAATCTCTTCATAAATCTACAGCAGATAATGTTCGAAACACAAGGCTCATGTAAATCCCGATAGATTTGACATTGTAACATCTTATAAACCTGAATAACAAAGGTACATAACGTGATTTGACTGATCTGACCAGTACAGATTTGTGTCAATAACAGTATTTTGCTTCAACTATAAATGAAGCAGGCCACTGTTTATTGTGTTCTGGATAAATGATCAATTACATTTCTATTCTCACGGTGTAACATGGAGGATACGTTCATGTTGAGTCGATATGAGTCGTTTTTCACCAAATGAGTATTAACATACGCTGCTAATGACTAATCTGCCCTCAGATACAACCAACAATAAACTGTTTTATAAATCAATTTATTCTTGAATGAATGAAAATAAATAAACATATTAAAAACATATGGCTTTGTTTCCATCACACCAATATGTTGCCCCCACAGTAAGCAATACTGAAAAAAACCGGCGCATGGTTGAACCTAACTGCTGATCCCTACCATAGAGCACGTTATGGTAACCTGCTTATTATTTTTCTGTTTCACTTTTTCTTTTCAGTCATCACCCAAAGAACCCCCAGCTGCTTTGTCAAGAGCGTACACAGGCTCAGTTTCACGTCTTCAACAGCAAGCTGTGACAATCTGTCCTAACTTGACACCCCTCTCCCTTCCCCAGCGTGTCTTTACTCCTTTCATACCAAGCGGATCAATTATTGAGTTCAGAAAAGTCAAATGCATGAGAACACTGAACGTTTGCAGGCCAGAAAAAAAAAAAAATCTTGCTCAAGTGGTAAAACAGAGGAAACTGTGGCCGGTGCAGAAAGAGGAAGCAGACTGGTGTTTTTGCTGTTTCAAACAGCAGTACTGGTTACTTTCATTTCAACAGGTGACAGGATGGAGGCAGAGCTCAGAAATTGCGATACCAGACCAGACTGAAGATTTCAGATAGACTGAGACAAGAGGAGATAACGAGAGCGAAAGTGCAGGGGTGAGATGGAAAAGGAAACCATTTATTGTAGTTATGGATAAAAATCAAGTCTGTGGTGTCTCTGAAGAGCTCAATCCGAACTGATAAAACTAAATTTAAAAGTATTCAAAAAATGTAATTGACAATGTGGTTTGTGGATATGTTTGCTACATTTCTTGAAACATAGAAATTAGAAACTAGCGCCTATAGCATAGTAGTCGTCAAAAACTCCTCATTTAAAGGTACCTTTTAATGAAAATGAGATCCTAATAAACAAAGCAATAATAAATAATAAAAAAAATGTTGACTGGGTCTCTCAAATGATATCTTAAGATTTGATTTTAAATGCAAAACTGTCTCTGAAACTACAAATTGTTATATTTTTGCACTTTGGATGGAGCTTCCAGTCTTTATACTAAGCTAAGCTAACTGCCTGTTGGCTCTAGCTTTATATTTAGCATACAGGCAGAAGAAAGAAGCAAATAAGTAGGTTTTGCAAAATATTCAACAGATTACATATGGAGGATTGGGAAGGACTTTCCTGTAGCATCTTGGAAAACAGTCCAATAAGGTAACACAAAGTTCTTGCACTCCAGAAAATCTTGTGGGCAGGTGAGTCGGTTGATAAACTGTCCCGTGAAAGGACCAAAAAATCCTGCATAGTGTCGATCAATGATACACGGTACTTGCTACATTTCTTGGTTAGCATGAAACTAGCACCTGTAGCACAGTAGAAGTGAAAAACTCCACATTTAAAAGATACCTTTAATGAAAATGAGATCCTAATAAACAAATCAGTGAAAAATAATATCTTAAGATTTCTCTTAAGATTTTTTTAGTCTGTTTGTGTCATAGACTGTAACAAAAGGGATGTAGTCACCGTGACATCACCATTTGGTTTGCAAACTGCCGATTTGAAACCTCGAGTGTAGCAATTTGGCCATCATCATCTTGGATTTGGCCTAGCTAGCTGCTAGCTTGGTTAGCATGGTGCATTTACAATCTATGGTTAACAGTAGCTGTGTCTCAAATCACATACTTCTGTTAGTACACTTTCATGTAGTACACTGTGTACACTATATATAACTAGGGCGCGAATTTTGACAGGGCAGTGTTGTCTCAGATCAAACACAGCCATTGTGCACTTACCGGAAATGACGATCGCAAATTAGCATTAGCTAGCGTTAGCATTCACGTTATCGTTCGCGCTACCAAGTCATTATAGACTGCTAAATTAACCCAAAAAACATACTGATGGCTTATATCCGACAACAGTATAGTGGTGCTTAGTGCTAAAAAACACATGTATAACTTAAATGTATATAATGTGGCAATGTTCACTGTAATTAACAACGTACCCGGCCGCCATTTCCAGTTTTAAAAGTGGTCCCTCCCCTTCCGTTACGTAGCCAAGATGGCGACCATTGAGGGCGAGAAGTGTCCATTGGTCTTCACTCAACTTTTTGACCATTTTGAGTGCATCATCCGGGTACTCACAGTGCACTGCATTTCCCATACTTCTCAGTGTGAACGCACTTATGCACTCAAAATTTTAAGTGTAAGTACAGAAGTATGCGATTTGAGACACAGCAAGTGATAATGCTAATGCTAATTTTCGCTCACGAAAAACAGGTCTAAAACCGTGAAAACAAAATGTACTCACCAGAAAAACTGATCATCCGACTCATTGATGGGTCTTTTATTACAACCAAACACTGAACAAGACTTTTTTTAGGCGACCACAATGTCACAATTAACTTTAATGAAATGAAAACACACTGTGAATTAGCAGCAGCTACGCCTATACGCCATGGTTATGTTACGTAAGCAATGTTGTTGCTGTGGTAGCGGCTTGTCAATCACGACATAGCCACACCCTAAAGCATACGCTGCTCTATTGTCTATTTTACTCTAACTGGGGCCATAATTTAAAAAATGAACATCATGCTGTATTGAAGAAGAAACTAGACCATAGACTCATTAGGAAACAGTTTACTGAAGTAATAAATCAAGTGAGAAGTAGGGTCATTTTCTCATAGACTTCCATACAATGCTAAGCTAAGCTAATGGCCCATTGGCTCTAGATTTATATTTAGTATACAAACATTAGAGTGTCATCGATCTTCTTCCGAAAGAAGCGAATAAGCGTGTTTTGCAAAATGCTGAACTTATTCAACTTCAACAGATTACATGTGGAAAATCAGGAAGGACTTTCCTACATCATCTTGGAAAACCATCCAGGGACGTTTCTTTGTTAGCATGAAACTAGCGCCCATAGCATCAAAAACTCCACATTTAAAAGGTATCTTTAATGAAAAAGAGATCCTAATAAACAAATCAATAATGAATAATAAATATTGGATAAGATTGCATAAGATTTTATTTTGAACACATAACTCTCTCTTTAACTACAAATAGTTGTTTGTGTTTTGTTGGCACATTCGTGTTTCTTTATTAGCATGAAACTGGCTTATTCTGAGGTTATAGGTCAGTCTTAAGTCTTGGCCTGTTGTATGGAAGTTTAGAAAGTTCAGTGTTGACAAGAAATTAGTTTATTATTTGGACAAAGTGGTAGAGTTCCTTGTAGAAATCATGAAAATGTGGTTTATGTCCTTTTGGATGTCTATGTGGATCTTTGACTGCTGTAATCAGTAGGTTTTTTTTGTTTCACTTAAGTTGATTCATGAGAAATGTTTGAAACAGTTCAGTCTCACTTTTCGTGTGAGGAATTGTGTCTTTCGGACGTATGATTTTTTCTAGCTGTAACTTAAATTTCTATTCAGTGGAGGAGTTGGAAAGTTCATTTATGTATTTAAGTTTGAGTTCAAGTGAATTTGTTGTTCTTTCTTCTCCCTGTGTGTAGAATATGAGATAATATTTCTTCTGATAACTACGTTAGCATGAAACTAAGATAATCAAATATATTAAGACTTAATTTTTCAGGGCACATTAAGTTTTCTTCCTCAGTCTTGTGTTTAGTCTAATAAGAGGTTTTCAAAGTGGGATGTGGGCCTCCCCAGGGAGAAGCTCAGTGAATGTAAGTGAAAAAATATTACATTTGTTATCAAAAAGAGATCATGTAGAATAGCCTAAATGTGTGTGATCAGAGACACAGTAGTTTTGGGGAATGTTATAGTTTTTCCCACTTTCCCAGGGTTAGAAACTAATAAATGCCGTCAAACAGACCTTTTTTATGTATTTGGTATAGTCTGAAGTATGTCAAACAGCAATATCAGGCTATCTTGACTCAATTGTTGAGTGTCTATGGGATCAAATAACATAATCATGATCCTATAGGCATCCAGGAATTGAGCAAAACTGAGCAAGTAAACTAAATGTAAAATAGCAAAACTCTTCAAGAAGATAAAAAAAATTGACCTTTAAAATGACACCAATAAGGTTACAGTGTGTGTGCCACCGAGTCATCTCACCACAGCCAGGAAGTGAATAATATGTTTCAGAGCATTGTGAAAAGTAGCAGTGTGAACGCAAGAGAATATTGATGCAAAATATTTGCAGCCACCATTTTACAGTCTGTAGAGAAGCTGTATGATTTCAGATATATAGACGGTACAATGCAGTGGTTGCTCTTTCCCTGCAGGGTATTGGACCCTTACATAAAAGACTTAAGTTGTTTTGAGATTTAAAAAAAGCCTGTATCACTGCGTTCATTCAGCTGTTAGGTCGTTTCTATTGTCTTGAAGGAGTTACGTGCTGTTTCTGAAACTGCACTGCAAAAACAGGAAAAGAAAACTTGAAATTTCAATCCAACAAACTTCCGATGTAGAATTTTTTACTTGTGTTCATTTATTTTAAAGTAGCTGAAATCTGTGTCCTGCACCCACCTGGAAAAATGAGTTTAGTTTCCAGTCGTTTTTTTATTTGAATGGATCATTTATTATCTCAAGTATGATCCCTCTTGAGCCCCAGTTTCTAATTATTATTACTTATTCAGCTTTTGTTTTACTGCTAGAAGTCACAATCAATGTTCCTCAACAGGATTACTGTATTACTGGGACTGGCTGAAGCGCAAACAGTACCAGTCCTCCTAATGGTTTCCAATAGAGCTGCAACTTTGATAATCTAAAAATCCTTTTAGTCATTTTTTGGTTTCAGCTTTCAGGTTCTGTGTCATACACGACACTGAATATCTGGATTCTTGATCAGACAAAACAAGACATTTGAATATGTCACCATGATGTCTACAAAATTAAAACAGACATTTTTCACAATTTTAATAATAATCGTTAGTTGCAGCCTTAGTTTCCATTGTTTTTAATTTTGATCAGAGACACATTTATAAAGAAGACTTTCTGGAGAATATGAACCTCACTGCATGATTGGAATTAAATGCTAATAAGTTATCAAAGTTTCTAAATAACTTCATTTGATAAACATTTCATTAGACAATTAATCAAATCATTATTTCATTTCTAGCCTGAACTAATGATTATAAGTTCTGACAGTGATAACTAGGCACTTTAAACTAACAAACATATGTAATTACTTTAGTAATAAAAGTGTATTTAATATAAAGAATTTATTGTGCAAGAGATTCTGATATAAAATAAACATGTAAACATAAGTTAACAGAACATTCTCACCTCATAAAGAATCACAGATTAGCTTCTAACTCACCAAAACTCACTTTTGTAGAACAAGAGACTTACTTGATTTTACTTTAAATGCTGATCATTTATGTTACCAACAAGTTGTAATTGTTATTTATGCCAAAGAGTCTAAGTTTTACAGTGTGGGTGCACATGACATATCATCAAACATGATGTTTTCCTCTTCTTGCAGTGTTGTTTTATGGGTTTGTGTGGCTCAACAGCTGGAGCCAGGCCAAGAATGGTCAGTTTCTACCTCCGAGACTGCAGTGTAGGTATCTCCTTTGAGTCATCTCGCCACAGACAGGAAGTGAATAAGATGCTGCAGAGCACGTACAGCAGCGCAAAAGAGACAAATACAAGAAAACAAAGCACAGGAAACTTGCAGTGTTGGTTGGTGGGAAGCCAGTGAGGGATCATGACCAGAGACTCTGTTGCTTTGCGTCTGATCCTGCAGATCAGTTTGGTACTTTCCTAGAGCTACGTTAAGCCTGAGTTTATATAAATGATGTGATTGAGTCTCAGACTGCCCTGCAGGGGCCTGAATGGATTTTCTTAAGATAAGTCAACTAAGTCTTGTCTTTGTAGAGACAACATCAGTACCAAGAACTGAGGCCAGTTTGGTATTCAACGGTCCGTAATGTAGGGTGATTTCTGATTTTTGAACAAAGAGATGGTTCTGTTTGCCCTGCTTAACTTGTGAACTGCACACAACTCTTATGTTGCTCATTGTTAGTTACTATCAATTGTTTCCTTTCAACCAAACGTGTCAACTGGTGTCAAGTCAACATTTATTTAAAGTGTAAAACAATGAAAGCATTAGCAGAACTAACAACCAGTATAACCTGTGAGTGTTTCTAAATGAGTCATGTTTACATTAAACATCTAATGTTGAAAGAGCGCGGTTTTACAACAATGTTGTACGCTGTATAAGGTTATGACCAATGGAAAAAATGAGTGCTATAGCTAATCAGTGTTAATCTTGTGTGTTTGTTAAACTACAAAATTAACTTGTGGTTGTCATCTGGTTTCTTTGCATACCAGCGTCTGTTGTATTTACACTTGGGGTAAAGATAGTTTAATCTTACCCAGACATTATTCATGTTCTTTAATGATTTTTGGACAATAATTTTTGGTTTATCACCTCAAAATCATTGGATCTGGGCCTCAGGGATTCAAGTGTTTGAAGCAGCGAAGGTGCAGAGCTGTCAACATCATCAGATTGTAAGAATGTTTGAGCTAGATTGAGCTTACCGTAGTGGCCAAAATATAAGATGATATTTCTTTCTATAAATTACATTTAAAAAAGTGGGGGTGGTGTTATATTTGAGGACTAGACAATTGAATTTTCACAACATCAGATATTCTTTTTGAATGGAAAGAGCGCTGGTGTTGCATTATATGTTGTTTGTAACCTTAATGTTGCCATGCTAGCAAGTTATTTCAAGTTTATAGGTTAATATATTTGTTTATTTTAGAATCAGTTGGCCATAAAAAAGTGTTTTGTAAGCTCAGTTTAACCTGCAGGAGTTTCTGAAGGCTTGTGTAACATGTTTTTCTGCTGCAGAGGAAATAAATTCATGATGATGGAAAATGAGTCCAGAGCATCTTCTGACAACAAAGAGACGATCTAAAAATAGTAACTACTGAAGAAAATCATTTCCCAACAGCCTGACAGGAGAATGTAAGTGTGTGACCAATAAAATAGACGAATTTATGTTCTTAGATTGAAGTATTCCATGTTTCTTAGAGAAAAGGCTTCAAAGATGAGATCTTTTCTTCTTGTCGGATCAATAATATACCTTTGGGATGAACTGTGAGCCAGACCTTATAACCCATCAATGTTTGTGTGTGTTTGTTCTTTTGTAAACTGATAGAGTGGTTTGACCTCTCCTGAACATTAACTATAGCAACATGTGATGTCAATGTGATATGAAATATTACCAGAGTTCCCATCCATTGGCTGTGTGTTTGTGTATGGAGGCACTGTCACTGTACACAACTTGTTCGTCATATACAGCCATACATAGCACACAGGCCGGGCAGAGTAAACACACAGGCTGCATTGTTATGAAGGCATCCATTTAACCACCCATGATAACATGCCTACTGACTGGAAGCACAGAGTGGCGACAGCAAGACTGTTAGATCAAACCCAGGAGGAAGGTTTGAGCCCTGAGGATGGATTTATACATAGCGTATGTTTGTTACGGTTTTTACACCAATTAGTCGCAGGAAATAAGGACATAAATCATGAACTGATTTCCCCCTTTTACACTGCAGGAAATTTTCCAGTAACAAAAGAACTGTTTTGCTAAATTCATGACATTAACACGCTAATTTAAGACGGTGAACATTATACCTGCTGACCATCTATATGAGTTAGCATGCTGATGTAATCTCCAGTACAGCCTCACAGAGCTGCTGGCATGACTGTCATCTGTAGTCTTGTTACTACCTAAAAAGCAAAGGTGGAAAGTAACTACATGAATTACTCAGGTACTGTACTTAAGTATGGTATTACGTCCCTTTGGTGGACTAGGGGAAGCGGGGACAGTAACACGACAACTGAAATTTAAAGAGTCAAAGTAGAGGAATGGAAGAAAGCACAATTTATTTTAACTATTTACAATATTTACAAGTCCAAAAATGTTCTCAAAACATGGCAGAGGACAGGAGAAAGTGGTTGTGACAAAGTAAAATACATTATCACCACCTCTGAAAATAAAAACCCAATTAAAAGACCTAACTTGCTTATCAGAGTGACATCAACAAAAACCATTACAGTTGGGGCACCAACCAATAAATCCATTGTATCTAACAAAAGTTACCTATGTGAGTGAAAGTGCACAGGGTACCCCAAGTTTTATTTAAAAGGGTACCAACAGCTCGTACGCAGGTTCCTTTATATTTAACTCCACCAATAAGTTGTTATACAGACATCCACGGGTGGAAGCTGGCACCTGGAGAAAGAACAGGGGCAGGAGAGAGATAGAAACAGCCAAATGGAACGCAGTCAATGATTTTGAGGTATTTAGAGTCTTCATATTGTATGTTACTCACTTCATACCTCTAGTCAACTACATTTTGAGTCATGCTAGCAACACAGCTCCAGGGATGTAATGTTGGTCAGTTTGTTGGTCCATCACTTTGGTCCAAAATGAAACATCTCAACAACTGGTTGTTGCAGCAACCAGGCTTCATTCAGTCCACCTCAGCTCCACCTCTTTGCCCATTTTGGATTAGCCAGGAGTTAGGCGGAGTCAGGCACTGCCAAGATGGCGACAGCCAGAGCTGCCCACTTTGAACTTAAAAACTGCTCTTCAAAAACCTATTGGTGACGTCATGGTGGCTACGTCCATATTTTTTACAGTCTGTGGTGCTAACACGCTAAACTAAGATGGTAACCATGATAAACATTATACCCTCTAAACATCAGCATTCTAGCATTTAGCTCAAAGCACTTCTGTGCCTTAAGAGAGCCTCACAGAGCTGCTAGAATGACTACAAGAACATAGCACTTCCTTCATTGGAATCTTTTTTATGATTAAACATAATCCAGACAGCAAATATGCTTCCTTCAAAACACAGGTAGATTAAATGGTTACTATGAAATAAAAGACCGGGAAAACAGGAATTTGCTGACCTTGTGGGGCATCTTACGAAGTTGTCTCACATGCAGGATCTCCTCCAGACTGCTACCACATATCTACAATATCATTCAGACTGTCAGCATGGACTGGTTGTCACTAGCGTCATTGTCAGTGCAGGGGATGGGAACTTCTTGTAATGTAATTATCATTAATACAAAGTTATGTAGCTAACTTATGAAATAGTCAAAAAAAAGAGAAAATGAGAGTGATGAGGAAAAGAGCAAGCAAGAGACACAAAAACTTAATGTTATTCGGTTAATGAAGTTACATATGAGGTAAAAACAACCATAAAAACATAGGCGATACAGGTTCCCTTCCCAGTTGCCTTGTTTTCCTCATTTTCACAGCTCTTCTGATGTGGAAAAAACACAAATAAAGAGTGTGAAGGTATTTTTCCATCCTGATTAAGTTCCTGATTTGTACTCCTGGACTGGGACTGATGCTAAAATATTCTACAAGTAAAACTAGGTTGGCCCTAACATGATCAACAGCAGATGTTTTTTTTTTACTGCTTCAGGAAACTATCACAACAGGGCTGCTTCTTTCCTGAAAGGTGCGATGCAAATAAGCTTTGATTTGAATGAGTGCAGTCAAACATGCTGTCTCACTGTGTGACACTCAGAGGCAGGAAGTTCACCATGTAGCTGCACAAAACCACATATGATTTTAAAAGCTGATGTCCTGGCTGGCAGAGGAGAAAGAAACACTGATAAATGTGATTAAAAGGGAAGTAAAATGTGAGGAGGAGAAAGTGTGAGAGTGAAAAAGGAAGATATATATCAATAAGATATACAATAGGAACAGCTCTTTAATTATTGAGGTCTGAAAATCTTTTGACTGTAATGAGTTTTTATGAAACCAGAAGAAAGACGTGAGTGGGAGGCAGTCTTGAGAAAGACATTCAGGAAACTGTCAACTTCCTTGTTTGTCAGAAACATGTTGATTTTTCTTCTCTCTGATTCTCTTCTCTTTTCTTCTCTTCTGTCTCCTCTACTGACATCTACTGTACTACATCACACATGCAACATATGTCTTGCACAACAATGCATTTTCGCTGTTTTTCTATCATTGTTCTCTACATACAGTATCTACATTACTCTGCATTTCTTGGTGCATTACTGTCACCTCTAGATCATTGGACAAGTGTGAAAGCTAGTTAGCGACTAGCTTTACCAAACTCCTGTAACGCATCAACACGTTTTTTTATATTTTGTTTTATGCAGATTAACCACTGAGATATAATGTGTTAAATTAGTTTTACTTTTTAGATGTTGGCAGTTGGATTTCGTTACTTTGTGGACAGATGCTGGCGAGCTGTTTTCCCCTGTTTCCAGCCTTTATGCTGAGCAAAGCTAACTGTCTGATGGCTGTAGCTTCAGACAGTTAGCTTAGCTTACTGACTTACTAACTTTTCACACAACTATCACATAGTAATTGCTGCATTTCTTCGTGCATTACAGCCACCTCTAGATCATTGGACCAGTGTGAAAGCTAGTTAGCGACTAGCTTGACCAAACTCCTGTAATGTGTCAACATGTTTTTTTTATACTTTGTTTTTTGCAGATTAACCATTTAGATATAATGTGATAAACTAGTTTTACTTTTTAGATGTTGGTAGGTGGATTTCGTTACTTTGTGGACAGAATTAGGCTAGCTGTTTTCCTGTTTCCAGTCTTTATGCTAAGCTAAGCTAACTGTCTGTAGCTTCATATTAAACACACAGATAAGACAGTGGCATTGACCTTCGTATCTAACTCTCAGCAAGAAAGCAAAAAATCATCAAACTGTTTCTTTAAGAGCAGAGCAGAGGCTTGTCGATTTTAGCAATTTTTAATCTTCGATTTTTAAATTCTTGCTTCTCAAATGCAAAGATTTGCTGCTTTTCTCTGTTTTACATAATTGTAAACTGAAGACGTCACCTTGAGCTATGGAAAATTACAACAGACCTTTGTTGTAATTTTCCTTTAATAAATGGTTGAGTCCTTTTGTAAAGTTGCTTACTTCTATCTCACTTTCAAACCTGTGGCATCATAATTGCACTGCAGGGACCCACGAGGCCTGACATAGGACTGTTTGTGTAGGTTCTCTGTGTGATGATGTACAGCATGTTCTGTGCAGTACCACGGCTCCTTTCATGTATATCACACCTCCAGTGATTTATTGAGAAGCTCCATTCATCCACAACCTAATAATGAAACCTTCCTAGAAATGGGGGATGTTAGATTTTGTGCATGAGCAGCCAGTGTGGGATCGACCAAGTATCTTCATGAACTATAATGAAGCTAATTTTCAGCATTTTTTGAGACTAGAATAGTGGTTTTGGAATTTATATAAACAGGCAGTGTAGCTTTTTAATTAGAAAAGTTAATTAGAGTCACATTACTCTTGAATCCTTCCTCCTCTTTCAGCTTTCTTCCGTTTCCCCTCTTTTTTTTTTTCCCTTCTGAGGTTTCTTCATTGTTCATTTTTCCCTCGGCTCTGCTTTAGTTCACGTCGTTCACTGCTCTGTTCACTTTGGAGCAGGAAGTGTGTTACAGCAGAGCGGAGAGAGAAAAGAGATCATTAGAGTAGAGGAGGAGAGGAGAACAAAAGAGGACGTCGCAGCGTAGCAGAGTGAAAACAAGAGGAGAGAAGTAGAGCAGAAAGAATCAAAAGTGGGATAAAATAGAGCAGAATTTGACAGAACGAAGCATCAGTTACCATCAGTCACTGTGTTATAAATGACCCAGCAAACACTCAGCAGTGGCATTGAAGGATTATTGAGTCATCTGATCATTATTTTCTCGATTGATTGTTTCACATGTGTGTAGATTTGGGTATGGACGATGTGAGGACGTTCAAATGATCTTGTAATTTTAACTCTGCATAATGTTAACTGTAAGATCTCTGCAGAGTTGCCAGGTTTGTATGTTTTCTACAACAAGTGGGTCATTCTGATACCCGACTGATGATCTGGCAACCCTCAACTTCAAACTGCGTTAGGTATTGACGACTAGCTGCAGTTCGACAGTAGTAGAATCTGTAATAAACAGCAGTAAATCTGCAGCTGTTTGTATTTATAGTTTAAACATTTCAAATGTCACAGACTGTCTTCACTGGACAAAACTAACATCAGTTGATATTATAGGTGAATTTCACAAAGAGGGAATTTGATGCTAAAAAGAAAACCTCTCTCGCTGTTCATATGGTCGCCTGACTGTTGTTTTAAGACACAGTTGAAAACATTGTGAACCCGTCCTCTAAGATCGTGTTAACATCAGCTGTCTGTGGTGGTGAAGATGACGCTGAATACATTTTAAAGTAGGTTTGCATGTGTGACTGTCTGGAAATTGTGCTATATATTGAAAATACAGGCGTCACAAAGTGTGCATTTTGTAAACGACACAAATAAATGTCTATTCAGTATGAAAACAAAGCTTCATGTGCAGTAAATAATCTACAGTTTTTATGTTTTTTATAATAAGTCATGTTCGCTGGTTTAGAGCCACAGGTGACGTTTTTAAATGTCTCTTTTTGTCTGATCAACGGTCCAAAATCCAAAGATAATCAGTTTACTGTCATGTATGATACAAAAAAACTTAAAATTCTCACATTTGAAAAGTGGAAACCAGCAAATATTTGGCAATTTTTTCTTAAAAAAATTACTAAAATGATCATTTGATTATCAAAATAGTTGCTGATTAATTTTCCATCCATCAACTAAATGATTAATGGACAAATTGTTACAGCTGTACTGGCATTAAACCTGAAACCATTAGAGACACTCAAGGTTCCAGGTTACATTATGGGAAATGTGGGATGCAGCTTTTTTGGAGCTTGACCCATACTAGATAATAAAAGTCAGCATCTGTTGCTTCAACTTTGACCATTCTTTATACCACTTTTATCAGTTACAGGATCTCACCTGCCGCCTGCTGTTTCAGTACTTTTAAACGTTTTATCAGGTCAAATAAGAAACCGTTTGCTGATTAAAGCTTGTAAATCAAGCACTTTATATGTAAAAGCTTTTGGTCACACTAAATGAGATAAGTTAGTTAACTACAGGGATTTGTTCGATTATAATCACATTCTTGTTTTGATGAGTTTTTGTCGTCTTTTTAGAGTTTGTGCTTATCTTGAATCATCGCCGTTGTTGGCGTGTGAAGCTCTTGGAGATTTTGCAGGTGATGTTGTTTTATACAGATAAAAACAGCTTGATTTGACCTTTTCTTTCTCCTCTCTCAGCGACCTCACTGACCTGTCTGTCTGGTCCTTCCTGAATCACATTTGTTTGTGCGTGAAACTTCCTGAGTCGCTTTGCATCCATGAGTCACGGATGCAAATCAGCATTTCCTTGGTGTTGGTTTTATTATGTGCTGCAGCACAGCTGGACAGATGAACTCAAACAACCTCAAGCAACGGATCAACGAGTCCTCCAAATTAAATGAAAAAGTATGTCGCTTGGTCTGTAGAGTGTCGTTTCTCAATGGGGGGTCCGCAGACCCCTAGTGGTACATGGTGTAGTTGCAAGGGGTCCGTGAAATAATAAAATATATATTTTAAAAAGATCCTATGGCCTTTACAGACATACTGCATTTCCTCAAATAGTGTCCAAGGCCTTTATTTACCTCAACTGCAGAAGGTAACAGGCCTTTATTTCTAATTCTTCTTCTATTTAAGTATTAATGGTCATATATCAAACAGCTGTCTGTTTCAGACGCCAGTCAAACGGACTCTGGTCCACTGGTCTCAGGACTGCAAAGGGTCCAGTACCCAAAAAAGGTTGAGAACCACTGCTCTAGAGCGACACATAGAAGCTTTTCTTTTTCGAATGAACAGTTCATCTAGATGGTAGCGAGGTGTGACTTCACCTGATGGTTTTCACTGGAGCTGGTTTGAATTCCAGAGCTGCGGCTTAATAGTCGGCCCCACCTTTTCTGTTTGGGTTTGGGCCCTGGAAACACGCCAAATGCCAAATACTTTAGCTACATTGTGCTAACACGGCAGGTATCATAATCTAGTAACATTAAACAAAATATTGAGACAATAGTCCGACTCTTTGCGAGTCCCGGAGCCAGGGAGAGGGTTTGTGTCTCTATAACAATGTCACATGACTTCCTCCTTTGCTCCACTTAAATGCAAAAACACAAAACTTTTTGTTACTATACTTCCACTGCAGCTCAACAGGGAAACACAAAGAGGGAATTTGATGCTAAAAGGACTGTAAATGTGTCAGATATCCACTTGATATGACTAACTCAGACTGCTGAAGCTGAATACAAGCTTCACATCAACATTTAAATGACTGTGTGGACACACTGTGTATTTTGGCCTCCATCACTTCCATTGAAAGCACATTTGAAGGATCTTTTAATATCCAGTATGAACAGGAGGAATGATTACAGCAAGGAAAACCTCTTTCACTGTTACTATGGAAACCTGTTGTTTAACACACTTGAAAAACGTGTCCTTTAACGAGGAGTAACATTTCAGTTATTTGGACATTTATTCTTATTGTTTGATGGCAACAGTGAATTCTCTCTGTTTTCATCAGGGCGTCTTTGTGTTTTACCTGCTTGTGAAACTAACCACTATTCTAAATCCTTCATTTCTTCTGAAAGTCAACTACTAAATGCTCCATTTTTATTCTTTTTGTGTGCTGTATATTTTAATACAGTATTTATTTGTCTGTATGTTATTGTGTTGCGTGTACAATGATCTGCTCCAAACAAAATGTCCCTAGTAGGATTAATAAAGTTGTTTTAAACTCCTAAATAAATGGAACTAGATGTGACGTACTGCTCCTTTATTAATAATAATAATAATAATAATAATGATGAACTTCATTTGAATAGCACTTTTTGAAACAGTGTTACAGTGTGCTTCGCAAAAAACAACAAAACAAAATGAAATAGTAAAAATGATTTGTACAATACAAAGTAGAAGTATAGGACATGGGGCATAAAAAACAATTCATACAGAAATGTTTTTAGAAGAGATTTAAAGATAGTGGCTGAATTTCAAGAGGAAACCTGATCAAGAGTTTGGGGGTAAAACTAAAAAACAAGTTCCTGCAGATGAGACTGCAGCTTTATGCAAATATGATCAGTGAGTGGGTGTTCACACCGGCAGCCGTGTGTGTGCTGATATTTGATTATTAAATGTTTCAGCGTCATTCGCTGTACTTTTCTGTTGAAGGGTTCACAGTCCTGCCTCGTCCTGGCACCCGGCGGCCTTTGATAAGTCTGTGGATTGTCCCTTTAGTAAAGCAAATATTCCACCTGCTCATTAGACTGTTGCATCGTGCATTTGAGAATTTTAGTTATGGTAAATAAGGTTAGAAACGGGTTAACTGGCAGGTCATGATTCATGTCTGATGCCACTTCTGCTCTGCAGGAAGTTAACGTAGACGTGACGTAACATGAAGCCGGCGTCACAGGTTCTGCTTTTATTTGTTTTCCACTGAAGTGATGGAGGAGTTCCAGGCTCCTGATACTATTGCCAAATCACAACAACAACGACAATGTTGTCTGAGCTATTCAGTTTACTGTCACGTTTGACACAAAAAAAGCTTCAAATCCTCACATTTGAGAAACTGCAACAAATACATATTTGGCATTTTTGCTTATTCAGTTATCAAAGTTAAGTTTCTGTCGATCAAATAAAAAAAGTAATTGACTAATTGTTGCAGCTCTACTTGCATTAAACCTGAAAAAATTAAAGAGACACTCCAAGTTCCAGATTGCATTATGGGAAATGTAGGATGCAGTGGGGGGTTTTTTGGGGGGGATTTAAAGTCTGAATATTTCAGCGTCTGTTGCTTCAACTTTGACTGCTCTTTATTTTTAATTTGTCTCTCAAATGTCCCTCAACTTTATAGAAATGTAATATTAAAATACCAGTTACAGGATTTCACCTCCAGCTTCAGTAATTTTAGACATTTTAACAGGTAAAAAAGAAATCATTTGCTGGCTAAAGCTTATACATTTTCAGTTTTTGTTGACTCAATGTTTGTTATTGAGGTCGTAGTGGGTGATGGTTTTGCTGCATACGTGATCTTTACGCCTCTACTGCAGGGGTCACGGGTCGGTTTGGACAGTGGAAACGTGTTTCTTTATGCTTTGTTAATTTCTTTTAATTTAATTAAGAATAAAAATGATTTACGACACTGTTTAGTTTTGTATCTGAGGGCAGATGTCATGATGAGATTACTTAAGTTACAGCTTATTTTAATACTCATTTGCCTAAAAATGACTCATACGTGAATATATGCTGTGTTGAGACTTATTTGGTTATCTACACATGATAAACAGCTGCAGCTTTATTTATGGTTGATTAAGTAATTCTGTTGTCTCTACTAGTTCTCTACACTTTCATATTTATGGCCTGTGTGATCATGAAAAAGGGATTAAAAATCGCTTTCTATGTGGTATTAAAAAGTACTTTAAAAGACTTTGTGAACATTGCAGAAACGTTGGATGGAGACATGAACTGATTCATGTTTTATTTTGCTGAAATTAGATTGAAACTTTTAATGGACTGTATGAAAATGATCTTGCTGGTGGGCGAGTTTGAACCTCACGTTTCACTTTGTCAAAGGGTTATTTATGTTTTTGTGTTATTGTGTACCCCAATTTAAAGGTGTTTTTCAGAATTAACTTTTATTATTTATCAGAACAAAACAAAACAACACAAACATCCTCCTCACCGCCCCAATTTAAAGCTTAATATCTTAATGGAACTTGTAATGTTTGGCAAACCTTTATGAACCATGGTGCATGTGAACGTTGTAGTTTTGATGTAACTATTTACTGTTATTGCAAAAGAAGGCTGAAATAAAATATTTAATATAGGAGGAGGGATAAAAGACTAGTAAAACATGCTTCCCTGAAGTAATTTTCACACAGTTCCTAAAACGTTTTAAAGGAAACAAATGTTTAGTGTTACAGTCTGATAAACATCATCATCACAACCCCGTGTGTCTGTTTTCCCAACAGAGAAGGACTACAGCAGCCTCTGTGAGCGGCAGCCGATCGGACGGTTACTGTTCAGGCAGTTCTGTGAGACTCGACCTGAGCTGAGACGCTGCGTCAAGTTCCTGGATGCCGTGGTAAGAAAAGAGAAAGAGAGAGAGAGAAAGTGTTTTTGTTGCAGAGTTTAAGAGCTTTTTTCCACAAAAAACGCCCCTGTGAAGTGTGTGTGTGTGTGTGTGTGTGTGTGTGTGTGTGTGTGTGTGTGTGTGTGTGTGTGGGAATGAAGGAGGGAGGTGGAGGGTCTCAAGGACTTCTGTTTCTTTCTTCCTCCAAATGCTTCTCAATTCCGGGTATTGAAGGGAAGGAGGGGTGTTTGTGTGTGTGTGTGTGTGTGTGTGTGTGTGTGTGTGTGTGTAAGAACTCAAATGAGAGAAACAGGTTTTTTTTCCTACCTCCAAATCAGAAGGAGGGAGGCAGGTGTCACATTAAAACAAAAAAAAAGGGTTGGATGAAGAAGATGGTGAGGATGGACGAGAGGTTGAAGAGGAACGAGTTCTACTAAGTTCTTTTAAAGGACACATATTCTGGATTTTTCTGGATATTTCCAGCTCTATATTTATATTCTGGGGCTCTACTGGAAATTTTTTGCATGATTTCCAGTTAAAAACTCCTTATTTATCTTATACTGGTCCTTTATACAGCCCCTCAGTTCAGCCTCTGTCTGAAACAGGCCGTTTTAGCTCCTGTCTCTTTAAGCTCCGCCTCCCGATGAGCCCACTCTGTTCTGATTGGTCAGCTTCAGGAAGCTTCCTCCGGCTCTGGATTTCACTTCTTTTTCTCCTTCTTTACTCCAAATATAGACTTCTCAAATCCATCCGTACATGTTGGAGCTGATTCAGATTTGAAATATGAGAGTGTCATCACGAGGAGGAAGTAGATGTAATTATGCAAATGTAGCTTTCAGAGTAGGCTGAAGCCCTGGGTTTTGACTTGCAGGGAGCATTTCTACATACATTCACCTCAAGTTTTGGAACGTCGACAATGTTTAACATTATAACAGGATAAAAATAATAGAAAATCACAAAAAGCAGAATATGTCCTCTTTAAAAGGTAGCAAACACATAAAAACAGCAACACACAATAGTTTAGGAAGTTAAGAGGGTCAGAAATGTGCAGCAGGATTTAAAAGATAATTAAAACAGAAAAAGTGCAAAGTTAAGAGTTCAGTTCATGACAAAAAACTGATTTTCACCATCAGCCATAAAGATAGTTTTGTTTTTTTGTGCTTTTTAAGATTTTAAGATACCTGTCTCTGAACATCTTAAACAATAAAATAGGTTGTTTATCCTCTTCTTCACGTTTTACAAAACTGATACAGACTGTATGTGTGATCTAACACTGACAGATCAGGTTAACTTAAGGCGACTAAAATTGACGTTATTATGTGATTTAGATGAAATTGAAGACAATTTAGTCCAATACTTTGGTTTATGACCGAATTTCTCCAAAACTAATGACATTACACTTAAGCCTTAGTGGTTCTTCGTGCTTAGTGCCAACTAGCAAATCTAGCACATTTAGCCCAATTATAGCCTCACAGAGCTGCTGGCAAGGCTGCAGACTCTTGGGACACATTAACACTCATTTTCAAGTGTCTCGTCTCTGGATAAAATTCACATGAAATTTTAGACACTTTCACTTATTTCATTTATAATTTTGTTGAACGTACATAATGAGCTGAAAGTGTGGAGGATAAGCGGCGGGAGAGAGAGTCAGAGCATGAACGACTAATAGAAAGTCTTCATGCTAAGCTCTTTATGTGTTTATGTTGGTCAGATCACAGATCTTCATAAGGTTCGGCTTTACTCCAGTCCAGAAGGTGCTGATGATGCACCTGAATCCTGACAAAAAAAACGCCAGAATAAGAATAACTTTCATGCACTTTAGTTAGAATAACAGTTAGCGAGCTGCTGTCCTCCTCGTCTCAAGCAACATGGAGAACGACGGGTTATTGTAGTGCTTTTTCAGCATAAGTTTGGTGGGCGTTACTGCAGTAACAGACCCTGTAGAGGATGTTTCCACAGAGCTCTTGATGATGTAGTTACAGTTGGGAGTAGGGATGCTAAGGTAAGACATTTGTCGTAGAGCGCTTACTTTGATCTTCAACATTAGATTTTTAGCTTAGATCTTCCCCTTATTTAAGAATTAGTGACGGCGGGCTTCAGGCGTCCTCCGTGTACAGCCGAGTTGCTGCCGAAAAAACAAGCACCGAGACCCGGAGAGACATGAGAGCAGCTGCTCGCTAACAGCTAACGTTACGTTTGTTTACAGCAGAGAGCAGGACGGAGAACAGACGTCTCACTCTGCTACTTTTTGATGCGACACTGTCAGTTTATAATTGTACCGTCCGTCGTCTGACTGATACGCGAAAAGGAAATAAATGGGTTTGTTTCTATAGAAGAAAGCAAAACTATGGTATGAGCAGTGGGCAAGTAATGTAAGCGGTGTACGTCGTCCCATCACTATGTAAGCCTAGTGGGAGGAGTAAACATTATGTACGGAGAGACGGATGCATTTACACCTTTTTAAAATCTGAAATTTCAGTCCGTCTTGAATGCTTCTTGATTTACACTTATCTTGAGTGCAAATGGAGTCTTAGTCTTGTTTTGTCTCTTTGTTAAAGTAGAAAGTAGATCAAATGAAAACTGTTAAACTCCATTAATCTCTATTGTGCTGTGGTGGAGGCAGATCGACTCAACACCAACATTATCTGCATCATGACTGCTAGAGATGAGTGTCTTTTTTATGATTTGTTGAACTGGCCCTTTAAATCTCTGTGTTGTTTTAAAGAGGTGTAGCTGGAAGTAAAAGTGTTGAGTTGTTTCTCATGTTGAACCTTTGATGCAGGAAGTTAAATTATCCTGAAACGCCTTCGACACTCAGAGTCTGGAGGAAGTCGTGTTAATATCTGTTTAATGAAACACAGGAACTCTTGACATCAGGGAGCAAAGGAGAGAGAAACTGCGTCAGCGTGTCGCCCTTTTCTACCTCCCATGTTGTATCCCTGACACACACACACACACACACACACACACACACACTTTCTTTTGACCTCATCTGTCACAGTGAACGGCTCCGCTCACTTGAGGAATGTTTCAGTCTCACGCTGTTGTTTTATTCCCACCCGTGTGTGTGTGTGTGTGTTTCTTATTGATAATGTTTTGCTTTAGTTTGGGTGTACCGTTGATAAGTGATCAATTGTAATTTCCTCCTTCACTGTTATGGACAAACACACACACACACGTTTAGTTAGGTCACTTTTGGGGACATTACATAGACTTACATTAATTTCCTGGAGACTCACCTTAACAGTAACCAAAACCACCACATGCCATAAAACTAAAGCCTCATTTATACTCCCGAGTGGACACATACACAGACAGCTGTGGACGCTACAGACGGGTAGTTGTTCTGTTTATACTACCTTATGGGGTCCCATTGGAGGACGCGTTCCACACATGCGCAGTAGATCGCCATCTACAGGAAGACAGCGTTGTGTCAGCGTGGTCTGGTGCGGACACGTCCACGTGGACACAACAGATTGCAGATACACGGATGTCTGCACAGGGCCTACATATACACCCTCTGATGAAATTTACATCACGTGGACCCTAGCGGATCCTCGCGTATGTGGAAAGTATAATTTTAGCATTACCCTAACCCTAACCACTGACCCAAAAATCAGCTTTTTCCCAAGTGAGGACACGGCTTTTGTCCCCAGTCGGACAAGCCGTCCCCAGTTAACTGGTCTTCAGTCTGAAAGGTATCCGTGAATGCAGCCTATGACAGAAGAAAAACAGAAACCAAAAGGGATAAAAAACTGTCTGCTTCACAAGAAACGTCATATCTCGCCAGTAAAACGCTTTTTTAATTTTATTCTCTGGTTTCTTTAGTCTTCTGTGACAGTAAACTGAATATCTTTGGGTTGTGGACAAAACAAGACATTTTAAGTTGCATCACACTCACGCACCGATGGCGACCCACTCTACCTTCCTGAGCTACAGCCGCCCCCTCGTCAACAAACACAAACCGTAGACGCGCCTGTTAAATTCACTACAAGATATCCAGAGACAGCTGGTCACTGCTGGGGTCAGGTGTATAAAGGATGTGCGCACACAGAAACACACAGATAACCAAACTGCAACGTACACATATACCTATACACACAAATACATAAACACATAACATTCATTAATTCTCCGCCTGTATCCCAACACACATACATGTATCACACACACATAAGTCCGGCTTTATACTGGGTCAGCGAGGCAGTTTGTTTAGTGCTTCCAAAGCGAGCTCTTTCATTTCAGAGTAACGTCACACTTTAAGGGACTGTCGTGACTCTCGACTAACGCAGCTTCTATCATTTTTGACTAAAAATAATGTTGTAAAACCTTGATTTTCATGATTTTACACATTGTGAAAAAACAAAAAAATTGAATCAATCAGTATTGATCTGCTGTCGAGAGGTCAATGAATCCGTCAGTGTGAGAAGTCAGCGAGGTCGTGGTTTGGCCTTCAGTCGTCCAGTAGATACAGCAGCAAACATGCGGAGCAATTATGTTCTCCTCCACCCCACAACTGCTTCCTGTCTCCTCTCTGAGAGCTCTGCGAGAGGACGAGATGGAGAGGAGAAAATGAGATTTGAACCGTCTCTGCTGTCACTTAGCGTTAGTTTACAGGCTCTCGCTGCGAGAGAGAGAGAGAGAGAGAGAGAGAGGGGAGAGGAAGCACTTTGGACTTTTCCAGTCAGTCTCAGTTTACTGCAAGTCATTCAGCGGAGGACGGATGGACGGATGGATGGACGGGCGGGCGGACGAATGGGAGGAGGAGGAGGAGGAGGAGATGGAATCAGCTCATTTGCTGCAGGGTGTGGAGCGGGCCTCCCAAAACTCTTCAATAAAATCCTAAATTGGGTTTTCTGAAGTCAAGGCAATGAGAGGTCTCCAGTGGATTCACAGAGAGCTGCTCGTAATATAATTCAGTATTATTGTTTATCGACTTTCAGTGCAATCATCATATCTTCACGATGATATGATCAGATTGTGTCATTGTCGTCATCAAATTGTCCAAATGAATGATTCCAAGACGACTGACCAAACAAGTAGAGCTGCAACGATACGTCAATGAATCGCTATAACTATTTTGATCATCTTAATCTTAATTTTCTGTTTCCTTTGGTCCTCTATGACAGTAAACTGAATATCTTTGGGTCGTGACGGGACAAAACAAGACATTTGAGGTTGATTTGTTTTTAACCATACCACAAAACTCTGGGTATTTTCTGGGACATAACTCAGTAGCTAGCAGGGCTGGCTGATATAGATAAAAAAATTATCACAATTGTCGTGTTTCTGTTAGATTCGCGAGATAATTTTAGGTGAACTTTTGAAATGTCGCAAAAAGGAAATTGCGAAGTTTCCATCACCTGGTTTGAAGTGAATAAACTAGGTTATGCAACACATAGTTTCATCAGTAGATGGCGGTATAGGCTTAAATAATCCGCCAGTAAACGGAGTAGAAGACGTAGAGGTTGCCAACCAGAAACAAAATAAATAGTTATATTGCCTTGACAAGATAGAAATGGAGAGAGGTCCTCAGGAATTGGTTTCAATTGGGCAAGTTGTCGTTGTTCTTTCATGTCAGCTGGTATCGGCCATGTTTCATGGTATCTGGAGATGTCGGAAGACGCCGAGAGCAGAAACAGCTGATCAGTCATGTGAGTTAAAAGTTCGCTGCGTCATTATTTATTTGACAAATGTGTTTCCGTTACCCATTTTGTGCATAAACTCTTTTTTGACATTTCCAAAATCCACCTCAAGCGAGTGTAAAAACTTTTTTTGTGAAATTGAGGAAGTTTTTTTTTTTTTTGAATTTTGGCGTTTCCATTAAGCTTTTTTAATGCGATACTTCAAAATACGCATAAAAATAGGTCAATGGAAACACGGCTAATAAAAGGTTTCATCTCAGTCGATATGGATAATTATTGATAATTTTTAATGACCTATTTTTAATAAAGACCAGAAGAAAAAAAGGTTAAATTTAACCACCTTATTTGAAACTCACCGTCTGCTCTCATTTTCTCACTAAACGCTGTTGTTGTGTCACATGTCGATGGTGCAACGAAACAACACCCCTGTTCAGTGATTGGCTGTTTGCGTGTCACTAGTAGTATAATCAAAGGATATGATTGGCTGGTTATGAGCCAGGGAGGGGGCACTCTCATGTGCTTTTATGGAGGTTTGCATTTAATGCATTTAACATGAAGTGTCATATTGACAATACATGTCGTTATCGTTTTATCACTCAGGCCTAGTAGTTAGTTTTAAAAAATAGCTAAAAACACATTTGTACAACCTATAATTTTATCAGCTCCCTTCCTTTCTGTAACTCAGCCTCTGTTTTTAATGACCTTTTATTGTTTTATCCACATATCGGCCTTTTATTCTTTCTTTGCTTCTTTGTTTTTATTGATCTTTTATTTGACTTTGTCCTGGTGTTCTGGTGTACATTTGCATGTAAACCACTTTGAGCTGCAGTCTTTGTATGAAACATGGTATAAAAATAAGATTAGATTATTATTTTTAAGAGGTATTAAATTTTGAGCTTTTGAAAATAGTGATTGACACTTTTTGCCATTTTCAGACATTTTATAGACCAAACAACAAATGAATGAATTGAGAAAATAATCAACAAGATTAGTCTAGTTGCAGCTCTACAAACAAGTGTTCATTTTGCACGTGTGAAGAATTTTTACTGCTTCAATTCATAAACTTGTAAGAAGAAACAGTTCAGCTGGGTTCTCCATCAGGGTTTACGTTAGTTAGTCGGCTTTTTGCTGGTATCATGTGTTGTTGTCCAGCAGATGAAAATATCAACGGCCAAAACGTCCGGTGGGAAATATGCTGACTGCCAAATAAATAAATAAATAAACCCATTAATAGCATATTTAATAGCCTAATATTGTGTGATCTATAAGATATGTTGCCAAGACAACTTGAATATAAACTTATATTATGCAAAAGTTTGGTTTTGCCTCTGCTGTTAAGACATTAAGAGATTCACTGAGTGTTTGGTCATGTGACTAAGCGTGATATGACATTCAAAAGCCGGTGCACACTTCAGGAACAGTCCTGTGCTTTGGCTTGACAGCAGTTAACACGACTCTGAAAAGTCTTACTGTTTTCTCTCAGGTAACAAACCAATCAGTCCAGAACTCCACAGTTAAATAACAAGTTATTGGTCAGTAGGAAGTTCAGTTTTCCTCATACGGCCCCGGTGAGAGGCGGGCTCAGGATGGAGCTGCAGCTGCTGGCTGCCCACATGGCTGCATTTAATTAACAGCAGCAAGGCAGTTTGTTTTATTTTATTGTTGTAGCCCATATATGCTTAGTTGGTAAAGTTTGTGAAGATTCTGTTGACTAAAATACGTTTGTGTTTTTGTGTTTTATTGCTATTTAAATGTATGTCCGGTAGTTGTTCTGTATGGCCGGAAAACAAAAAACAATCTAGTGTAAACTCTGAGCTCCGTGAAACCGAGCGGAGCTGCAGAGTCTCTGATAATTCTCTGTAGGTTCATCACTATAAACCACAACCAACACATCACACACTGACAGCTCAGCAAAACAGGTTTTTAAAAAACAGCGTTGATTCACAGTTGGAAACAGGAAGCGAACATCGACCTTCGTGTTAAAGTCTCACGTTTGTTGATCCATCCATCCACCCGACTGACCGCTCTGCTACGTGGACTTGTCTTATTTCCTGCTTTGCTCCCATCATATTTACTGTGACTGCTAGAAGGTGTCGTCACTGGAATGTAAATATATGTTGTTTTGGGGCAAAGTCTCGCTCTGCAGATGTCTAATCATGTCTTTTGATTGACTTTCTATCCAGTTTGCTAAGAACAAATAAACTGCATCCAAAGGTGACTCAGAATCTGGATAACGGAGGGGCAATTTAAGACAGAGCTCTCTTAGCTAATCTGTGTCTGTCTGTGTGTATTTTTATCTGCAGTCGGAGTACGAGGTGACTCCAGATGAGAAGAGGAAGGAGTGCGGTCAGGAACTCATCGACAAATACTTCAACCCAAAGGTAGCTGCTGCTTTCATCGACCTGTCACTTTGTTTTCAGTACATTTACTGTCATAACTTCCGAATCTGAATGTGAATCATCTCCATTTGATGTCAGAGTGATGTCAGAGTGATGTCAGAGTGTCTGTTCTGACGTCACATCACTATTATATTACTGCTGACTTGTTGCCAAATCACTCCATCAGTTTGTAAGCTGATATTCAACCGTCTGGCTTCCATTAATCTCAGTATTTAAACTATGAAGAAACATCCTCAACTTTTCTTTTTTTTCTTTACTAAAACTAAAATCATCAACATATAAACACCTGAAAAGACTTTTACTCAAAATTATTTTCTTATGCTATTAAAGTGCATTTAAAATCTGACATGAGAGAGTTAATCCTTCACTTTAAACACTTATCCTTTACATATTTAACATTATCCTTAATGTTTTAATCTCAATTAGATTTTCTGCAGATGCTTTTGGCATACTTGTTACATAAAAAGAAGAAAATAAAAGAAACGACTGTGTTGGCTGATTATAAGACAACCTCCTCTTTTCCAAAACCTGTTTTTGGAAACAGACATTTTGAAGATGGAAAAGTTTTGAAGCTTTTCTCTCATAAAAGTGAAATAACACCATTAAAGCAGAATCTCACGTACGTAGTATTTTTTATCAGTCTCACACTCACACTCTCTGCTGTCGGGCTCTTAGAAGGAGTCAAAAGAGACGCTTTGACACGTTTTCTCTCGTGATGAATTTATTTTGTCCGTGGCAGAAAAACACACAAGTTACAGGAGCCTTCAGACGCTCCTGCAGGTTAAACTGAGATAACCAAACGCTTTTAATGCTCACTGACTCACTATAAACAGACTGGAAGAAACTTGCTAGCCTTGCAACATTAAGGCTACAAATAACCCATAATGCAACACTCTCACGCCGGTACGCTCTCCATTTAAAAATATCTGATCTTGTGAACACATAAATGTTTATTTTTCTATTTTATTTTTATTAGGGAGGTCATTCACAGTCCAGGTTTGCAAGACATTTGAGTACGTAAATCTCATTTATATATTTACATAATAATATTTAAGTAACTAAAAAAAACAAAAACAAAAAATTGCATTAAACTTTATCTAAATAAAATTTGTCTTCCTTCTATTCGATCTACTGCCAAATTTAGTCACTTTTTATCTGCAGGCCTCAGGCAGGTTGTTGTTAAAAGTTTGACCCCGTTTTTCTTTCTCTTAATTGCGTCTCAGACTGTTTTTCACCTGCGTCTGTCTGAGCGCGTACAAGTCTGAACACGCAGACGTCTGCAGTGTGTCGAGGATAATATCTACCAGCAGCGTCTTAAACCCAGTTCATCCGGCTCTCCTTTGTGAGTTTTTACTGTCAGACTTGAGTCACTGTGTTCACCTGGACTACATGGGTTTTTTTTGTTTTTTTTGCGGTGCAGTCGGAGGACCACGTGCCTGAGGTGGAAGAGGCCATGATGGCTCAGTGCACTGAGAGGCTGCAGCAGGAGGCCTGCAAAGAGCTCTTCAAGGACTGTACCAGGTAAGATCACAGGGTTCCTGGTGGTTTATTCTCTTCTCTTTAACCTCTTTCAGACAGGAGATCTGTAGCATTACTGAGTCAGAGCTGTAAGGTCACGACCTTTGTCTTATTTCTGAGAAGTTGGGGGTTTTATGATATGAAGAGAAGTTTGCATTCATACACATGTTGTTTTGTTTTTTTTGTTTTTAAAGCTGATTTCTAATAATTTAGACAAAAGTAAACCAATTAATTTAGTTAAAAAAAGGTTTAGGTACCAGGTAGCATAGAGAAACAACACACTATAATTTAAAGAGGTAGAAATATACAGAAAATGTATTTGAACAGTTAAATTAACAGAAAAAATGTGAAATTTTGTGATTTTCAAAAAAAAAAAAATCATCATCAACTTTAACATAGTTTGGTTGGTTGGGTTCTGCAGGGAGAATTCCTTTATGTTTTTCATTTTATTGGTTTTTATGCCTAGGACGATGTCGACTTTTAACAAGAAAAAATGTGGTAACACTTTATTTTACAGGTCCCTTTATTTTATACAGATTTCTTGTAAATTTGCAGGTATTTAACAGTTGATTTTTAGGACATTTTACAGAAAGGATGGTGCAATTTGGTACAAATGATAAGAAAAAAACAGAGAGAACAGAAGAATATATATTAGCATATAAAGGTGTTTCCTATAAAGTTTTTAAGAAAGAATCTAATATGCTAATAAGTAGTTTGACACACAAAACTACACACTAAAAATAAAGTAATTTCTCTCTGTTAAAGAAATGTTAAGAGTTTTGCAATTCGACAAATACGTATGAAACCAAATATAATGAGTTTATAATTAACAACTAAACCAACTTAAACCAATCTGTTTTTTCTTATCATTTGTACCAAATTGCACCAACCTTTCTGTGAAATGTCCTAGAAAATAATTGTTAAATACCCGTAAATTAATGAGTTAAACTAGCAGGTTAATTTCAATTCGGTACATCAGAAAATAAAAATAAGTTCTTGATTTAAAAGTGTGTGAAACATAGTGACCACACACACAATATTATAGCACAAGATGCTTCTTTATCATGTTATTTCTACCTGATTGTCATTAATTATGAGCATTATTAGTTGTAACTGGACCTCATATGTCATAAATAATTATTTTTTCTTGAGTGGTTTGTGACACCAGACGAGTTTTTTCCCTCCGTTGATTCATGAAGTGTCACCAAAACTGTCCAATGAAAGAGTCCCCTGTCAGTTGAAGTGACTTCTTGGGTAATTTATAATGAGTCATTGTGACGTTTTCTTGCTTTGGACTAAATGAACTGAACTATAAGTGTAAAACCACACTAATTTCAAACTGTAAATGCTTGATAATATGATGCATGTTCGGTCGATGTGTTGTGGTACATTTAGGGAAACTGCACAAGATGCAGGAAACCCGTAAGTGATGAAAATGACTGACTATGTTTGTGCAAACAAACCAGATTTTATCGATTTCCCGTGAATTAAAACATCCCCTCACACAAAGGGTGTCAGTGTTATCTCTCGTCCCAAAATATCCCAAACATCATCTCTCTCTCTCTCCATGGTTTCTGTTCTCTAAACCAAATCCTGTCATGCAGCTACAATAATGCATTCAAAAACACATGAAAACAAGTGCTGCTGGCCCTGCAGAAATGTGACTGAACACTGACCTGAATGTCTGCTCTGTCTCTGGTGGGGTTTTTTCGCAAGGTCCTCCAGTCTTTTATGTCACAAGGCTCAGGTCCAAGTGAAGTCACTTGCTGAGTCACTGGTGTTGACTTTGACACAGTTTTTTTTTGTCATTTGCTGACGAGTCTGAATTCGTCACATTTGTGACTCAAGTCTGCAAGAACCGGATCCAGGAACTCTCGTACAATATGTTTATAAATGGGATATTATAAAGGATCTCGAAGATAACAGTGTTGTGCTGAAGGTATATCTATATATCGTAGTCTGAGATCAAAATAAATCCTTATTAAATCCAAGGGATCCATAGTGAGGGTGTACGCAGGACGCATAAGGGTGAATTCTGTTAAACAGATTAGTTATTTTTTCCTGCATGCCCATCCTAGTTTTCGCACAAATGCCCCATTAAACCGAAAAGTTCTAGTAAATATGTGACCATAGTAACTAATCCCAGGAACTAAACTGGGAACCAAAAGTTCCCTGTTGTGCATTCCTGTTTGTGAAGAACCAGGTAGATTTAGGTTGTAGATATAACATGACTTTTTCAAAAAGTCAAGTTTGAACAAATACAAACTAACAAGTAATTCATTGGAATGAATTAGAACTCACTGTCTCAGATACAGTTTGCTGTCATCAGCATATACGGCCAGTGATGTCCATCCATCAATGATCAGGGAGAGTGTCTTACTGCTCAGTATAGTCTTTATATTTTCCTGTGTGGTATCATACAGCTGGATCGTGTCAGACGAGTTTGTAGAGTTTACATTACTCCCCTTGTTTGATGCCTCCGCTGCCTCAATTGTGTGGTGAACTAGCTGGTCGTTGTGGAGTAAAGCAACTGCTTTTTACAAAGTCGGCAAACAGCCTTTTTTTTGTTGGTAATTTTGCCCCCAAAACTTTCACATACTGCTTCTTTTCATTTTCTGGTCAAAAAACGTGAAATAGGTCAAGCTGATAGTGAATCTTAAGAACGCCCTCCGCTGGATCACAAGGCAAACTACTTCAAATGGTCTGTTGCGCTTATAGACTGTATTGTATTGTTGTTGTTTGAATTCTAACAGGTCATTATAGTCTGAATATTTAAATTTTCCCCATGTCCCAAAAAAAGTTAAAATTTCACATGAAAAGCGACCGCTCTGATAGATTGTAATATATCCTACACATCATCTTCTGTTGTTAGTGACAGTGTTTGATTTTAGTGACTAACCTTAAACTTCCTTCAAAACCTATACATAAAATACAGATGTACTACTTCTAACACATGTGCAGTAGTAGTAGGAGTTCTAATTTAGAGTGAAAACATGTAAATACAGACAGATACATAACAGACAAGCAGGAAGCTCTGGATCTGAAAAGTGAAGCCAATGCGCAAGTGCCTTAAACCTGCATTCTGTCTAATGGCCAGCAGGAGGCGACTCCACTGGCTTCAAAAAGAAGTCTGATTGTATAGAAGTCTATGAGAAAATGACCCTACTTCTCACTTGATTTATTACCTCAGTAAACACTTTCCTAATGAGTTAATGGTCTCAATCACTACTATCAAGTCTTCTTTAATACAGCATGATGTTCATTTGGGAAATTATGGTCCTATTTAGAGTAAAATAGATGATAAAGCAGCGTATACTTTAGGGCGTGGTTACGTTGTGATTGACAAGTCGCTACTACGGCGACAACGTTGGTTACGTAACATAACCCCAGATTACGAGTATAGATTAGGAGTATAGGCATAGCTGTCACTATTTCAGTGTATTTTCAGTTCATGAAAGTTAATTGTAACATTTTAGTGGCCTAAAAAGTCTTGTTAAGTTTTTCACTAGCTAACATTAGCATTAGCATTAGCAATATCATAGTTAACCATTAACTGTAAATGCACTGTGCTAAACGAGCTAGCAGCCAACGCTAGCATTAGGGTTAGCTCCAGCCTCTCATCCAAATACGGTCACTTCTAGCTCCAAAAAACCAAGATGGCGACGGTCAAAATGCCAAACTTGAGGCTTCAAAACGTTGGCCACCAAACCAATGAGTGACGTCATGGTAGCTGCATCCATTTTTTTTTTTTTTTTACTGTCTGTGATAACAGATGAAGAAATAAAGAATATCTCGGAGCAGGTTCTGGCCTGTGGCATTAGGCTTTACTTTTGTAACACTGGATGTGCTCTCAAGTATTTCCCAAATGAGGAAGTTCAGTTGGTAACGGCTGAGAGCACTCTGCAATTTCTGAACACGCTGGTTGTTTACCAGGGTTGGAAAGTACAGAACAAAATCTACTTAATAACAACAAGAAAAGAAATTACTAATGGTGCGATCAGGATTAAGAAGAGTAAATGATGAAAAAAAACTAAATAGAGATGAACAGCTAAGCACAAAAGGGAAATCAAATCCAATAAAAGTCTGACGTTGTTCATGTTGTTTCTGATGAGGAAGAGTTTCTTTGTCCAACAACACTCACACGTTGAGTAACATCCTCTGATGGCTCTGTTCGTGCTTGTTCTGTAGGCGTGAGGCAGCACAGAGGCCAGTTTGGTTTTCAAGCCACATCAAGTACAAGACATGAGTAATTTACAACACTATCATTTACCGTATGAACACTATGAACCCTGAACTCTGGCAGGCTGTCTGTCTTTATCTGTTAGATACGAAGGTAAAGGAGAAGTCTGATGATATTCTATAGTTTTCTTATTGTAAAATTTTAAATAAATACAAAAAAAATCACTTTTATTAAACTACAACTTCTTGTAGTTTGAGTTCAAAGAGTCTTATTTGAATTCTCATCAATAATAATTAACGTAGATTAAAGTAACTCTATGCTAATCCAAAACAGTCTCAGTACATTTCTTGGGGTCACAATTTGATTCAAAATCAGTTTTGATTAAATAAAACTGCAACCGAAAAGTGTGAGTGTTTTTTTGTTTTTTTAATCATTCAGAAATCAGACTATTCATCTCAGGGCTGACTGGCAATAACATGTTTTAAAATTATTCTTTTATTTCAATAAATTACATGGTCCTTCACAGTTATGACTTTGTTTGTTTGCGATTGTTTCAGTCAGACCTTGATCAAGACTGTTTAATATGTAACTAAATCCTTCCTGTATTATTTAGACGCTCCTAAAGGCAGCATATTGTCAGAGTTAAGCTCCATTCTGAAAGATTATTAAATGCAAAATCAATCCAAATGCTTGCTTTCATTTGAAATGAAGTTGGTTAAATTACTTTTTCCTTTTATCAAAAGTATCACGGTTTGAAACCATCGTGTATCTGACTGACGAGTTGTCCTGTCTTATTCGGTTATGTGGACGTAGTAAACTGTAGTAATCAATCTCCATTCTTCAGTTTTTACAGTTGTTTATTATGATTTTCATAATATATATATATATGTACAGTAAAGTTTTCAAAAAAATGGGAAGATGAGTTGAAACGTTTGACTTTTACAGTTTATTTTATCATTTTTTTAGTCATTATGGCATTTTTGCATTTTGATAATCATAACAGTTGCTAGTTTATCATAGATTTTGAATCCATATTGTTTATAATAATGTATGAAACGACAGTGTGTAATATGTTGGGTGTGGCTCGATGAACCAGGCTGCAACTTTACTATTTTGGTTCATAGTGGAGCCAGATATTTCCCTCAGGAGTTGATGTCGTTTCTCTAATTTTCTCTTTGTTTTTTTTGTTGTTCTTTCTGCAGCCTTTTTATCTCTATTATGTACATCAGCGTATTGTCTTTGCACACAAACACACAAACACACACACACCACTTAAAAGCTCACTCAGGCTCATTTAGAGGCTCAAACTCCACCTCAGCACCAGTAACAGCATGCTCAGAGAGTTGCCTCATTCCTTCCTCTCCCCGGTTGTTCTCATCTCCTCGGGGGTGAAGAACAACACAATCCGTGAACTTTAAGAGTGATATCACTGTTTCATACTCACAGATATGAGTTAGAAATTGCTCACTGGCAAAGTTTCACACTTCAGTTTTTAGCAGGAAAGAGACTTTCAGAACAGGGTGTTGTTGTAGCCTAAAGGTTTTGTTTGTTGTAATTATGGGACGAGTGATGCAGGAGGTGCAGCAGGTAATACTGGTGTTTAGTTAGACCTTAAAATCACAGTAAAGAGCTTTCATACAGGTAGAAACTTGTGTACTGTCCAAAATGTTTCTGCTAAAGTTCAAAAATAGGAAAAATAGAAGGATAACTCCAATAACTCTCGTCCCTGTCAATAGAGTGATGATAAAACAAGACAAAGTACAAACAAGCCAAAGTGGAAAAGAAAGAAAAGAGGTGGGTTGTAAGACCTTTAGTGAGTTGAACCTTCTCAAAGAATTTCTCAGAGCTGCCTGATCTGATGAAAACTCAACATCCTGAGAAACATTTCTTTTTCAAGAGCGTTTCTGGCCCAAAACAGGCAGCAACAGCGATGAGTTTCAGGCATGAAACAACATAAAACAAAATCAAATTTAAACCTGCAGTAACTTGTTTCCAGTATAAACAAGCGGTGAACACAACGCTGACACATCATCACCTTTAAAGTTGATATGTTGAACTGTTGCACCTTGTTATTGTTTTGTGGTCGTGTTAAAACAGCTATAATCAGCTATCAGTGTGTAATGTGTTGGTCGTGGTTGGTCCTTGGCTTTACGGAGCTTTATAGTGAGTTTCAGCTCATTGTTTAGCTGTCTGGCAGCAACTTTACCGTTCTGGTTCACTCTCAGCGCTCTCATAGCGTCGTTTTTGGCTGCAGCAGGCAGCTGTTTTCAGAGAAAAAGCTCTAAAAAGCCGCTGTACACTACCTGCTCAACACCAAATGGCAAACAGACACAGTTAGCTGTAGACTAGCTGGTGAACATAGTGGAGCATTTAGCAGCTAAAGAGCCAGATATTTCCCTCAGGAGTTGGTAGAGAGCAAAAACAGAGCTAAAAGAGAGTGAATATTGGACTTAGATTCACCAGGTGGACAGAAACACGACTCCAAATGAATGATAATGTTGCTCTATGATTAATTTTCTGTCAATTAACCAACAGTTTAACTGACTAATCATGTCAGCTCTCCTCTGTACACATAATTTACTGACTTAAAAAAGGTGGATTTAGTGTGAAGTTACTCTTTAAGGCAAGTAGGGATGCAACTAACAATCGATCATCTACCGTGGCCTCTAAGGACAAAACACATACAAAATCAAATGCACGAACATTAAGGAAATATGATCCAAATCCAAAAAATGCTGCAAATTATAAATAACATAGAAAAGTGAAAACATAAACATTAAGAAAAATCCACTCCAAAAAAAAAAAAAGAAACAGCAAATCCAATCAACAGTCTGAAAAAGAGTGATTATAAATCCTCCCATCATATAACCTGGAACCAGAGAACGTTTGGCCTTTTTTTCTTGACTTAAATTATTGCATGTTCATTTCCAATAAAATTCTGCGGAGTGAAGTGAAATTCAATTAGGGATGCACCGATCTGATACTGATATCGGATATTGGGTCCGAAACTGATTCAAATAGCTGGATCAGGTATCGGTGACGATGGGGCCGATCTCAGCTGGTCTATTATCTAGAAAGGAAGAACCGGGTTGCTGCTGTTGTTCCAGCATTGTGAAGCACAACCCTTAATAGACAGTACAACGTGCACACTAACTTATAACACTATCTGAAGTTGTTTTGGACGCTATCTTTAGTAAATATCAGCTGTCCTGAGAAGCTCGTGTAGCTTTAATAAGACCGGCTATCGTAGCTAATCTTGCTCAGAGAAAACCAGTCGCGTATGGCCTAAAATGTAACGACAGAACACCTCCGCTAATTAAATTCAATGCAACATATAACTTAACAAAATCCCCGACTATGTACTTTATAACCACAGTGGTTACGTCAAAGCAAACGACTAATAAAAGTCGAGTTGCCGTTTGATTATTTAAAAACGGCGAGCAGTTAGCATTAGCTCTGCTCCTCAGGCTCACTTCAGGCGCTTTCGCTGTCACTCCGGCAACGCTGAGTAAAAAATATAAGATCTCGACGTTACTGTCAGTTGCCGTAGAAAGTTGGATTTGTTTAGGTTTCCGTATTTCTGAAGGAGAACCTGCTGCAGTTGGTCAACACCACCGCTCGGTAGGTTCACTTCGCTAAATCCAGAAAATCTTATATTGTTTGCATTTTTGGTTTATTTTAAACAGATTAGCAGCGACACACACGCACACTGTTCAGTGAGTGTATCCTTACAAGCTGTCCTCTTTTCAAAACAGTAATGTTGTGTGTGTGTGTGTGTGTGTGTGTGTGTGTGCATTGCGTGCAGTAATGTTAAATGTTAGCCGATGCATAGAAAATCATTCTAGACTGATTGGATTGCAGTTCAAGAACAATGCTGTCGAATCATTGCAGCTATATGTTAGCAACCTGCATCAGCTGTACAGTTGCTGTCTTGAACACACCCCATTGCTCCTGCAAATGAATGACTCGAATCACTCACTCATGAATTTATGATAATATTATATAATTTTAAACAAATACACATATTTATTTGTTACATTTTGTTTGACAAAGTTAGGAAAGCAGAGTCAAGTCTGATGTTGCCTCACACATAAGAAAAAAAAGATCCCAGTCTCTTCCACACAGTGAGGCATACAGCTTATTAATTAGGCACTGGTATCGGATTGGTGCTTGGTATTGGCCGATACCCAGGTATTGGTATCGGGACTGAAAAAGTCAGATCAGTGCATCCTTAAACTAAATATGCCATTATCCTGTAATCACCACCTGTGGCCGCTGTTCAGCAACAGTTAGTTATCTTTGTTTCTAATCGCAGCATTTTGGCCTGATAATGACCTGCAGATGCTCTTTTTTTGTGTGTGTATTTTCCAGATTGATCCACGACTACCTGAGCGTAGCGCCCTTCGCAGACTACCTCGACAGCATGTACTACAACAGGTTCCTTCAGTGGAAATGGCTGGAGAGGTAACGTTTGATACCATTTCTCTAACTTTCTCTTTGCTTTTTTTTTTTTTTGTTGTTCTTTCTGCAGCCTTTTTATCTCTATTATGTACATCAGCGTATTGTCTTTGCACACAAACACACAAACACACACACACACCACTTAAAAGCTCACTCAGGCTCATTTAGAGGCTCAAACTCCACCTCAGCACCAGTAACAGCATGCTCAGAGAGTTGCCTCATTCCTTCCTCTCCCCGGTTGTTCTCATCTCCTCGGGGGTGAAGAACAACACAATCCGTGAACTTTAAGAGTGATATCACTGTTTCATACTCACAGATATGAGTTAGAAATGGCTCACTGGCAAAGTTTCACACTTCAGTTTTTAGCAGGAAAGAGACTTTCAGAACAGGGTGTTGTTGTAGCCTAAAGGTTTTGTTTATTGTAATTATGGGACAAGTGATGCAAGAGGTGCAGCAGGTAATACTGGTGTTTAATCAGACTTTATAATCACAGCAAAGAGCTTTCATACAGGTAGAAACTTGTGTACTGTCCAAAATGTTTCTGCTAAAGTTCAAAAATAGGAAAAATAGAAGCATAACTCCAATAACCCTGTCAGTAGAGTGATGATAAAAACAAGACAAAGTACAAAAAACAAAGTGGAAAGAAAAGAAAAAAGGACAACAGTAGAGAGAGAAAGAAAAGAGGTGGGTGGTATGACCTTTAGTGAGTTGATTTTTAGCATTTAGCAGCTACAGAGCCAGATATTTCCCTCAGGAGTTGGTAGAGAGCAAAAACAGAGCTAAAAGAGAGTGAATATTGGACTTAGATTCACCAGGTGGACAGAAACACGACTCCAAATGAATGATAATGTTGCTCCGTAACTGCTGGATGTGGAAATAAGCAACTGTTTGCTAACAAGTTCAACATATCAGCTTAAAAACTGATAATATGTCATCAACCAATCTCAATTATTTAACTAATATAAATATAGTGATTGCATGTCAGATAGTCTGCTTTTCAGTTAATGGCACAATGCAAAATATGTTAAAAGTTAACTGGATGTAACATTTCTATAAGTAGCAAAGTAGCTAAAATTGTAAAAAAAAAAAAAAAAAAAAAAAAAGCCTGTTATAATTTTCTAGAGTCCAAGGTGACGTCTTCAAACGTCTTGTTTCATCTGACCAACAGTCCAAAATCCAAAGATATTCACTTTTTTTTTTATTATGTATGACACACAAATGTTTCAAATCATCACATTTTAGAAGCCTCAACCAGCAAATTCCTGGTATTTCTGCTTTTTATTGCAAAACGTGTCTAGCATTGTGTCGGTGCTGTAAGCAAAAAATCCAAACACTGAACCATAAATCAAAAACCTACGGCACAGATATCTTCAGCGGATTCCTGTTAAGTCCTTACGTCAAGCATAAACCCGACTTGACTCTAAAAATATGTTGCCAGACAACATGAGACGTAACTGGGTGGAACTGCCGCAGCTGAAAAGTTGATCCAGTTCCAGTAGATACAGGAATTAACAATCTCAGGTTCCCACAGGTTTTTCTGGGAAACTGGAGCAGACTCTGGTGAAAATTCCTGGGAAATACCAGATATCAGTTCCCTGGTATTCAACTCTAGTCACACTGTTGTCTGATGTAAGTTTTAATTTGTCGGTGGAGATTTGAACCTATAAGCAGAATAATAGTTGTTATGAGTTCTTTCAGGTTTGTTTACAGACAGAGAAAGTTTCATTCGTCTTCCCCGACTCCACATTTCAGACCTCAGTGATGCTGTAAACATACTGGACAACTTTAGAGTGTTTAGGTTTGATTGTTAAGCTCTCAGCTGATACAACGCACATATGGGATCCCTGTTTAGTGACATAAAGATAAAAAGATCCCAGACTGAATCCACAAGGTGATGACAGAAAAGATGCAGCGACGGAAAAAGAGAGAAAGATTTAGAGAAGCAGAAAGACTCAAAGAGACAGAAGATACGTCTGGATGCTTTTTCCTTACAGTGTTTGTTTCTTTTCCTCATTTAAAGCAGAATGAATCCTGTCGTGTGCTGCTTATCATCAGCTTTCCAGAAACTGTAGTAGGTTGATGACCTTGAATGTGTCAGTATCTTAAAGTGGAGTTTTCATGAACTGCAGGGTCACTGAATTCTCTCCATGACGGAGGAGAATTTCTAAGGAAATTACTATGAACTGAAATCCATTTGCAGCTGCAATAATAAAAACAAAGAGATTAAAGGTGGAAACAAAATTAGTCAACTAGAGAATGTTTTTCTGACAGCTTATCAGTTAAGATTTCAAAAATTACACCTCTGATGGGTTATATGTTTACATTTTGAGAGAGAGGAGGCTTGTGGCAACATTTTAAAGGTATGACGTGCGCTTGGAGAGGTGAAACTGTGGGAGTGATCCTCACTCTGCTTGATCACATGACACACTGATGAGGTCTGAAAACTGCTGTTAAAATACTCACTCTGGAAGTGAAGTATAATTCTATACTTCTCTTATTGTATTGCAGAATCTCATGTTTGGAGCCAAACCAACAATGACGTGTAGTATTGTGCACGTATTCAAAGCCTGATATATCTTACTGTTGTCGAAAACGAATAAAAACACGTCTTTATGAAGAGTTTGGTCTCGTTAGTTTGTTTAGAAACGGCTCCAAAGACTAATAACAGCGATCAGTCTGTGGAGAGCAGTTCTAAGGAAGATGAGACAATAAAACTGTCACCAGGAAGGACAAGTTCACTAGTGCAGGTGTTCATTACCAGCTCTGTATGCGGTCCTCATAAATCCATCCACTCATGACCGACTGTAGATAAAATATTACTGTATAGTGGGTCTTACCGTGGAAGGTGAGGGACAGTCTTTGAGCGAGTTATCTCAGGAAACAGCAAGTGAAACTGTGAAAAAACAAAACACTCACTGGCTTCCTCTTGCATAAATGTTCTCTGTGTTCTGTAGCATTGCAAACTACACAGCGGCCTCGTCTCAACAAACCTTTCCCCTAATAAGCAGATGTATGCATGACAACAAATAAAATTGCAACTCTAAAAAGTGTCAATGCATTGACTTCACACTTGTTTTGTTTTTAAAGGGGACATATTCCACACATTTCCAGGTCTATATTTTAAACATATTAAACTTAAAATTTGCCTTTACTTTTGGAGAAACTGTAACAGCAGGTTTTGGTGATTTGCAGGTGAACCTATTAAACTTGGCTGAATACTCTATATTTATATTCTGGGGCTCTACTTGAATATCTTTGCATGATTTCCAGTTAAAAACTCCTTATTTATCTTCTACTGGTCCGTCATGCAGCCCCACGGTTCAGCCTCTGTCTGAAACAGGCCGTTTTAGCTCCTGTCTCTTTAAGGCCCTGCCCCCTGGTGACCCCACTCTGTTCTGATTGGTCAGCTTCAGGAAGCTTCCTCTGGCTCTGGAGGCTACATAAACAAACTATAGTAGCAGGATTTCACTTCTTTATCCCAAAATACTGTACATCCTACGTATTATCATGCTGAAAGTGGACCTTCACGTGAATTACAGGGTTTGTTATAAATGACTTCTAACGTTTCTCTCTGTGTCCAACAGGCAACCTGTGACGAAAAATACATTCCGACAGTACCGAGTTTTAGGGAAAGGAGGTTTTGGTGAGGTGAGTACATTCAGTTTTTTGTTGTTGTTGGTTTTTTTTTTTACTTTATTTTATTGCATCAACTCAACACGATATGGAACAACTCACAATATAAAGGAGATTATCTTGCTGAAAAGTATAAATAGATAATAAAATAAATTAGATGAACTGAAGAAAGAAACAAAATTCAGAGGCACTTCGATTTTATTTTGGAAGATTTGCAATTATTTCCCTTAAATTATCATCAGTCCCGCAAGAGAAGAGTAAAGTCACCAAACAAGACGCAACTCTTAAAACATGCAGTGGATTCAGACACTTTGTGCACTCTTTATTGTGCCGTAGATTTACTTTTAAATGGGTACAATTGTCATTTTTGCCCTTCAATCTACACTCAATAACAGATAATGGTAAAACTGAAATCTCTTATTTACAAAAGTATTCAGATCCTTTGCTGTGACACTCCAGGTTGTGGTCAGATGCATCCTGTTAACATTATGTTCCAGTAACTTTTAACTGTTTGCTACTCAGGATAAAAACTAAACAGTGCTGTTACTTCACTAACTAATACCTGGACGTTTCACTCTCTGTGTAGCTTTCTTGGAGTTTTTATTTCACACATAGCAAAGTAAAAAGGCCAGCTTGTACAGGACTTCTGCATTTACTTGTATTTACTCTCAAAAATTACTTCCATTTATTCTGGTTCACAGAGGTAAACACAGTTTCACTGAGGTCAAAAGGAAACGCTTCACTGACTTCAAAGGCTGAAACTGTGCAGAGAGCTGCAGTGTTTCTAAGTAAATCTTTTCTTTGGCTTCTGAAAAGCAGGACTTGATCATACAGCAGTGTCTAAACCCCGTTACACGCCACTGAATGGTGTCTCTGTGCTACTTATCTATGTGATCAGAAGAGTCTTTTGATTCCAGACTGATCTGATGCCGATAGCTGATTAAATAGACTAGCAGTGGGTCATGAGATAATGAGGGAAACCATAACACACTATCCCATGAAAAATATATATATATTCTAAGCTTGTTGCTGCATGCTATCAGTGATGGATTTTGTTTCAGAGTGACTGACTCAAACCATGTTTATACTGCAGATTAAATGGCTCAACTTGAACTAGAATCTCATCTTTCTAAAGACAGAAGTTCAAAGTTCACCGCCGTCAGTATCCAATTATCTGCCAAATGACGCAAACTGTCCTTACTTGAGAGGAAAAAAGGGCAGATTTTTAGCCTTTAACAGTGCAAACGGACCAACGTTTCCATCAGTCTTTAGTTTAACTGTATATCCTCATTTTTTAGCAGGACATCTCCAAGATAACGTCCGCCATCTTGTTAACGAGTTAAAAGTGGAAGCTGATATTGATGAAAGCCAAAAGTTCAGTTAAGATGGCGTCCAACGTTTTCAAAAAACAAAAAGTTGCAAAAAAAATTGTTCTAGACAAAAAGATTCATAGAAAATATGCAGGTATATTTTAAAACATTATATAAAAGGGGGCTACAGCATAATACAACAAGATACAGGATATACATACAACTAAACCTCATGGGGAATATTTACTAAACTTGTTGCAAATCACCGTCTGGGGCACAAAATTTTGCACTGCTGCAATTTTTTTATTTAACAAAGTATTTACTAAAACTAACTTTACATTAAGCTAAATTTTTAAAAATGCTTTTTTCAAGCAAAAACGACATGTGTCCACAGCAGCAGCTTCAGCTCATTTCTGCAAATATCTCCGTCCACATTAAAACGTCAAAACGGGTAATTCTCCTCCCACCGGGCGTGTGCGGAGGAAAGACGAGCACGTCAGCCACAGAAAAGCGAAGAAGAAACGGTTTACTATTACCATTTCTGCAGCGGCTTCCTGATGTTTTGTTTATTGCGAGCAGATTACAACAGTTTCAGAGAGAGAAAGTTGGTAGATAGCTACGTTTCTTCTTCTTCCTCTTCCAGTGAAACGCCGCGCTACTGCCACCATCATGTGTTGTCAGCGTTTCTACAAAGCTCAGTTTTCCACGTATACACACTGCAACACTAAGCCAACGTTTTCAGATTTACACAAGTTTGCCTGAACGCAGTAATTTATGCCACAGATGTGGAACGAAGGACTAAAAGTCACATCAGTGTGGAGGATTTTGTCCTTAAATCATGTGCGAGTCTCCCTTTTTGATGTGCTGAGGAGCCGCTGTCCCGTTTCTTACCATAGAATTAGGTCATTTACAATCCCCGTCTTGTTTTAGCTCCCAATGCTCTCAGAAATGTGAAGTCACAAGATGATTGGTGATAAAATAGTCTCTGTTTTTATTCAGAGAGTGTATTGTTTTATTAATCCGTCTGTTTGTACGTATGAATGGATATGAAATTCTTTAATCATGTGAACAATGCTCGCTGACATCATGATTTACTTCATTTATTGGCACAAAGACATAATGCTTTAGATGAAGAAACAATTGTCCTGCTGAGATTTAAAAAAAAAAACACACATCACCACAACATATAGAAGTAAACAGAATAAATACATGTTTGTCTTTCCTGTACCTGCCAGGTGTGTGCGTGTCAGGTACGGGCCACAGGGAAGATGTACGCCTGCAAGAAGCTGGAGAAGAAGAGGATAAAGAAGAGGAAAGGAGAGTCCATGGCGCTCAATGAGAAACAGATCCTGGAGAAAGTCAACAGCAGATTTGTAGTAAGCATCTTATTTACAGTTTGTCTGCTGTCGGACGAGGGGAGGACGTTTCTCATCGTTTGTTAACATTAAAACAACAAAAAAAACCCAAAAAGTTCCAGGTAGATGATGCAAATTGGACCCATGACGAATTAAAAAACGAGGCGGCGGCATTTGAAATGCAGTATTAACACACGAGGAAACAACAACAACAGAGTTTTTTTGTTTGTTTTTTATACTGTTGCATGTAAGGCTGCAATGATTAATTGATTCTCTGGTTTTGTTTAGTCCTCTATGACAGTAAACTGAATATCTTTGCTTTGTGGACATTTTAGTTTGCATTTTTGGGAAACAGAGATCAACATTTTTCCTAATTTTCTGGCATTTTATAAACTAAACGACTGACGGTTAATCAAGAAAATAGTAAGTAAGTAAACTTTATTTATAAAGCGCCTTTCAAAACCAGAGGTACAAGGTGCATTACAGTGCAAATAAAAACGAGAGAAAAATAAAATAGAATAACAAATAAAAATTAATAAAAAGTGTAACAACACATAACATCAATAAAAACAATAAAAGCATAATAACTACACAGAAGTCAGATATAACAATAAAACAGTGAGAGCAATACAGAGAGTAATCAGATATTAAGCAATAAAGTGCCGAAACAGGTGAGTTTTTAAGAGCTTTTTAAAACTGTTGACTGCATTTCGTCACAGATCAGCAGACCTCAGTGATCTCACCGGGGTCAGGGGACACAGTAATTCAGATATATAGATTGGGGCCAGTCCATGTAGTGCATTATAGGTAATTAAAAGAATTCTAAAAATCAATTCTACAAGCGATTGGAAGCAAATGTAGGTTGGTCAACACTTATTAGTGTATTAGTGTATTAGTTAACAGTCTGGCTGCCGCATTCTTGACCAACTGGAGGTGAGAAGAACGACTCATCAATCAGTAATGAAAATTGTTGCATGACTCATGACTCGTGATGTTTTGAGTTATACATAATGATGAATAATGAATGACTGAAAAGGAGGAAATAAAGGACTGAAAACTAATAAATCATCTGCTGAGTTAGATGGTTTTTATGTCTCCGTAGCCAGTAACAGCTGATGCTGGAGGCATTACGTCTTCAGGTTGTACGTCTGTCCCATTCTCCTGAACGCAACTCAGGAACGCCATGAGGGAATTTCTTCAAATTTAGCACAAACGACCACTTGGACTCAAGGATGAACTGATTAGAATTTGATGGTCAAACACATTAATTAACTTCTTTTAAATCTCTTCTTAAAACTTTTCTCTTTGTAAAAAGCTTTTGGAAATGTTTGATATATGCGTTTTATTTTCTTTTTATAAAGCACTTTGTAACATTAAGAAAAGTGCTATATAAATAAAGTTTATTATTATTATTATTATTATTATAAAGGACACAGGTCAAGGTCACTTTGACCTTACAAAACGTGTTTTTGGCCAAGAGTTCATACGCTAATTATGACAAAGTTTCACACAAATGTCTAATAGGATAAAATGATGAAGTGATGACATTTTATATCCAAAAGGTCAAAGGTCAACTTCACCGTGACATCATAATGTTCTGGCCATTATTCAACGCCATAACTGAGGAACAGCAGGGGAGATTGTGACCATATTTCACATTAAGTCGGATTCTGAACTGGTGACACTAATCTTGGGTTCCCACCTTGAAACTGTGGTGACTGTTTAGATCTTCTACGCTGCCTGGTTGAAGATGTGTGTGTGTGTGTAACATCCACGTTTTAGTATTTGTAGCTTCTTTGCAGCAACATCCATATCTGAGGCATCGTCTACCGTCATGGCTACAACTCTGTGCTCTCTCAGAATCAGCTTTATCGGCCAAACATGTGATCAAATACAAGGAAAATACACTTTGTTAACATGAAACTATCAGAAAATAACATTTTATTTCTCTCATTCACTCGCTTTGTTTTCTCTACCGCCGCTCCCTCTCTTCATTCACTCACTCGTGCTTGCTCTCTTTCTTTTTCTCTCACTATTTTTTAAAAAGAAATCATGAAGCAGAAACAAAGACTAATTTCAATTTTAACCTTAAGAAATGTCCTCCCCTGGTTCTGATATTGATACTAGAGTACTTCCTTGTTTTATGAATGAAGCTGTGCACACGTTGAAGCAGCTGTGATGTCTGTGAGATGGTTTCAAACGGGAACTTTTTTAGCACCTTCAGAAACTAAATTCAATTCCTTCAGTGGAAGTGCAGGTTTCGTCCTTGAGCTCCTCGAAATGTTCTTGCAGTGGAAACACTTTGCTGTCGACTTCCTGACTTGTTTTTAAAACAAAGCCAGAGAAAAACAGAAGCGACCTGACCTTTATTTCCTGATAGTTTCATGGCCGACTTGTTTGAACAATAGAGAGAGAAAAAGAGAAGAGAGAGTGCAAACGAACTGAAAGCACGAGCAAACGAAGGACTGAATGAAAGAGAGAGAGAGTAATGGTAGAGAGAACTATTTATCTCATTATAAAGATTGTTTCATGGCGGTTATGTTCTAAATCAGAAATAAATAACCATCAAACACTCTGCAGATTGTTTTCGATCCTTTTAATTCCTCTGTATTTCTCCTTTTCATTCATTCATTACATCTATAACTCAAACACCAGAGTCATCAACAGTAAAGAACACCATAAAGACTGTTGTTGTCGTCGTTTCCTCATATGTTAATACTCATTCTTTATACACGTCATCAGTCCAACTTGCATCATAATCTACATGCTTCTTCAGATGCAGTGGAAACACAAACGGGGACTTTTAGTTCCTGTTTTAGTTCCTCTGGTTCCAAAATTCCTGGAACGTTGTTGCCTCCATCCACCTGTTTTTATGCAGATATTTTGGTTTTTACGTAATGAAAAAGGTTAAAAGGAAATGACAGCAATTTCTAGAAAATAAAAATGTCAGATTAATGATGATATTGCAGGAACAACTTCAACTTCTCCTTTTGTTTATTTTCCTGAAGTGCAGTTGCGCAATCTTCTACGAACAAGCAGAAAAAAACCTAAAAAAAAAAAGACAGAAACATTACATAAGTTGATAAAAGTGACACACATAACATTTACATATCTTTAGAGACATGCTTTAGGACAGAACATACATGCATGTGTATCATGTGTACTATAAGCCCTTTGAGGATTTAATCTTTCTGTTAATGCAGCAGTGATACATGACGTGCACCTGCTGACCTCAAACCAGCGGTCCGCAACACGCCCACCAATTATTCCGTCAGCATTACGTAACAGTTTCGGCATCCTGCGCCGAAACCTGCAGGCTGATGTTTGTTTATGGAAACAGATGTGAGTCAAACGGAGCGCTATCGATTAGTCAATCGCTAGAAAATTAATCAGCAACTACTCTGATAATAGAACAATCGTTTTGGTGATTTTGTTTAGCAGAAATGCCAAATATTTGCTTCTTAAATTTGAGGCTTTTGAAGCTTTTCTGCATCATAAATAAATCATAAAATCTTTTATAAACAAAATGATTAATCTATTAATCAAGATAATAATCAGCAGATTCATTGGTAATTTTTTACTTTTCCTATTGATAACAAATCCTACAAAAAAAACCCCAAAGCTATAGGAAATAGTGTATTTGTTGTGGATTATTTTTGGTCTTTTTATGGGAATTGTTGACAATAAGAGAAATGTAGATTATCACCAGATTTATTCCTTAACATTAACATTTTACAAGATGTGATTGTTCCTTTCAGGTGGCTTTTCTTTCCTCCAAAAACAGCCAATCACAGCATTTATGAAGCGAAATGTTGTTTTTTTTTTATATTTCCCTCTGATCTTTCTCTCTTTGTGCGTCAGTCGGACGTGATGTCTGCGACATTAACAACTGCAGTGATTAAAAGACAACAAAGAGGTTTGTTCGGACTCCGGTTTGGTTTGACTCTCTGCCAGATGATCTTCGTTCAGCTTATTTGATTTGGACTCTGGTCAGCTGGCTCGTCGGGGCTCCCAGGCCTGACGAATCCCTCAGGGCTTAACATGGCTTCAATGTCAAAACACACAACTTTATTTAAGAGATCTTAATTTCTTTAAGTTTTGGCAGCAGGTTGTGTTTTTAGTTGTGGGGACGTGCAGGCAACAGCATCAATAAAATCTCAGAAAACAGTTGTAAATGTCCATCATAAGATCCCAGAAACACATAATACATAAAGATTCAATTCACAGAAATATAAAACAGAGAAAAAGGAGCAAATCCTCATATTTGGGAGGCTGGAACCAGACAGTGATTAACATTTTTTTCTTGATAAATGACATTATTGTTGTGAAATATTGACCTGCAGTTTACATCATTAACACATGCCGCTCCTCCTCTGTACGCAGGTGAGTTTAGCGTACGCCTACGAGACGAAGGACGCTCTCTGCCTTGTGTTGACCCTCATGAACGGAGGAGACCTGAAGTTTCATATCTATCACATGGGCGAGGCGGGTTTCGACGAGAAGAGAGCCGTCTTCTACTCTGCAGAGATCTGCTGCGGTCTGGAGGATCTGCACCGAGAACGCATCGTCTACAGGTGAGAGGACGCTCGAACCTCACAGACAGACATGTTCCTCTTCTTTCTCTCGCTCACCGTCACTCTCGTTCTTCGTCACACAGGGACCTGAAACCAGAAAACATCCTGCTGGACGACCACGGTGAGTAGTTTAAAGGGAATGTCCCAACTTTTCCATGAAAGGCAGTTTTACTACTAGTTCCTGCAAAGTCCACAATTCTGCTTCTGTGCAAAAATTTAGGAAGTTTATCTGAAGCTTATATGAGGCTTCAGCCATCTGAGTTTGTCAAATCAAGTGGATATCTTCCAAAGATACAATATTTTAGCATAAAATCCCCTCTTCGTGTTTCCCTGGTTCACTGCAGTGAAAGGTAGTAACACATTTAAAGACAGAAATAATGAATAATAATAATGTTTTTTAATTGACATATTTGATGATAATTGTATTATTTAGTAAAAGTGCAGACTTTATTGTACCGCTTAAATGCAAAATTACTTAAAGCTACTATAATAGATTTTTTTCAAAATACCACAATCTGATCTGTCAGTGTGTAATGTGTTGGTCGTGGCTCATAGTGATGAGCCTACAGAGAATTATCAGAGACTCTGCAGCTCCTCTGGGCTTTACGGAGCTTTAAAGTGATTTTCAGCTTATTGTTTAGCTGTTCAGCTGCAACTTTACTGTTCTGGTTCACTCTCAGCGCTCTCATAGTGTTGTTTTGGCAGCTGTTTTCAGAGAAAAAGCTCTAAAAAGCCACTGTACACTACCTGCTCAGCACCAAATAGCAAACAGACACAGTTAGCTGTAGACTAGCTGGTGAACATAGTGGAACATTTAGCAGCTAAAGAGCCAGATATTTCCCTCAGGAGTTGGTAGAGAGCAAAAACAGAAGCTAAAAGAGAGTGAATATTGGACTTACATTCACCAGGTGGACAGAAACACGACTCATAATGAATGATAATGTTGCTCCGTAACTGCTGGATGTGGAAATAATCAACTGTTTGCTAACAAGTTCAACATATCAGCTTAAAAGCTGATCATGTGTCATATGTGTATGTTGTGTTCACTACTTGTTCCTGCTGAAAACAAGTGGACAAAAACATCAGTTAATGCAGGTTTAATTAAGTTGCAATTTGTAGAACGTAGAACCTTATTAATTGTTATTTATTCATTGTTTACATTATAATAAGTCACTTGTCAATAATTGTCAGACGCATGTATAGTTTTTTAGTCTTCTATGATAGAAAACTGAATATCTTTGGGTTTCGACTGTTGGTCAGACAAAACAAGACATCTGAAGACGTTACTTTAGGCGTCTTTCACAATCTTTCTGATATTTTATAGATCAAAAGATTCATTGATTAATCAAGAAAGTAATCCTTTCTTGCAGCCCAACATAAGGTTTTCAAGGTCCAAGGGTCAAATTGACAGCAAACAATAAACAGTAATATAAAACAAACAGTAAAAAAAACTGTAAACAGTAACAAAATGGCCAAATAACACACTGAACAGTCAAGTATAGTTGTAGCAGCAGATAAATGTTCCAGATAAATATTACATTCTTTACATATTATAATTATGTAGGATGGAAGACTGTAAAGCTTTTCTTCTGGATTTAATACAGAGCTTTGAGATGCTTCTGGCTGTAAAAGAGTCAGGAGTTTGTTTTTGAGATGTTTTTTCTGCTGTGAGCCACCAGAGAGCGCTCTGACTCCAGCTGAACCCAAAAGCTTTCTGCAGAGGAAAATCACCTCTGGCAGCAGGGTGCTGAAGAGTTTTAATAACACACAATAATGAAACCTCATTAAAAAGTGATTAAAATCCCAGAAACATGCAAGGAAGCAATTACTGTTTTGAGCTGATGTGAAGACCAGCCGGTAAAGCCACTTGTTTAGTGAAGATACAGTTGAACAGAACATAGTTTGGCTGGAAATAATAAAAAATATAATCTACAGATTTTTTTTACCTTTAAAACTCTCAGTGCCATAACTTTTCTATAAATCCAAGCAGACAACAACAAGTTTCTCAGGAGAGGTCGTCATCCTCTGTGGTCATGAAGTCGCCTCCACGCAAAAATGTCTTTTCTATTTTTAAGCAGCTGAAAACCCATCAGCCCGTTCAGACAGGCGTTTGGGTAGTATGTGGTATTTTATATTTTAATTTGTCTATTTTGTCCGCTCTCCTTGTATATTTTATCTGGTGTCTTTGTTTTTATTTGTTTTGATTGTATTTGATTTTGTTTTCTGGTGTCTGTGAAAGGTGCTGTATAAATATACTTTGCTTGCTTTTTGTTCCTTCACTGTGATCTTCAGTTTTTTATCTTTCCTGCTTTGTTTCATTTGTTTCATTTGTTTCATTTCTCTCTTCTCTTTTTTTTTTTATTGACTAAAGAGAATATGAAAATATCTCCTCGTTTAAAACAAATCTGCTGAAAATACAGATAAATGGTTGTGATAAGAACCAGAACTGATAAGTAGAATTAGACTTGAAAACTTTAAGATCCCCTCCAGACATGTATTAAGACATATAAAAATAATCTGCTTGGAACATTGATGTGTGTCTGATATGGTTTAATTGCCTCTTTAAAACCCTTAAAATGGCATCTACTCACTAAAAACCCAGAATCTATGAATATATAAAAATATTGTTCATTTCAAAAGTTTAACTATTTCACAGAAGATGTCTCCTCCTCCACTGTAAAGTTCCTTCTCAGTGTTTGTGCGCTGAAGGCTTCAAGTTTTCACTCAACACGTGTGTAAGTTGAATACCGGACCGGGATTGGCTCCAAACTAGTTGTGATGTCACAAATCGTGGTTGTAGGTACAAACCTTATACTCAGATTTTCAGTGAGCTCAGAGCAACTTTCCTCATCGAACATCCAATTAAAGGAACAATAAGAGAGAAAAAAACAACACATTTTTGAGTGGAAGTGGACTTTATTGACAGCCGACCTTACTGGTTAGATGCTGATAGTGAAAAAATGTGAAAGATTCTTTGCTTTTTCTTACATCTTAGAGACATTTTTTGTATGTGTTTGCGTCCTTAGGCCACATCAGGATATCAGATCTGGGTTTAGCAGTTCATGTACCGGAAGGACAGACCATCAAGGGCCGTGTGGGAACGGTAGGATACATGGGTAAGTGACCTCTGACCTTTATCAACAACAGTTAACTCTCAGCTGCGGTGGGAGTTTGATCTTTCATTTGGATAAGTGGGAGAAACATCACGCTTCAACATTGCTTTGAAGGTTTTAGATTCTGTTTTTAAAATCATCCTCAGCTCAAAAACACTCACCCGTCTCCTCTCCTCTCCTCTCCTCCAGCTCCGGAGGTGGTGAAAAACGAGCGCTACACCTTCAGCCCCGACTGGTGGGCGCTGGGCTGCTTGCTTTATGAGATGATCGAGGGTCAGTCGCCCTTCCAGCAGAGGAAGAAGAAGATCAAGAGGGAGGAAGTGGAGCAGCTGGTGAAGGAGGTGAAGGAGGAATATTCCAGCGTGTTCTCCGAGGACGCCAAGGCCCTCTGTAAAATGGTGAGTGGATATACGAGCTGTTTTTTTACTCTTTTTTTTTTGTCCTGACAAGTACATTTGTCTCGCACTTGTTTTGCTCTGTAGCTCCCATCTGCTCAAACTGCGTATTTTAACATATTCCAATGATTTATCTCAGTGTTTAAAGGGACTTACTGTATAAAAATGTTGGCTGGCTGTGGACGCACCCTCAGCAAGGAAACATGCAGAGCGTTCTCCTCTAGTTCAGTTTTGGAGGTTGAAGCAACAAGCAACCCCCCTTTTTGTGTTATATAAATGCACCTGAACACCTGCTTTTTCTTCTTTCTTGTGTCTTCTGCATCTCCTGTTGTTTTTAACGATTTTTAACCCCCCAGCTGCTGGCCAAAGATCCTGCAGAGAGGCTGGGCTGTCAGGGAGGTGGAGCCTCAGAGGTCAAAGCCCATCCCATCTTCCGCTCCATCAACTTCAAACGCCTGGAGGCCGGCATGCTGGAGGCGCCTTTCATCCCTGATGTAAGTCCACATGATATGATCTCAGACATCAAGTTCACAAAAACTGATCTCAGGAAACTTTGTACTGCAGAAAAACTGGAAACTTGGTGAGAAAATAACACAGAAAAAAAGCAGAAACATAAATCTTAATCAACTACAGATTTTTTTATCAGCGATGACAAGACTGATATCAGTTTCATCTCTGTGTACTGAGACATGTCCAGGATGTCATTGTCCAAGCTTAGCACAAAGACTGGAAACAGAAATAGAAATTGCTAGCCTAGCTCCATCAAAAGAGAAGAAAATACACCTTCCAAAAACTCTGAAGCTGTTTTATTTACATGTTTTATCTTGTTTATTTAACGTGTAGAAGTAGAGAACGAGACACTGTGGTTTAAAAATAAGTTAACTTATGTATTGAGGCTTTGAGCCTATTTTACAGCAAACATTTTGACTTGTCATCAAAGTACAGGTGTAACTTATAGCATCAATGGTAGCACAGGTGTAGATAATAACATTAGCGTTAGCACAGGTGTAGATAATAACATTAGCGTTAGCACAGGTGTAGATAATAACATCAATGATAGCACAGGTGTAGCTAATAACATCAATGATAGCACAGGTGTAGCTAATAACATTAGCGTTAGCACAGGTGTAGATAATAACATCAATGATAGCACAGGTGTAGCTAATAACATTAATGCTAGCACAGGTGTAGATAATAACATGAATACTAGCACAGGTGTAGCTAATAACATTAATGCTAGCACAGGTGTAGCTAATAACATCAATGATAGCACAGGTGTAGCTAATAACATCAGAGCTAGCACAGGTGTAGCTAATAACATTAGCGTTAGCACAGGTGTAGATAATAACATGAATACTAGCACAGGTGTAGCTAATAACAATAATGCTAGCACAGGTGTAGCTAATAACATCAATGCTAGCACAGGTGTAGCTAATAACATCAGAGCTAGCACAGGTGTAGCTAATAACATTAGCGTTAGCACAGGTGTAGATAATAACATGAATACTAGCACAGGTGTAGCTAATAACATCAATGATAGCACAGGTGTAGCTAATAACATCAATGATAGCACAGGTGTAGCTAATAACATCAGAGCTAGCACAGGTGTAGCTAATAACATTAATGCTAGCACAGGTGTAGCTAATAACATTAATGATACATCTGAATCCAAATCTTCTCATCTCTATTCCAGCGAAAAAGCAAACAAAATGTCAGAGTGCTTCACAGGAAGAGGAAATAATTAATCAGATTAATAATAATGTTACTGAGGTTCATTATGTGGAACATGCATAATTAACCTGCACAGTCTCAGTCTAGGAAGGATTCCCCTCAGTGTAACTACGTAGCTGCAGAGGAAGTTTAAATCTGTATCTATACAAATAGAAGTTTTGTTTGAGGGGGTTTTCCTCAGAGACACTCTTGTTGTAAAGTCTCTTCTTCGAGTGTTTGCTAAGCAGCAGAAACATAAACATGCTGAAATCGTGGTTTGTGTGTTTGTGTGTTGCAGCCGCAGGCCATCTACTGTAAAGACGTGCTGGACATCGAGCAGTTCTCCACAGTGAAAGGAGTAGAGCTGGAGCCGAAAGACGAGTCTTTCTACAGCAAAGTGTCCACAGGCAGCGTCTCCATTCCCTGGCAGAACGAGGTGAGAAACACGGATTCATGAACACATGAACACATACTGTATACATGTAAGAATAAACTGTTGGAGCTGCAACGATCCTCAACTCTTTTGATAATCGACTTATCGTTTTAGTTTTTTTTTTTTTTTTTTTTAAGCAGAAAATACCAAATATTTTCAGGTTGCAGCTCCTCAAATTTGAGGATTTTAAGCTTTTTCTGTCATAGTAAACTGACAGTTTACTGACAGTAAACAATGAAATCCTTGAATTTTTATCATAATAATCTTTATTTAAAACCCCAGTTACAAATATGTCACATATTGAAGCAAATTAAAGTATAAAATCATTATATTTAAGACAAATAAAACCAATTCTAGTGTAAGATAAGCAAGAGAAAATGTAAAAGAAATAAAAACTGAAATAAAGTACAGTTCACAGAAAATAAAAGCTTTTGAAATTGACTTTTGATCAGACAAAACAAGACATTTGAAGACGTCACAGTGGGCTCTTTTTCTGATGTCTTATAGACAAAACTGTAATCAATTAATTGATAATGAAAATAAGTTGCATTAGTTGCAGCTCGAGTCGCTTCTGCTCACTTTGAAATCCATTAAGACCAAAGACACCAACCAGCAGACATTATTCAGATAAAAAGTGTGTTTACAGCCTATAAACCATTTAAAGTCCAATTAAAATCACATTTTAATCCTTTTTGCGATCAAAATTTATCTTTTTAAAATGTATTAATACTTTTTTTTTTCTACATCATGCAAATATTTCACTCTCGCACAGAAGCAGACATTAACTTTTTAAATCACTTCTCAAACAAAAATGGCCTTAATTTAATTCAATTCTGCACAGTTTTATTTCCAACATGTCTGAATCTGTTTTATTACTACTGTTGTTTTTATTTTTGATTTAATCTTAAATTAGGGATATTTTATTCAGTTTTATTTTATTTTAATTGTCTTATTTTACTGCCTAATTGTAATACTTAAATGTTTTAACTATGTAAATCACTTTGTAATGTTGTTTTGAGAAGTGCTGTATAAATAAAGTTTATTATTATTATTGTTATTTGGAGATTGAAGTCTCTTTCTGTGTGACTGAAGTTTGGTCTTTTCTCCTGCAGATGATCGAGACGGAGTGTTTCACCGAGCTGAATGTTTTCTACCAGGACGGGACGGTTCCTCCTGACCTGGACTGGAGAGGACAACCGTCTCCTCCCCCCAAACAGGGACTCCTGCAGCGGCTGTTCGGCAGACAGGTTGGTGGAGTCAGTCTCACCCTCATCTTCACAAACATTATCATCCTGTTACTGTGCTACATCTGTAATTAGGGCCTGAGCCCCAAAAGGGCGAAGACCCTATTGTATTTCGTGTGTTTGTTTGTTTCTTTCTTCTTTATTATTCCACCACTTCAACCCTTAATTTGACCCCAAAATGCCAAAATGTGCTCTATAGCGTCACCTATGTATCTAATATGGCTCCATTCCCGTAGGAATGTCGTAGATAGCTCAAACCAAAACTCAGTTATTCGTCTCATCAAGACCTACAAATCATATGCTGACACCCCTGACCTAAATCCAACAGGAAGTCCGCAATATGCCCATCAAAGTATGACTTTGCACCAATTTTGGACCTCCTCCTAGGGTGTTAATGGTATCGGCCTCAAACTTTAATATATGACTTATCACAATGTGCTGAACAAAAGTTATTAAAAACTTTGTAATAACTCGAACGGTTTGGATATTATAAGCCCTGAAAGTTGCAGTGCCACATCGCACTTTACAATGTAAACCAATGGGGAGGCAATCTCTGGGTATGGACTTTGTACCAAACTGAGGCGTCTGACGTCTAAACTATAAGTCTGACCACTTTCAAACCTGTATCAATGGATTCGCGACAAAAATTCCTAACAAAATGTGATTTTTAATGTGAGATTTGGCCAAAGTCATGGGATTTATGAAGATATTTCCACTAGAAGAGTACTCTGAAATCCTTCTCTCCAGCTGAGAGGGAGAGGGAGGGAAGAAAGTGGGGGGATGGGCGTCACGGTTAAATGCAGCTCATTTTTGAAGGATACATCAGAAAGGCCTATATACATACAGTACATTATATACAAACTTTGTATGGAGTTTGGTATTATTATCATTTATTTTACAATAATTATGAGTCTTATATGTATAATTCAGTAGTGGGGATGACCTATAAGGAAAAAATGGAGTGAGAGTGAAAGTACAGTGATAAAGTGCTGCAGAGGTGCGAAGGCCCGTTCAACGCTGCTTGCAGCTTTAATTTAATTTATTTTTGTGGAAAAATCATACCCGACACAAATTTTTCTATATTTTTCATGTTGGTGGGGCTCTTTAAATAAATATCTGCACAGAGGTCAACAGTAGGGAGAACAGAGTCTGAACTAATCCCAGTCTGTGCTTCTCCTGCAAATATTGTTTTTAACCTTGAAAACAAACTTTTTAATAATAACTCTCATAGCTAAACGTTACAGATGACTATATCCCAAGAATAAAATTTACTGTGTGGACAGCAAACAACTCACAAAAACAGAACAAGATAAACACACACAAAATACAACAAAAATCATAAATATTAATTAAACCTGCCATTAAACCTCTATTAATTTATTTTTTGGGCTATTTGCTGACAGTGCTACAAGCTGTAAACACAACATTGATATAATCAACTTACAAAGCAAACATCCAGCAGACACAGAGAGTCATTAGTTTACTCTTTTTAGCTCTATTTTTGGTCACCACCAACTCCTGAGAGCAATATTTTGCTCTTTAGCTGCCAGGGGGGAGTTTCGGGGAGTTTTTTCTCTGAAAAAAACATCCTGCGTCTGAGAATGACGCTGATGCCTTCAATGACTCTTCTGTTCTGTTCAGTTTGCGTCGTCCGATCTCATATTTTGGATCTGATTCAGCTCCAACATGTACGTATTTGAAAAGTTTATAGTCTGAGTAAAGAAGGAGAAAAAGAAGTGAAATCCTGCTCCTATAGTTTGTTTACGTAGCCTCTGGAGCCGGAGGAAGCTTCCTGAAGCTGACCAATCAGAACAGAGTGGGCTCATCAGGAGGCGGGGCCTTAAAGAGACAGGAGCTAAAACGGCCTGTTTCAGACAGAGGCTGAACTGAGGGGCTGCATAAAGGACCAGTAGAAGATAAATAAGGAGTTTATAACTGTAAATCATGCAAAAATATTCCAGTAGAGCCCCAGAATATAAATATAGAGCTGGAAATGTGCAGAATATATCACCTTTAATGGGTTGTATGAACAGGAGGAAAGTTATTGTTGGGTTTTCCTTTAAAGAATCTATTGTATGTTTGCGTCAATCAAGGAGTGAAACTGAAACGTTAACAGTGACTCTTTGTCTCCTTCTACAGGACTGCTGTGGTAACTGCAGCGACAGCGACGAGGAGCCCACCAGGCTGTGACACACACATACACACACACACAGTCACACACACACACACACACACAGGATCTCATTTGTTTACAACTTTTGCACATTTGTATTTTTAAAATAGTACTATCTCTAAATGTCAGAATGTATATTTTCAGCATAGCCATAATGTTTAATGTTATTTAAAAGAAAAGTGTGAAATATCGGACGCGTTCCAAACCAGGAGACGGGGACGGACAGAAAATGAGTAGATTTTTTTTTTTTTGTTGTTGTTGTTGTGTTTATTTTACTTTTGTTGTCCAGGGAAGGCTTTGCTTTCACTTTTCGTCCATTGTTACTGAAGCGGGAGCTGCTGCGAGCATCTCCGCCGGAACAATCGCCTGCTGTAAAAGTGCCTTGCTCGAGGGCACCGTGACAGTGGTTAAGGGAGGACTGAGCGTTCCGCCATCTCTTTACCCACTTTGTCCAGGGAATCAAACCAGTGACTTTCAGCTCATGACCTCTTTTCTTCTTCCACCATCCATTCTGCTGTGACCAACTTCACTCCTTTTTTCAGCTCTTTTAATTCTTTTAACAGTGTAGTTTTGGTTTTGTTTGCTCAGACACAATGAAGCTGTCGACATCTGCTGATATTTTTATATTAATAACAATTATTTTTTATTTCTTCGTCATGGATTTCATGAGACAATCGACTGATTACGTCCGAGCGGCTCCAGTTACTCTTGTCAGTTCGGGGATGTGACTGTTAAGATTTTCTGAGACTGAAAGAAAATTAATCCAGAAACTTTTAAGCTCTGATTATAAGTTGTAAGTATTTTTGTTAGCCATATTTCAGACAATGACACAACAAGAAAATGACAATTAATATCAATAAAACAGTTAGAATTTAGATTTAGAAAAGGTTTTGCTCCTTGAAGGACTGTTAAAAGAAACAGATTCTGCTGAGAGAGTTAATCCCACTTAAACAAACACTTAAAATCTGAACATAAAACCTTTAAAATATCAAAACTACAGCACATAAGGAGGAAGCTGTGAGAGTACAGACTGACATTTGTGTCTCCATAGTTGCTGAATTCACTCAAAAGTGACCCAGAAAAATGAAAAATTCACTCTGCAGATTGTAAAATCAGTTTCCCACCGGCCTTTAGCGACACACGTGACCGAATTTTAAACTCTGTGATTGGCTGTTTCTTGCTGAAATGCATCTTGGGAGCTGTAGTTAACATCTTAACATCCACAGTCTTGTATCTTCGATTTTTTACTAAAGAACCAGATATTTTCTAACACAGTTGTTCATCTTTTGTCCTGATGAGTTTTTAGCGTTATCTATGGGGGGGGGGGGGGGGGGAATTAATGGACTAGAACCAGAGACTCCAGAAATATTTCCTCCCACGATGCAGGTATGATAACGATGCTCTACCTGAACTTAATTTGAGGGGACAAAGTGCTAACAAAATGCGACAACATTAAAGCTGGAGTGTGGAACTTTTACATATAAATGAACGTTTGTTACATTCAAGCCAAACGAGTTCACACAATGCTGATTAAGCCGATCACCGTTTTACATCAACTAGCAACGATTGGTTTGCCAGAGCTGAAGGGCGCCATCAGTTAACTTGAGGGATAAAATAATTTAATCACGTGGCTCCTCAAGACTTTCCAAATGTTATTGGACCAAACAGATCAAATTCTAACAGTTAAACGAGTCATTTTACAGGGGTTGTGTGATGCCGAAAACAATTTATCCACTGTTTTAATGCCGCAACGGTAGCGACGGGGACCTGGAGTTACAACCAGGTAACTACTATTCACTCTCACTGCCAGAAGGGGGAGACAAAGGTTCTGCACTGCAGGTTTAATTAAAGGTCACAAATTATCCTAAAATTTACCCCCATTACCTGCTGGGATTTAGCTGCTGGGAGCAACACATTTGTGCAAGAAAACTGCTAGCCTACTGGTTAAGATGCATGCAACATAACCGCAACGTCTGCGGTTTAACTCCAGCAGTGGACCTTCGTTGCACGCCTCCTCTTCCCTCGTTTGGGCTCCCAATGCCCCCAAAATATACTTACATTCATTACAAAATGGTGGAACTGATTATTGTCGTAACAATGCAGAAAAAAAAAATAGTTTAGTCCATCCAGATCTTTCACAAGCTGCGTTAAAGTCACGTTGAAGCACCGGCGAGAGTAACTGAAGCTTTTGTGGGTCAAATCCTGCGTCAGACAGAGACTGAAGCTGGAAAACTGGTCAGCTGGTTCTGTTGCAGTCAACAGCTTCCTCAAAGAAAAATGGCCTCTGATTTTAAGCTATTAAAGTGAAATACCTCTGAATGTACAAGTCGCTGTCATGTTCTTTCTGTGGTTTTGTTTTCGGACAAAGTAGAATGATATTTGAAACAAGACACCAAAGTCTCATCAGGTTGTGAAAATCTGTTATCCAGAGTTTGTCCCTGCTGTTAAATATGATTTTAATCACTCCTGATGTTGAGAATAACAATAATGGACTGAATAATAAGTGTAACTGTCTCACAGTGTTTAAATGTCCCAACATTTCTCCATCAAGTTTAGACATTTTTGTTTTGTTTGTTATTTTGCTTTTATTGAATCTGTCCTCAAAAAATGAACCAAATAGTGAAGTTTCAGCTCATTTTCTTAAACAAATAAGCTTAAAAAAAAAACATTTTAAAGGTTCAGTTTCTTCCAATTTTCTCACTTCTCCTAAGCGATATCAAGCCATGCAGATTTTACTCAAGCTTGAGTTTATACAGGGACTATTTTCTTCGTTAGACAGTAATTCCGAAAAAAAAAAAAAACTGTCGGGTCTTTCTCAGTTTGCGTTGTTGTCAGTTCTTGTGGTCTAAATGTCGGCCCGTTTTTATTGAGGATGTTTTGTGGAGTCGACTTGTGTGAACTTGGGCCAGAAACTGTTTGGGTTGCTTTCACAACTAACCTGTTTGGTTTAAACCGACTCTGATGCATTTTCCCATTTAATTTGGTTAATTTATGCTGCTGTGAAAGCTGTCAGTCGAACTCTGGTGTGAACTTAACAACCGGACTGATTGATTTAAGCTTGAGTTCAAAAGCTACACTACTGTTAAATTTGTTAAATGGTCAAGGAAGTGATCTTACAAGCAGTGTAGCCTAAATATATATATTTTATTTTTATTTTATTTCACCTTTTTTTATCCAGAAAAACCTCATTGTGATGCTTTTCCTGGCCAAGACAACTCTGCAGTTCAAATAATGAATGAAATTTCTTATACAGTCATATAAAATATTACATCCTGAAGAGGAAAATATCTTAGAAGAGCCCAGCAGCTGTCTAGATAAAAATAAATTAAATAAAATGAATAAGACTAATCTGAAACGATGCAATGAGACTAAAACATCTAAAATTACCCCCCCCCCCAAAAAAAACATCGAGTGTCTGGATTAACTGAACTGAACTACAGGACAGGTGTGAAAGCAACCGTAGATTTCAAATATGTGGTCGATTTATCAGAATAAGAATGTTTTTGTTGATGTTATGACCTGTTAAATGTCATTTTTTCAAAGCTGTGAGGACAACAAATGACTCTAAAAATGTGCACGAATCAAACCAAAACGATCTCGTCATGGCTGGAGACCGTTAGAGGAAGGAGAGAAAATATACAGTTTGGTTTTGTGTAATTTGAGTGAATTTACCCTTTAATACAGAACTTAACCTTTATGATGTTTACTTCAAAACTGGTTTATTTTCAAAGATAATTAATCCAACTGTCTGGTTTTTATTAATTCATTGTCAAAAAAGGGTTTTGATGTTCATGCAGAGATGATTCATTGTTCAGGTTTCTTTGTATAAATCAGCTTTTTCTTCAAGTGTGTTTTTTTTTTTTTTTTTTTTTTAAAAGTGATTTATCGATAAACCAAACCAGTTCATCCACAGAAGATCAAAGATGACAAAGTCCTTCCCACCCATGGTGCCTTTTCAGTGTGTGAAGTACTCCTCTCGCCTCTTTTTTTTTTTTTTAAATATGCTGTAAGTGGAAAGTCTGCTGCCTCCTGTCTGTGGTTCCTTGTGTGTTCGTCGTCGTCGTCATAAAACAACAAAACAAAAAAAAACATCACTGTGGATTCTCTCTCTCTCTGTTGAAAACGAGGACGATGAGACTGAAAGAACAGTGGCACGGGAGCTCCGACTCTCCCGTCCCCGACCTCTGACCTCTGGACTCTCTGCAGTGATTTTATAAAGACTGAGAGGTCGGATGGGGGGAAAGTTTTTGGGGGGAAGTCAGAAGAACTCGCTAACGTTTTCCATGGACGTTTCAATCAGGACTAAACTGCTGTGCTGTGTCTCTCTGCTGTCAGATAACCTCTGTGGTAAATGTTTCCAATACTGTCTTAAAGGATAATCCCAGTTTATTACAACTGGGGTCTCATTTTCACAACCGTGATCATCGTTTTCTTTGAGTAAAATATGAACGCTGTACTAAACGCTGAGATCTGAGAACATGTGGAAAAGTTAAAACATGTTTTGTTTTTTCACATTCTGTATTTTATGGGGTTGTTTTTGTTTTTTTTTTGTCTGTGAACATTTGAATCAAAATCTGATGAGAGTTGTTGGGTTGTTTTCATTTGTTGCCACGTCCCTGTCAATAAAAATCTGATCAAAACAAACCCACAAAGTCCCGATAAAGCAGATTAGTCGACCTTTTAAAAGTTAAAGACACCGTGTGGCCACTAGTAGCGCTGTGGAGCAATGATTTTAAAACTGGGGCCCTCTTTTGTTTGTTTGTTTGTTTGTGTATTGAGAATGTACATGATGGGCAAACATAGATATAAACAATAATTGAAATGATTGTACAAGATGCTTTGTGTGTGAGAGAATGTAAACAACTTGTTTTGTTTACTAAAAAAAAAAACCCTCATAAGGTGCCTTTAAACCTTTAATGATTAAGAAATAAGGACGTTTTCACAACTTTAACTTTGATTGTTGCTTATTTAGTCTTGAATATTTAATGTTGTAGAGAAATAATTAAGATTTGATTAAGTTTTAAGAGGCTTTAAACAAACACATGGGTTAGTTAAACTTTAAAAAACTACAGTTTATACTTCCTGCTTCAACTCTAATCCAATCTGACTGGAAACTCAGGACTTGAAGACAGTTACTTACAAAAATAGCAACAGAAAAACGTCAACAAGTGAAGATGAGGTCGATGCAGCTACAAGTTTATGTAATGCTGATTTTCTGAAATAAAATCTCTTAAATTGACGTATTTTTTCAATTGAGCGGACAGATGTTCACTGTTCACTGCTGAAAATGACTCACTACTAATTATTTAGGACAAAACAACAACAAGAAAACTGGACATCATTAACACAACGTCAGACTGAATAAAGTGAAACAAAGCTGCAGTTCAGTGAGATTATTAAGTCTAATAATGAGAGGTTTCATGCCAACGTTCCATAACCTAATAAACACATTCAGATGCTGCCAAAATAACCCACAAAAACAATTCAAAATTCAGATTAATTAGTCTTTAATTGTAGAATTATTAGACATTACATGAACAAGTGTCTTAATAGTACAAGTTCCTTATTAATGAGGTGTTTTTACTCATTAAAGGAGCTTTATTTAACTTCAGTAAAAACATATGGGATGATGTATTTTTGCTTGTCTGTTGTACAGAGGAATATGAGAAATAACGTATGTCCGCCATGTTTTAATTGAAGTGAGAAGTTAGTGATAAAACGTCATAAAAAGTGTTTTTTTTTTTTTAAATGAAAAGTCTGACGGCTCGTGTTTCTTCAGCTGTCGGACTTCTTTTTCAGTAACGTCACATGTTCCCAGATCTCCAGATATGAACTTTGTGAATCCGACGTTATTGTTACGGATAGAAATGATGGACAAATCTACAAATATGAGACCCAAATTGTATCAATTATATTTATCCTTTAAGGTGAAAACTGCTTAAATAGATTGAATTAGAATAGAAATACAAATGTATTTATCCTTTAGGAGTTAAGATCTTGATTTACATGTGTCTCAAATTTAAACAAACTTCATTTTCTCAGTTTTTCCACAAAAACACACATCATGTGTTTTTTCATTTTCCGTGTTCATTTACATTTTTTTTTTTATGAAACCAAGAGAGAGAAAAAGCTTGTGTCGATGCGTCACGTTCAGTGTGTTCAGCCTCGTGTACACATTCCAGTTTTGCAGACGTCCCTTTTAAGGTGTAAACAAACGCTCCTTTATTTTATTGTTTTATTGTGTTTTTTTTTTGTTTTTTTTTTAAATTTCTGCAATAATGTTTCATAGTTTTAAAATGAATGACAACTGCTGAGAGCATAAAGCTGTGTGTGAGTATGTTTTTCTGTTGCCAGTGTTGTGTTTCTGAGCCTGTAAACACTGTGAGAACAGAGTGAAAACCAACAACCTTCCTCTTACGTCTTACCTTTGTTAGGACGTATATATATATATATATTTATATATATATATGTATATATATATACACACACACACACATATATGGACAGACACTGAAGAGAAGAGACTGAAGGGAAATTTGTCAACCTGGGTGTTATTCTACTATTCTGCCGCCTCCTTTCTTGACATTTTATTGAATTAATTTCATTCTAGAGCTGCAACTATTTTTGATTATTGTTTTAGTCATTTTCATATATTATATTATACAAATATTTGCTGATCACAGCTTCTCAAATTCGAGGATTTTCTGTGTCATAAATGACAATAAACTGAACATGTTTTGATTTCTCACTGTTGATCGGACAGAACGAGACATTTGAAGACGTCACCATGTGCTCCAAGAAATGATTTATATTATATATGTATATATACTGTATATAGGCATTTTTCACTATTTTCTGACATTTTATAGACAAAATGATTAATCGATTAATAGAGTAAATAATCGCTGACTCTATTTACACAAATGACACACATATTTACCAACCAACAGACATGTAAGTTAGATAAAAAGTGATTAAATAAGTAATTTTTCATGTAAAAACGCCATAAATTCCCTGGTTCCCACTTCTTAAATGTGACATTTTGCTGCTTACGTGATAGGAAACTAGTTATCTTTGGGTTTTGGACTGAATCAAGACATTTGAAGAGTTCTTGGAAACTGTGATCAACATTTTTCATAATTTTCTGACATTTTATAGACAAAACTTACCACTACTTACCTGTGTCATTCTTTCAACCTGATGTTTAGTTCCTGTTTGATAAAGGTGGCTTGAAGCCGTTAATGTTTTTTGCGTCAACCAAAGAAATGCGTCCATTATAAGAATTGTTATGTCTGCACAGCTGCGTCGATCTCATCCAACCTTTTAAACGTTTTTCTAGCCAATTTTTGTTGCATATTTTAAACTTTGTCTCCATTAGAGAGTTACTAATGTGAGAATAATACCCAGGTTGAAAATACCAGATTTCCCTGTAAGTGTTCTGGTCTTTATGTCGGAAGGACTGATGTACCTACGTGTGCACGTATGTTTCATAACCACTGTTTCACTGCCGGATGCTGTTTTCTTGATGTGATGTTTCACTTTGGTTAAACTTGTATCCGGTTTCTTAAATCGAAAAACAAACTTTAAAGTTCCCAAAATGTGAATTTATGTGTCTTATGGACAATTTGCGAATGAAAAGTAAAGTTTTACCTGTGAAAACATACATTTCACATATGATTTTTCTTTTTGTATTTGTTTTTTTAAGGATTATTTACCCTTTTTTTTTTTTTTACAATATTTACAACATTTACTGCTAATTTACTGCACATTTACTTTATATTAATCATCATTTTCAACACAGTTTTGTTTTTTCCTTTTCGTCCAGGCAACTTCTGGCTTTTTAATTTCAGCATCATACAAAAATACATTTTAAATTTGCTTGAGATAAAGTTGTTAACTGATCACAGTCAGCAGGATTTCTGCTTTCATGTTCATCTGAAATATGTAGTTTGACATCTGAAACACCAAATTAAAACACTGGTTTAATAAATTAAGGCTACAACTAACGAGTATTTTCATTATCGATTAATCAATTAGATGTTTGGTCTATAAAATGTCAGAAAATGTCGATCACTGTTTCCCAAAACCCAAGAGTCAACTTAAAATGTCTCGTTTAGTCACGACTAACAGTCGACAACCCAAAAATATTCAGTTTACTGTCACAGAAACCAGGAAATATTCACATTTAAGAAGCTGGAATCAGAGAATTTTAGTATTTTTCCTTAAAAAAAAAAGACTCAAAATGCTAGCAATACAATTTTTGGTCAATCTACTAATCGATTAATCAACTAATTGTTGCAGCTCTATAATAAATAAAAAAAAGTCTCTTATTATATCAGCAAAATAATATGAATGCTTTATATTTTTTTTAAAAAGTTTCAATTATCTGAGACAAAGAATGTAAAAGAGGGTTTGACAGCAGTTTCTTAAAGTCTGTGTCAGATTAATTAATCAACTGATTATTAAGTATTATTTAAAATCAATGACAATTAAATTTTTTTTATCATTTAATTGTGATACTTAAAGTCTTTATATACATGAAAGAAATAGTGATGAGCGCTCTTTGAATTTTACTATAGCTGGGTTTTCTACAGATTCACTTCCAACCAAAGTGAAATATCACCTTAATTAAAGGAGGAAATATTGTCTGTGACTAATCAATCGGACAGTTTATAAAAACCTTTCATGTTTACCTCATAAACAAATGGAATCTGTTTGGTTTGAGTCTCTCTGATTTAAAACTGATCCGACACAAATGGACGCGAAGACCAGAAGAAGATATGTGCTGTAAAGTCCAGTTGAACTCTGCTTTTGTGTAAAATACTATTTGTGTTTGGGTTGTTTTTTTTTTTTTTTATTGCATCTGCTGGTGTTTGTTCATGACACGGTTCAAGGGTTCAGGCGGTGAAAGTGTCCGAGATGTTAAACTGCTAGAACCGCTTTGTTTCTACTCTCTTTGTTAACATTCATTAATCCCGAGAGCCTTACACAGAGGAAACAGCCTTTATAAATAAAGAAAGAAATAAAGAAATAGACCGCCATCATCCAATTTCAGTCCCATTTATTCAAAACGTGAATTGCTCTTTTCCACTTAAACAACGTTTTACAGATTATTATTTTTTCCTCCACAGATTGGTTATAAAGGGCTTTTTTTCATTCTGAGAGACACCGACTGCAGCTCCACTACTTCAATTATGAACATCTTGTCCTCTGAAAATAATGACTGCATCATTTGTAGAGTTCGGGTCCTGCTGTGCTTCATCTCAGCATCTAATCAGGGATCAAGACAGTCTCACATCAGGTGAATGAAACAGACTGTAACGAGCTGATGGGGACGAGAACCGGTGACACTCTCCGGTGAATGTGTGAGAGTGTGAATTACATTCTCCAAAAAAAGGAGAGAAGAAGTTATTTTTATGTCAGAGTGATTGCAGTCAGACTGAAGTGAAGTATGTCCGACTTCCTGTTATCTTTATCTTCTCCCTCATCTGTTAAAATCCACATTTGGAGTCTGTCGTGTTTCCTCTGATTGACTTATCTGTGACAATTAGTTATAAGCTATAAACTATAAATTCATTTTCAGGTTCATTGTTTTACTGTTGCAAGCTTTGCTCTCTAGCACAGCTCAAACGCAGGTTTACAGCTTGAAAACTTGAGCTCATTTTTAATGTGTTGCACAACATACCGTGTTGCATTGTGGGATACACTTGGCTCTGAATATTGCTTCAAAGCGATGTGTGGAGAAGTCTGCATCCAGTGTGGGTTAAGTTTAGTGTGTGCAGTGGTGGAAAGTAACTAAGTACATTTACTCAAGTACTGTATTTAAGTACAATTTTGAGGTACTTGTACTTTACTTGAGTATTTCCATGTGATGCTGCTTTATACATTTCAGAGGGAAATATTGTACTTTCCACTCCACTACATTTATTTGACTTTAGTTACTTTTCAGATGAAGATTTGACACAATGGATAATATAACAAGCTTTTAAAATACAACACATTGTTAAAGATGAAACCAGTGGTTTCCAACCTTTTTGGCTTTTGACGTCTTACAAAAAGCAGTGTGTAGTCGGGGTCACATTTCACATGTCTATGAGTTGTTAACAGCTCCACCAAATAGTGATTTTTCCCTCTAAACTTCTCACATGCTTTCATTTCAATAAATGTTCAAATGATCCAATATTTCAGCAAAAATCAAAGATTAGAGAAAAAGTCCAAAAACTGAAAACAGATTTGTGTATCAGAACTTTGTTTTTTCTTCTTTCCTCTCCCATTAATCATCTCACGACCGCTCAGATTTATCTGCTGACCCTTTGGAGGGGCCCGACCCCTAGGTTGGGAACCACTGGACTAAACTAGCTAACTGTATATAAAGTAGTGTAAACTAGCTCCACCTCCAGCAGCTACAACAGTAACATGCTGCTCTAACACTGATGCTTCACTATTAATAATCTAATGATGTCATATATAATAATATATCAGTCAGAGGGACCAAACCACTACTTTTACTGCAATACTTTAACTACATCAAGCTCATAATACTTATGTACTTTTACTGCAATACTTTAACTACATCAAGCTCATAATACTTATGTACTTTTACTGCAATACTTTAACTACATCAAGCTCATAATACTTATATACTTTTACTGTAGTAGGGTTTTTCATGCAGGACTTTTACTTGTAATGGAGTATTTTTACATTGCTGTATTGGTACTTTTACTTAAGTAAAGGATCTAAATACTTCTTCCACCACTGAGTTTGTATATTTCAGACGTTGGACACACCTGTTTACTACCTGGCAGTGCGTAAACATGCACGTAAGTCCTTAAGACTGCAAGTGTGGGTGTTGGGACGGATCTGATCTGATCTACAGGATCTCCTGGACAGATTTCTTGACAAAAGGGCTTCAAAAGATAAATTCTATACGAACGTGTTACAGTATATGTGACTTCATAAAGTAAGGGCGACTTGTCTACGTCCACCTGTAGCCTGGATTCATCTACTGTGGAGTGATTTTGGACTCAGATATTGAGATCCTGAGTTAGTGACGCTCACAGCTCATGGCTCCAGAGGATGAAGATCATTTCAGACAGGCTGATAAAAAAAGTTTTAATCAGCGCAGAAACATCCCCCCATCTTCCCCCCCTGTGTTACCACGGCAACTCAAAGACAGGACAGGTTTAAATGAAATGAATATACTATAAGTAGACACACATCCTCCCACACACACACACAGGAGAATACACGTTCAGCGTTCGGTACTCAGAGCTGCTTATTTGTCTTTATTTTGTGATGAGTCCCTGCTGTCCTGTTGTGTTCAGACGATGAATCATCACAGTGAGGATGCAGGTGAATGCTCGCTGATTTCATGATTACATCCTCTTCTGTGAAGTAGAGACTAAAGAGGCTCCGCAGGCTCTCAGCAATCAGGACTTGAGATGTTGGTAAGTGTGCTGCAGGGAGGAGCTCCTGATGTTGTGGAGGTTTTGAAATGCTTAAATTAAAACAAATCAAACTATGAAATAAAATACACACATTGTCATATGCATTTCCTTTTTTTTTTTCATGTGTCACAGAATTTGATTTTGATGCAGCATGAAACAATGGAAAACAAATCATTGAGTTGTTAAAGACCAGATGTTAAATAATTGTCATATAACATGTGTGTTTCATTTAATTATGACGGTAGTTGCATTTATAAAAATGCAAAAATATAACAATATATATTGTATTTCACTTATTGTCATTATTTAGTTGTTTGTATTCAGGCCTATTTAATCTTCATACTTTCTGGACCCAAAAAATTCTTAAGTCATTAGATTTATCGAGACGTCTACATTCATCTGTTGAACAAAGCTGTAGGACTAATTTGTCATGAATTCTGGTTCAATTGAGACTTTTTACAATTAAAAAAATACACACCTGACCAAGCAACTGTGTCAAAACACCCAGCTCCCATTTGTTGCCTTCTGGAAAAACATTTTCAAGGACATTTTCACTTGAAAAATTCAACAAAGAGCGTAAAGAAATAACTTCCCGTAGCATAAAATCTCAGAGCAGCACAGACCTGGAGATCAGGTGACCAACTTTTTAGGCTTAAAGTAAGTCTGTCTTTATGTCCATGAAACTGTCTAACTTGCATCAGATTCATGTAAGAGCAAAATTAAGACTGGCCTTTTTTTATATATATAATTTTTTTGGCATTTTGCCTTTATTTGAGAGCCAGTGTAGCGAGACAGGAAACAAGGGAAGAGAGAAGAGTGTGACATGCAACATATTTATTCTGTTGTTGTGACTTTTACAGCGTCACATCCTTGCTCTGAACTAATCTTCCAAGTGAAGTCAGGTAAAGTCTGCACCCCGAGAGGACTCTCTGGAAGTCTGCAGAAAGTCTTCTTGCGACTCTTTTGTGTATTAGATTGTGGATTTATTAAGGGAGCCAGTTCTTCCCAGTGGCCACTTGTTATTGTATTATGTGAGGGATAATCAACAAGTAGGTGTGCGTTAAACGGTTTAAAGGCACTTCACCTCCACATCGAGCCTTTAAACTGTTTAACGCACACCTACATTTGTGTATTAACTGCTCATTTTGATGCCTTTTTTTGTATTAATCTCATCCATCTCTTCTTTCTATCATTATAAGCTCTTCAGGTGACAACTCCTTTTGCCATTTTTCTCCTGGTTTCTTTCTTTTCTTCTCCGTTTCTATCTCCTCTGCTGCGTCCCCTTCTTCAAAAACTTCATAACGAGTAAGCTTTGACAGCTGTGCTCTTTAATGTTGCTAGGGCAGGAGAAACACAAATGAGCATGTGCAGTGGGCCACACAACGCGGAAGCAAAACCGGAAGCTAGAAAATTCTTTTGGCTCTATGCGCCAGGTAAGCAATTATCATTTGAGTAAATGGGCGCCATCTTTGGGTCCAGTATCCAGCTCCTCCACACTCACTCTCAGACTTCCCAGGATCGCTCCTGTTAGGTCCGCAAGTTTAAAAGTACAGAAGTCTGTACATTTGGATTCAGCCAAAGAGATCATGTATCTCAAGAGATTTCCTGGTTAAATAATGAGAAGGTTAACCTCTAGCTTGGAACTCATCTTTAAGGTCAATATTTATATTCTGATTTGATCTCAAAGTCTTTATCAGAGGAGCAATAGTGTGTGTGAAAACTATTTACTATGTTTTTTGTTCCATTCTGAATTATTAGATTTATGTTGTGTTGTACAACCCGCTTTGGAAATACTCAATAAAAAAAGAACAGGAGAAAGTCGGGTGTTTGGAGTGGACGTCTCAGGGTTATAATAAAGTAAGTTTAGGGTTATGTTAAGGTTAAGGTAAGCGTTATATTAAGGTAAGTTTAGGGTTATGCTAAGGTTAGGGTAAGCGTTATATTAAGGTAAATTTAGGGTTATGCTAAGGTTAGGGTAAGCGTTATATTAAGGTAAGTTTAGGGTTATGCTAAGGTTAGGGTAAGCGTTATATTAAGGTAAGTTTAGGGTTATGCTAAGGTTAGGGTAAGGGTTATGTTAAGGTAAGTTTAGGGTTATGTTAAGGTAAGTTTAGGGTTATATTAACGTAAGTTTAGGGTTATGTTAAGGTCAGGGTAAGCGTTATATTAAGGTAAGTTTAGGGTTATGCTAAGGTTAGGGTAAGCGTTATATTAAGGTAAGTTTAAGGTTATATAAAGGCAAGTTTAGGGTTATGTTAAGGTTAGGATAAGTTCCAGGAAATGAATGCAAGTCATTGTAACGTCCTCTGAAGTGATGGAAACACGAATCTGTGTGTGTGTGTGTGTGTCGCTCTGTGTCACTTCTGGATCGGACGTCATGCAGTCACACTTTCTCTTACACACGCTCGCCCACACACACGTTTGTCACTATTATGTGTCACTCAATGTCGGATTACTGTAAATGGTTTCTTTCTCTGACAGTTGAGACTCGGATCTGCGATGTCACCCCGAACCCACTCAAACCGCTGCTTTCTCTGTTCGTTTCATTGTCTTCTCTCTCTGGGTCAGATCCCACGCTCGCTTTAAACTCTGGATGATCATTGTGTTGTTCAGCTATTTTCTTCACGTCTCTCTGAGTCACTCACACTTGGCTGGATGACTTGACTGCTCTGATCTTGGATAATTACTTTGGAGCCAATTTTAGCTTTTGAAGTAAAAGATCTATGATTCAAATCAACAGCCAAACATTTTCTTCTCAATTAATGCCCCTTTTTATATTCATCATTTAACCTACACCAGGGTTGGAGCAGATGATGACTGTTTTTAAGTTTAATTCACTTTTCTGGACACAATAATCCAGTAATCACCATGTTTTCTGAGTGTAATAGTTAATGTAATGTAATGTAATGTAATAGTTATAGTTCACTTTATCCATACAATAATCATCTGCACCTATTAACCAGCGCCATAAATAAAGTGGAAGTAGAATTTATTTATTCAAAAAGTTTAAATAAGTTTAATTTGACATGACATATAAAGACATCTGCTGACATTTTCATGTTTACTTGTATTATAAATATAATGCAGAGCTTTGGCCACACCTGCAGATTTACATTAGAAACTGTACAGAATAATTCATTTTAACCGATAAGTAACAAGTAATTGTGCCTTGACAACGCGCAATATAATTTCAATTAGAGACAGCAGATGGAACGGATAACTGCCGTCTTCAGAGGACTTTACAGAGAGAGAAAAGGATACGATGCTGTTGTGGATGATAGATGCTGGTAGGAAACACTCATTAATCTCCATGTAGTCTCACGTTTTATTATCTGATGTTTTTTTTATGATTCTTGTAACTGTTTTTATTAAATCCTTATTAAATCCTTGTTGTTTCTGTCTGCTGATTGTGTTCTTGAATTATGAATGTTTCTTGTTCTCAGGTCTCTCTTGGAAAGGAGATCTTAATCTCAACGAGACTGTCTGATTTAATAAAGACATTAAAAAATGCCGTTACCAGAAAAAAAGTGGAAAAAACATGAAAAAGCAGTTTGTGGGATGTCACAGAGGTTTATATTGTTGTGACTTCATCAAATGAAGTGACAAAATATTATGGAACATAAGTGCACCGAGCTTTCGACATACTCCGAGCAGGTGAGTGGCAGATGGTGCAACACATACTGTACTCCTTCCTGGCACCAATATTGCAGCGTGCTGCTGGATCAGCAGCCCCCCACCCTCAACTGTGCCTGAGTGGTGCATGGTGAGTCACGAAGATACCAAACCAGTGCAGCTAAGAAAATAGGGAAAATATCAGTTCACTGGTGCGCCCTACACTGACATAAAGACAGGCCCCAAAGACTTCAGCCTCTCTATCAGCTCTTTTCTACTGCAGGAACCTAAAGAAACATATTGTAGAGTGAATCCTAGGGATGTGCAGAGAGCCCAGTGTTTATATTTGTATCTGTATTTGTTGAGGCAGCAAAATTATTTGTATTTGTATTTGAATAAAAGTGGAAAGAGGCTTAAAATCCTGTTTTTGTTTTTATTACGCTTTTAATTTTAGAAACTTAAAGTGTTACAATAAGTGTTCATGAATACCTTATGAAGGAGGTCCCCACACCAGGTCTCAAACTGGAGTCTCCCAGATCATAGACGACTGCGTTGACTACTGAGATAAAACTTTACTCATCACCTCATTGCAGACAGACTTCTAGTTATTTATACACCCATAACACAGAGACAGCACAGTGTGTAACACGTAGAAGAACTTCAAAGGTGATTATTGCTTTGCACTTTTCATTTATTGCCTATTTTTTACAACCTAACTTTGTGGAAAGGAGAAGAAGGGGAACAACAGGTTATGGAGAGTCTCTTGGGAGCACTTTGCATGTGTCAGTAGATCAGCTTTATCTCTGGGGAACACCCCCAACTCCAGGAGTGATGTCCAAATAAGGAAAATGTGCGTCATGTAGCAGGTGGATGTGACTCCCCTCGTTGAGACCTGCTGATAGACGTAACAGCAGAGCAGAGGAGAGACACTGAGATAGCGAGGGGAAGGTGGAACTGAGTGTTAAGATGCTTATTCTCAACGGTTTCTCCTTGATCTGCTGTAGCTTGGCTTGTACCTCATTTGTACGTGGCTTTGGGCAAAGTCGTCTGCCAAATGAATAAATGTAAATTGAAAATTCTCAACAGTAGAGGAAAAGCCAAAGTTTCACCGAAGATCAGATATTTCAGAGAGATAGAGCGACAGATCCCTGGAGCTGTGCTGCCAGTTTGGCTAACAAACAAATTATACTGTACCTAAAAACTTTTTTCTTCTTCTTCTTCTTTTTTCTTTCTCAAACTGGTAGTAATTTAATTACTGTTATCTCACCTCATAACATATAATCCACACATTCACTCACACCTGTGGCGACCCATGGCTCAGTGTGGGTGAACTCTCAGCGGTGGAAACCACATCAGCTGTAAACCACAGGAGTTTCCACTCTGAGCGTCTCTTCGCCTGCTGGGAGCCACCGATAATGACTCCAGTTTTAGATCCTCCATCAAGTCTAAAAATGAACCGTTACTACATCGTTTCTCATCACAGCTGGTGGAGAAACAACCACTCTGTGTTTGTCGGGGGGATTGACGTGGAGAGCTCAAACACTTTTGCTGTTTGGATGCCAAAACTCTGACTTTGGCACTAGAAATCATGATAAGAAATGTTAAAATAGTTTGAGAGCATGAAATTTATAGAAGAAGGCAAACTGTTCGTTTACTGTCGCGGTGGGGAAGGGTTGGGTGGAGGATACTTGTGTTGATTGTTGTATTTATGTTCTTGTGTTACCAGCATCCTGACAAATAACATTTATTCGGGAGTTTTCCACAGTGCACGATTTTGCCATCGTTCGGTTCCCACTGCAGGAAGTGATCTGTCCTTTGTTTAGAGAGATGAAAGTAACGCCTGGGACACACTGGATGCGTGAACTTCAGCAGTGCATGTGCATCGCTGAACTGCTGCGTCTCTCACGTTTGCAGCATCCACACTGGAAGCGTGTCTGCTGCACCACTGACCTGTCTATTTCTGCTGAGAACCGCGCGTGTCACGTGGAGAAAATAGGCGAGACCTCGAATCTCTAGATGAAGCGACGCAGCAGCTGCGCGTCTCACGCAGGCATTGTGGCCGTTCTAACCTATTAACATGGACGCAGAGATGAAAAGCAAGAGGTTCCGCGACGGACACGTGCTGCTCACGCATCCAGTGTGTCCCAGGGGTAAGGGAGTGGAGGTCTGAATGGTGCTTTGATGCTGGAGATCGGGGTTCAAGTGTCGTTACAACCAGCTTCACCCGAACATTAAATCCACTGCTAAGACTCTTGGTATCATGTTCAACCAGTATACAACGTTTGACCATCATGTTAATAAGCTTGTCCAGTCATGTTTTCTTCAGTTAAGAAATATTGCAAATATAAGGCATATATTGTCCCCTACTGTCCCTCTACTCCTGCCTCAGTCAGGAGGAGGAGATGTTGTTTTAAGGATTTTAAGGAGAAACCATATCAGACACAAATGATTAATCAAAGCAGAGTATTTCTATATGTCTTCAAAGATGTCTGAAGGGGATCTCTAAAGTATTTTAATAGCCTAACAAGACCTTGTTTTGTTGACACTGGGTTTACTTATTGTTTGGGGTTTCACACTGTTGTATGTGTAAAAATAATAATGATTGGAAAATCAACATTTTTTTTATTGAAATATATATTTTTCTTTGGATCCAAACCAACAATAAACTGATCTACTAACAAGTATCATGTGTGTATCCAAAGCCTGATATATCTTATTCCTCTGTGCCGTAGACCTCCGTTGTCGTCCAAAAACTATTGAAAACACGTCAATGAACCACATCACTGCACTGGGTAACATGTCATTATGGTAGTTTGTTTAGAAATGGCTCAAAAGACTAATAATAATAATAATAACAATAATAATATCTTTATTTATATAGCACCTTTAAAAACAGATTTTACACAGTGCTTTGACAGACAAAGCAAAGACACATAACACAGAAGACAATAACAAGTCTGACATTAAGTCTGACAATGAAAAACAATAGAGAGATGATAAAAAGATAAAAAAGACGACGTCACATAAAAGCAAGTCTGTAGAAATGGGTTTTAAGAGGTGATTTAAAATAAGTCACTGATTCTGCGAGCCTTATAAAAGCGATAAGATAGTAACTCTACAAGGAGAGAGGTTCCTTGTACAGCAGACAACCACTGAGCTTCACTAACTTGCTGTGCTGCTTCACAACCTTTTGACTTTGTGCTACATTATAAATTTATCCAAAAACTTCAGTACAAAGTCAAGAAAACATTTGACTGCAAAGAGAGATGATTAAATGTGGTTTCAGTTGGACTTAATGTAAGTTGAATTTTCCTCAGTCGGTCAGTTACGCCGACTTAATTAAAGTTTTCTTTTTCTTAGCTTTTTTTACATGTGTTCTGGTGGCATGATGTAAATAAATCACCACCAGCTGCTCCTTTGACGCCACAACGCAAAATATTTATTGAAAAAAGCTGCCGACGGTTCAGTCACTTCCTCCAACATCCATGAAAGCTAAAACATTAATATAAAAAAGTATGTCTCTCTGTGTGTATTTTTTTTTAGGAGATGTATTTGTTTAATACACATGCTCCCCTGGTACCCGGCACTAATGACCCACCGCCCCCGTCCTCCACGGCAACTGCAGCCGCAGCAAAGCCTCATGGGAGCTGAGTGAAGCCTGGTGGTCGTGATCACCCGGGAGAAGAATGTGAGTCATTATTTTAACGGGCTGCATTAATGACAGTATCTCCAGGGGGATTCTTACTAAGGACATTTCATCACTCTTCCATCCAGTTGCTAATTGACAATTTATACAGTAAATATTAATGTTCACAAATGGCCCTTTTTATTGATAATTAAGGTAATTATACGATGGCTCATTATGGGAATATTAATCGCCTAATGTGCTTTACTTTCATGCTAAATCAGATTAAACAGAAGATATTTAATGAAATAAAGTGTTTGTGTTGTTTATTGAAAACCCTCATCAACAACATTAATAATTATCTGATAATATTAATCTTACAAAAGCAAAAAATGTGAACAACATTTTTAAAGTTTATTCTTCTAATACAACACCAGTGTTTACAGAGCGTCCACCCTCCCTAGAATAAAGAATACATTTATTTATTCTTGATCCGTTTGTAATAACTTTAGTTTATTATTTAAATATACAGACTAATTAACACCAGACCTCATTTCTTATTGACAAGCATGTATTAGAATAACTTAACATACTGATTGACTGATTGATGGTTACTTAAAAAAGTTCAATCATGTTAAAATCTTCTTCTCCCTCATTGAAAAACTCAGAATCTATGAAATAGCAAATATTTCTCTTTCAGATGTTTACCTACAAGATGTCTTCTGTCACCTGATTTTATTCACATTTTCAATTTGCACTTAAAAGAACTTGAGTGGAAAATTTGAGAACCTCTTGAAACATTGCAAAAAAAAAGTTTTTATGCTTTGCTGAGGTAAGAAAGTTTATATATTGATGCAATGTAAACAGACTTAGTGAATAAATGATGACGTACATGAAACTTCCACTGAAGAGACAAAAACATCAGATCTGTGTGGCGTGATGAGGAGACTGTAACCTTCCTCAAATTAATAGATTATATAACATCTAATCATCTGATTATATAGTCCCTGAAATGTTCAACATAATGAAAAAATAACAATTTCTCAGTGATGTAATGTCTTTAATTAGCTTGTTTTGTCTAACTAATAATCTTAAATGTTAAGATTTTCAATAAGCTGCCTTATATGATATATAAGAAAAACAACAAATATTCACATTTTGAGAAGCTGGAACCATCAAATGTTCGGCATTTTTTCTTTAAAACATGACTGAAATGATAAAACGATGATAAAAATGGTTGCTTTTAATTTTTCTGACAGTTGACCAAATGATTAATCAATTAATTGTTGCAGCAATTAACCATAATGTTATAAAGTTGTTTGATTGTGTGCCTGAATGTGTTTGTTCAGCTACTTTGGATTTGTTAGGTGTAAAAGTATATATATATATCAGTATTCTGTCATCCATTACAAGTTATTATTACAGTTATAAAATATCTTTTGGACCAACTTAGTTTATTGATTTTGTTTTGTTCTATTTCTAATATCTGCAATTCTTAAACATACAGTATCAGACTTTTTCTTTTGTCTTTGTCCTTCTTTTATTATTATTATTGTTTATATGTTTCATTTATATTTTTTATTTCAAATATTTCTATACGTTACCTTACAAAAAAATTTATATCTCATGTCATCACTCTATTAATGTTTATTAATGTTTTGGTATCAATAAAGTTTTCCATTACAATAATGGAAGGTACATTACAGCGTGTTTAGTATTATTCCTGAATTAAATGGATCAGTAAGCAACATTTCTTTGTAATAATTTGGACTTGAAGCTTATTTCACTCATCATAGTTTCATTTAACATGTTTTCATCCTTCTTAAGACTGTAAAAATCCCAGAAGTGACTAAAAGGCTTTAAGGCTTTGATATGTTCACTCATCGTTTAGCTCAAAGCTCTGAGGACAGAGAAGAAATCAGCCTTTGTTTGAGAGTTTAAACAAGAATTTGAAGGAGACTCATGACCCTGAAATGCTTCTTTTTCCCAGACGTACCGCATATGCGCCTCAATCAGGTTTCCCTGCTGAAGGCAGGAAACAGGAAAGCAATCAGCGTTTTGCCGCCTCATCGGCATGTCAATGAGCCTTTCTTATCTCCAAACATCAACTTTCAAGACACGGAAGGCATGAATGAAACTTTTAGAAAGTGGTTATTTATGAATTTTGGGTCGATTTGGTTGTTTGTTGTGTATATGGAGACTAGACACTGTTTGGAAACTATGTCCTATTTCAGTGTTGATGCAGTAATTTTACAGTATTCACTCCTCTCCATCAATGCATCATAGCTTCTGTATCTTGATGCGTCTCTGCGAGCACCAGTTGACGTGTCAGTAAATGTGAAATAGGAATAAAAATCTATCTTCGGCCTTCATTACTGTATATTGTTATAACTGTCCATCCAATATTAGATTTATCAGCTGTTTCTTCAAAGTATTCACAGCAAAAATAACATTAATCTATATAAATAAGGTCACAAAATTGTACCACAGTGACTTGAGCGGTGGACTCAGGCTGTCTCAGGGGCAGGGGCGAAAATATATAAAGGTCACCCGATACATTCAATGGACCCCCACTTCACAATGTTTTCTCCTCCCATGCAGTGGCACTTTTTTCATTCAAAGGGCACCCAATTCTGTACTCCAGTATGTTAGACTCAGGGGACCCCTAAACTGCACTTTTTCCCTTTTTTTATTTTTTTTGTCCACTAGAAGGGCATACATCCTCTTCATTTAAAGGGCAAATCATATTTTCTCATTTTTAGGGGTTCTTTACAGGGCACGATCAGATTTTCTTCCACTGAAAGGGCACCATGAGGGCTCTTCATCCCAGACTGTCATATATTGAGGCCCTCTATAGGGCATTTCATCCTGATTTACCCATAACTAGACAGTCATTACAGAACTTTGGTACATACTGTGTGGGCACCTGAGAGGGTACACTCCTGCCCCCTGCCTTCAAACTGCATCTGTTTCTCAAACTGGACTTCCTAGATTGTATTTCATCTTCTCGACGTTAGATGAAGCGACACTCTCCAACGCAGCCGACAGCTGAGCATCTCTGACGGAAAAAAATTCAGCTTGAAATTGCATTGCATTGAATTGTGTTATTCCTAAAGATATAATATGTGATTATTCCACATTAAAATGTCTAAAAACAACTAGACCTATGTTATATATTTTGTTGAGTTGTGTACTTACATTATCTCAAATGTTTCCAACAATTTTCAAACCAAGAGAAATCTGTCATTTAATCAAAGTAACGGACCGTTTCATTTGGTCGCATGTCAATGGCGTCATACCTCCTCTACCAAAGAGTAAACACGCACAAGATGCATACGGCGGCGCTGTGTTTGTCCGCTACAATGGCGTCTACCAAAGAGTAACTTACACACATACAAGATAATACATCAGCGTTGTGGTTGTTCCACAGAAACTGTTATAAATTGACTTTTATTCAGTTTTAAGCCACATTTTCATGATAAATTTTAACTATATCTTTTAGCCGGAAGAAGGATTTTAGTCAGTGGACGTCTGGATCTTAAGTTATCAGATAAATAAACTGGACAAACGTTAGCAGCAGCTCGGCTAACAGCCCCTCCAGGAAGTCCGGTGGTCACCAAACATCGTCGGAGAAATATTAATTTTTTAGGTGAAACAGCTTTAATTAGTATTTTTAACGATTTTAATCTGCGTGTACGTTTGTTTTTGGAGAGGAGGAGACCTCTGCGGATAATTCAGCTCCCGGGAGAAACCGACCGAACGTCTGGATCTAAAGTTATAAGAGAAATAAACCGAACAAGTGTTAGCAGCAGCTCGACTAACAGCCCGTACCGGACGTCCGGTGGTCGCCGTACATCGTCGGAGAAACACTGATTTTTTAGGTGAAACAGCTTTATTCAGTGTTTTTACCTGTAATCACCGGGTCCGTCTGTTCTGGAGAGGAGGAGACCTCTGCGGGTAAAAACATCCCAAATGACTGGACACTGGAGTAATCCTATCCCGGTGAGGCTGGTTATTTAACAATGAAGACAACAACTCCCATGATCGTCTTTTGTTATTGTTTTGATTGAGACCCCTAGCGGATGAAATGACATATTGTGCGTAAATCTAAAAATGTTTGAAAAAAAGTGGCAAATGAAATGAATGAATCAATAGTTCTGTATTGATGGAAACAAGTTAATATTGAGTCCTTGGCAGTGTTGGGTGTAGCGCATTACTGTTCCTACATTCATTAATCACATTAGAGTTACTTATCAAAAAATTCTGTCGTTACTTGCATTACACAGGTTCTTCAATTATCTGTATTAAAAAATAATCAAAAACATTAGCCAGCTAAAACCACAATATCACAATATATTTCACATGCTTTGCAGTTAAGTTAGCTCACCTCTCCAATGGGAAGAAAGTCAGCTCGGGGTTGGACGTTAGCGGACTTCATGTCTAAGCTAACGTTAGCTAATGTTACAACCTGTTGGCATTGTAGGGGGACGGGAGAGAGACGAGGCATTCGGGAGCATCCTGAACGTCACATCCTTTGGATTTTCCCGGCAGAACCGTCCACAAGCTGTTATAGGCAACCGAGAAAGTCTGGGAAGGTCTCATTTTATTATTTCTTCACATACTGTGGATAATTTTAGTTAATTTTTGAATGTTTCAAACCAAAATTCTTGCATAATTCTTAAATATTGCGCCTTTAATGTGGCAGATTTCTACACACACACAAATAAATGATCCTGCAGAACAGTTTTAAATACATACTGTATGAAGCACGACAGTAAGTTAATAACACTGTAGAAAGGTGTTTAATTTCTGGGTATTAAACTGTTCTCTCCACAAACTGCAGAGTTCATGGCTCTCTTTATATAATAGCTGTTGTTAGTCTCTGGCTCCCACAGAGAGCTGTTGTCATAGCGATGCGATCATCCCCAGCTCGGCGCTATATTGTTTTATTACCGTCGTGTTGCAGGAGGATGCGCGTTACAATGTACGGTGTCTCTTTCTCTTCACAGCTGGGTGGAAAACCCACTGAACTCCCACTGAGAGCTGGAGACGATCTGCTGGTAAAATGACAAAAACTAAACAGAAACATCTCAACTCCTCTGTCGAATCAATGTTCACACACACACACACACACACACACACACACACACACACACACACTGTAGATCAGTAGAATCATTTTATTGATCCAGACTTTTATATTCCACTCTTGTTTTAAAACTAATCTTCTAACACATGGAGAGATAGTTAAAGGATAAGTCTGGTGAATCTCTATATTTTTCTTATTGCCAACAAATCTCATGTTTGGAGACAAACATGTTGCTTTTGTTGTCCAAAAACCATTAAATACATGTCAGTGAGCCACACAGCTGCACTGGGTGACATGTTCCTTCATTATGAAGAGTTTAGTCACATTAGTTTGTTTACAAATGGCTCCAAAGACTAATAACAGCGATCATGTTTTCAGTCTCCAGTGAGTAGTTCTGTGTAAGATGCCACTGAGCATGTGCAGGAACAACTGTGCTACTTTATTAATTTCTCAAAGAACTTTAAAACAAAGTCTGTAGATGTGATATGTAGCACAACAAGCTAGCAAGGCTGTAAACAGAACCACGTTCCTGCACTGACATGACCAAACTCTTCACGATGAAGAGACATGTGACCCAGTGCAGCGGTGTGACTCACTGACGTGTTTTTAATAGTTTTTGGACAACAACAACTACATCTACGGTACAGAGGAATATTCTCAGCTGACTGAGTTTTTCCACAATCAGTCAGCTGTGTGACGCCAAGGGACCAAACTGATGGCCTGTAAGGAGGCAATAATGTGACAAGAGGCGAGGAGTGTGAGTGAGTGAGTGTGTGTGTGTGTGTGTGTGTGTGTGTGTGTGTGTGTGTGTGTGTGTGTGCTGGGCTCAGAGAGAAGAACAGACTGATCTTTATGATGAAGGAACTGATGAAGACAAAAGCCTCAGTGTTCATCTCAACAGGATCTGGAAACGACCGGCTGGAGAATAGTCGCTGATCAAACGCTGAGTGTGTGTGTGTGTGTGTGTGTGTGTGTGTGTGTGTGTGTGTGTGTAGCAGATATTACTCATGTTTTGGGGACATAAATTTGTTATACACGCTCACACTGGGGGGACACGCCTCTGTTTTGAGGACAAAATTTATGTTAAATCATTAAATTTAAGGGTGAAGACTTGGTTTAATGTTAAGGTAAGGAAATGCATATAAATCAGTGTAATGACCTCTGTGTGTGTGTGTGTGTGTGTTTGTGAACTGACAGCAGTCTGTCAAACTAAACCTGCAGGCAGCCTTTCAGCCTGTCAGTCACAAGATGCTTCGTCATCATGACGACTGCAGCTTTGGTCACGACTGTTGCTCCGATTGGGAGAATGAAGTCAGTGCTGATTGGTTGATTTCACACACAAGTGCACTTTTCTGCAGACACAAAATCTGAACAACCTGCACAAGAGGGTGCGTCTAATGTCAATGACTCCAGACATCTGTTTCTAATGTAACATCCTGGAAAAACAGTCATATATGCAGGCCATTACGGCATAAATAAAGTCTAATATTATTGAAGATTTTTGGATATGTTTTTTTGACATTAACACGTGATACTGCATCTTATCTCTGTATTATTTCCTTTGTGGTTCAACAGGTGGAACATGCAGTGTTACAACCACCAAGGTTCACTGGATCCACAGCTGATGTGGTTCACAATGTTTCCAGAGGCTGGTTGCTTGTTCTTATTTGAATTCAGTCTAATGAAGAAACGACGCTGTTTGGCAGTCAAATCATCTGCAGGTAGAGAGCTCAAATCCTGAACACTGACCACCATCTCTCTCTTTCTCTCTCTTTCTCTCAGACTGATGTAAAGTCATATTACCTGCAGCTGGAACTCCATGAACTCCAATCAAGCGGCAACTACCACGACTTGAGGCTGAAGCACCTTAAAGTGCCACCAACGGCCGCTAGATGCTCCAACTGACTCCCATTCAAAAAGCCTCAACTTCTCTCTAGAAATACTGAGTCGATCATTTTGTTCAATGAGTCATTATGGTTTCAATCTCTAAATTCAGGCCATCTAATAAGTGTGCTGGTGGCCATTTTAGAAATGATTGTTCTGTTAATAAGTTTTGAGGACTTATAGTAGCTTTGATGTCTGCCGTGTGGGTGTAGCAGGGCAACAACCCAACTGTAAGCTGCAACTCTGGGCTTCAAACTGGCTCCAGTGCAAACTAACAGGTGACGTCACACTTTGCTACATCCATCTTTATATACAGTTTATTATTATAAACCATTTAACTGTTTATGTACTGCTTATAAATGCTAAATAGAGTGATTTAAAGTAAACACACACGGAGGATTTAGTTTCATCTTTTTATCCATCTTCTGACATGTGAGCTGCTAGAAAAACCTGAGTGTTCCTTTAAGCCGGTATTTAGTGCTCCTGACAGTCCTGCTGCTTTTCACTTCATTCACCAGGTAGAATTCAGTCTCTGATTAGACGGCTCAAATTAAACCCAGTAGGGCTCTCTGTCGCAGGCTTGATTATGTACTGCTGCATTAAAAATTAAAATCATGAGGCAGCAAATATCATCACAAATCAGAAAATATTGAATTGGCAGGAAAATGAAGACACAATGTTAAAAACAGAGACAATATTGGTCTTGCTGTCGGTCCACCATTTTGGGCCAGACTGAAATGAAATTGAAAGACATTCATGCATACTTGCCAACATTTAGGTGGGGTGGATGAAGTGAAAGATTACGTTTTACTCAAGTTGACCACAACTACACTTGTTATTGTAAGTGCAACAAAACTGTTGTGAGTAAAAAGTCAATAAGTACTTTATCAAACTAGGGGTGTGCCCGAATACAAACGCGTTATGCAGCAAAGCACAAATAGTGGGTTTTTCAGACCCCGGCAACACCCTTCAGCTAACTCCTGGGGGATCTTAAGGCATTTCCAGGCCAGAAGAGATATGTAGTCTCTCCAGCGTGTTCTGGGTCCACCCCGGGGTCTCCTACCAGTTGGACGTGTCTCCAGAGGGAGGTGTCCAGGAGGATCCTAACCAGGTGCCCAAACCACTTCAGCAGCTTTAGTCCGAGCTCCCCCTGGATGTCCAAGCTCCTCACCTGATCTCTAAGGCTGAGTCCAGATACTCTCTGGAGGACATTCATTTTGGCTGATTGTGTCTTTCAGTCACTACCCAAAGCTTGTGACCACAGGTGAAGGTTGGGACGTAGACTGACTGGTAAGTTGAGAGGTTTACCATTTGGCTCCTGGCATCTGGCTGGCACTCTTTCTTCACCACAACGGTCCGATACTACGCCTGCATTACTGCTGATGCTGCACCGACCTGCCTGTCAACCTCACGCTCCATCTTACCCTCACTTGTGAACAAGACCCCAAGATATTTTAACTCCTGCACTAGGGGCAGCAAGTAAAGTGTTACCATAAAGTGTAAAAGATTGATCAAATATGTCTCCAAAAATAGTAAACAAAGAAAAAAAAAACAGGTATTTCATTTGTATGTACACATACATACTCATATACAGTACATGTGTACATATACTGTAAATATGTATACAAATATACAACACGTCCTCATACCAGAACGACAGAACAGGTCTATTTCTAGTGACTCCCAAAATGACATATGAGTGTTTTCAGTGTCCTCTATAGGACGGATGGGGACCAGACCACATAGGTCGATTGTAACTGCACTCGAATGGCCAATAGGAGCGTAATATGCTGATGTTTTATGGTGTGACAACGCTGTGGTTAAGATCTGGTTAAGTTTAGGCACAAAAACCAGTTGGTTATGGTTAGGGAAAGATCATGGTTTGGGTTAAAATGATCAGTTGCAACATAGTTTATACTTCCTTAAAGTTACGCAACCTTCATCATCATGGCAACAGTAAACACCGTTATGGTTTTTAAACAAAACGTCCTGACTTGTGGTTGGAAACGACACTCGAGGGAAACAGGAAGTGAACAGCGGTCTCCTGCAGCTAAGTCCACTTAACCCGCGTCCTCTAAGGCAAAATCATCTATCGAGTCACCTCATATTGACGTCATCTGAACTGCGTCAGTTCCCCGGGTCATAATTATTACGGCAACTGTCATTTTTCTCGTGAGGACGGGCTGAAATATATGTGTTTCCCTCCACAGTGTGTTTTACATGTAGATACATTTACACACACAAAAAGAATCGACACTGAGCTTTCATGTGACAGTTACACAAAAAAGATAACTTGATTTGTTATGTCGCTATTAATACATGATTATTATTCGCCCAAATCCACCTTTTTTTAAAAAAAATGTCCATAATGTTTTATAATTAATTTCTCTATAAATTGTCTCTATAGTCTGTCAGTGTCATCTTCTTATGATTTAATAAAAAGCACTGTGATTCAAAATAAATATTTATCATCATTGAGGGTCTTTTGAAAACTTATTTGAGCTGAAATACCTCCATCCAAAATATTTTCCAAGTACATTTAGTCAAATATTAGTAACTAAAGCAATTAAATGTTTGTTTTTATCCATAACGAGTGCATTTGTTTTTTAAACAGGTGTTAGAAACGACACTTTGTGCATTTAAGTGCAGTTTTGCTTAATAAATGCTGATCAGATGCTCATATTAATGCTTCGTGTTTAGACTTTCTGCTCCGGCGCATCAAATTAAAAACAATTTTATTCCACCATCAGCGATCAGTAAAACAAACTCCAGCCTTCGAAAAACATTCTGTTAGAAAGAAACCTCCATGTCCATGTTCTTCTATATCAAACGGCTGGTCTTTACACGACTCAAAGCTCTGCTGGTTTTCATTCTCAACATCTACTCAGGGATTATTTTACACCACTGACTCCAGGTAAATTAAAATAACCGTGATTGTCGTCAGCTGGTCACACACACGGAGGATTTAGGTTCTTCTTTTTATCCATCTTCTGACATGTGAGCTGCTAGAAAACCCTGAGTGTTCCTTTAAGCTGGTATTTAGTGCTCCTGACAGTCCTGCTGCTTTTCACTTCATTCAACAGGAAGAATTCAGTCTCTGATTAGACGGCTCAAATTAAACCCAGTAGGGCTCTCTGTCGCAGGCTTGATTATGTACTGCTGCATTACAAATAAAAATCTAGCCATGATTGTTGCCTCATGAGGCAGCAAATATCATCACAAATCAGAAAATATTGAATTGGCAGGAAAATGACGACACAGTGTTAAAAACAGAGACAATGTTGGTCTTGCTGTCGGTCCACCATTTTGGGCCAGACTGAAATATCTCAACAATTATTGGATGAATTGCCATGAAATTGAAAGACATTCATGCATACCTGCCAACATTTAGGTGGGGTGGATGAAGTGAAAGATTACGTTTTACTCAAGTTAGCGACAACTACGCTTGTTACTGTAAGTGCAACAAAACTGTTGTGAGTAAAAAACCAACAAGTACTTGGTACAACAAGTATCAGCTTGCAGGTTGGTTACATCACCATCTCAGTGTCTCTCTTCTGCTCCGCTTTTAAGTGTATCAGCAGGTCTCAACGAGGGGAGTCACATCCACCTGCTACATGACGCACATTTCCTTATTTGGACATCACTCCTGGAGTTGGGGGTGTTCCCCAGAGATAAAACTGAGCTACTGACACACGCAAAGCGCTCTCAAGGGACTCTCCATAACCTGTCGTTCCCCTTCTCCTTTCCACAAAGTTAGGTTGTGAAAAATAGGCAATAAATGAAAAGTGCAAAGCAAGAATCACCTTTAAAGTTCTTCCCTACATGTTACATGGTGTGCTGTCTCTGTGTTATGGGTGTATAAATAGGTAGAGCAGTCTCCCATCCACCAGTATGTTTTACACAACCACAGAGCGTTGGTTAAAGCTAATAACACGAAAGCTATCTGTATGTAGCCTAACTGTCTATCTGAGTTTACCACGTTGTCACGCCCGTCTGGATAGTTAAGTTACCTTTTTGTTTCTTCTAGTGTTCTTTGTCTCGTACTTCCTGTTTCATTTTGATACTCACCTCTTGTCTCGTTTCAGGGCCTTCACTTCCTGCCCTCCTGTGTTGCACCTGTGTCTCCTTGTCTCCCCTCCTCCAGAGTATATAGTCTTAGTGTTCCCTTCCTTCTGCGCCAGCTCGTCTTGTTTCTTTGTGACAGTGACCCAGAATTTTTCTTCGTGTGAGTTTCTTGGAGCCTGATAAGTTACCTGACCAGTTTTTGCCTTTTTACCTGCTGATTTTGAACACTGTTGCTTCGCTGACTGATCACCTGTGTACCGAAGGACTGATTTTGAACTGACACTGAGTCTATGTCTGCATTTGAGTCCAAGCCTGTGGTTCAGTATCGACACATGTATCTTAAAATTTAGCAAATTCTTGTAAACTCAGCTGCTGGCTGAGACAAACTAGCCTCTCCTCTCTACCAGCGGTACCTGCAGGCGGTGAATCACATCAGCAGCAGAGGGAGGAGGACAGAGGACGAGAGGAAAGACTTCCTGCGTGGGTTGTGGTGACAGATGGGTTGAAATTTTATGATCTGACAACTTGGGTAACATCAGACAAACATACAAAACTTATGTATCCGTGTGTATGACGATTATTCATAATAAAGGTTGAGTGCCAAGCAAATTATAGGAGTTTAACGGGAGAAACAAGAAAATGGGAGCACAGCGGGAGAGAGGGTGAAAATATGGGAGAAACCCGGGATAAATGGGAGTGTTGGAAGGTCTGTTCATGGTCCCCCGAGGATGAATTCTACTGGCTTTAGTGATCCCTTAAGTTTTTCCTCTATAAGAGAGTTTTAAAATCTCCAAGGGGAATGAAATAATCTAGTTTGAGGTCAGTTTGCAGTTCATTCCATTTAAAAGGTGCGATCACGTTTTCAGTCTCCATAGAGTAGTTCTGTGTAAGGCAGACGCATCTGAGCATGTGCGGAAACGCGGTTCTGTTTACAGTTTTGCTAGTTTGTTAAGCTACATATCACAACCTCTTAACTTTATGCTAAATTTCTCACAGAACTTTGTACAACTCAGTACACAGAACTACTCTCCAGAGACTAAAAACGTGATCGCTGTTATTAGTCTTTGGAGCCGTTTCTAAACAAACTAATGTGATCAGACTCTTCATGATGAAGGAACATTTCATCCAGTGCAGCGGTGTGGCTGACGTGTTTTTAATAGTTTTTGGACAACAATGAAGGTCTACGGCACAGAGGAATAAGATATTGTCACATCTTGCCTGGACTTGAGGTGTTTTTTTGGTGTTGTGTTCTGTGTGGTCTCCTGGTTTTGCACGTTTGTTTGGTCCCTCGGTTCATCACTGCATCATTGGTTTGTTGGGTTGTGTGCTTGGGTTTGTGTTTGTGGGTGGTTTTGGATGGGTTAGTGTAGATGGCATTCAGTTTGTTTTCTGGGTTTTTGTTCTGTTTCATTTGTGTGTTCATGTACCCCTCCACACCTGCCCTGCATTTGGACTCGTTAGCCCTGCCCTGCTGTCTTCCCCACACCTGCCCTGTGTTAGCCTCGTCAGCCCTGCCCCGCTCCCTGTGTGTCCTCAGCCAATCAGCTCCCTGTATGTTCATTCCCCTCTCGAGTTCTCCACCCATCTCCCCACCTGCACCTCATCTCCTTGTTAGTTCAGTTTCTTTAAGTTCTGGTTTTCTGTTCAGTCTTTGTTGGATTGTTTTGTGTTGTTTCTTCTGCGAGTTCTGTTCAGCCCTGTTTACCTGTCCGTGACCGTCCACAATTAAAGAGTTTTTTTCATCATATCTGCATTCCGGCCTCTGCATTTGGGTCCACTCCTGTATCTCCTGTTCCCTGACAAGATATATCAGGCTTTGGATACACACACAATACTTGTTAGTAGATCAGTTCATTGTTGGTTTGGCTCCAAACATGGGATTTGTTGACAGCAAGAAAAATATAGACAGCCTTATCCTTCAACAAAGAACACCAGGGAAACAAAAATAGACTCAGACGTGCTGATGAAGCAGGCTGACTAACAAAGAGCAGTGTTGAGTTTCATTTTTCCCCAAACAGGCCAAAATAAAAAAGAAATATTCAGAAAAATCTGGTCCCTGTGTGATCAGCAGCTCTCAATATCAGCACTTAAGCAGGTTTATAAGGAGTGAATGAATGCATTACAAGCCATATACAACCTTGTAAATGTAAATCTGTTGTGTACACATGAAAATATATCTTATTTTTCCACCATATAGACCTCCTCACTGCGTCTGAGTTCCTCAGCCAAGTCGTGCGTCCTTGGAAAACCCCCCTGCCAGGTCGATCTGTATTCTCATCATCCAGACAGGCTGAGCGTCACGAAACGCTCCTTCTGCTGCTCCAGTGATGAGAGGAGGAGGAGGAGGAGGGAGGGAGGGAGGGACTGAATGAAGGAGAGGAGAAAGAGAGAGAGAGAGAAGAGGCAGGGAGGAGCCAGGCTGCTGTCAAGGTGAACCGATAAACCTCTCTCTCTCTCTCTCTCTCTCTCTCTCTCTCTCTCTTTCTCTCTCTCTTTTTCACCCTTGACGTCCAGCAGCTCCGGGCAGCGCCGCGCAGGGAGGAGAGGGAGAGCGGAGGAGCTCTCATCCTTCACCGGGTTGATCATCTGACCGGAGCCGGTAGGCAGCAGCAGAAAGAGACACGGATGCAGGAAAGTGTTTTTTTTTAAAAATTTTTTATACCTTCTGTATTGTGGACATAAAACTTAAAGGCACGAAGTGAGATGAGTGCGTCATATCTTCGGAGATACAGAGGCAGAGGAATGAAAAGGTGAGTTTTTTTTCCAGCAAAATATTGACATTCAAACAGGAACCTGTGGTGCGTGAGGTGATCAGCTGCGAGTTCACAGCGATGTCTGTGCGCTTTAAGGTGGTTTATTACCTGCACTGTCACCGTTTAATCTCAATGTATTCGTTATTGTTGTTGGGTTTTTTTTGGGGGGGGGGGTTGTATCCTCAGACTCGGGATGATAAACCCTCCTGCTGTTTCTGTCATCGAGGAAATTAAAGAAGAGACATTTTTTGTGTGTATGAGCTGTTGCGTAATGTAGGAACCGATCAGCATGTTTTTGGAGGACTTGATATGATTCAGTTTGATTCAGAGGACAGATTAAACACTCTCAGTGTTTATTTTCTCACAGTTAAATGTCAATCAAAGACTTTCTGGTTTTGTTTTCTGCTGTAAAATGTAATTCTATGAAGCAACACACACATAAACCACACATACAGGGTCCCCAAACAACCAAGGGCCCCTAAAGAAGTTTTGTTACCATTTTTTGATGAGCCAGCCTCCATTAAGAGTTTATAATTAGTAATCCATTTACTAATGCTTTATAAATAATCTATAAGCCATTAATAAGAATAACTTTTGGGTTGCCAGGTGGTGGAAAATCCTCCTCTACCATCAAACTTTCTTTGTGTTTTTAGCTCTTTAGTTCATCAGAGACCCTCCAGTGTCATCAATAAAGGGTTTTGTGTTTCTCACATTCTGATAAGCCATCAAGACTGCAGTTATAGATGTTAATAATGTTTTTAATAAGTTGTTAATAATATGTCCTTAATGATGGGTCCTGAGTTTCTCAACTTCCAATAAGCCATCAGCAAAACTGTCAGTCCGCCGCTATTATAAATGTTGGTGAAATCATTAATAAAGGGTTCTTATAGTAATCCATCAAGTCTGCAGCTGTAATGTTAATAACAAAGTTAATATAATGTAGAGCTGCAATGATTAGATGATTAATTGGTTAGTTGATAGATAGAAAATTCGATCAACTCATTTGTTGATCGAATAATTGTTTTAGTCGTTTTTAAAAAGAAAAATGTTGAACATTTGCTGGTTGAAGATGATTTTAAGCTTTTACATGACTGTAAACTGAAAAACTGTTTAATTTTGGACTGCTGATCAGACAAGACAAGACATCTGAAGACGTCACCGTGAGCTTAGAGAAACTGCAAATGATTAATCAAGAAAATAATGAGCCGTTATTAGCTGCAGCCCTAAATATCAGTTTATGAGTCATTTTCTACAAACCTTTTAGTAAAAAAAGAAAAAAGAAACAGTGATTAATCTGACAGAAATTCCTTATTTGTTCATTTTGTGCAAATTTAGATAAAATCTGTGAACCTTTCTGTCACTTTTCACCCAACATGGAAATAAAAACTCTTAAATCTGAAAGTCAGAACTTTAATTTCATGGTCAGTGTTTGATTTCTGCTCTGTTATTGTGTGTAAGTTCAGTGACCTGCGTGAAACTAGCTTGTTGTTGTAGAGCTTGAAAGAATGCAAGGACACCAGGATTAATAACTCTAAAAAATAAAAAAATAAAAAAGATTGATTTTCATCTGACGCCGGCGACACGTGCATCCGGCGCTCGTGGCTGTTTTTTTCTGCTCTGAGTGAAATGTGACGACAGATCTGAAACCTCAGAGGAGATGAAGTGGCCTGCTGAGGCCTCTGATCGTGTCCTTGAAGCACAACACTGAGTCCTCACAAGAGATCCTGAAGCTTTTTTATCCCTGTCAGCTTGTGTTTGAGAAGGAACTTCACATTTGAACAAGATCTTGGAAGATTCAATAGTAGTTTTTCAAAGGTTTTATTGCTTTGATTTGTAACTCATTCATTATTAACCTCCTGTTGACCATTTTTTTAAAATCCAACCTCCAATCTTTCTCATCTTCCAAATGTGGTGTATAAATTGATTTTACACCAACTGTGGGTATAAATAGCATATATAATATTATTGATTTACTGTATTTTCATGTGTTTTTTGTGACATTGGTAAAAACATCTTCTGTACAGTGAAACATACGGAGCCCAGGAAGGGCCATGGAGAAAAAAATGACTCATTTATGCTCTCGATTTATCAGAAATCAATCTCATGCTGTTCTCTCGTCCAGCTTACATTCTCACTGTGGATATACTTTAAGCACAACGCTGTATTATCTCTGAGATCCCTCATATAATATATAATATCCAGTAGAATAAATGGTCCAGTAGAACATGTTGAAATGTATTCTACTGGATAACAGACTCTTTCATGCTCAGGGCTTCAGGGATATAAATGGATGCACAATAAGTACAAAGAAAATGGCCTTCTTGTGTTCTTGCGTTATTTTGTTTTTAAAAAAATATCTTTTGGAGCATTTTTATGTCTTTATTGGACAGCGACAGTTGAGATAGAGACGGGGAATGACATGCAACAAAGGTCCACTGCTGGAATCGAACCGCAGACGTTGTGTTTACGTGCGTCTTAACCAGCGGAGCACTGGGGCATGCTGGATGTACGGCTAATCCTGGCTGCCTTGGATCCAGCTTGGATCAGTAACAGGGGAAATGTCTTTGTGGCTTTCTTCAAACTTCCGGCTGACTGAATGCGTTTGGTGTCCTCTACAAGAGGGGAACAGGCAAAACAGTTAAATGGAGAGCATAATTATTATTATTTTTTTTTCTCTATGGCTCCTCCAGGGCTCTGTAAAACAAGTTTTGTTTATCTATTTATTTTTGCACGCTGTTTTTATGACTTTTAGGCACTTAATTATGCACGTGTCATGAAGTGGCAAGTCAGATATATTTCAGAACAACAAGATTCCCAGTTGTAATCACGACTTGGATATTGACGTGAAAAGTTACAGGGAAAAAACTGAATGACGTGTGTTCAGATTATACACAGTACAGTCATATAATCCTGTCAGGTTCTTGGAAGTGGTCAAAATTATTTCCTCTGGCATTTCTCATCATTTTTTCAGACAGTCTGTCTTTTTGAGCTCCTCGTCCTCTATGACAGCGGTTATATTCAGTCCTCGCTGGGTTTCTGCAGTAAAGATGTTTTCATTTGTCATAAATTTATTTCCTCTGCAGCTATTACGCGATCCTTCAGAAACTCCTGCAGATTAAACTGAGCTAACCAAACACTTTCAGTGCTGACTGACCAGTACTCTCTCCATTTAAAAAGAATATCAGATGTTTCTGATCAACTGTATCTTGATTTGTCACTATCTACTTTGTTCTGTACCAACAATGAACGTTCAGAAACCTCATGTGTTTACATGTATGCCGGTTTCTGTTGGAGTAGAAACCAGGATATGGTGTTTACATGCACAAAACATAGCCGGGATACTCCAAAAACCTGATCATAACCAGGATACTAAACGCACTCAGTGACACATGCAATGGCCTGACATTGTGTTGCCCGTTTCTCTATTAATCGATCAGTCGTTTCATCTATAAAATGCCAGAAAATGGTGAAAAATGTCGATCACTGCTCCCCAAAGCCCAAGGTGACGTCCTCAAATGTCTTGTTTTGTCCTGACCAACAGTCCAAAACCCAAAGATATTCAGTTTACTGTCACAGAGGACTAAAGAAACCAGAAAAAATTCACACTTTAGAAGATGAAACCAGAGCCTTAAAACAATCACTCTAAACAATTAATTATCAAAATAGTTGCCAATTAATTTCCTGTCAGTCAACTAATCATTGCAGCTCTTGCAACATCTCTTTTAACATTTAATCATGTAACATCCTCCTCAGTTCAAAGTTCAAATTCAGATATTTTTGTTTGTTCGAAGAGGTTCGTTTTATTTCAGAGACAGAAAAAAAGGCAAAGGGTAAAAGAAAACAAGGATATAAATAGCATATGTGCTGCATGTGTGTGTAGTTGTACACGTGTGGGTGTAGAGGTTGAAGTCTGAGTATGTATCGCTGAACACGAGTGGATCGGGAAAGCAGGAAGCGTGGGGAGTAAACAAAAGCTCTGTTCCATATCAGCGCGCACAGATTGAAATATCAGCAGCTGTACGTCCTCGCCGAGGCCCTCTGCTGATGAATCACCTCTCCTGAGCAATTTCAAATGATAATAGACGCAGGAGTGTGATTCTCAAAGGTGATATTGAGGTGGAAGATGACAAAACATGACATGAATGCTGTAAATGTGATGCAGTGTACAGCTGTCACTGTGTCAAAATTCACACAGTTCGATTTAATTATGTGGAAATTGCAGGAGTCAATTCTCTTAGATAACAAATGTGCTGTTTTCAAATCTGAAAATGGGATGAGTCACGACTTTCACAGGTATTTCAAAGTGAAGGTGATGGAAATCTAGATAAATATTTATCCTGAGTGAGATTCACGCGTCATAGCAGCATCAAAAGAGAAATCTGAGAAGACAAACAAAATACACGTAGCAATGACTAAAAGCGATTAGAGCTCTGTTATTATAACCATGAGAGCAAAACTGTTGACGCCAGTCAGATGACTAGGCGTGACCCAGTGGTGCGATTATACCACAAGACGGCAGCCAACATGGTGGAGCTTGGGCAGCAGGATTTCATTTTCAATTAAGCTGTAGATTATTTTTTCAATTAGTTGGTCAGTTGTTTCATCCAGAAAAAAAATTGTGAAAACGTCCTCAAATGTCTTGTTTTGTTCCGACCAACAGCCCACAACCCAAAAATATTCAGTTTACTGTCATAGAAGACAAAGAAAACCATAAAACTTTCACATTTTAGAAGCTGGAACCACCAAATGTTTGTTATCAAAATAGTTGCCAATTAATTTTCTGTCAATCTACTAATTGTTGCAGCTCTAACTTGAGCTACTCTGATGTTTCCACCAACCGGCTGGGGTACAAAGTTTCTCTTTCTTTAACCAAATCCAACCATAGAGGTGGCAGATCAGAAAATATTCATATAAACCATTTTTTGTAAGCGAGTTGGACAGAAATGACAAACAACGTATTTGTTATTTAGTTTGAACATGTTTAAAATCCCTGGTGTACAATCAATAGTGTCAGAAAAATAGGAGAATCTGAATTTTACCCCAAATTTCAAGAAAACTGGCAAAAGAAAATGTGAACGAATGCTTGTTTCTACACACTACTGTTATGTGAACATCAGGAGATAAACAGCTGGGTGATTATTCTCCAGGTGGTGCCATTAAAACCATCACAGAGAACCAGAATGTTATGACGCCATTAAAAGAACGGCAGGCAAAGTTCAAATGGTGGAAAATGTGAAGGAAATATGACATTTATGTTTGTTTCATGTATTGATGTGAGGAAGGTTACAGTCTCCTCATCGCACACAGATCTGATGTTTTCATCTCTTCAGTGACGTTTAGGTCACATGACTCATGTATGTCATCGTTTATTCATTAAGTCTATTTTAAGCATTTATCGATGTATCAACTTTTCCACCTCAACCAAGCATATGTTTTCAATCTTAAACATTTCCACTCAGGTTTTTTAATGTTCTAATTAAAACTGCAAATTAAAACAGTTAGATGGAAATGTGCCTCCCAGCTCACAGCTTGCTCTTTAATCACTGAGTATTTTTTGTTTTGTTTTTACTATTTTAAATAGAAAAAGCAACAGCATCATTTCTTCTGCTTTCTCCTTTTCAGTTTCTAAAAAGGAAGCATCGATTTTTCCTTCCTGTCATGATAAATGTATATTTGCTTGGAGTTTTCTTTTTGATATTGGTTGCTGCATTTCTCACATTTTAAACTAACAAATAGAGTAGTTTTATCTTTTTTTTTTAAAAATCACTACCACTTGAAGAACATTAAAAAGATTTACACTTACAGTAAACTATATATGTTTCTTCCACACCACCAGACAGACAGACAGTTGAATACAATTCATTATGAAATGATCTGTCAGCAGAGGTCTTCAGACAGGGTTTCGTTGGGGTCAGATCTCAGCAGATGGAGGTCTGCAGGCTAATTAATGCTAAGCTCGTCTGTTGGGGGTCACTGACATGAAAACCTGCAGCACCTTCTGTTCTCCACCGCTGGCTCTGGTCTGATTTTATTGTAACTTGGGAGGAACAAAGCATCTTCATGTCTGTAGGAGTGTCTGCATCCTCATCGTGAACGACATGTTGAAACCAGCTGAAATTTGGCAGACGTCAGCTGCAGAAACCCCACTCAGACATAAAGCAGCTGCTGTTTCTAATTAATTTGCTTTAAACAAATTTATTCATGTATTGTGTTTTCTAACATTTAGAGGGCATTTCATGCTTTTTTAGCAACACACAGTATAAAAACACGGTGGCTTATTTGAGCAGTAAAAGGGAGCAACATCTGTATTTGTCAGGAGAAATTATTGAGTGTCTTCCAGTTTTAAATTGTAATTATTTCAGGTCCTGGTTGTTTCGGTGACTGTGGTTACTGATGTAAAAGCAAGTGTGGTTTAATACTACAGCAAACACTCAGTGCAGCTATCTGTCAGAAACACAACACCAGAGCAGTCGGTGTGTCTGTTTACAGGTGTTGGTTAGCTTGCTGTTGCCATAGGAACAACCCTGTCTCTCAGAAATTATGTTCATATATTACCGATGCTGCGTTTTACTCCGTCCATGTTCCTCGGATGGTCCCGTTTTCTGAGTTGTGTAGTCGTTCTTCCGACTTCGGTTCGTGAGCTTTTAAATCGTAATGTGAAAACAACATGAACGCTACGAAGAAGATGTGTTTGTATGTTGGTTTATTCCCTAAAACCACTAAAATATTGCTTTACCTGATTTTTTTTTATCAGGGTTAATGCTATTAAATAAATTTTCTAACTAATCTAGGTCACTCTACGTGGACAGCAACTAACGGTTACAACCTAATACCATATTAAAAAATTACATGTGATCAAAAAATTTATATGCAATACATGAATTAATAACATGTTTCTCGTCATCAACCAAACATTTACTTTCATCCGCCATGTTTCTGCCTACATGACGTCAACTTACAGCTAGTCGTGTACCAAAATTATTCATCGACTTTCCGAGTTGTTCTGACTTAAGGGGGCGTTCACGTGTATTTTCGATCATTCTGACACCACATGAATTGCAACAGTAAATACGTTTTGTTTTAAACGTAAAGCTGCAAGAATTAAATTTCCTCTCAACATAATGAGAAATGCTGTAAATGTATTTAGCAAGTTGCAAACATGTTGATACTGAACATATGAGTGAAATGTTCAGTGACAGCGTATCTAGTTTTTTTTTTTTCTCCACTAAAACATCCAATCTTGCAGCACGATATCCGCTAGAAGAAACTACAGCAATATTAAAGCTTTTCTGGTTGTGTTTGGACTCTGGCAGCACCTGGTTAACGTTTGGAAAAGAGTTTTAGTTTCTGTTTAATACAGAAAACGTCTGCAGTGACTTGAAGCACAACATATTTATATATTTAAACAAAATAACAATCGTTCACTAACCTTAACCAAAGTGTGTTTGTTGGCTAAATCTAAACACGCTGCATATAAACATATAAACTCGTGCCAGAGTCCTGCGTCTTGTAGACCCTCCGTCCACCCCGACCTCCTCCCTCTGACTTCATATATACAAGTCATATATACAGTAAATGTAGCTTCATTTATTCAAAAATACGTTGTCTGTGAACATAATCCAGCCAATGATTATTTATCAACGCAACGTAATTTGGAAAACAATTTAGTTGTGTATGAACATCATTTCTAGGAGACAGGGTTGACAGTAGGGCTGCAACTAACGATTATGCTGATTATTTTCTCAATTAATTAGTTGTTTGGTCCATAAAATGTTGAAAAATGTTGCTCACTGTTAACCTGATGCGCCAGATGGTTTGTTACACAGAACCATCTGAGAAGTTGTCCTTGGAAACTGAGCAGGTGCTTTCAGAAAATACTTGGCCGGTGATTGGATGAACCATCTGTCTATCACCGTCTTACCTTGTGAGGCAGCTGGAATTTGCGACGCTGATTGGTCCGAAACATCACAAACGCATAACTTGAAGCCTGATAAAATGGTTTCCCAAAGCCCAAGATGAGTCCTCAAATGTCTCGTTTTGTTGAAGAACAAGTTTTAATTCAGTGATGTGCAAGTCTTCACTTAATAAAAACTTAAATTATAACCAGGCTCGTCCAACTGGTCCAACCAACATCTGCGGTAGAAACACAGATCACAGAGAGGCTGCAGCTTCCACTGTTGTTGATTCAGCTCAGAGTTGTACAGATGGATGATGGGAGTTTTATTTCAGGTGTGACTGGTTACTGCACCTTGTTTTTTTTTGTTTTTGTTTTTTTTACAAACCACTTCCAGGTCACAGTTCATTTACTGTCATTTACGTGTTTGTACTCTTGTTCTTCCTCGTCTTACTTTCCTTGTTCTGTTTGTCATCTTCTTTCTTCTTCTCCTCCTCCGTCATCTCTCTATTTTGCCTCCTTCTCTTCTTCCCTCTCCTTCTTCCAGCTTCTTTGTCTTCTGCTCTTTCATCATCATCTTCTTCCTTCCTTCCTCTTCTTCATTTCCTTCTTCTACTTCCTACTTTTCTTCTTCTTCTTCTCAGTCTGTGTACAGATTCCTGCTCCGAGCGTCTTGGTCCTGATCCTAACATTAACCATTCATAACCTCCACCATTTGATTGTTATACAACATGTTATGAGCAACAGTGCAGCCTTGGAGGAACAAGTGAAGTGATTCATCAGTTTTAAGAAAAATAAATAATCATGTGTCATGTTTTTTTCCCCTGTAAAGTCTCTCGCACTACATCACGGTGTATATTTTCTCTGCGAGCTGCTCTCTGAAGTGTGAAACTGATATTTGCCCCCCGGGGGTCGGTGTCACAATCCTGCCTGAACAGCTGAGATTTATAACCGTGTGGCCTCTCCGCTGTTCTCACCGCGCCGACTTCTCACTGTGGCCGGACGCCTGATTTAAAAATATTGTCAGAATCTGTCCTCTGATAATCGCTGACAACGGTCTCGTCTCTTTTCTTTGTGTCTTTGTAGAACAGCATGAGGCTGAGGAGCCCTGTCGCCATCTGAGGGGGAAGAATTTGGCGTCCTGATGGCGTAGATGGACCCCCCGACTCCAGCCCCCCCACCCCCGCAGCCCTGAAATTGATGTTTGCTGCTGATAAAAACACTGGGGAATGTGCAGAGGTCATCTGTAGTCCTGTGGAATAACAGCAAGTGTGTGTGAAAGTGTGTGTTTATCCTGGGATTCAGACACATTTCCATCTAAATGAGGAGAGTTTCAGGCTGATTTCTAAAACATCTGGACGGATACAGAATATTGTCAGAAAGAAGGAACGTTTTTCTTAATTTTCTGCACTTTTGAAACTGGAAAAAAAGCTACAACTGGAGTTTTCTGATCAAATGAAGAGATTTCTGACATTTTTGTACTGAATTTATTTCACTCTTTTGTGAATGTGGTGCTGCAGCTGCTGTAACATGCTAAGTTTCTCGTTTCTGAAGACACAATTTGGATAAAAATCTGAATTTTTTGGTCCTTTCTCTTGCGCCATTCTTCTTTTGCGCCTTAAAAGTGTAACATCCTGTGATTTACAGTCATTTATCTCCAAACCAGGTGGACAAAACCGCTCGTTGGGACGCTACCGAGCAGCTGCCACTACTACCACAGCAATTAACCTCGTCATTAACTTTCAAGTCCTTCATGTTTTTAGCAAAGATGCTGCTTTTTATTGACTGCCAGCCTTTCGTAAACACAACACAAAAGACTGCAGAACATTTAATATTCAGACATGTGACGGTTATGTTGCAGAAAAGTTGCAGTTTCTACAGAATTTTAATGGATTTCCTCAACTGATCAGCTGATCAGCTGTCCATGTGAGCCGTTCTTGTCTTTTATAACTTCATCAGGAAAATCTTGGATACTCATTTCTAAAAAACTTAATGAACAAAGCAGAGGCCGAGCACAGATATTATTTTTGAGACATTGTGATGATGTTGAAGGATATCATAATTGTGACTGACTTAAATTCATCAGTATTCAAGCTGAGTGGCTGAGCTGCTTGTTGCCAGTTTTTTAGTTCCCACCTCGGATTACAACCCGCAGGATATATCAGCATTTTAATTTAATGTGCCAGAATTTGGCGTTTTGACTCTGGAGTGGCGAATCACATCCCATCCCATCCTGTGTGTCTGAAATCAGCTCTTCCTGCCTCGTGGGAGAACTCGCCGCCTGTCCCCGTCACCGCCATGGTGATGTCGCAGGGCACCTACACCTTCCTGGCCTGTTTTGCCGGCTTCTGGTTGGTCTGGGCGTTCGTCGTCATGCTCTGCTGTTTCTGCAGTTTCTTGCAACGCAGGCTGAAGCGCCGCCGCGAGGAGAGGCTGAGAGAACAGTGTCTGCGAACTATGGAGATGGAGCCGCTCAGCTGTCAACCTGCAGGATACCTTCCTCCTCCACCTCCTCCTCCTCCAAATCCACCACCTACACAGCTGCCCAGGGAGCCGCCGCAGTTCTGCCCTCCTCAAACTCTGCTGCCGCCAGTTCCTCTACAGGTTCCTCATCCCATGCCGCAAGCAAACTGGATCAGCATGCCAGGTAATGTTTGTTATTAAGTTCCTTGATTTATGTGCCATTCTGTTGGTTTTCAAATATCTGATGAAAGCAGTTTTGATTTGATTTCACATGCATTTATTTCATATGTTTTTTTGGACGTATTAATTGTACTTTGAACCTTGAATGAGGCTGCCTCACCCAATGCTCTGAGGGGGTCAGTGAGGCAGTCTGAGGGCGTTTTCAAACCAATAGTTCGCTTGTTCTGGTCCGAATCAGTGGATAAGATGGTAAACTTGGTTCAGTTTCCTTTTCACACAGAGAAAAGTCCAAACAAACTAAAATGCATCACTACAGTCTACAAGAGAGCATTCTCTCTGCTCATTGGTCAGATGTGTCTGGGGCGGGAGCAAGAACGTAAACACAGGAAGAAGGTCCTGAAGGCTCATCCGCATCCTAGCATTTTGCTCAAATTTGCAGAGTACGCCTAGCAGTTGGTCGGCTCAACGTCAGATCACGTTCCAACCACAAACGACCTGCTCCAGAGTTTGTTTGGTACCAGACTGAGACCTCGTCCTCTAGTGGTGCAGACACACTGGATCCATTGACGGATGTAAAGCTGATGGATCCTTTTAATTTTCTATGGAGAGCAGGAGATCCAGCTGCGTGGTGCATAATGGATACGCAACTGCGAGTTGACTGACCAATCTCTGTATCTGAATTCACATAATCACGACTCAACCTCAACTTTAAGCTCATCAGACTCAGATCAAACGGTTAAACTAGGCAGTGCAGATCAATTATGAATCAGGATTCTGTTGCTGCCTATTTTTATTGCCTATTACTCGCCTCAAATGTCTTCAGAAACACTGCATGTACTGTTTAGCTGTAATATTAGAAAATTTGTGACCCGGCTGCCATATTGAAAATGGACAAGCCAAAACCAAACACCACCGTTTAGCGGTCCGGTGTGTCCTCACCGAAGTCTGTGTCTCTGTGCTCTTATTTTGGTCTGCACCCCCGAACACGGCACTCGTTCTCGAGTGCCGTGTTCTGATCTTAACAAACAAATCGCACCAAGGAGGAAAAAACCAACCAGGATCAGCCGAGTGTGAAAACACCCTAAAGATGTGGAGGAGTCTGTGTATGAGGAGGAAGATTTTAAAGATGCTGGGAGGCTGCGTCCGAAAAATCACTCCCTATACACTAAATAGTTCACTACATCTACCCTACGCCATTTTATGTATCCAAATAAGTCTGTACATTTATCCGTAATATATAGAGCTCTCTTGGTATGTTTTAATAGTTTTTGGACAATAAGATATAAGATATATCAGGCCATTTGTTGACAATAAGAAAATATAGAAAATCACCGGTCTTATCTTTTAATGCGAGGTGTAAGTGGTTTCTAAGATACCAGCTCCAATGGTGCATGAAATAATCAGTGGTCAGAATTCACACTCAAAATACCAACTTCTGCATCCATGAGTTTCAACACTGAAGTCACTGCAGGTCTTCTCCCAGTCAGGACATTAACTAACACTTCTCTACAGCTACAGCGTGAAATTATTGACAAATACACTCTAAAAGATACAACATTAGTGGATCTGTTGTCTTTGGCCAGAGCAGTGACTCAACAGAGAACACAACAAAGTAAAGACAGAGAAAAACATCCATATGAGCGATTCAGATGCAGACAGAAAGCAGAGTACAGGAGGAGGATTACATTATGCACCATGTCAAATTTTTTTTAGACTCTTCAATTCCCAGCTATTACCTCCCTGCCTGCCGGGCAGCGTTCCCCCAACGGGGCGTCATGGTGACAGCTGCCGCTGAGACGTGGGCGGTGACTGTGGAGGCTGAGCGGTGACAGAGAGCGAGCAACAACACTAAACCAAAAAAGAAATAGAAAGACGAGAAGAAAGAGACGAGAGAGAGTGAGGAGTCAGCAAGAGCTCAGCTGGATGAGAGAGGGAAAGATTTTATATTTTTCCCCATATGCATGTTGAAAGAGTTATTGGTGAATATGTAAGTGATCCCTTCCCAGTGGTGCAAAGTACATTTACTCAAATACTATAAAATATTTCTATTTTATGCTACTTTATACTTCCACTCCATTTCAAAGGGAAATATTTCACTTATTTCACCACTTCATTTATTTTAGAGGTTTAATTACCACTTAACTTTACATATTTTACATAAAACATATATAAGCTTATAAAATACAACACATTGCTAAGGTTAAACCAGTGGTTCTCAACCAATCTGGTTGGCAACCTCTTACAAAAAAGTAGTTTTGGGCTCGTTGTCACATTTCAGATATCGTTACCATTTTAAACTTCTCGCATAGTTTCATTTAAGTGACTGTTCGGGGCTCAAAGAGGTAAAATTATGAGGACATTTTACTGCAGAGCGAGTACTTTTACCCTTTAACTACATTTTGCTGATGTCAGCACAACCATGTCATCCATCTTTATGGTCTGACCAAGCGGCAACCTCTGGGGCTGTAAAATGAAGCCAATGCGGAAGTGCCAAAAACTGCAGTTCCTTGAATGGCCACTCGAGGCTCCAAAAGCGAGTCATTCCCCATAGACCCCCATGTTAAAATGCCCAACTTTACAGCAGAAATAAACATGTTTACAGCCTGGTACAAAAAATGGTTTTGGTCTCTGTAGCTAATTTCTCCTTTCATGACAACTGTACGGGGGGTGAATTTTTTTACAACTCGCCCGTTTAGGTAGCGTCACGTACTGCCAAGATGGCGACAGCTGGAGCGGCTCACTTTGAGCTTCAAAACCGCTCTTCAGAAACCAACGGGTGACGTCATGGTAACTACGTCCATAGTTTTATACAGTCTCTGCGTCTGACTGTCGCACAAATTATGTTATTGTTGTTATTCTTGTATGTATGCAGCTCTCATTTCAGTTAAATCTGCACATGCGTGGCGGTTTAGGTGTTTACACTGGTGGAGCAGGACACATGTCACTTACAAACATGATGCGAACCATCAACACAAAAAGGTCAGATCTGACTTAAACATCAGAATCGAGCATTAAGGCCTGTAATGTAAATGAAGCCTTTGTTGCTGCATTTGTGTGGATTCTGGCTTCGATACAATTATAATACATTCCCAGTTTTTGACCTGCAAAAGGAGAGACTGATTTAGTTGTTGATCCAGTAACATCCCTTTGAATCATTCAACAAAATCTGAGAAGTGGGCCGATGATTCAGTCTGTCACCCCAGTCATTTGGTTTAAATGCTCATTTTTCATCAACAATTGGCCTCATTAATGCAGTCGATGTTGGAAGCTGCCCAGTACTAAAACAGTCTGACACTGCAGGTCACTGAGCTGCTTCAGTTGAGTAGTTGGCAGTTCAGTGAATTGCTCAGGGGCACTCCAACACAGAATGAGAGTTTACAGTCCTGAGCTCACCTTTCTCTAAACAAAAACCTGCCTGTTGTTCCTCAGCTTGAGCCATATTTTATGGAAATTCATTCATGGGTTTTGGGGACTTTCTGCTTCTCCCTCCTGGCTGAGGAAACTTAACTTTTCAGGAATTCAATCTGCAACCAAGAAAGCTAAAAAAGTTTTCCACAAGACACTTGAATTGTAAAGATTTCTGGAATGGAAAGTAAAATTGCAACTGCAGTGAAAATTTGTGCCCGTTGTGAGCAGCATTAGCATAAAGTAAAAGCACAGGCCAATGAAAATCCTACAGGCTCTAAGTGATATTAGAGCATAAAAGCATTTGCAAAAGTGTTTTATCAAATACTTACTTTAGAAAGTTGAAAATCGTGCCTCAAGTCTGTCTTCAATCTGTGTATTCATGTGCGAAATTTGCTGCTGTTCATGTTGTTGTATATAATATAGAAATTTGGAGTGAAAGAATAAATCTTTTTTCCACAAAGAGAAAAAACAAAAAAGAATCAGAAGGCTGAGAGAGACATGATGGAGGAGGAACAGAATAAAAATAAGAAGGATGAGAAGGAAAGAGAGATTACTGGGAAGTAAAAGGAAAGCTTCAGTGGCTAAAAGAGAATCAGCTGCTGTCAAAGATGCTTAACGAGCAGAGACAGACAGTAAAGTATGAAACAAAAGGTTGGCAGAGTCTCGGTCACAAAGCAGTCAGGGTGAGACTGATGAAGAGGGTTAGTATCCAGGCAGCAGCAGAGCGAAAGAAAAGCAGGTTCTGACCAGCTGAGTTCAGCGGAGGACGGAAAGAGAAGCCAGGAGATGTACATACGGAGTAGAGCGGCTTCGCCCTTTACGATCTGTTGCTTTTGGGTTTATCCGTGCGCACAGTCGTGAAGATTTTCTTTCCCCCCACTGTACACCATACGGTTGCCTCTTTCAGGTCCTCATCTACATCATATAACCCCGTCAGGACCTGAGCTTTGCTCCCAAATTTTTTTCAGCGTCAAGCAGTCAACAAGTGAAGAATGGAAGAGAAGACAAAGAAGTCCAGCCGCTCTGAAGCTGTCTGCTTATGCCCCTGCCGTCAGATCTTCACCCCCGCTGTGAGGCTTGCCTCGGCGCTAAGCACGCCAGCCTAGCCCTGGTTCTGCAGGCCGCCTGTCAATTCTGTGCACACCTGCCTGCGGAGGAGGAGCAGCAGCGGTGAGCAGACGCCCTCACGGCACTGCGGGTGGAGGGAGGCGGTGATGGAAGCTGGGCTGACCACAGCAGTGTCCCTCTGCTGACTTTCACAAAAGTCCACAGGGATATGGAAAAGGGGTTTCCCACCATCCTGTCGCTAAAGCAGAGCCTAGCTACCATACTTGTTCCCAAGGCAACCTTCTTAAGAAAGCACAAGCTATCGCCGCCAACTCCTTGGGATCAAGTTTACGCTTGCCTCTCTGACCGTTCACACCAGTGTGCCGCTTAGATTGATGCAGCTCAAAACAACATAGCGCTGCTGTCCTCAGCTGTCTCCGCTATGGCCACTAAGCCCAGGACTCTTTTTTCTGGAGCTAGCCACAGACATCAGGGAGGCAATGTTCGCTGTCCTGACCCTCGCCACGGCGACAACGGTGGCTTCATCCAGAAAAATGGTTTGGCAAACTATGAAGGAAACGGAGGAAAGGGATTACGCAGGAAAGGGATCAGGGTTTCGTTCTACTTAGACGACCTAATCCTTCTGGCCCCCCTCCCAGCATTAGCAAGACAGCTAAGAAGACACAACATTTAAGTAAGACTACTACCTGACAGGTAGACTAATCCTTCCTACCCAGCACCAAACAGCAGACAGTTTTTGGTGAAAAAAAGGGAACATCCAGCAGATAGAGAGCCAGGAGTAGGTGGAGATTGAACCAGAACCAGAAAACGTGACTTAAATTAATGTTGGTGTTTAAATTGGAAATTGCAACTGAAGGCAAAAAGCCCAGAAACAAGCAGAAAGTGAAGGTGGCTGCAGTATCAGCAGCGAAGATACCAGCGTGTGCTGACAATATTCAGTCTTGTATTGCTGGCAAAAGAGTAGTAGACAGGAAAGAAAATGTGAATGTGAAAATATGCTTTCAAAGATTTGAGACTATTAAAGGAGTCAGTAAAACCATCATTCAGTAGAGTTTCTGGCTTCAGAAACACAGATTTCATGCATCAGTCAGCTGTCATCCCACACAGCCAGTATGTGTTGCTCTGACAGGCTTTTTGTACCCGAGTCCTGACCCACACTGGGAACAGCTTCCTCCACTGCAGCCGCCTGCAAGTTTTTAACAGGAAAATCATGCTTGTGTATTGTTTCTGCTCTGGTGTTGCTTTTAATAACATCTAATTGTTATGTTGAGTAGTTCTAATTAACAGAAAATTACACTTTTCTGAATCGTTCCAGATGGATTTACACAAAAGATTTGACATTCATGGTTCACATAAAGACTTTTCCTGTGGCGCCACCATGATATTCACATGGAGCGAAACGTCTCAACAACACTTGGATGGATCGCAGTGAAAATTGGTGCATATATTCTGTTATCATCAGGATGAATTGACACACTTTGCTGGTCTTTTTCATCTAGTGCCATCATGAGGTCAAAAATTTAAATTAAATCCAATACCTGCAAAATACTGCTGTTCTTACAGTGCCGCTATCTCTGCTGTAGACTTTTAAACCCCATTCAGACAGGATGGATACCGCAGGTGGAGGTGTGGAATTAAATATTCACTGTGCTCTTAGTTCTCTTAGTTCTGGGCGGCATTTTAACCCTGGAGAAATGACAGGAGCCAAAAAGCCTCCCCAGGGGAGCGCCGGAGAGTTGAAAGTGAAGCAAAGATACTCCGTGAGGTGACTTGTAGGTCAAAAATCCTTCTTGGACTCATAACTCAGTGAAATCTGAACACACAGACACGAAACACATTTTGATATCATTGAGTGTGACTCACACTTCCCAAAGATATCATTATCTGTGACGTCTATCGCCAATAAACCTCCATAAATCCACTTAGAAATCAGAAAAGAGGCTTCAGAACTTGTCTGAGAATCATCATATTTTTAAGTTTTCTTCAGTATCAAACTAATTCAGTGATAGTTGATAGTAACAGCTGATTCAGCAGACTTTTAATGGAGAAAATTTCACAAAATATAAACAAATATCAGTGTCTTGAAAGATAATTGTGTCTGCATGTTGCTGATATTAAAGCCCAGTTGATAAGCTTTTATGGGGTCTTGCTTTCCTGCAACGTTTACTTTTACTTAAGTAAAAATACAGAAGTATAATCAGCAAAATGTACTTAAAGTATCAAAAGTAAAAGTACTCAGGCTGGCTGCTTTTAGAGTGTCATTTTATTATAATATATAATGTAGTTTGTTTTTTATCACTAACAAATACATGTAAGAGCGTTTTAATGCTGTAGTTCATCAATGTGGAGCCAATTTCAGACAAATAGTAATAGTACTGCATTATATTATTTAAGTGTATCATATGTTTTTTTATAGTAGTAATAATAATACGCTTCATTTATTTAGAACCTTTCGCAACACTAATGTAGCTCAAAGTGCACAACATTTCTTGTAAAATGAAAAGAGCAGAAAATTTAAATAACAGTGTATTTTATGTAAAATCTTAATCTTAAAAGTAACTATAAATCGCAAATAAATGTGATGGAGTAAAAAGTACAATATTTCCCTCTGAAATGTAGAAGTACAAAGTAGCATAAGATGGAAATACTTGAGTACTTGAGTAAATGTACTTAGTTACTTTCCACCACTGCTTTCCTGATGGTTTTTGTATTAGCTCAGATTAGCACAAACATCTCTTCTTGCAGAAATAACTCCACTTTAAAATACAAGGACGTCGCTCCAGACGGGATTTAAAGGACCAGTGTGTTGAATTTAGTGGCATCTAGTGAAATTTAGTGAAACACACTTGGTAGAAATGGAATATAAGATTCATAAGTATGTTTTAATTAGTGTATAATCCCATGAAAATAAGAATGGCTGTTTTTACATTACCTTAGAATGAGCCATTGGTGTTTTTTGCAAGTTTTGTGGCCACCGTAGGTTCTCCTGCATGCTTACAACCTCACCGCTAGATACCACTAAATCTTACACACTGGTCCTTTAAATTACAGTTCAGTTCACTGAAAAACAGAGGTAATTTCAGCTGTAATTAATACTGGAGGGTGAAATATTACCCATATAAAATACTGACTAGCAGGCAATGTTAAAATCATCCCACCACCCCTGCAGACATTAATCCCGTCCGAATGGGGCTTTTGTTTGTTTTTTACAGTAGCTGTCACAGATTACAGTTACCATCACATTCGTGCTGACATCTCTGTATCACACTACATATAATTAATATAGGCTACTTGAGCCTCACAGAACTGGCTGCTGGTTCAAAGGAAAACCCCCCTCTGATTCCCCCCCCCCCCCCCCCCCCCCCCCCAAGTGGAAACATCAATCCCATGTGTTCCTCCTGACATTGTTCCTGTGTGGATGATGTTTATTTAAAGCCGTCCTGGCAGCTGGTCAAACTGTTTACAGCAGTACAGAGCTGATAAACAATGAGAGTCTGATCCTGTAGGCATCTGTAAGGCATGATGGAGGAGTGATGGGATTGTGGTCCAGGCACACACACACAGAGACATATTGTTTGCATCCATAAATACATCCATCTCTATGGCAACAATTCAGAAACAATTCAAAAACAGTTGTTTTCCAACACTATGCTGTTTGTTTTTAGGCTTTAAATGCAGTAGGTTCTTTCTGGGGAATAATATGTGGATTTTCTTTTTCTTTGGTTGTAAAATTATCCACATACGCGCTCCAGACTGACCATCCCGCCTCCCCTACAGACATAAATCTCTCATAAATCTCTCTCTCTTAATTTTGGGTCCTTCCTATGAAAATTAAAAGTGTTCAGGCAGAGAAAGTTTAGGAAAATCTGCATGGAAATTCATATTTTTTTTTCCATTTCCCTATCAGCAATGTACCGAGTACATGTAATGTATGTTAGTATGAAAACATTAAAATAACAATAAAGTAACGTAATGTTAATATGATTCCAGCTTTAACTGCTGCACAGGTTATTTGTAATGTTAGCATTTAAAAATTCTGCTGTTTCCTCATAATATACTAGACACTGGACTGTGGTGTATGCAGGAAATACAGGATTTAATCAGTATTATTGATCAGCCACACAGGATCATGTAATGAGACTATACACCTATGCACAAAAATGATAAACGTAACAACACAATGCATTTTACACTCAAACACACTGAAATTACACATCAAACTGATCACCAAAGCATTGATCACAGTCTAACAAACATTGTCACTCCTTAATAAACAGACTTAAACATGCAGTAATGCAGTAGTCAGGTTTCCATCCAAATGTGGCACAAATTTAAACCGAAAATTCAGAAAATTGATAAAAGAAAATGCAAAAATAATATAAGTTTCCATCCACTACTGTTTTGCGAATATTAATAGTTGAGCACATCAAAGTAGACAGTTGTTGGTGCTGATTCTCCTGTTGAGTAGAGTAAAGCAGAAAAAGAAGAAGATGTAATTAACAGAGCGACACATCCTGGTGACAGAGAGCATGACGGACACATCACAGCTTCTTGCTTTGGGAAGCGTTTTGATAACAGCCTTGTGTCAGTTACACAGACACGTATTGAACGCTGCCCAGATACGAAGAAGAGAGCTGACAGTGAAAAACATCTGCCGCCATGTTTAAGTCACATACTTCCTGTACCTCGTTGTTTATTCACTAAATCTGTTTCCACTGCATTGGGGTTACTGTCCATCGCATTTTGTTTTTCCACCTCATCCAAACATAAAAACTTTTTTTTTGTAATATTTTGACTTTTTTTTTTTTGACTTTCCAGCATTTCCACTCATATTTTTTATGCGCAAATTGAAAAAGTGCTCCCCTAGTGAGCTGTCTGACCGTAAAACAAGTGTTTCTTCCTGCAGTTTCAGTGTAAAATCATCCACCGCCTCCATAAAATTCAGGACTCGGACCAGATCTTTGGAGCTAATTCTGCGCTGTTAGCTAACAAAGAGGTTTCCTTCTTTGTATAATGAACATTTATTACTCATTATTTTTATGATGTGTGCAGTTTAAGTTTAAAGTCCATGGAAGATGGAAAAGCTGCAAAGTTTTACTTAGTTACTGTTGACATCTCAGGTCCAGTGAAGAAGAGCTTGTGCACCATTTCAACAGATATTGATCAGCTGTTGCAGAAAACTGCTTTAAGCTTGATATTGTTGCCTGAGGAGGTTTTATCAAGCCAAAAATCTTTCCCTTTATAGTGACAGTACATTGAAATATAGACTCCACAGTTTTACATTAAGCCCACAGACCTTCTGTCAGTGCAGAGATATTTCAGAAATGTTGCAGGAACAAACTTGTTTGTTTTTCCAAATCATATTTTTATGTTTATTTTCACCGCATTCAGTCCAGACCCAAATCCACACCAACACCGTCTCTCTAATCACTCCTCATTCTCTACTTACACAACAGACACTATAGTGTGCACTAAATTGAGACTGGAGATACTAATGAATCATTTTGAATCATCACTAACAGGTGTCGTGTTGCATGACTGTCATTTTCACATCGAAAAAATGCGTTTGATTATTTGATTGTTCCCAAAAAGTATTTTATGTCTGCATTGCAGGAATATTTGAAGACACTCAGACAGACATTTTACACTTGTACACTGAAATAAAATGGACAGTAAGTATAGTACAATATGTAGTAAATAGGGAGCAATTTCACTGTCTGACCTGAACTATTGAACAATCGAAGTGCATTTGATGTGTTTCTTGTTGCACAACCTGCTGCACTGCAGTTTCTCTGACTCATAGTTCAATCAGGAGAGACAAGCGAATGAAGCAAAAAGAAATGTTTATTATACAGATGATATTGATGATAAAGTCTCGACAAAATTCTTTGGCCCCAGACTGGTGGTGGTGACTGACGACTTCTGCTGCGACTGATGAGGCTGATTAGGATGATGAAGTGATGAATCTGTGAAGACGGGCTGTGATTGGGTGATAGTGAGGAGCGCATAACGGCAGCATGAACGCAATAAAAGGCAGAGATGGAGAAAACATATTTGAAAAGACAGCTGCAAGATGATGAAGGCTGACAATGAAGACCAGCTGATGAGAACGACAGATGGTTTGAGAAATAAAACTACAGACCTGAGCATGCATAAGATCCTGACTGAACTTTTGCTAAAGCTCCGTAAGTCTTCAGAGAGACACAAAATGTAAAACAAGCGAGTCTGAAACAGGAGCCCGAGTGTGTGTGTGAAGAGGAGAAATATTTAGTGAAAGAAAAAGAGGAAGAGAGAGTTCAGACCAAATGTGCTGTGATGGTTTTTGTCCCACAGTTGAGCACATTGTCACATGTAGGAAGGTGTTAACTCGTTTGGGTTGTGACCTGAAAATGAAGTGGGTGTGAGTTTTTCTGAGATTAATCTCAGAAGTCTGACTTTAAACTCAAATAAAGTAATCATCTTACGTAGATAACACGACTGTTTGTAGTTTTGTTTTTCATCTGCTGATTGTGTGTTTTTTGCGATTGCTCTGATTAATAAAAGTATTCTTTGGTTTTGAAACAGTAGCCTTGTTGTCATTTAGCCTCTGTGAAGCTATTGCATAGTTAAATCAATTAATTTTATTCTTTTTAATTTTAAACAGCCACCTCAGTCACTTCATCCTGGCGTCAGGCCTGAAAGAGATAAAAGTTATTTTGATATCCTTTGACAAGAATAATATATGTTCTGGGTGGCTAGTTTTATATTCTAAGTTATCTTTGTATGTAGCATAGACTTTATAAAAATGTAGACGTTGTTACCGTGACGTCACCTGTTGGTTTCTGAAGAGCGGTTTTGAAGCTCAAAGTGAGCCGCTCCGGCCGTCGCCATCTTGGCAGTACGTGACTCTGCCTAACTCCCAGCCAATCAAAAATGGGCAAAGAAGCGGGCCGAATGGCTGAAACAAGCCACCTAGCGGCTGGCGGACCTGTCACTCAAAGCAGCCATGTCCTTCATTATGCAAAACTTTACGGCTTAATAAAATTTAAATGGGTGAGTTATAAAAAAATTAACCCACCGTACAGTTGTCATGAAAGAGGAAATTAGCTACAGAGACTAAAACCGTTTTTTGTACCAGGCTGTAAACATGTTTATTTCTGCTGTAAAGTTGGGCATTTTAACATGGAGGTCTATGGGGAATGACTCGCTTTTGGAGCCTCAAGTGGTCATTCAAGGAACTGCAGTTTTTGGCACTTCCACATTGGCTTCATTTTTCAGCCCTGGAGGTTGCCGCTTGGTATGTAGCCTAAAAGTGTGTTTTTTATGATCTGTGCTTTTTGTTTACATTGAGTCTATAAAAAGAAAAAAAACTTGGTTTCATCCATGTCCATAAAACTCCCAGGTGTTTTCTTCTAAAGTCATTGTTGATGTTTGTAGCTGTAATCTGTGCTGTGTGAAGACTTGTACAGCGTTCGCTCCTCTACGCTTAACCTGCAAACATCTAGGACTTCCGGGTAAACATTAAAGGCCACTAAAAACATAAATATTGAATAAACAACGATATCAGATCTGTTTTCAGAAAACTCACGTCCTTATCTAAACATATGAAGCAAGCCCAAAAAAACCCCAGAATCACAACATATCATTGGGGTCCACATAATTTAATCAATCAAAAATTTACATACTTTCATAGTTTTAGTTTATATTGAGCTAATTAGTTGTGAAGTTGTGTTTAATCAAACTGCACATGGAAAACTGAGATTTGACGATTTCATACAGAAAAGTTCCAGTAATTTAAAAAAAATTCAAAGCTTTCGCAAATTTTGCAGAGATTTTTTGAATTGCATTAATTATTGCGATTATGGAGGGATTGTTCTTAAATCAATCGTTGATTGTTAAGTATATAAAATATTAGAAAATATTGAAAAATGGCGATCATTATTCTCTGAAGCCCAAGTTAACGTTATTATTATTCAGATGACTTGTTTTGTCTGATCAACAGTCAAAAAACACAAAGATGTTGAGTTTACTGTCGTGAAAAACTGGCAAATATTCACATTTGAGAAGCTGTTATCAGAGTTTTGGGCATTTTTTGGCCCCATAGTTAATTTTAAGATTAATATGAGATTGAAATTATTAGATTTATATTTTCCTTTAACACACTTTGTTGCGATTGATCTTAACTCCATGTTTCTTCATTTTTTCCAGACACAGATATATTAGGGAAGCCGCCCTGTTATGAGGAGGCAGTCCTGATGGAGGATCCCCCTCCGCCATACAGCGAGGTCTTGGCTGACCCACGGGGGGGCACCTACCTGAAGCCGTCCCCGCTCGGAGCAGCACCTCGACCTCTCCGGGAACACCAGGATCCTCCTCCGGTGTTCACATCTGAGACGAGCAAGCTTCCCGCAGCAGCTGTGTTCCCCAATCGGGGCTACTCCTCCCTGATACGCCTGCCTTCGTCGCAGCGCTGGGACTCCTTGGGTCACCTCCTGTCCAACATGGACCTGAACCACAGCAACCTCACCCCGCCGGGGGCCCGCTCCCTCCACACTGCTGCTGCGATGGCTACCATGCCCCGCCGAGAGCACAGGACTCAACATGACGGACTTGGGCTTCGAGGTGGAATACAAGGACTGCAAGAGGGGATAGACGGACTACACGGGGGGATACATGGGTTCCAAAGGGGGTTCCAGGGGTTTCAGGGCCTTCAGGGGGTGCATGGACTAAGGGGCTTGGAGCCCAGCTATGGCCTGCCTACAGCCTTCCCCCTGCTGGGTCGCAGCACTGCTGTCTAGCCAACCATTAAGTTCCCTGAAGAGCCCTCCAGCAGGAGACCTCCAGTATAAAGACAGACTTCCTGTCTACTCCGTGTTTACAGCACTAACACACTAGAAGTAGAGATTTAATTCCCTAAAGAGGGAAAAAAAGGGGTTCTAGTGCTGCGAAGAAGTCAGGAGTTCAATTCCCCGTGCATCTCTGTGGGCGAAGGCTGCCACTTATTCTGCCGGGATCGCAGCTCTCAGCCATTTGTGTGGGTAAAGGAGAAAATTACACACATAATAACCGGTGTTATTGAGTCATACAGGTGTCACACTGAAGCTAACTGAGTCAAGATTCAGCAGATGAGGCGAGAAAAGAACCAGTAACAAGGTAGAAGACAAGCAAAAAACAAGCAAGCTGTTTCTCTGCCTTTCATCCTCGACTGTATTGTACTGTATGTCACACTCTCCTTCTTTTCATCCCTCCTCTCCTCTCCTCTCCTCTCTCTGTGCCTGAGCAACCTATTGTACGAGGCCGTTGCTATGGATCCCAGGAACTCTGTTGCCCACGACGACTTCTCTTTTATTTGCTCTGATTTTTGAAGATACTGTCCACAGCTTACCTCCTCTTAAGGACTGAGAGTACTAATACTTGCAAAAAACATGTGGTGACTTTCAGTGGGATGTTTGTGACATTAGTTTTCACAATACTAAAGGCAGAGTACAATAAGCTAGCCAGAGAACCAAGCATACTTGGATTGCATTTTGTAACATGCTGCTTTGTTGTTTTCACTGTTGTATTTACTACAAATTGCTGTAGTTCGGCCTCTTAAGTGGCGGTCCTCAACATGGAAGTTAAGGCCCTCCTGGTGGTGACATGATGACGTTGGCTTGGTCATTAGAGTGGAAACATGTAATTTTTTCATGTACAAATTTACTATCATTCTTTTAAGCTATGTGACAAATGCCTTTTCTCTTGTGAAACAAAAACATCCACTCTATTCTTCTTCTAATAATTTATGAAGTAAAAACAAGACCAGAATGTGAAAATAAAACTCATTGTTTGATGTTAAACCACATTCTTCTGAGTGTTTTTATGTTCACTGCAAGGAGTTGTACTTCTCGTAATATTTAAGATCTCCTACAGACATCTTTTAGGAAATATAGGAATATTCTGCTTGTGTCTAATATGGGTTTTCTACTAAATAAATAAATAAATAAAATTACATCTCTCCCTCTCACTCTGAAATTGAAAAAGCTAACTCTCATCAAGCAAAACATCTCTCCTCTAAAGAAATATCTCTGCTTGAACACCATCTCCTAACATGTGAGGACTCCTCTGTAGCTCTCCTAAATATTGGCCCAGATGTGAGTTATTTCCTTGGTTAAGAAATTTGATAAAATGTTTTTACTTGTTGTTCTAAATGTCGAACAAAAAATAAGTTGCTCTGAGAATTTTTGGCCAGTTAGGAATGATTTCCTTCTCTGAGATGCTTGATAAGTACAGGCCCTGAACCCTGTCTGAATCTCTTCTTATAGTAATTCTCTGTGGTTATCAACATTAATTGATTAAATGCAGTTGTCAGTGAGCATCAGTGTCAGGGGCGTCATGCAGTCAATGTTTTTGAGAGGGCACAGTTTCACAGTACTTATGTCAATGTTCACACCAAACCACGTTGATACTAGTAATTATCTGCTTTGGCTTCTATGTTTATGATCAAACTGCCCCCCTATTAGTAACAATCTACAACTACAATACAGGTATTAACACTACATTGCATTTAATAGCAATACTGAACAAGAAAATGTTAATGAAAAGGCTCGGAGCTAATGTTAGCTAGTTAGCTAGCAGTATCGTTAATTATTTAACATCAAGTAAAGAAAGCCAAGGCTGCCAACTTTCACCCATTGACCATGAGACTCATGCAATTGCCACTTTTCACTCACTGTCACACCACATGTCCATTTTCTCATGCAGTTTAAGACAAATTCATAACTGATAACGTTGTGTATATACGATATTATCAAGGCTAATTAAAAACACTTATTGTAAAAATAGAATTCAACAACTTCTAAAGCCGTTCAATCTCGAATATTTAAAGGTGCACGAGCCGGACTCCTCTGATCAGTGTGACAGTCCTGAACTTATTTGTGGTTTTCTTTATGATCTGTATGTTGCAGTGCTGCCACTGTTATATCTAATCAAACAGGATGAAAGAGAAGTTCTCCAGCTTTCTAACATACTCTTCTGACCTCTGTACAAACCGCTGAAATTCTCCGATAAAGTATTCATCAGATTATTTTTGTCCTTTTTTCTTCTCTGCTTCTCGCAGCTATAAATTGATTTTTAATGTCTGCATCTGCCAACTAGTAAACCCTTACATGAAAATTGTTAATTTCAGTTTCTTTCTGAGTCACTCCACTCTTACCTTCATCTCCTCCTCCTTTTATCTTTCCTCTCTTCACTTTTTCACATGTTCTCATCCTTCATTAGTGTCAGATGCAGCATTGAGTGGCGAGAAAATAAAATCTGCCATCATCACTAGCGTCACGCAGGCATCTCTGCCTCTTGCTGTGCTCAAAACAACTCACTCATGTCCCTTCATCTCTGCCTGTCACTCTGTAGTGGAGGAGCCCGGCTTCCCAGAAACACTCGAAGTGATGGAAGTGAAGGAGAATGCAGCTCAGATGTTTCTAAATCCTCAGATTCTGCAGGTGTTTCTGTGTCTGTGCCTCTGCTGGCAATTAACAGGCTGCCAGACAACAAAGAAGACAATAGTTCAAAAGGTCTCTTTGGTTTCAAATGTGTAATTAAATTTTAAAAACAATGTTTGACACAAATGAGATTTTTTTTTCTAGCTTCTTAACACATGTGCTATTTGATTAAATTCCAGAGAAGTTTCACAGAGGACGGGTTCCTGCAGCGGAGCTGAAGGTATTGTGCTCTTAATGCACAAAGTTTGACTAGAAAGGTGATTGTTTCCCTGCTGTTTGTAGGCGAATTGGTAATTTGACTTTTTATGGTCGGTTTATATAACATATCAAATGAAAGCACATACACAAAACACAAAATGACACGTTGTTGTTAAATTGTCAGCTGATGCATTTGACGTTGACATTATAATGAGGTTAAGTTTGAGCTCCTGCTGTTTTTCTTGTAACATCAGTGATTTCAAACAACTTCACTGTTTATGCAAGGTCATCATAAGAGGTACGCACTACATGATCAGCTGAAAAAGTTCTGGATTTAGCAGTTTAGCCAGAAGCAACATCTGCAGATCTCAGGAGTCAGTTGCAGCAGCTGTTTGTAAGTTCAAACGTAGCCTCATTATAATGTAAGTAAGTGAAGATTTACACATCACTAAATTAAAACCGGCTGCATCACACCAACTAGTTGTTCTGTAGAGATGATTAGTTACTTAAAGGTCCAGTGTGTAGTATTTAGTAACATCTAAAAGAACAGACTTGGTAAAAATTGAATAGATTATTTATAAGTATATCTTAATTAGTGTCTATACAGCTGAAAATAATAATTGTGTTTTCGTTACCTTAGAAATAAGCCCTTTATATCTACATGGGAGTGGGTCCCCCTCCACGGTGGCCGCCATGTTGCATCGCCATGTTTCTACAGTAGCGCAGAACGGACAAACCTAACACTGGCTCCAGTGAGGGCCTTACGCGTTTTAGATTCAGTGGGCGACTACCGGAAATGCACTGGTTTTAAAACGAAGAAGAAGAACGGACCAAACACTTTGCATTGTGAGAAGTTTGTGAAACCAAAATCTGATAAATGGAGGATCATACTTATTTAGAAAATCACAGGAGCGTGAATTGTTGTGGTCTAAGAGATGAAAACACGAAGAAGCTAAACGAAATTGGGACAAGCAACGGCATAAAACGAAGATAAACCCAGATGGAAATCCCTGATGAGAGAAATGTTTGCAGACTGACACCGAAGTTTCCTGTTTACTGCTTGACAGGTAAGAGTGTAATGTATATTTATTTTGCCCCGCTGGTAATGGTTCAAAACCTAGATGATATACAATGTTTATTAGCAGTACATTAGTTTCCCTGAAAAGAAACGCCACCACGTAACGTTAAATATTAGCACACTTTAGCTTCAGTTTGTGCCTCTCACGGAGCTGGTGGTCTGACAAGAGACAACAGGGAGGCGACGTCGTGCTAATAACCCAATGATTTATTCATTTTCTGTGGCAGTAAGACAAAACATTGACTGATAACTAAGATATTTAGTGCTGGTGATGTGCTAAAGACAGTAAGTCAGAGTAATGAGTTAGTGTGAGAGATAAACTGAGGAGAAGTCTGCTCATCACTGAGTTAATACATCCTGTGAATTTATATTTTTCACAGTGCTCCATGATTTCATTGTTTGCTCCTAATTTGTTATTTAGGAGCATATGTACACATTGGGGGGCAAAGTTAGCCTATAGTCCACTCACTGCACTTTATATTCCAGAGACTGGAGACCCAGTTCAGGTTGAGTTTTACAGTATATCAGATCTGTACAGTATATAAAATAAATCACAGATGCTGCAAGAAGCTGTCAGTCACCTGGGTCGTTCTTATTTTGTATATGATGATTACACCACAGACTGATGATTCACTGATGATAAATCATTTGTTACACCTTCAGAGATGTTTTTTTCAAGGCTTTGGGAAAACTGAGAAATGGGTTGCACAACATAAGATGAGCAGTTTGAAGACGATCATTTCACCTCAGAGACAGACACCTTGAAGAGGATGATTCAGCCTGAAAGGTTATATAAAGAGAGAGGGGGAGGCCATTCAGGACTGTTTCCACGATGTGCTCTCTAGTAATAAAAGATCTGTGCAGAGAGAGAGAGACAGACTTCTTGACGCTTTTCAGCAACCACGTCGTGACCTCTTCATGTGCTTTCATTGTTAATTTTGTACTATTTTTTCATTATATTGATTTTACATCATGAGATACAATATTTTTCTACCAAAGACTGAAATGCCTGGACTCTTACAGAAACCATGAGATGATAAAATCCGAGTAGTGGAGCATGTCACTGATTGTTAGATTTCATGGAAAACAGCATATCCCGATAAGCCAGATTTTCATAAAATACATAAATCTATCAGGCTAATTTCTCAAATGATTATCATTCCATTTTAATTACATTAAAAGGATCTTTTGGGGAAGTTACAATATCATAGACTATGTAAGATGTCACATAAAAAAGCCAGTGAATTGAGCCTGAATAAAACAGTGTTGGCAATCAAGTGACCATTACTTATTTAAAAAATCTACATTACTAAATATTCAACAACTACATCATCTGTGTTTAACAGGTGTAGGAACAAAAGTTTCCATTGAAATGTATCTCAAATTTTAAACGAATTTCCAGAAAAGGATCAAAGTAAAATGTAGGGAATGTTTGTTTTGCATTCACCCGTGTTGTGTGAATATCAGGAGATAAACAGTTGGTGGCGCTAATCCCCCAGTCGGTGCCATGAAACAATTGCAGAAAAAGAGGAAACAATGAGCTGAAGTCGTCATGGACTTTACTTAATATTTCTGAATTTTTTGGCTGGACCGGCCCTTTAACCACGGTGGTCTGTGAGTGAGTGAGTGATGAAGTTACACTATTGGTTGACCGGCTGAGTGTTGGAGTTTCCTCATTGGCTGTATCAAAATAAAATCGGTGTGAGATGATGTTAAATGCCAACCCCGTCGCCAGAATAAAACGTTGGCATTGTACGTTTCTGCAAACCACAGATACGTTGAATCTCTTTTCGCGTGTCATTTAAAATCGCATGAAATGGCCGTTATAAGTTGAGTAATTATGTTTTATGTTGTGACAACGCTGTGGTTAAGGTCTGGTTAAGTTTAGGCACAAAAACCACTTGGTTAGGGTTAGTGAAAGATCATAGGTTGGGTTAAAATACCCAGTTTTGTTGCCAGAAAAACGCCTGCAGACGTCTCGCTAAAAATTCCTGGTTTTGTCGGTTGAAATGGAAAGCTGCCAGTGGTCTTGAACAGGTCTCTGATGCTTTGATGCCTCCTCCTAATATGAAAATCAGCTCATATAGATGTCATCTGAACTGCGTCACTTTCCCTGTGATATGTAATATAGAAATCTTGACATGCAACGTATTAAACATATTGAAACGTAGAGATTCAACGTATCCGTGGTTCACAGAAATGTACAATGCCAACATTTTATTCTGGCAATTGGGCTGTAAATGCAGCAAAGTTGACTAAAGTCTTGTGTAAACTGGCAGCTGGCAGCGCTGGCAGCAGCTGGCAGGAGCTCCATGGTGCATTTGGATGTTATAAGTGAACTAATACCAGGACGCAAACTTTTCATTTCCCTGAGCATTGAAATACGAGTTCGGCAGGTAAAAGCTGTTTTATCAGATTAGTGTGTGGGGCAGCTGCTCTGCAGGTGCGCTTCATTTGACTGTAACTGTGGTAACGGGGTGAAGATAAGCCTCCCGAATTTGCACCCATAATGCTGTCAGAACTTTCATTTACAATTTCCACCACAGCCTCCGTGATCATCGACAGGGAAAGAGGCAGATAAAAGGTGCACGCACAGTTAAAGCACCGCAAATACCTTACAAAACACTCAATGTAGCGTGAAAAACGAGAGAAATCCGCAGAGTGAAACAAATAGAAGAGCAGGGAGAGTTATAACTGGAATTAAAATGAATTATCTTTCCAATCAAACATAAGTGGAAAGTATTGCAACTGCACTTATAACATTTTTTTTTCACTCAAATGTAGCTCAACCATATCATGTGATGCTACTTCAGTACACTTTACCAGCAAATATTACTGGGACCACTACAGAAAATTGCACATTTGAACATTTAATATCCACAAATTCACATTATAGGCCATAACTTCATGCATTGCCCATACCTGGTCCAGACATATACTAGGTTTTTGACATAGTCTTGTTGTGTTTTGAGGTTTTTGGTTTTCTGTTTATTTCAGATAAGAGAGGTTGTAGATTATATTTAAGGACCACTTAAGATGCTGCTGCTTGCTACATTGACTCTCATAGGAACTAAGTGTTAAAGTAAACTGAAACATGTTGTTATTCAGAGCTGCAGATGTCTTTTAGTTTGATTTATGCTGTTCATGCAGCCTCAATATGCAGCCACTCAGCTTGACAGATTGATTTATTCATGTTTTTGTCAGCAGGAACGTATGCTGAAATTTATTTTGCTGTGTGTGCCTGTTGTGACTTGTACATCTATTTAACTTGTATTCATGTGAGTTCTGGTACCATTTGTGCATGGTTATATTGTGTTTTCTGGGTTTTTTGGTTTTCTGTTTGCTCTGTGTTCCTGTGCTTCACACCTGCCCTGCATCAGGTCTCATTAGCCCCGTCCTGCTCGCTGTGTCTTCCCCAGCCAATCAGCTCCAAGCCTGCCACCTGTTCCTTGTTGTTTCATTAGTTCAGTTTGTAATTAAGTCCTGGTTTTCAGCTCAGTTTTGTGGGATTCTTTTGTTCTGTGAAGCTCAGTTTGGGTCTGTCTTGTTCAGTTTTGCTTTGCCTGCATGTAACCTCTAATAAAGAGTATTCTTCAGTTCCTGTTGCCTCTGGTCTCCTGCGTTTGGGTCCACTTGCTCCATGCTCCACTCCACACGACAGACGTCATTAAAAGAGCAGCAGTCAAAGCTCAAATGATGGAAAACCATGTGGAAAACGTGATGGAAATATGACATTTCTGTTTTTCATGTATTCATTTTAGGAATGTTACAGTTGATCTGACTACCCAGACTGACAGGTTAGGGTTTAAATTATACTTTTATATTGTTAATGGCAGGATAGTTTGTCCTGACAGCAGTAGGAGTGCTCTGATTCTTGCTTTGAAGCAAAGGTTAATAATGCAGTCACCTTCTCTACTGAGCAGCAGAGCGTAGGTGACATGAACAGTGGGATTTAAATTCATGGAGTGTTATGTCTTTTGTAATTTCTATTCAGCATTTCTAGCCTGGGAGTAAAAAAAAAAAAACAGGTCTGAGATGTGAAGTCTTGTCCTCCTCGCTGACAAGAGTCATTTATTTATTCAAAAAGGTCAAGACATTGATGATAAAATTATAACGTTTCCTTGGCAGAAATCAGAGACTTTCACAACCAGTGTGACTCCTGCTGCTGGCACTCAATCACATTTTTCCACTTAAACACTGAAGCAGCCGAACAGAAAAAAAAACGCAAAGACACACTGCTGAGACGTTCTCGTCTGTCAAACCTGACTCAACTCTCTAATGTCGAGCCTGGGATGGCATCTGTGAGAGTAAGTGTTGCCTGGCAACCTGCTCTGCCGTGTTTACATGTAGTAAAGCGAGAACATCAGCCTCCCCCTGCAAACACACTGTCAGGTCTCCCCAGCAACGGCTGAGCATTGGCTGCCCTCTTTCCCCCCGCTGCTGCCCTATGATTACTGCGTCTGGCGACCACATTGCTACGCCAACCCCGCCCACTGTTACATCACAGCCTGACAGCTGGAAGTGAGCCTTCAGAAAACCAGGGTCTTCTCTCATGAATTTGTAGAGGCTTTCCAGCTGCGTCACAAATCTTCCAACAGTCAAAACTGGTGCCAACATGGAGGTCCACTGAAGAACTGCAAATAACGGCTCTAAATCTAACATCAAGTCTACAAACAGAACTGAAAAACTAATGAAACAGCATCATTAAGTAGATTTAAAAGGTACACTCTTTAGTCTCTACCCCAAAGCTATTGAAGTTGAACAAACTAAAAGGTTATGTGAGTCTTGCATGCTAACCATGACAATGTTAACATGCTGATGCTAAGCAGATATAGTGTTTACATCTTAGCTAAGTGGGTTAGCATGCTAATATTTGTTAATGGCTGATGGGAATGTCATTAGTTTTTCAAGTGTCAAATATATAAACGAAAAGATGAAAAGGTAAAGGATTACAGTTAATCCTGAGGGAATATGAGGGAGTATCTGCACCACATTTCATGACGGTCCATCCAATAGTTGTTGAGACATTTCAAGCAAAATCACAAATGTCAACCTCATGGTGATAGAAGAGGATAATTTAAGGGATATCCGAAGTCAGTAGACTACATCCTCAGGGGACCATATGAATGTCTGTACAACATTTTGTGTGAATTCATAGAGTATATGTTGAAATTTCACAAGTTAAGTGAAAAGTTTGTCCTCCTGATTGCGCTACAGGAAAAGTCAGAGGATCAGCAAAGTGAGAAGGATTAGTCCTCTGGGTGCTGTGAATGTTTGTACAAAGTTTCATAACTATCCATCAAATAGTTGTTGAGATATAACACCAGTGGTGGATCGACTGACTGACATTTCCATCCCAAGAGCCGTGCTGCCAAAAAAGTCAACTCCGTTAACCTTGACTTTATTTTAATATTCATAATTTTCCCTCAATCTGATTTAAAAGTACAGGAAAGTCAAACGTAAGAACCATAACATGGATGTATTTTGAAAACTTGACACTGAACTCCAAGATGCCGTCATTCATTTAAATGAAAATTGTTCACAAAGTTTTCAGACTTCCTGTTTTGCTTTGATTTGTTTGTTTTACCAATTCATGTTATGACCCGGCCGAGGGGAAACCCTGGAACATGCAAGATGAGTCTTCCTTCTTGCCAGCTCCCAAGAACCACCAGCAACAGAAGATATGCAGCCTTTTAAAAGTTTATTTTAAAGTATTTTTACTTTTTTTTTTTTTTAGGCTGGATTAACAGCAAAACAATAAACCAAAGGGAACTAAAGCTGAGCAACCTAAAATTATCTACTGAAACAAAAAGCAACAAAAAGACAAGTCGCTAACCTAACTTAACAAAAACAGGAGAAAAAAAAGGTTAAATAAAAATGCTATCCACCCCTACCAAACCTGGGCTCTTATATCAATCTGGCAAATCTGTATACAACATTTAACACAGAAACATGTTGGCTGGCAGGCTAGTTGGAAATGGAATGGGGAGAGCCTGCAGGAACTGGAGGAAACTAAAACTTAAACTGCAACCTTGGAGGCTGGAACCAATCAGCTCCCTGGAACAACCTACAAAATCACAACCATTCAATCAGATAATCAGCCGAGCTCACCTGCACATACACAAATATATACAAAATGTTCATACAACCTTGGGGTTGTAACATCTGTGCGACCACTGCACATGTGCATTAGTGTGTCTTTGTTAAAAAGGAGATATGTTTGTTGTGGACATTTTACAATCATATAAACAGTAAGAAAATCAATTAGCAGGAAGATAATAAGTTTCACACCAAGGAATTAATCATTCAACTTGTATATCTAAACTCAAAGTTTCAAATCCCCAAAAATGCACAAACAAAAGTTATAAAAGCACCACAGGCAGGTTTGGAGGGTTTTTTGAAGTCTTTTAATAACATACAGTACATCAGCACTTCAGCATGTCACAAAAGATCTTGTGTTTATTTAAGAAAAGAGCATGTGAGAAGCAGGTGTAAAAAGATGATGAAGAGGACAATGTAAAAAAGAAAAACATGAACGGAAAAGAGAATTATCTTAAGAGTGTCAAAAGGACCTGTTTTAGCGGGTGATAGGGGAGAAGTTGTACTTGTTTTAGGGGTGATAGAGGAGAAAGTCCTTGTTTTATGAGATTATAAGAGAGAAGTTGTGTTTTTTGGGGGGGGGTTTTAGGCGGTAACAGGGAAAGAAGTTCCTGTTTTGGTGGATGACAGTGCGAGAAACTGCTCTTATTTTAGGGGGTGACAAATGAGAAGTTTTACCTATTTTAGGTTGTGACGAGAGAAGTTGTGGTTGTTAAGGGGTGAAAAGAGAGAAGTTGTAGTTTCTTAGAGAGTAACAGTGCAAGTAGCTGTTTTTGTTTTAAGTGATGATGGGGGGGAGAAGTTGTACTTGTTTTGGGAGGTGACGGTTGAGAAGTTGTACCTGGTTTAAGGGGTGATGGGAGAAAGTTCTTGTTTTAGGGGGTGGCAAAAGAAGTTGTAGTTTTTTAGGGGGTGATGGGGGAGAAGTTGTATCTTTAGTAGGGATAAAACAAGAGAAGTTGTACTTGTTTTTTTTTTTTTTTGAGGGGGTAGTTGTACCTGTTTAAGGGGCTGACAAGGAGTGAAGTTGTAGTCCTTTTTTAGGGGGTGAAAGGAAGAAGTTCTTGTTTTAGGGGGTTAGAAGTGAGACGCTCTACGTGTTTTATGAGGCATTTTGGGGACTCTAGAAAAATCTAGAAACAAACACATCTGATGCAGTCCCCTGAGAAACCTGCAGGTCACATCACAGACACCACATCCATGTTTTTCTACTGTCTTGTTTTTCCTGTTAAACCTCACAGCAGCTTGCCTCTGTGAAGACTTACTGAGCGAAATGAGGTGGAGGAAAACCTGCAGCCTGTTGGTCCTCGATGCAGCTGCGTTAAGAATCACAATTGGAGAGTAATTAGAACTCATTTCCGTTGATTAGTTAACTGGCTGAACCAATTGATTGGACAATCTTTGAAGTATTCCCATCTGTCAGCCTAATTACAATTGACCAGTCCACCTTCCCTCTCAACCACCACAATGTCACAGCAAACTAATCAGTTTAAATGTCGTGTCAAAGGGACAAAAGACTGGAAAAAAGCAGATCCATCTGAATATAAACAAGCCTTAAAAAACTCAAGGGTCAAAGGTACAAAGACACGCTAGTTGTACTGCAAAAATAGCGACAGTAATATTTAGTTCAGTACAAGGATTATTAACTTAAGTCAAAGCTTCTTACATGAAAATGTAGAGATGTGAGGAGATGCTTAAGTCAGATGCAAGAATTTGAAGTAACTTGAGTCATAAAAAAACGCCAAAGCTCAGCTGGAGTCAAGCATGAAATCTTTAAGGTCCCATATTAAAGGAATTCAAATATTCTCTATAGACATACATGTTATGGTTGAATACCATAAAACAGTCATCCTGTTTCCTGGGAATTCTCAAAACCTGGTTCTGTTTTAGCATATGTATGCTTGTGTGTTTGTATACTAAAAATATTGTATGTACTGAAACAAAGAGGTCTTTTCAAACTTTATTAATGCTTCCATGCAACAGTTGTAGATATAGTCCCACTTTTAGTATCCATCAGTCAAGTTCAGCTGTGTGGTTATAAACACAACCTATGCAATGATTCTGTATGGTTCAAATTTAACTTTTAAGTGTTGTTGTGACCAGAGAATCCTGTGAAAATGAACGATCACTGTCAGGGAATGACAAACATATTCTAATTAGTTATCCATGGTTCTGTTTTTAACTTCATTTGTGATGTAAAAGGAAGTTGATCTCTCCAGGAAATTGCCATTTTAAAATCACAGGAAACCTTCAACCCTGATACATAATCAAATATGTTAAATTAGTGTAGAAGTTGTATTTGATAAATTAAACATGAATTTACTGAGGAGGATTCAAATAATCTCGCAGATGGACTTGAGCCCGATTGGCTCTCAAATTTTTCCCGTCAGTCCACTTTGAAGCATCCGACCCAGAAAAACAGATTTAGACGTCCTGAAAAATCTTCTTTTTTTTTCAAATTTTGTGTGAACAAGATTTAAATGTTTCTCAAAATAATGAGAATATTTTCTTGTTTTAACAAGATACTTTTCATGTTTTCTGATTATTACTACATACCACATTCTAAGAGAGTTTCTTGTTAAAACAGAATAATTTGGCTTGTAGAAAAAAACAAGTAAAATATGTCATAATAACATGAAAAATATCTTATAAGACAAAAATGAGAACATTTTCTTGATATAACTTGTGAACAAATTACTATTATTATTATTATGTGTCCAAATGATAAAAGACCTTTTTATAAATAAGTGCAGCTGTCAGCCAATCAAGGTCAAGAAGTGTGCAGACATAATGTTCAAATTCATGTAATTCAATAAACTAAATTAAATGTATTTACAGAAACATAAAATGAAGAATATTATTCTGAATCGTAGTGGATTTGGAGACACAATCATGAAACCTGAATAATATGAGACCTTAAAGCTGAGCTGCTGAACCTGTCAATCATGTTGTAACGATGAATGACTAGTAGTCAACTATCAGATTTAATAAACCTCAAGGTCGTTGTCATGAGACCTCGGAGGCTTAACCACTGAAAAGTGCAGCAGTGGTTACAGATGATCGTAGATGACTTAGTGATGACAATACGTCTATTTTGCAAGTCGTTTATTAAGAGCAGAGTGAAACATCAGAGGGAAGAGGATAGGAAATGGACAAACATCCTCTCAGAGTGATAGTGTGATGCAGAGGTAGGTCAGCAGTGTGAAGGACATGCAGTGGGGTCATCTAGTGGTGGAAGTGTGAACTACAATGAGAGCGGATATGAGAAAAACAAAAACATTGAAAGTCTGTGCAGAGGATGTCAAAAGGAAATGTTAAAAAGGAGAAACAAGCAGCTTCTTAGCTCAAATTTTTTACCTCAACTGTTCAACAAGCAGTGTTGAACTTTATTTAAAATGCCAGCTGCGTTATTAACCCATTAAAATGTGCATTGTTCTTGTAATGCTTCAGAGATTCAATGCATCTTTTGAGAGATTTTAAAATGAAAATGTAAATTTCAAAAGAGGATGGAAATGAGGCAAAACCTTCCACTTGCAAATGCAAACACATTTTTCTCCTGCATCACTTTTTCTGATAAATTATTGTTACACAGATGTAAATCTTCTTCTCTTGCTTTATTTTCTCTATATACGACCACTGGAATGTTTTTAATCTGCATTTTTTAGTCACAAACAGCAGCACCGCTAGACAGTTTGGAGCCAGATCTCCCAGACATGTTTCTGGGTCCTTGTTCGGCTGATTTCTCCTCTCCGATAGTCTTCTTTTCATTTTGAACATGTCACAGTAGGAAATGCACAGGTGTAAATAAAGAACTGAAATAATAAAATGCTGCTTGAGTTTCAGGGTCCTCATATGGGGACATTTGAATAGAACTTTAATGTTATTAGTAACACCTGACCTGACACATTTTTCCCTCTATGACGAATCTAAATGTCTGCTGTGGAACAAAGACTATTTCAAAACTTACCGGGAATTCAAACTGTTCCTGTTCTGTTCACCTCAGTTCTCACTTTGTAAAGCGAATTCACACATTTTCATATGGTCATCTAGAAGTCTTAGTTAAAAAATGTTCAAAGATCAGCTTTTTAGACATTGGAAGAGTATTTATTAATAAGTTAATGCTTACTTATAGTTGCATAATTGCTGTTGGAACCATTAATACTTGTTGTACCTACATTTTTTTTAATGTCATTTTGATTTCTCTGTTTTCTCCATTATCTGTTGGATATGTCATTATTACTATAAGTTGAAGAATGTTTCCTTTTCTGTGACCAGTTTTTTAATTTTCAAGAGAACCTCCAGGTTTCCCTTCTTCTTTGTTTTAAAAGGGACTAAAGATGATGTATCCTTGACATCTAAACAAACTTTCATCTTAACATCTCAAAACTTTAAAATTTAGAGCACATCCACACTGAGCCGGGTACATTTGTAAACTGATCTTATTCTCTGAGTTTCAGCCCTCCGTCCACACTAAACTGTGTTTTTATCCCCCCCCCCCCAAAAAAAAATTATCCCCCCAACAGTTTCCAGAGTGTGTAAAACTTAAAATGCCGGCTTGATGTTTTTGATGACAGGCTGTTCAGCGAAGGGCAGGAACTGTGTGATGGTAAAGTTTAAAGGATTAAATGTCACCTCAAACCTTCTCTCTGAGCAATCATTTAATATGTCAGTGTAGCCAAATATACAGCAGGGCTGCTCTCATTAACCTGGATTTATGTTAAATTTGTTTTGTCAGATTTGTCAATTATTCAATCAGCGCAGCGGTGCAGCAGCTTGGTAGGGTTTATGAGCTGTGATTAAATCACTTTTTCATTCTTGTTCCGTTGTCTGACAACAGAAACAGAAAAGTATGTAAGTGAGAACAAATATATAGTGAATTCAGCTGCATTAAAACACAGTATTTATGATCACAGAAAGCAGGAGGACACTGAGCAGAGGTTGGTTGAGGCCTTTTAGACTGTGCGATGATAACAATTGTGTAAGTTTGTTGCAGGACAGTTTTAATAAATCTTGATCACAGTCGGTGTCTGATATCAATTAGAGGCTGTCAGATTGTGAGATGAACGCTTGCTGAACCGTAGTGCGATGATGTAAATACCAAAGTAAATTAAAGTATGTAGCTCGAAATTCATCTGCAGCAAAGTCACACAAACTTTTGTTTCACCTCCATTGCTTTGGTTTTTATTTGTCATGGACATGTTAAGAGAACTTAAGAGAACTAGAGAAAACTTACAAAATGTCTCGCCGGCCAGTTTATTCTGTGTCATTTCATGCTGTATTCTGATTGGTTTGTTTGTAGATGTGGATCTTAATAGCAGTCACATTGTGAGAGTTTTGCTGCAGACTTTCTTTGGTCGCCAAAACTCCAAATCGGTCGTCGATGGACGAGACTCACAGTGAGATCTAGGACACTGTTCTGGATTGACGGCCACAGATTTTACCGTGCTTGTCAACAAAAAGGCGTTTAAGTTAAACGGCATACTTCTTTTGCAAATCAGCAAAATAAACGATTACTGTGCAGCGCAGTTATGAATGATGAGACAAAGTGGCAAAAATAAAATCAAGAGTTGCATATTTATTCACTAATTGAGCCTCATTTTTACAGAATTGAATCAAATTTAGTGTTTGTTTGATGCGAGCATGTCTTCTTCCTGCCCCCCCCCCCCTCCCCTCCCCCGCTGATCATTCAGGATCCAGAAGTATAAATCAAACCGGGTCCCCAAAAGCATCTTTACACCAAGATCAGCTGCTCTGCGAATGAATGAACAAATGATCTGCAGATACTTTTGAGAAGCTGGACTCGTCCCTTCAGGTGAACACACACAGTATCCAGGTGCTCTACTCACACAGGTGTTATTATTACCTAGGAGTTTTTTTTTTATTTTCTAGAGGAATTTACAGCAAAAAGACTAACACTGGTGTTTGCTAATATTCAAAAAGGTCCTGAAAATCAATTCTAGCACACTTTTTGACAGGTATTAAAAACACACACACCTCCCGTCTCAGCCCGCCCCAAACTCTCACTCCGGTTTCTCAGGGGAGTGCTGCAACTAAACATCACATCAATTAAAAAAAAAAAAAAATCAAAACAAAATACATGTGGTACTTTTTGCATTGGCACAGAACAAAAGCAGTCGGACAGCAGACGCGGGTCAGAGAGCTTTTTAAAAATCACTTTCAGTGTTTGTTTGAAGCTGCTCGGAGTACGAGATGTCAGGAAGGTCGTGAATCTCACTTTCAGATATTTTCACACAAACACTGTAAATTTTGTGTTTGCTGTTGAATCATCTGCACAGATGTTTGTATTTTAAATAAGGTTCTTTCTAAGTTTGCACATTTATTATTTTAGACTTCGACTTCAGTATGTGTCGAGCTCCAAAAACACTGGATCTTATATTTCCTGCAGTACAGTAAAACTAAATTGTGTCTTTTGTTAAACTCTTCTTGTCTGTCCTTTTTCAAACTCCATACCTCCAATTCTCATTTTCTCAGCCACAGAAGATATTGTACCCTTGTTTTCACAGTGTAGCTCGACACTTTCCTTCCCCATGAGAAGAATTTCTAGGTTTCAGGTTTCTATAATTTTCTGACTCTGTTAAAACCTCTAAGACTTCAAGGCTGTAAGTTTGAGATAAACGACTCCTGTATCCAGGAGCAACAGTTGTTAGCAGCTAGCTGGAGAATGAATCAAGGTCATGGATGTATTAAGAGCCACTCAGACTTGCTGCCAATTTCCCCAAGTGGCCAACAACAAACACCCTGAAAACAACCTCTGGATTGTCTGCTCTATGATTAAATCTTATTTGACCCCATCAAATCAGCAGGAATGTGATAAATCCTGAACATCTGGTTCTCCGTACAGATTAAAACAAAGACAAAAAAAAAAAATCATATATGTCAGCACAGTGTAGCCTAAGTTTGCTTCCAGCTGTTCATCCCACCCTCCCTCTGTCATCCAGGGTCTAACATCTGCCCCTATGCAGCCTCCTCTGAGTGGGACAGAATGTTAAAATTAAATTTTTTTAAGATTAGAAAAAGTAAGGCGTCCTGCCTCTCTCGCCTACCCGTCCCTGAACAGGAACTGTGCCCACCGCTGTCCAAAAATGCCCAGAATATGAATATGAACGGCCTGGTGAAAACTTCTCATAAGAATTATACAAAGAATTCATCTTTTTTTTTTCTCTCTCTACTGTGCCACAAGCTGAACATGGCTTCATGTTCATCACCTTCAAAAGCCAAACTCTCCTAAAAAACGGTTCATATTTGGAAAAATATCTACAGTATATTCATCTAGAGTTTTTTTTTTTTTTTTTTTAAGCTTTTGTAAGTGTGTCAAAAATGGGGGCAAAAATGATGAATTTAATGGAGCCAGGAGGGAGGGCTGATGGAGAAGCTGCTGTCCATTCACAAGAAAAACAAAGTGCACTGAAAAAAAAAAAAAAAACAAGCAGATTTACAAGCCATTTAATCTTGAGTTCAGTCTTAAAATCATACAAAAGGAGTGAAAAGGGCTGAAAAAAGGAGCAACAATTTGACTTTCATCTTGAGAATAGATTTCACTTCTTCAGGATCAACCGCTAATGAAAGAAGTTCAGATACACCAGAATAAATACAGTATTTCACCTTTTTTTTCCCTTTTTAAAGTGAGGACTAAATACAAGATTAACTGACTTGCGGAGGTGAATATTTTTGGATGTTTTGGTAGGAAGGCAGAAGGAGGGAAAGAGGTGAAAAAGAGGTAAGAAAAGAAACAGAGTGAAGATATACATGGCAGCTGTATTAGTTTTATAGGGTGTTATTAAAGCACTACAGACTATGTGTGTTGGCTGCCTGCCACACACTCAGCTTCATTGTCTCTAATATGCAGCAGTGCGCTACGTTAACGTGTAATAAATGATATCCACAAACAAAAGTACCCCGCTCCCAGCTATTACATCTGCATAGCAAAAAAAAAAAAAAAAAGAAAAGAGAGAAAAACAAATAAATAAAATAACAAACACACAGAAAAAAAATCTGAACTGAGCCTTCCAAACGTTCTTTAATGACAACTCAAACCGTCTTTTTTATTTTTTTCGGTGGCTACTGTTTTGTTTTCCTCTAAAAGATAATACAGAAGTAGTTTTGATGCAAGACTTGTTGTTGTTGTTGTTGTTGTTATTATTATCATTATCATTATTATTATTATTATCATCACGTTTTTTTTTTTTTGTTTGTTTGTGTTTTGTTTTTTAGAAAAAAATCTGTTTCTTCATGAAGCGCACTTCCTACTTCCTCTTGGTCCGGTGGTGGTGTCTGATTGGCCGGTTAGTCGTCGTCGTCGTCGACCACGGGGTCCGTGTCCCAGCACGTAATGTCAATCTCTGAACACAGACACACACACAGACATGTTTGTTAAGTTCATTTATACTATAAAACACAACAATGAGCAACAGTGAAAAAAAAGGGTCAGTGACGAGAAAAATGTGCACCAATACTCAATCCACAGGTATGAACCATAGCAGACTGTAAGAAAATCATCACGCTGACACTATTTGGACAAAAAGTAGGGCGTGAGGAAGCAAACACTTTGAAAGAAAATATATAAATGAACAACTGTCAACGCCAGATAAATCTCTCCGTAATCTTGACATTTCCGTGCTAGCCGGATGAACGCATACTGAGCATGCTCACCAGAGACTTCACCGGCCTAGCGGCTAACTCCCGGTTAGCTCTCTGCTAACTTGAACGGCGATAAAAATAATTTAATCGTGCTGCTCTTCTAGACTTTCCAGATGTTATCAGACTGAATGGATCAAATTCTGACAGTGAAATGAGTCATTTTGCAGGGCTTGTGTGATGCTCAAAACAATTTATTCACCGTTTTACAGCTGTAGCAGTAGGGACAGAGTCTATGATGCAACAGTTTCGACAGTGTTTTTGTAATTACTCTCACTGCCACAAGGGGGAGACAAAAGTGCACACCCACACTGCAGCTTTAAAGATTTTGTTTTTCACCTGACAAGATTTGGAATAAGTGAAAATGAAAGTTGAGTTTAGTACTAAAAATAATGTGAAATTTAATCTGTCTAACCCCGACAGCAAGTGTGTCAGATGCGTTTTTTCACACGCGACAGAGAGGCTCTCAGTTACCGCGACCTGAAGTGTTCATTTACGTGTCAAGTCTATTTTCCCCCCGTTTTACGTGACCTACCCTCGACACTGCACCTGAACGCCTCCGGTGTAGACGCACAGACGGAGCGTTCGCTGCCGCTGCTGCTCGCGCTACGTCTGAGATGTCGTATTTCTCCGTTACACTTAGAAACAGGACGTCATGTTTGTTTGAGTCTGGACTGTCTGAGAGGAGGTTAAATGGACCCTTTAGTACTTTTATAAGACAATGAACAAATCTGTTCACTCGTTTATTGTTACAAAATATTACAGTTATATTCTGATAAATATGATAAATGATATAAGACATTAAACTAACTTCTCTTTCAATTATACTAAATAAATTTTTAGGAAATTCTAAAATCTTGAGGGAAAAAAATGGAGCAAATCAAGGAAGAACGTTTCCTTTAATCTGGAACTGTTTTGATTATTGATTAATTGTTTCAAGCGAACGTTCTCTTGTTCCAGCTTCTCAAACAGTGAGAATTTGCTTTGTTTTTCTTTGTTTTATGTGATAGTAAATAGATAATTTTTGTTTTTGACTGTTGATCAGATTAAACAGACTGAAGACAATAAACTGGATTTTAGGAGATTGTAACAGGCAATGTATTTTGTTTTTTTTTTGTTTTTTTCCCCACAATTTTATAACATTTTATAGTTCAAACCAACTTGAACATTTATTCTTGCTCACATGGTGAATGTAGAGAGATACACAGCACTAATTCCATTAGTACATGTCATTTTTAAATTGCAGTTAAGCTGCTGTCAATTAAACTTAACACACACACACAATTAAAGCCTGCCAGGAAAGGGAGGGACTCTTAAATTAAAGCCAAATGGAAGCAACTTGAAATGATCAATGATAGTAAATGTCTGACATGACTGAGCTGAGTTTGTATAAACAGGAGAAATCAGTAATAAAAGCTAGTTTCTAATATAAATCAGCTTGATGATGATCAATTATCTCACCTGGTGGCTTGTTATAAAAGACCGGCGCAGGTTTAGCTGAGCACTCCTCTGATTGGCCGAATTCCTCCTCCTGTGATTGGCTGAAGTAGCCCTCACTCGCCTGAAGAACGAAGAAAGAAAGCAGCTGTTAACAAACATTAAACTTCCTGACCGGAGATCAGCTGCAGTGACGGTCGTCTGTCTGACCTGCGTTCCCTCTTTCAGCAGCGTCTCGCCGTTGGTCATCAGCAGCTGTCCGTCCTCCAGCTCCTGCCCCTCGCTGGACGCGTGCTGCAGTGCATGCTGGTAGCTGAGGGTCATCTGGTCAGGGCCCGTCACGTCCACCAGACTGGAGGGGTCGTCCTCGGTGCCGGCGCCCGAGCACAACGTCCCGTCCATCATTTCATCGAAGCTGAGGAGGGGCTGAGGCCGGATGGCGGCGGCGGCGGAGCTGGGCGGGATGCTGTCACCCATCAGGTCCACCAGATCGGAGGACTGGGAGGTCTGGGAGGGGTTGGTGGGGTCGTTGGGAGCACCGGAGCTGCTGTCCCACAGGTTGACCAGGCTGTCTGTCCCGGACTCCCACACAGAGAACCCTGCGGAGTCTCGGGCCTGCGGGGCGACGCTCTGCACAGGCTTGGTGGGTGTCGACTCCTGAACCGGCGGATTCTGCTCCTGCTTTGGCGCCGAATCTGAAGAAAGAAAAAAAAAAAACAGCAAAAACAACAATTTTATAATGATTTAACAATAATTTCCAACATTTTGTGTTCAGTCTGTCAGCAGCTGATCAGCTGATTTGAGGTCAAAAGATATGAAGACGTTAACGTGAACATCTGGTTTATCAACAAACATGTTTATCATATATATCAACATGTAGTTCGGACCTGCTTTACAGTGAAATAGTCATTTAAATACCTTTGAAACAACACTTGTACGTGATCTCAATGTCTAAAAAACTAAATGTGGGTTTAACCTTGACGGCTGTTCTTTTTTTTACCAAATCAGTGCTTACTGTACTTTGTCGTCGTGTTTACAGGCAAACAAATAATGTGATTTAAAAAAAATCTACATTTTTTAAAGTATTAGTGGTCTCAATCCCACTTCCCAGTTTCTCAATCCAGTCTGAGTAAATGAACAGCAGGCTGAACAGTTTCACTGCAAGTTTCACTCTGTTTTTTACTTCATTGAAATTCAAATTCAAAAACAGTAAAACAAATACAAAGTAGTAGTAGTAGTAATAATATAATAATAATCATAATCATAAAAAATGTTACATATATTAAATAAAAACAAAATCATACATAGGAGGAGGAAAAACTAACAGGATACAGATATATTTAAATATAATATCAGTCAGTGTCATAGGTTGTTTGGGTCTTTGTTGCTTTTTTATTTGGCAGCTTAACTAGAATTGTAATTTAGTTCAATATCATCTATAAACAGAGTAAAGATCAGTTTTCATTTCATTTTACGAATATGGAATTTGCAAAAAAATGATAAATAGTTTGATTAAAAAGCTAACATTCTTGTCCATTGGGTCTGTAAAGTGTACATCAGCGCAGCGAGCTGAGACGTTACGACTGTCAGAATAAAAGTCACTCTTTAAAAGATGTTTTGCTTCTGCTCGACTGTACAGATTAGTGAAAGTTCACCAAACTCAACTCAAAGGTTTTTTAATTTACATGAGCAAATATTTCAATCATTCACGTACTCATATATAAATTCAATTACAGCTGCAACTAGCAATTATTTTTATTATTGTTTAATCTGCAGATTATTTTCTAGATTAATTGTTTTAAAGGTTTTCTTCTCGTTCCTTCAGTTGGAGCTTCACTGTGCAGGATGATGTGTGTGCAGAGTTTGTTTTCACTTTCATTTACTGAAGGTGGAAAGTTTCTCTGAGCTCATTGAAAATCTGATTTTAAGGGGGCGGGTCTACAAGTATGATTTGTGACATCATCGCATCTAGTTTGGAAACTAGTCGTGGTTCAGTATGAAACTTGCACAAGTGTGATGTGGAAACTCAAAGCCTCCAGAGCACAAAGACTGAGACTTGTACAGTGAAGGAGGAGACATCTGGTGTCCAGCAGGAAAACTGAAAGACTGAAGAAATGAATTATATATTTGCATATTCATAAATTCTAGATTTTTTTATGAGAGAGAAGAAGTAGATGCAATTTTAAGAATTTAAACATGGTAATTATTATACTTTTTTTGTGGAAAAACCATATCAGACACACATTATTGTTCCAAGCAGAATATTTTTATATGTTTTAATACATGTCTGGAATCTTAGATCCTAAAGTGATGCCTTCGATTTGTTTGTTTTATCCAACAAACAGTCAAGAATCTTAAGATACTGAATCGATTGTTTATATATGTCGAAGTAAAACAGCAAAACATCACTTTTAAGAAGCTGGAATAAGAAAATGTTTTGGATTTCTGCTTGAAAAATGTCTAAACTGATGATTAGAGAACCAGTTTAAAACATGATTTTTTAAATTTCCACTCTTACCCCACTCGTCTCTGCATTCGTCTTCCTCCCTGTTAAGGTCCTCTTTGATGGGCGTGGTGACTATTTTAGGAATGGGTGACACGGCGGCCATGTTGCGCTCTGTGCTCTCTTCGTCGTCCCCTACAGGGACAGAATGTAGAGCAGAAAGTCTTCACAAAACAACAGAATCACACTTATGAACCAGACGTGTTGAACTAACACAGAATCTGCTGCTTTCAAAACATGAAAGACGACACAGATGCATCAGACTTTCAGGAATTAACTTTATTATGATGCTTCCTTCAGGGTTTATCCTACTTGATTCAAATGATGCTAATAAGAAGTTTCCAATGTTGTGAAACTGTTTTATTTCTAACCTCCGCAGTCCTGCGTTACTTCAACACAGTCAACAGTGCACAAAATCACAGCAATCACATCACTTCTGCAATCACACAACCAGCAAACACAGAGATGCCGTCAACAAGCCTGATTCCAGACCTCTGGACCTCTGCCCACATCGCAAATATTACCGAGCAATTCAGATGTCTGATGCTGATGACAGCCAGTCTGACTCTCTGTTGATGGGACTAAAGTTGTTGACATTACAAAACTGTGTAAGACAGACTCTTGTATTCTGATGGAAGTTTAAATCTGCAGTTGATGAAACACTGAATGAAAGAAGCAAAACTTCTTTATCAGCTAAAGTCAAATTACCGTTTACACTCTCTATAGTGTTTGAGGATCAATCATGGTGCTGAAATCAGTCTGTCGGTCGACCACTTTGGTCAAGACTGGAATATCTCGACAACTATTGGAAGGATCGCTATTAAATTTTAGACAGACGTTCATAGTTTTCACACGATGAATCCTACAGAATTTGGTGATCCACTGACTTTTCATCTAGCGCCACCATGAGGATGAAATTTCTTTTTTTTTAGTGAAACGTCTCAACAACTTTGTCATTAAATTTGGTACAAATATCCACGGTGCTCAGAGGATGAATCCTAATGACTTTGGAGACCTTTAGTGCCATCTTCAGGTCCAGATTTTAATTTGTCCAAAACTTTTTGATTTAAGTATCTGCAAAACTAACGACATCCCCATCGGCATGCTAACACGCCGATCAAAGATGGTGAACATGGTAAACCTGCTAAACAGCATGTTAGCATTGTCATTGTGAGCATTTTTACGGTAGCATGCAGACGTTAGCATTCAGTAAAGCCTCACAGAGCTGTTAGCATCGCAGATTCTTATTGTCTTACGCCACATTTGGACGCTACATCCTACATAACAGACACTCAATAGTGAGCAGTAAATTGAGATTTCGAACACTTAATTGTCATGGTTGTTTTGTGGGATTGTTACCAGAACATACATGCTTTGGGCACTACTTTTTTTTTGTTTCTATTGTGGATTGAAGGCTTTGTATGTAGATAAATTTACTCACTCAGAATCCAGACATTCAAATTAAATGGCAGCGTAAATAAAATGCACTATATAAATGTGTAAAACCTTTAACGTGTAACTTGCTATATAGCCAGTGTAATATGGTTTCATGTGCAATACTGACAGTGTTATTTAACTAATATCTAATATCTAATTTATGCACATCTGGTACAATAGTGTATTTTGTCCATCTGGTGAATTGTACATATCGATGGCCGAAGAGCAAAACCTCCTATCTGAAAAATGCACTTTTTTGAGAAAACTAAAAAAAACAACTTGTTTTCTTGCAGAATGCTATTTGTTAGGGATACCCAATATATAATACCCTGTGTTTGGACTATATTACTATATCGATATGGAGATTATGTACCTATATTGTGTGTTCTTCTATATGCAGCTGTAAGCAACACTTGAGCCCAAGACAAATTTCTCCTTGGGAACAATTAAGTATCTTATCAGGGAGTGATTTCAGACGCAGCCCAAGTCTTGGAATTGCTGCATCGTCTTGCTTTGTTGTGACATTTGATTGAATAGCGTCTCCTGCTTTTGGTGTGTACGCCTTGATAACGCTTGTTGCTTTTCTAGAGAGTTCGACTCTTGTAAATATTGTATTATATTCCAACAAGCATAGGGCATCCCAGGCAAGTCATAACCACAACCAATCACAATCATTGTACTGCAACAAGTCATGAAACAGTCATCAATTATCCGCTGAACATTCATTGTTATGCCATCAATGTATACAACAGATTGCGGTTGAGTCACAGCCACAATCCAGGAGTTTAACTCTTCATGACAAACATCAACACAGTTACAGTCAAAGAGTATCACTTCTACAAATGAAAATGTCACTTTTTCTCTCAGATGTTCAATGATTTCATGCTTGTTATTGACGTCCTGTTCGGAAACCAGAACAAGACTTCTCAGAGAACACGAAGACAGTAAAGAACAGACGATGAGATGTGTGACCCTGTTAGAAAGACAAATCACATCCAGCTCAGCAGGGTCTTGCATGGACGGCTTCTCCAATTCACCTGGTGGTCAAAAACCTCTCAGGGTCACATGACCTTATTTAGAAGAGAAGGACATCTCAGAATTTAGAGGAAGGATGTATTTAGTTTAATGTCATAGAAAGAAAAAACTGACTGATTAATTGCTGTTATTATCTTTTACGGATAATATAAACCAGTTTGGAAAACTGTCAATACCCAGCAAACATTGATCAGATGGTGACGTGAAAATATCAAGAACTTCTTCTACAAGTCCAGTGGCAAAAACCATCAAACGCTATGATGAAACCGGCTCTCATGAGGATCGCCCCAGGAAAGGAAGACCCAGAGTTACCTGAGGACAGTGTTGTAGTTCTCGAGTACAGGACTCATGACTCATCTGACTCTAGTCCTGATTTTCAGGACTTGTGACTCGGCTCGGACTTGAGCACTGATGACTCAGACCCGAGCATTGACTGCATTCGGACTCAGAAGTTAAAGACGAGGACTCGGGACTTGTTAATTGATAAAGAAGTAATATATATCCGTTTTTTTGCTCATCAAATTTTCCGCACATAGCCGCACTATGGTTCACGTCACGCATACAGCAACAGCATGTATGGAAGTTCTTTAGCATGTGTCAAGAAGACACAAAGCTCGCAATTTGTAATACCTTTAAGTCCAATAATAAAAAATAAAAAATCTTATTTAGTTCTTATAAATAAAATAAGAATCACCAAAAATTGGAATCAGTGGTTCAGACTTTTAAAAAATTGGAAATCAGAATTGGCCAAAAAAATTGCAATCGGCGCATCGTTAATATTAAAATGAAATCACAGCTGTGTCATTTATGTTTAACGTAGACCTTGACTATGCCAGAGTGGAGCACTGGAGCCCATCTTGGAACTCGAGTCAGGTAATGGGGACTCGACTCAAACTCGACTCGGACTCTTCTTTGGTGACTTGGACTCGAGCGCTGGGGACTCGAGACTCGATTTGGACACGAGACTTAATGACTCGACTACAACACTGCCTGAGGATAAATTCATTAGAGTAACCAGCCTCAGAAACCGTCAGCTAACTTTTGACTGGTACTGTATCTTTATTATATATAATTTTTTCTTGACGCAGCTATAACACCCGGGGAGGACGTCCAGCTGACTGCCAGGTAACTTTAATCTGTAATTTTTTAAACCATCACTGGACCTCTTGAAGGGACATTCAAACAACGGTCGTAAAACGTCTCAATGTTTGCTGGGTACCTTTTCATACTCAAAGGAGGGGATTAATTTAGAGTCTTTGTTGTGAACTGTCACAAGGAATTGGCTCGTCGTCCACCCAGCGTAATATCTGCCATTACATCATCTACACACATGCAATAACACAATGCAGATCATAAAGGTGCACGATTCTGCCCATTAACTACATTATTGCCGACCATTTCTCAAAACATACATTATGTTTTTAAAGGGTTGATTCACTAAAATTGTAAAAAACAAACAAAAAATAACTTAGATACCTGTAGTTAATGGGCTAAAACACACAAAATCAACATTATGGTCTTTAAACAGACTACGACAACTAAGAACCACTTCCAAAGATCCACATTCAGTCCAACACAGGCCAACATACGGCGGTGGCGACTGGAGGACGGCTCAACGATGCCACACATTCACACATTAACACTCACAGGTCGGTCAGTCAGTCAGGATTAGAAGCAGCAGGAGGAGCGTGTTTGTGTGTTTGTGTGTGTGTGTGCAGGGAGGTGATGCAGTCCAGGATCAGGAGCATGAGATTGAGGATGGGAAGAGGAGGGAGGTGATAGAAAACCAGTTAAAGTTTAGGCTCTTTTGAGAGAATTAAACCATTAAACATCAGAGCGAAACAGAAACATTCACAAAACCATGAAATATATTGAACATCAGCAGCTGACTGGACGACGTCTAAAGGATGAAGACTGAAGGGACGACAACATCTATCACACAAATAGACAAACAGCTTTATGGTTTACAGCCATAAAGTTAGTTTCACTGCTACGTTGAGTTAGTGAAACGCTGGCATGAGTGTTAGTCTGATCGCTTATTGGTTAGTAATAAGGTTGCAAAAAGGAAGGTGAACGATGAGAGAGGTTCAGTGACAAAAAGCTGCAGGTTCAAGGCTCAAAATGGGTAGAAGACGTTGTTTTTAAATATCTTTAATAGAGCATTGTGCTGAAACTGTGAGCAACCATGCTGAAAATACCTGCAAAAGTCCTTGTGTTTAGCTTTAGTAGCCTTTTCTGATTCAAGATTTAAAGGATATGTCTGGAGATTTTCTACATTTTTCTTATCGTCAACAAATCTCAGATCCAAACCAACAATGAACTGATAACTACTAACTACTACTAACAAGTATTGTGTGTGTATCTAAAGCCTGATATGTCTTATTCCTCTGTGTCGTAGACCTCCATTGTTGTCCAAAAACTCTTAAAAACACGTCAACATGCCGCACCACTGCACTGGGCGACATGGTCCTTCATTATGAAGATTGTGCTCACTGTCTTTGGAGCCGTTTCTAAACAAACTAAGGCAACTGTAATCTTCATAATGAAGGAACATGTCACCCATTGCAGCGGTGTGGCTCAGTGACGTGTTTTTAAGAGTTTTTGGACAACAACGGAGGTCTACGGCACAGAGGAATAAGATATATCAGGCAAGTGTTTCGAGTGTTTGATAAAACTGTGAGCTAATGCTAAATTCTACAACTGTTACTGAACTAGAAATTGATAGATGCTGAAATATCTTTGTTCAAAGGATAAAGCTACTGTTTCTTTTCTATTCTATATTTTTCTTTTTGTCAACAAATCCTGCGTAAAGTCCAAAACCAACCATCTATCAGTCTGCGTCTCAGTACTTTCTGACTTTCCTTCCTTCTCTGTTCCTATTGAAGACATAAATCTATAAAAATAGCTCACAAATATATAGTTTCATTTTTAAAAAAATGCTCAGTCATTTTCTAAAACAGCTGGTGACTGTAGTTTTTAGCAACTATTACTCAACAGGAGAGGGGGACTATTTTCAGTGGCGGATGAATCCACATTTGTTGCTTTCATGAGTAGTTCTGGCAGCAGGATGTGGGATCGAGGCATTGTTGGTTTTGGTCTTTTCATGGTATTTGTTGACTATAAGAAAAATATAGTAAATCACTTCAAATATGAGAATCGGCTACTTTTAAATGGTGGAATGAAGACGTGAGGGGAGATAAAAGTTGTCGTCAGCGTCGGGGGGGGGAAACGGATTGAGGGTTGGTGGGGGTGAACTCGGTGGGAGGTGGTGAGGTGTTTTGAGGGTTGGTGAAAGTGTGTGTGTGTGTGGAATACGAAAATGAACGGATAAAAACTGAGATGATGAAAATGCATGTGGACTGATGAAAACAGCCGTATCATCTTTTTTTTACTGGCTTTTCCATAAGATTTTTTTGTTTTTTTTGCAAATTCAAAGTGAAAATTTTACAGACTCTTTGTGGAGTATCTGGACGTTTGAGAGAGTGCGTTCACATTCACACTAGTATCCCAATATGATCAGACTTTTGGAGTTTGCTGGTCCTGTGTTTGTGCATGTAAACATCATATCCCTTTTCAACTTGGTTTCTGAGAAAATCATGTGAAAAAACTACAGTACCCATGAGCCTCAGCTGCTATTGCTATGGAAAGAAGAAGCTAGTCAGAATGAAGTGAATTAGAACGTTTTGTCATGTCAATTGTAAACATAACTCGCCGCCATCATTGCTGAATTCACTTCCATGCGTTGCATGTGACTTTAAGCTCTGTGATTGGATGTTTCTTGCTAGCGTACATCTTTTTTTAGCGTTGTAGTTAAAGGGGACATATTCTGCACATTTCCAGCTCTATATTTACAATCGGGGGCTCTACTGGATTATTTTTGCATGATTTAGATAAAAAAAAAACTCCTTATTTATCTTATACTGGCCCTTTATACAGCCCCTCAGTTCAGCCTGTCTTAAACAGGCCGTTTTAGCTCCTGTCTCTTTAAGGCCCCGCCTCCCGATGAGCCCACTTTGCGCTGATTGGTCAGCTCCGGGAAGCTAGTAGCAGAATTTCACTACTTTTTCTCCTTCTTTACTCCAAATGTCAACTTCTCAAATCCATCCGTACATGATTGTGCCTGTGATCTGAAATATGCGAGTGAGCGAGAGACTACTAGAACAATCTGACATCATCACGAAGGGGGAAGTAGAGGTAACTTTGCAAACGAAGCGTTCAGAGCAGGTTGAAGCCCTGGATTTTGACTTGCGGGGGGGCATTTTTACATATGTTCACCTCAAGTTTTGAAACTTTGATCACGCTTAACATCCGACATCATAACAGTATAAAAATGATGGGAAAATCACAAAAAGCAGAATATGTCTCCTTTAACTTCTACCCTGAAGTTATTATGTACAGTCTTTTTGTTTTTTAATCAAAGAACCGGATATTTTCTAACACAGTTTTTCATCTTTGTACTGATGATTCAACCAGCAGAGTTTCATGTTGATCTGAGCTGTAGAAAAGTCACGTAACATTGTATTTTGGAAAAATTAATGTGATTTTTACTTCCTGAACCAAAAACGGCCAAAATATCTCCTCACCCTTTACAACCCTATTAGTGCAGGGAAGTTTGGTGGCGTCATGTAATTCCCAGTAAAGATTGACCTAACTTTCACCTAACTAGTAGAATAATAAGACTGAAAACTGGGATACTGGTGCAAAATGTAAACGTCCTCATTCACATGCATTTTCACCCTTATTTCCTGCCTCCATATTTGTGGAGAGGATCTGATGTCTGTGGAAAGATGTGCGACCCAGCAGCTGGTGTCCTCCTCTTTCTTTCTTTCTTTCTTTCTTCTTCAGCTGTTATCGGTTATGTGCTGTACCTACCGGCTGCAGCGGTGGGCTGCGTCCGTGCGTGTGGCGCGGTGCGGAGGGGCGACACGCCCCGGGGCAGGGGAGTCGAACTGGGGCTGCTGGGACTGTGCTGCTGCCTCAAGAACGGGCTGTCCAAGCGACCTGGTTGGTCGGGGCGACACACAGCCACACACACCCGAACACGAAGATCAAACACATACGACACATGACAAGGACACGAAGCGACGCACCAGGACAGAGAGATGGTGGGGGGGAAAGATGGACGAGACGAGACAGACGTGAAACAGGAGAAGAAGGGAGAGTAGAAGGAAGGCAGGAGAAGTCAGAGTCAACACAGAAGAAATTTTGTGAGAAGCAGAGAGGATTGTGGGAAAGCCAGAGAGTCCATCCATGAAGAAGAAAGAGGCACGAGAAGAGGTGGCAGAGGAAAAAAAAAAAAAGAAGAAAGAAGTCCTTCCACAAAACGCAACAAAATGGACAAATTAAACAAGACAAAGAACGGTGGAGTGAGTGAATAAATAAACAAATGAATTCAGAGAGAAGGAATGATGGTGAACAAAAATGTGGGGTCGGATGAGTGCAGAGGTGGAAGAAGATAAAAACCCCGCGAGGAAAAAGAAAAATGACAGAAAGAAAAAGAGAGAGAGAGAGAGAGAGAGAAAAACAAAAGTGGTTAGTGTGGCTCGAACACACTGACTGTAGACAGCATGCAGTTAGGCAGAAATGAAACGCTGATGGAGTTTTGATGGACTTTTTTTTTTTTAATCCTCAGGTGTCTTCTGTAACTTCTGTTTCTGTTGCTTTGAACCAGAGAAATCATGTTTCTGAATAATAAATCCCCCAGAAGAAAAACAGAACTGTGAGTCCTTTTGTGTTCAGAGCCTCGAAAAACATCATAAATGTTGGTGGGTTTGAATCATCTCTACTGTTTTTTGTCAGATATAGAACAATAAAGTCCTGGACTAACTTCCATCATTGTCCCTGATGTTTTCATACTACTTTTATATACTATGTTGCTATAATGAAAGCATAAAATGCCCCAAAAATAAAAAGTACAAAACCCCAAAATAACCTGCAAAAAAGATGGAACTGATGGGACTTTTTTCAGCCCTGAGTTACGTCTGCAGACCTTCATCTCAGGCTCAACAACCTCCACCAACGAGATGGTTGGCGGGCAGATTGAAAGCCGGTGAGACGACAAAATACAATCCAGAAAGGCCGCACAGAGTGATAAACCCACAAGTCTGAAGGTTTATTTGACACCGAAAAGACTGTGGAAAGTTTTCTACTGCTGCAGTTATTTTATTGTAGACTGTAGAAAGCGTTCATGTTACACAGTAATCTATTAGGAATGTGCACTTGCATATATTTGATTTTCCAATGCAGCACTTTGCCAGATGACCTCACACTGTGTTGCATAAATTTGTGGGTAAACCTAAATTTGTTCTTTTGGGCTGCTTTTTGTCATGCAGGATTTAAGTGGATTCAAATCCCACCTAAGAGCAGCCTTTATGTAGCCTGAGAGGCCAAATCCAGGGCAAAAAGTCCCTTTAAAGCCCTCTCTGCTGCTTGTAAAGCTTGTTGAGCGCATGGTGATACTTATAGATGAGTGTATGTGTACACAAAATGAGTGTATCAATATTTCTCTCTGTCTTCTCTCTTGGATTTTGGCAGCTGAACAGTCAGAGGGATTTTAGTGAATAAATCAAACTGAAACTGTAAAACTGGGGGATATAAATATAGAATTTTGTAAAATGAGGAGGACCTGATCCACCCATCCCCAGTGGAAATCACATCCTTGCCTCTCGGAGTATGAATTTCAGTTTGAAGCATGACGAACATTAACGCTGCACACAAGCAACATACAACAATGTAAACATCCCAGCAACTATTAGAGATCTGGACACGTATAGTTCATTTAGAGCTCATTTAAAGAAATGGTTAATTAGTACTCAGCTCTGTCAGCACTAAGACTTAGTGGCACCTTGCTGTCTACTGTCACCTGTCGCTATCTTGCTACTGCCAGTCTGCCTTCATGTACCTGCGTGCATGTCTTATTGTGGTTTTGCTTTTATTGTGTCAGACTAATTTCTGTATTTTACATACTGTGCATGCTTTTTGTATCTGTGCTTTTGCTTTGCATGTTCTAGTTAGTGTCTAACAATGCAGCTCAATGTGGTCTTTAGGGCTGTAGTCAACCAAAGAAAATCTTGGTCGACTAAAATCGTACATAATAACGGGACAGAGTGAACGGTAAACTCGGCAGCCACACATTTCTCTGTTCTGTATTTCGCTGTTTAGCATCTTCAGGTTATGCTAACCCATTGTTGCTAACTTTGGAGCTAACCCCCTTTACTTTTTCAGCATTAGGGGAAACAACAGACGTGACTTTTTAGCATTTATTAACTGACACACTGTAGTCTGTACTGTACATTTACTGCCAGACTGACAACTTACTACTAACCTTTTCATCTGCTCCACTCGCATCCACTGTCACTTCTCTGCCGCTCTTTCCTACTCGCTACGCAAACATACTCCTTAACGGAGCCACGCGACCAGTGGTTACCCAGGCAACGACACAGACGTTGACTCACGTACCGGAACAGCGCTGCTCAGAGACTCCCAAACGCTGTCGATTTCCAATCACATATTAAAAAATATTTTTTTGGGCCTGGCGGGGGTTCTCGTTGTGTCATTATGGAGAAACACAGATTCAGTAAACGTTCAATAAACGTCGAGGACGGTTAGACCCAGCGGTCTCCGTTAGGTTGGGCGAGTTCAAAGTTGTGAAAACAACGGGGGTGTTTTGAATACACCCCCGTTTTCACAGGTAATTTATTAGTCTGTCCCTCCCGCCGCAGGAAATAATGGATTAATCCTGGAAACCTGTTGATGTAGCACTTTTCTCCTTATGAAAATAACACGGAGATTATTCGACCAATGAGAATTTAGTCGGACGAGAGCATATCGACCAACTAATCGACCAGTCGACCAGCAGACTACAGCCCTACAGGTCTTATTCAATCTACTTTTCTATTAACATTAATATCTTCTTCTTATATCATGAGTCTCCGTGTTGCATGTTTTAAGGATGTCCTGAGTGATGTTTTTTATTAATATAATATATGTTCTTTTTCCTTCATTTTATTAATTGTTCTGCATGCTTATAAAAGACCTCAGTAACTTTGTAATTTCAATCTCATTTTCATATTCTGTTTTTAGGGTGACTCTGTAACATCTGTCCAGGACTACAGATAAAAAAAACAGCCTCTTGGCTAACTGGCACATTTACAGCAATATTTATTAATGTGCACTGTCCCTGTCAAATAAACAAACAAATAAATAAATAAAATAGGAAGATTTAAATGTTTATAGGGTCTTTTCTCTTGAATTCATGAATTATTTCTCATAAAATGCGTCTTATTTATTTAAGTTCTGGTTCTACAGGAGCAGCAGCAGTGTGACATGTTGAACAGGTGTTATGATGATGATTTAGATGTGATGAACCCTCGCACCTGCCCGCTGCCTTCCCTCGTTCTCTCCCCTTCTTCACCTTCAGGTGTTTCATCTCTCTGTCATCATCGCGACCTTCACACTGAACCAGGAACACGAAACTGATGCTGTTCATGTTCACACTCCGCAGCTTTGGTGAGTTTGTTTTTACTTTTTAAAGATTTGTTTGTGTCTAAACTTCATCTGCATGAATTTAGGAGTAAAAGAAAAACACTTTTTGGTAAAATACGACCTATCTGGCTAGAAAAATAGTCCTCGTTGACATAAAAACCTCAGCTTTAGAGTTCATTTGCCTCCTTTAAGTCTGTTTTCTTATTTAAATGTCTCGTAGTTTCACAGTTTTGTTTCTTTTTGTTGAGTGTTTTTCCAGCTCTGTATGAGAATGAACTCTAAGAGAGTTTTAAAGTGTTTACCGCTCCTGTGGACGGAGACGGGCGAGGTGTCGACGCTGATGGTCATGGCTCTCTCCTTCTGCTTGAAGAACTCTCGAGGGTTTCCTGACCGCTGAGCGATGATGGCCTTCGCCTCCTGGAAACACACAAACACAGACAAATGAACACTGAACGGCGATCTGGAATATATTCTAACAGCTAATAAATCAAGCATTTTGCTTTATCCTGCAGGATAGTTTCAGTTCCTTCACTGAGGAATACATTCAAAATTGAGATCATGTCAACACTCAGTTGGCTAAATTTGCAAACGCTTCTTTTTCTCTCTGTTTTGGTCCTCCGTCCAGAGTAAAACAGAATTTTTCTCCGCTGAAAACTGATTTTCTCCAGAGTGTGTAAATGTGAAAACGCTGGCGTGGCGTTGTAGTGTGTATGTGGGGAAACTGAGCTTTGTAGAAACGTTCGCATATCATCGTTTTCTTGAACTAAAGAAGAAGAAGAAACACAACAACAATAACAACGGCGGACGGCTTCATTGTCTACTCTGACAGCTTGTTTAGAGTTAAATGTAGATATTCACCTCCTTTCTCTGCTGAAATCGTTGTAATGTGCTCCCAATAAACTAAGTGAGTATTTTATTTATATCATTTTAGCCGTCTGGAGAAACTCATCCTCCATCTGTTCTGGTTTAAACTGCTCCAACTGTATTTCTGTCTAAAGTGTAAGTGTGTGTTTATAACCAGTTTTATAACCTCCTGAGTGACAAAAAATAAAATATTCTTGACCAGACTGATGAAATAAAACAGTTTTGCCTCACAGGATTGTGAGTTAGGCGGCTAATTTTTAAAGATTTGGGTAAAAAGCTTAAGGTTTAAGAAAGACAGGCCTGCAAAATAAATGAAATCTTTCCTTTAATTTTAATAACTTTAATTTCTTTTCATTTCTTTTCAATATGTGTGTTTAGATAAACTGATTTTGTTGTTTTGTATTACTTGTCAACCCATTTAAATTGTTCTATTTTAATGTTTTGTATAGGATGATGTATAGTGTGGATGTAATTTAATGTTGGATGCATTGCTGTAACTGTGTTGTTTACTGTGTGTAGCTTAAGTACAAAAATTGATTATGTATTTTATTCTAATAGAGACCCCAGGAAGAGTAAAGAGTGAACTATTTATTCTCTCTGTATCACCTTCATGTACTCCTTAAAACTCTTTTTATGTATGTGTTTGTGTGATCTGATGACATTTTTTGCTCTTTGAACTCATATTTTTCTTTCATCTCCTGTTTCTATTTTCTTTGTTTTTTATTCATTATTTGTGTTTGAACTCACCTCTACCTCACTCTCCTTCTTGTCCAGGTTGAGATCCTCGATGCTCACCTCTGCTGCCTGCAGAGAAGAAGAAGAATATTACAGGTTAAGGTGCAAAAGAGAGTAAAAAAAAATAAAGAAAGAACTGAGGCTGCAAAGCAAAGCATGAATTTGATGATTCAAACCTGAACCAGGGAGGAAAAAAAAATACACGATGCCGCCAGCGAGGGGCGACAGAGTCTGTGTTAACATACAGACGTTATCATACTTTATACTTCCACTCCACTACATTTATCTTTCAGATTAAGATTTGACATGAAGAAAAATATGATAATCTTATAAAATACAACACATTGTTAAAGATTAAACCAGTGGTTTCCAACCTTTAAGCTGTGTGACCCCTTACAAAAAAATCAGTGTGTAGTTGTGTCTCCTTGTAAAGTTTCACATGTGTCAGACACCAAAGAGAGATTTCTCATCTAAACTTCTCACATGGTTTCATTTTTAATAACTGTTTGAGGCCCAACAAATCAAAAATAATGTTTTTTCTTCTGTCCTCTCCCATTAAATATCTCAGTGTTGCCAACTTACTAGATACATCAACTTTTAAACCCCCGACTTTCTTTTCAAAAAAGCGTCTGACGACAAAAGTTTGACATAAGTTTGATTATTTGTTAAAATACAGAGTTCACAGGAGTCCAGTGTCTGGATCATAGATCACTAACCAGCAGCTACATCAGTAACATGCTGCTCTAACACTGATGCTTCACTATTAATAATAATAATATATCAGTCAGAGGGACCAAACCACTACTTTTACTTGATTTTTCATGCAGGACTTTTACTTGTAATAGATTATTTTCACATTGTGGTACAGTATTGGTACTTTTACTTGAGTAAAGGAAGTGAATACTTCTTCCACCACTGGTTTTTAATTTGTAGAACAGCCTTCATGAGGTTTTTAGATGTTTTCAGACTCTCGTTTCTTTGTGGTCCTTTAATAACAAGTATTGTATCTCATCCACTGAATAGTTCATGTGTGTCCTTTCTTGAGCATCTGTCTTGTTAGCAGAGCTGTTGTGAATGACTCTTTTACTACATATTTTTTTGATATGTTTATTAAAAAATGTGACAAAAACATATTTAGCTAATGCAGAACAAACTGTTTCATCCTTCCAAACATAAGAGGCACTCTCGTCCGTCCTGCTGAAGGATTATGATTCCTTTGTGGGAGGGGGGGGGGGGGGGGGGGGGGGGGTGATGATTATGATTTCCTGCCAGATTACTTGGGTAGGCGGCCAAGTTGTTTCATGAGCAACAGACACTGCCAAAAGTCCCTTGAGCAAGGCAATCCAACCTCTGTGTGTGTGTTTGTGTGTGTATGAAGTCAAAACGAGGACGGAGTTGAGGATGTTCAGAAGATTAGCTGAAATATCACAGCTGTGATGGGACGCAGCAGGCAACTGATTGCAAGATGTCCTATTAGTTTTATGTCTGCTAGTAAAAATAAACCACATACACACAAACACACACACACACACACACACACACACACACACACACACACACACACACACACACAGCGTATAATCACTCTCTTCAAATCGCTGTCTAACAAATTGGCCTCATTTTTGTGTCGTGGCGTTACGTCCACATGGTCTTTTCTGGGACGGGAAGTGATGCTTTGATGGGAAGAAACAACCAAATTAACTCCCAGAATATATACAAAATTCAAGATATTTAAGAATATAAATAACACTTTAAAATATACTCAGTTCAGCCTCTGTCTGAAACAGGCCGTTTTAGCTCCTGTCTCTTTAAGTCCCCGCCTCCCGATGAGCCTGCTCTGCACTGATTGGTCAGCTTAGCTAGCGTCACAGCTGACTTCCTCTGGTTCCAGATGCTAAACAAACTATAGTAGCAGGATTTCACTTAGTTTTCCTGTTTTTACTCCAAACTTCTCAAATCCCTCCGTACATGTTCGAGCCCGAATCTGCAACAAAGATTCCAGCAGGACGTCCCCGTTTGGTGAATATTACACTCATCACCTGTTTATTGTGTGACATAAATGCACTAAAATGCAGACTGAAGTGGAAAACGTCTGCTGTCAGGAAATAACAAAGGTAACGTAGCTAGTAAAATGTTACTCTGCTGTTGCCAGATGACAGTATAGTATCTCCCTGCACCGTGCGCGCTGTGGAGCGGATGACCATTTAAAGAAATCTGTCACAAGTTGACGTCAGCTTGTCTCGAAAGTAGAAAAAAAACGTTGGAAACTGAGCGAACAGAGCAGTCTGAAGCCTGAGCTGCTCTTATGTTTACCTCATTATTTCAAACCACATTTAATATGAACATCCGACACTGTAACATTATATATATACATATATATATATATATATATATATATATATATGACTGAAAATAAGGAAAAGCATAATAGATCCTCTTTAATGTTAGCAAGCATGCTAACTACACACTTACTATGGTGGTCTGACTCTGCAACCTCTCTCTGGCCTCTTCCTCCTCCTGCAGCTTCTTCCTGTTGCCACACACACACACACACACACACACACACACACACAGATTAGATGATACTTTACACACTTGAGACCTGGAAAATACCTGGTATTATACACACTACAGTTTTCTGTAATCTGCACTGTGGTATCTGGACAGTCGGAGGCTGTTTAGAGACATTTTATGGAGTAAAATTAAACTGAAAGTGTAAAAGTGAGGAGTTCTGAACTTTACAACTTCACATAAAACAGTCAGATTAGGAGAAGAATCATCCTGAAATATATGTTTATTTAGATTTGTGTCTTTGTGCGTCTGTTGCTCACCTGTGCTCCTCGATCTGCCTCTCCCTCTCGCGGTATCTCTTCTCTCGGTTCTCCTGCTCTTTCCTCTCCAGCTCCATCCTCTCCTCCTCGAAGCGCTGCCGATCCTCCGCCGCCTTCTTCTTCTCCTCCTCCTTCCTCAACTCCTCCTCGCGCTGCAGAAACATAAAAAAACGCAGACAGATGTGATACAAGGAGGCCTGAAATGACAAAATGTCTGTTAAAGTTTCCAAGACGACGTCCTCAATGTTTTGCTTTGTTTTGATTTTATATAAAAACAGAAAAAGCAGAAAACACTTGTTGATTGAGTTATCAATTAATGTCGCTGTGTGACCTGATATCTACGGGACTTTGTGAAGCTGTGAAGGGTAAATCTACAGCGCAGCCTGCAGCTCCATGAAGCCTGCTGCCATTTGTTTGAACTTGCTGAAGGAAACAACAACTTTTGGCTTTGTTCTTCATTTCCACACAACTCCAATCATAACAGACACTCACATCATTTGTATCTATTCAAAATTTTTAACTCGGCTGTTGAGAATAAACTGGTGAATGGAGGTAAACATTGATTATTTCCTGGAAACTGTTGCACTATGATCTACTGATTACATTATGTCTTCAGAAAAACAATTCCTGTGTATCTTACTCACTTCCCACTTCACTTTCTCAATTCCTGCTTCAGTTCTGAACTTCTGTAGTTCACACAGTTTCCCTTTATGATGAGAGATTATCACTAACCACTGACTACTGTAGACAAGACCCCAGTTTTACTAAACCGCAGTTACCCGTTACAGGACCGAACCGGTTGTTTTGCATGTTCAGTGTGGTCATTTCTAAAAACATGCAGCCATGTTTTAGCTTTTGTAATACCTCTAAATGCTTGAATAGCAATGTTCTGAGGTCAGCAAAATAACTTTCAAAATTATTAAAGTTTGCCCTGTTGAGTTTGCAAACATCGCAGCTTTATGAATGCAGAGCTATGAGGCAGCTGAATGGAGAAGCTCTGTTGTCAGATCTTCACTTCAGCACCTGAACGCACCGCCATTTCACTGTCCCCTCTTAAGTATCAAATAACTGAACCAGGAATCTATGTTTCATTCATAAATATTAATAGACAATCATTAATAAACAATCCTTCATCAAGCTTTAAGGGAGCAGAGAGAGGGTATTCTTTATTTGTTTATGGAGAAAAAACAAACAATTAAACTATGTTATGGCTCTATGTTAAACAAACAACACAACAGCTTTCATGGTTTCAAAGAATGTGATTGAATTTTTTTTGGTGATTTTTTTTTTTTTTTAAATAAATATGAGTTAAATTTGAGAAAGAGAACACCATCTATGCACAAAAATGATGTATATCAGCTGCAAAAAACAATTTTAAAAAGTTGAAATATTTCCATTTTTGTATATTCTGGGTCACTTTCAGAAAAGTAATGGCTAAAAGAAAAGTGTGTAGGGTGTTTTTACTGCAAATTGACAAGCAAGTTTCAAGTCTCTGCAAGTTGATTGTTATCTTATCTTATCTTATCTTATATTGTTATTATATTATATTGAAAGTTATAGACACACAGGATTTACTGGACTAACTGCTGGAACTGGTCCTTTAATTTCAGTGATGCAAGATTAAAACCTTTTCTTGTCTCACTTGTGCTTTCTTTCCTTTCTTCCCTCCATCTTTTTTTCTCTCCCTTCATCATCACTCTTTTACATTTTCTTCTTTTTGTATTCAACACCTACCTTGGCTTGCTCCCAAAATTCCTCTCTATTGATCTTCTTCATCTCCACCTCTGCATTGGTCTTCTCGTACACTGTGCCCTGCACCAGGAGAGAGAGAGAGAGAGAGAGAGAGAGAGAGAGGTTAGCTTTGTTTAGTCAGGAGAGCAGAGTGTGTTTTTGTGTTTTAATGATCACGTGTCCATCTTTATCTTTGTGTGTGTGTGTGTATAAATTAACTTTATAAGTTTCTGTGTTAACTTTCATTTAGACAAACGTTTGAAATGATTCATGTAAAATGATGTTTATTCGCTGTAAGAGGCTCAGCAGTCGTGTTTTCCCCCGAATCTCTATAACAAAGTTTACGAGGAGTCACAATGACCGCATTTATGAGAAAAAAAACAAAAAAAACAGCAGGTTGAAATAAACTTGAATTATTGTTTAAGGTGTATAAATGTAAAAAGTGACTTTCACTGACTCAATGTAAACAGTCTGAGGAAGAAGAAGAAAAAGAAACTTTACTGTACTGTGCTGTAGGGACACTTTGGGCTTCATGTGGAACATTTTTTTCTTTTTGCTCATACGAATGTTCCAACAAACTCTCTTGTATTAAATCTCTTTTAACGCCCCCTAAAACGTCCATATAAGGCAGCCTGTTTTGCTCTGTTTCATTCACAAAAATGTTCCCAGAGAGTGAAAAGAAGAACTTGAGGTTGCTGCTGTCAGGAAAACCAGCAGACACAGTGTCAGTAGGCGTATTAGAGGAGCTGAAACAATCACACAAAACGGAGCAGCAGCTGCACTGTGACAGAAATAAAGAAGGAACGATGCTTAAAAAACCTCTTTTTAAAGCAAAATGCTCCGTAACTAATATGAGAGGAGGTCATGTGACCGTCACAGAGATATTAGAGGAGAGAGAGAGGCAGCTGTTTACTGCTGATAAACATCTGCACATCAGGAAACTGGCAGCCATGATGACGATAATATGAATAGTAATTAGTAACAGTATTGATTTTACATTAAACGCACAATATGTAATTTCAGCCGCTATGGGGTCTCAATCAAAACAATAACAAAAGACGGAGTGTGATGACGGTGTGAAGTAGCAAGGGATCATGGGAGTTGTTGCTTCACCGGGATAGGATTACTCCAGTGTTAATCATTCAGGATGTTTTTACCGGGAGCCGAATTAACCGCAGAGGTCTCCTCCTCTCTAGAACAAACGGACCCGGTTTGTGTGTGTGTGTGTGTGTGTGTGTGTGTGTGTGTGTGTGTGTGTGTGTCCTCTGTTCGTACCACATCTTTGTGCTCCTCGTCCCGGGTTTTCAGGCGGCTCAGGACCGGACTCGCCACCACCGCTGTCCCGTTGGTCAGCCGCTGCCCGATAGCCGACGCGTCGATGTCGTCCAGACTGCTGGCGTTGACGGTGACCTCCACACCCTGCAGAGAGAGAGAGAGAAAGAGAGGAAACTGTTGCACAGTGTTGACTAGAAAACAAACAACTGTTGACTGAGTTCATTTTTGTTGATCAGTTTTGATTAATCACAATTTTATTTCATTCAATGCAAAACTCCTCTTAGATTTTATTCGATTTGACTTTTGATAGAGTTTAATATGATTTTATGTCTTTAAAACTTGAGCATATCATGCCAATAAAGATTTATTGGATTGAAAGAATACACTGATGTGTGTGCGTTTGAGTGTGTGTGTGTGTGTGTGTGTGTGTGTGTGTGTGTGTGTGTGTGTGTGTGTGTGTGCTATCCCAAAAAGGGTTATTGAAAGCCTTGTTGGTATGATGATGAAGTCGAGGTTGTGTGGGAGACAGAACTACCACTTTGAAAAATTGCACTTCAACACACACACACACACACACACACACACACACACACACACACATACACTAGGCTGTTATAAAAAAAAACCATATATATATATATATATATATATAAATATATAAATAAAATGTCACTTCTGCTTTAATATACTACTACTACTTTTTATCTACTCTACAAATCCAGGTGTACAGGTGTGAATACACGGCTTTGTACCACACACACACACACACACACACACACACTTATTCCTCCTTTTTGATCCTCCTACGGGTTTAATGTACTTCTTTCACAGACGGTTGGTTGAGAACAGACAAATATCGACACTGTGTACATGACAAAATGTACTAAAACTGGAGCAGATTATAAAATAACAAATTTTAGTAGTTGAGGTGGATGATATAAACTCCATGATGTTCAGTATTTTAAAGAGAAATTTGGCTTGAAATAGTAAAAAATCAAAGTTGAGAGTCTCATTAAGCATCCACAAAAATCTGAGTGAAAATAAACATTTGTAACTATTAATTAACCGAGTATAAAAAACAGGAATGTGCAACGATTGGTTCGCGGGATTAATTTTGTAATTTTCGTAATAAATGTCCGAGCATAAACACACCCAATTCAAACCCAGTATCAGGAAAGTTTACAAAAACTTAAATGACAAGATCTCAAATTTAGATTGAAGCTAATTTCTAATACTTTTTAGATGCCTACTATTATGAACATAAGACCCTAAATTACATAGTTAGAAGACTGTTGTGGATTTGGTTTTCCAGTGGCTTTAAAAAGCCAAAATCAGAGAGGAGATTGGACCTGAACACTTAGCGTCTGACGAGCTTAGATGTGGTTTAAAATGGGTTCAACTAAACTAAAACTTGTTTGGATCTAAAATACAGCGTCATGCTAAGTTGAACATGACTGCTGTGCTAAAACAAGCACACGTTCAGCTGAAACGCAGCTATACTGGATGCATGATGAAGTTAACTCATACGTTCCTCCACATATAGATAATGCACAGAATCAACACATAATAACGCTGCCAGTGTTTCCCACAGCGTTGAGAATTTACTTGTGGTCGCTTGTAACTGATGTGCATGTAGAGACTTGTGCAGTTTACAGGGGGAGGGCGTAACCCAAGTTATTTTCTGTAGCTACAATTTACTGATGTTCCCTAAACACCTCACATGCAGGCTATCGGTAGATGCTAGCTAGGTGGCTGCCAGCGGTGGAAAATTACTAAGTACATTTACTCAAGTACTGAACTTAAGCACAATGTTGAGGTACTTGTACTTTACTTGAGTATTTCATGTGATGCTACTTTATACTTCAACTCCACTACATTTCAGAGGGAAATATTGTACTTTCTACTCCACTACATTTATTTGACAGCTTTAGTTACTTTTTAGATGCAGATTTGACACAATGGATAATATAACAAGCTTTTAAAATACAACACATTGTTAAAGATGAAACCAGAGGTTTCCAACCTTTTTGGCTTTTGACGTCTAACAAAAAGCAGTGTGTAGTCGGGGTCACATTTCACATGTCTATGAGTTGTTAACAGCTCCACCAAATAGTGATTTTTCCCTCTAAACTTCTCCCATTGTTTTCTTTTAAATAAATGTTCAAATGATCCAATATTTCAGCAAAAATCAAAGATTAGAGAAAAAGTCCAAAAACTGAAAACAGATTTGTGTATCAGAACTTTGTTTTTTCTTCTTTCCTCTCCCATTAATCATCTCACCACCCCTCAGATTTATCTGCTGACCCTTTGGAGGGGCCCGACCCCTAGGTTGGGAACCACTGGACTAAACTAGCTAACTGTATATAAAGTAGTGTAAACTAGCTCCACCTCCAGCAGCTACAACAGTAACATGCTGCTCTAACACTGATGCTTCACTATTAATAATCTAATGATGTCATATATAATAATATATCAGTCAGAGGGACCAAAAAAGTGATATGAATTTTGTTTAGCAGTTGCAGATTTTTTTATTTGTTTCAACTTTATTTGTTTGTTTTCGATTTGTATAACAATCATGTTTTGTTGTCAAGTAAACTAAATAAAATTATTTTTTTTAAAAAGCTAAAAGCTAAATTAAAATGAATAAAAAATAAAAGAGAAATAAATGGGTAGTGCTTTATTTAACAGGTTTGTTATTTCCTTATAATTTCCTGGAGTGTGTAAATATGTAATTCGGTAAAACTTACTCACAAAATCGAGTACTGACACATTTATTTGGGCTTAGTTCAGTTGTATTGAGTTTAAAAGCAGTTGTTGTTTTCTTTATGAATTTCTTTGAAACAAATGCTCAATTTAAACCCGTTTAAACATTGATTGATCATTGATTTAATATTGGAAACTTCACCTTCTATATATGTTAAATTGTACACCTAAACATTTCCATGTTCAGCTGACTCTGACTCTTTTTCCAATTAATGAAAGGAGCATTTGTATACTTGTTGTTGTGTTGTTGGTGTTTTTATTTAGAAATGTGCAAAAGTATCATGGCTGACCTGGAAGAAGTCTGCGATGGTGGCAACGTGGCTGGCACAGGCACACTTCCTGGCATCCGGCACGTCTTCCCCGACCTGAGAGAGAGAAGAAAAGTGTAAAAAAAAAAGAGAGAGAGTATACAAGTTCAGGTTTTTTCTGCTTAAGTTTAATCAAAGTTTGATGCTCAATATTCTTCCGAGTGATCAGATTTTCCTGGTTTGGGTCTCATTTAGAGCCTTTGTTGAGCCGCGGTCATGTTCACTTTATGGTTATTGAAACAGTTGTATTATAACAGGCTGGATGTGATTCAGCAATCACTGGTCATTCAAGCCGACACAAAGCAAACGCAGCACACAGCAATTACAGAGAAATAGAAATACAGGAAAACAGCCCTTCAAACTCATGTCAATTTACCTCTCAATACCGACACATTTCATCTGTCAGATGGAGAAAGAGAAAGAGAACTTCATTTGAATGTTTTTGCAGCATATTTAAAGAGGAAGTGGTACATTTTGGAACTGTTGAAATGTATTTCTGGCCAGTTTTTTTGGCACAGTTCGGCCCAGTTTGTCACGGTCTGGTGCTCTTAGTGTTGCTGTGTTACATGATGATGAACTCCTGTGGCTCGGCTCCCAGTCTCACTGAAACACCAAATGTCTCCCTTTCTTTTCTCTCTTTCAGTCTTCATTTGTTGCATTAATTACCGGATCACTTCCTGTTCTCTTTTATCCAACCCTGTCTTGTGGAAATTACGTTTATATACTACTAATTTGTAACAGCAAATAGGCTTTGAGGAAAACGTGTGTTTAGTTTAAGGCAACATAAACGCTTTGGTTAGAGAAAGAGCATGGTGCAACTCTTGAATGAAGTTAATAATCTGCAATCTTTAAATACTTTTAAATACTTTAAGAGGACATATTCTGCACATTTCCAGGTTTACATTTATATTCTGGGGCTCTACTGGGATATATTTGCATGATTTCCAGTTAAAAACTCCTTATTTATCTTCTACTGGCTCTTCATGCAGCCCCTCAGTTCAGCCTCTGTCTGAAACAGGCTGTTTTAGCTCCTGTTTCTTTAAGGCCCGCCTCCCAACGAGCCCGCTCTGTTCTGATTGGTCAGCTTCAGGACGCTTCCTCTGGCTCCGGAGGCTACGTAAACAAACTATAGTAGCAGGATTTTACTTCTTTTTCTACTTTTCTTTTTTCTACTGCAAAAACAAACAAACAAACAAACAAAAAAACCTGCTGTTGTGGCCTTTATTACCTGCAGGTGGCACCAGAGTCAAAACTGCAGCAGTTGTTTCTTTCTATCTACATCTGCAGCTTTAAACTGCCGCAGCTGTCACTTTCCCAGAGCTGCTGAGGCTGCAGCTCTGTGATTGGATGATGAAGACTGAACATGGATTCAGTGACATGATGTGTCCTTGTTAAATAAACTGTTAGATTAAAAATGTGCTATGACCTTAAATGACTCTGATATTCTCTTTTTAATAGCTCTGAGGTCAGTGTGTGTGTGTGTGTGTGTGTGTGTGTGTGTGTGTGTGTGTGTTGTGTGTACTGCCCGGGGTGTGTGGCGTTGCATCCCGGCGACTCACCCAGTTGATGAGGATGTATCGTGGCAGAGCAGCGGTGGGCTCCTTCAGGCTGCAGAAGCCATACATCACCCGGCCGCTGTCAAAGGTCAGTGTGATCTCTGGCAGACCACCTCCTGCACCACAGAAGAAGAGACTTTATTACTCCTGCAGCGCAGTCAAGAGTCATGCCTGGTTTTAAAATGGACTGCATTTATACAGTGCTTTTATCCAAAGTGCTTTATAATTTTCCTCTCATTCACACACACACACACACACTGATAGCAACGAGCCACCATGCAAGATGCTGGTCTTACCATAGGGAGCAATTTGCATCTCAGTGTTTTGCTCAAGGACACTTCGATGTGAGGACACCAAGAGCTGGGAATTTAACCTTGTGATCAATGTTTCAGTTAGATTGTCCTCTAACAGGGACAAGTTGAGCCACTAGATCGCCAAAACTCATTCTCATTGCCTAACAGAGCTCTCCATAACCAGGCCCCTCTCAGGTCGGACCTCGCCATCGCCACCCTCCTTCCTGCAGCCTCCGTTCATCTGACGCCAACCTCTTATCCCCGCCACCCAGGACCAAGCACTGGAAATGTAGTTGCTATCCTGGATTCCTGTTTGTACATCCAGATATCAGCCTTATTTTATTGTTTTCCTTTCAGCCATATCAGGAGCCGTGTTAAGTTTCCTGCTGCTGCAGCTTCATATTAAAAGCTTTCAACTGACAAACTAACATGAGGCTTATAGGAAATTAAATGTATTTATGACCAAATTGTTTTTCTTAGCGGTGCTATTCTTAAAAAAAAACAAAAAAACTAACAGGTCTACACAACAAGATGAGGAGATATTTGGAGCTATTTGGTCAGCTGATCAGTTATAAATACTGCAGCGAGGAAGAGTACAAACAGAAACAGATGTAACATGAAGAGCTGCAGACGACAGACTCTTGATGCGTTTTCTCCTAACCAGCAAACCTCCAACAGATAAACAACTTCTTTTATCTTGATAATGGAAAAACATGCAAAACCCCATTACAGGACCAAAAACATAACCTCACTGGTGCTAGCAAGATGTTTACTCAAGTAAACCTACACACTAAACATCACTGGGTTAAAATTTTACCCAGTTTGGGTCAATATAGCACCAAACACGATACTGGTTCAATGTTACCCAGAAAACCACTCAAGCCGAGATACTGTTTTGACCCAGTTTGAGTGTTATTTTTTATTTTATTGTTGGATTATTTACCCAAACTAAAGCTTGTTATAATCTAATCTACTCTTTTTAAATTAGTTTGTTATTGATTGTTAATAACTTGTGTATCTTTTGTTTGTCATATGCACATCGTTTTGTACAAGAAACTACATTTGTCACAAGTTTTAGCTAAAGCTTGTTGTGATTACCTCTGTTCACCCAGTGGTGTATTGGTGCCATATTGACCCAAACTGGGTACATTTTGAACTCGATGATTTTCAGCTTGTATAATATAATAAAGAAAGTCATTCATGATTACATTTTTATTAAATTTGTGCTTCTTTGCTGTTGTCTTTTGGTAGGATGTCCCAAAAAATGAAACTGAAGCTGAAATTATGATGTTTTTGGAAGGTAAAGTGGAGACTTATAATTAAACAACAGCACTGGATTAGTTGAGGATTCATGGCTGGATGACAGTTGGACGTTTAGACGTTCAGGTGACGTGTTTTTATGCCTCAGATTATGATCCTGTTCTCCATATCTAAGTGTAGTTTCAGATGTCTACAGAGCTACAGATATGTCTCCACACATGTGTACAAACCACACATACAAACAGACAAACATGACTGTGTCCTGCTGGTTCTGATCTGAAGCAGCAGGCAGATTCCTCTGAGATTCGCACTCCGGATGAACAAACTGTGTTTCCTCTCCGTTGCTACTCAAATATTCACGTCTCTCTCAGGAAAAGCTGCCGACATGAAGGAAACTGAGAGCGCTGTGAGCAGAAGTGGCTCTTTATCATGCGTCTCTCCTGCATTAGTGATGCAGACACACTTCACTGTAGTAGCTTCAAATTTATCACACTCATGTGATCGTCATTTGTATATTCAGGATTTCTGCATTGATGATTACATTAGACTCACAGAACAAGCCATGGCTCTCATCAAAAGCAAATCAGAGTAAAACCACGAGGAGACACGTGCAGCTCTTTAATAAAATCAACCACATTTATGAAGATGTGTTTAAGGCTGCATTATTCTACATTTTTCTTATTGTCAACAAATCCCATTAAAAAGACCAAAACCAACAACATGTTAGTGTGTATCTCAATACTTTTTGACTTCTCTACCTTATTTGTGGTACATTGATTCCTACTGACGATGTAAATCTTTAAAAAAACAGCTTACAAATATCTAGTTTCTCTTTTTAAAAGGCACAGTAATTTACTAAAACAGCTAGCCGCTGTCATTTTTAGTGCATGTTAATCAAACAAGAGGAAATTGTGCATTTGTTGGGGCTATTTTCAGTGGCGGAACAATACATATTAATACATATTACATATTTTTTGGACAACAATGGAGCTCTATGGTGCCAGGCAGGCTTCAGATATACACACAATAATTTTTAGTACGATGAAATAATTGTTGGTTTTTGTCTTTTATCGGATTTATTGACTAAGAGAAAAATACAGAAAATTGTCAGACTTGTCCTTTAAAGAATACTGTAAGTCTGGCAATTTTCTATGTTTTTCTTATTGTCAACAAATCTCATATTTGGAGCCAAACCAACAATGATTGATCAGCTAACAAGTATTGTGTGTGTATCCAAAGGCTGATATATCTTATTCCTCTGTGCCGTAGACCTCTGTTGTTGTCCAAAAACTATTAAAAACACGTCAGTGAATCACATTGCTGATGAAGAGTTTCATCATGGGGAGTTTGGTCACATTAGTTTGTTCAGAAACGGCTCCAAAGACTAATAACAGCGATTTACAAGGATATCCAAAAGCGATGAGTCAAGATCAACTGGACTTGTAGATTCTTGAAGATCGAAAAAGCTTCTTCAGTTCTGACCAAAGAGCAACTACCACGACTTGAGGCTGAAGCACCTTAAAGTATGACCAACGGCCGCTAGATGCTCCAACTGACTCCCATTAAAAAAGCCTCAACTTCTCTCCAGAAATACTAATTCCTTTCAACGAGTCATTATGGTCTCAATCTCTAGATTCCGTTCACCAGTTCACTAGTCACACTGAGTCGGACTACTGTCACAATATTTCACTAAATTTAATCTTACTTGATTATGATACCTGCCCAGTTAGCACAATTTAGCTAAAGTAGCTAACGTTAGCCCAAGTGTGCAGCGCTTCGTGTTCCCAGTAAGCTAGCGTTAGCTTGGGTCCATGGTCCTGGCTCCAAAGCTGCAATTCTGGACTTCAAACAGGCTCCAGTAAAACCAAAACAGTGACATTACACCTCGCTACGACCATCTTTGTACTGTTTACAGTGCTTTGCTAGCTTGTTGTCCTACATATCAACCCATACAAAGTCAAGAGGTTGTGATATGTAGCACAACAAGCTAAGCTAAGCTCTGATAGTGTTGTTTTGCTGAAACCTAGTGGCCAAAACATAGGTTATATTTCTGTCTATTATCTTAGAAATACATTACTTACATTTCTACACTCTTAACTGCTCCGATAAATCTCTCAAATTCATTTCCTTCCACTATGTCTGCTCTTAGAGAGAATAGTAGAGTAATAGTTGAGAAAAGATCAAAACCCATATTTGCCAGTTATCACATTATGTAGACAAATTATGTGTTACATACATGATAAATGGGAGCAAAATTGTGCTTTTATGTTCTTTCCACTGTATAGGGATTATGTCCATAAGTATAATTGTTCGCATAATTGTTCATTTTTGTATATCCACGCATTCACACACAGAAAACATGATGATGTTATTATATTGTGTGTGTGTGTGTGTGTGTGTGTGTATGTGTGTATCTTATACAGAAGAGTCTCATTAAACTGTAATGATCATGCAGCGCTTCATTAACTATAATAATAATGAGTCCAGATTTCTGTAGGCTCAGGAGCAATCAGGAGACAAAGAACATGATAATTTTTCCCCCCCAAGGCAGCAGCAGAAACCTGCAGAGCTCGTCAGCCGCAGGACCGCAAATTACAACCAGCTCCACACACAATGACGATAAGCAGCCATGTTCATTAAAAACATAAAACATAAAAGAAGGATGCCATGTTTGACAGAAAAGCATGAACTTACCTCCTGATGCTGCCAGTGTCAAATCATTGCTGTCGTCCTCATATGTGTACAAGGCCCTGTTAGAGAGACACAAAGAAGAGAAAGTGTTTGTCATTTCACATTCATCTCTGTTACAGTAACATGTGCAATGTGCCTATAAAGGCAGAATCAGCAGATATACTGATGTCTGGAAGCAGAGGTCTAGACTAGAATGAAATTCCAGTCAAAAATCTGATGACTTTAGACTCAGTATATTGTCAATTAGCATTTTACTGTACCAGCTTTCAAAACTGCTGAAACAATTAGTCGAATAATTGAGTAATTGAGCTGCAACTCCAAAAAATGTGATGATGCTCTGGTCTTCTGTGTCTAATATTGCTGTACATTAAATATCTTTGTTGGTCGGGAAAACAACATATATTGTATATGTATATGTTTTCTTGGATTTTTCATAATTTTCCGACAAAATTACATTACATTAATCATGGAAATAATTGGTACATTTATAAAACACTAAAATAAGCACTGGTTGCAGCCCAAACGTTCAGCAAAATGTGCAACATACAGTCATTTCTCATGTCTTCTTTTCCCCATTTTTTCACACCAACTCCACCTTTGGCTGCCAGATATGAGCAAAATCTTTAAATGTCATATACTGTATATGATGTAAATTATGATATAGTTATCTTTCTGGATCGGTTAATCAATTAAGAACCTGTACAAACCAAGGACCTTCATCATTCGACAGCAAAAATCACATAAAAATACAATATTATTCAGTATTTCCATCAAACTGTCCACAATCAGTCTGATAAAACCAACAAACACCTCAAAGTGTGTTCAGTGCTGCAGTACATGAGCTCTGAAAGCTTTCCTAAAGAGAAAAAATGAAGCTGAAGCTGTTGTCTCCAATAGAGCTGCAATCATTGATCAATTAGCTGATTGTTAAGGTCATTTAAGCAAAAACAGCAAATATTTGCTTGTTGCAGCTTCTGAAATGTGACAGTATGATGCTTTTCTTCCTCATACGTGATACTAAACGGAGTATCTTCAAGTTTTGGACTGTTAGTCGGACAAAAAAGTAAATGTTAATGTATATATTGCCCAAAATTTGGTATTTTCATATGAATTTAACTTTTAAGACACACTTAGAAACAATTTAAATGAATTTGATGTATTTGTATTTGTATTTTTATATGTATCTTGTTAGTTTTAGTTTACGTGTTATATTTGTCAGATTCTGTACGTTGGAGTCCATGTTACGTGTTTTTTTGTTCTGGAAGGTTAAATGTGGATGTAATTTCTTAATAAACACAATTTTTTAAAAAAAGGTACTGAGGGTGAGAGAAAATGTCTTCGCTTTCAGGTCTAAATGCTGTAACAACACAGTAACAGCAGTTTTTCTTCAGTTTGAACTCGCCTTCTCTACCATTAACATCTTTATGCAGCACAGCAGACGAAATTACACTCACACCCATGGTATATGAAAGCACACACAGTACATACTCATTACATTATATAAAATCAATTATACTGTATGCCCACCCACGCACCTCTCTGACCTCTTTAGCTCAGGTTAAATGACGGTGACAGAGATTAGAGTTTAGCCGACATCTCCGGATTAAAACTGTTTGACCTCCCTGCAGTTATAATAAACCTGCAGGTCGGAGTGAAATTATTAAACAAAGAGATAGTTGCGTGAACATCCCATATTATATTTAGAGAAGACGGGAGAAAGAAAAAGAGTGTGACTGGATTATAGCTCCCAAAAATAGGTTTCAAAATCAATATTTTCTTTATCGAATTTTAATTAAAGTCTATCTAGTCCATTAAATCTTGTATAATCTTGCCATGTTATGCTTGGATCTTTCTCATGACAATTATGAAGATATTTTTTGGACATACAGTATTTTTATGGGACTGTTGGTTTGATTCTTTCACGCACTGATAATGATTCGATCTTGATTAACAACGTCAGCATGATGAAACTAATTTGTTCTTTGTTGTGTTTGCCTGATTAAGACCCTTTTCAGTCCAGTACATTTTTGGGAGCTACTATCTAGTGTGCCGACTTTTTCCTACTTATCAAAGATTTGTTCATATATAGGAAAAAATATCATAACTTTATACTGAAGGTTTACTGAAAACCAAGAGGTTGTGAAATATAGAACAACAAGCTAGTGAAGCTGTAAACATAACTAAGTTCCTGCACATGCTCAGTGGCGTCTGCCTTACACAGAACTACTCTCCAGAGACTGAAAATCACTGTTATTAGTCTTTGGAGCCGTTTCTAAACAAACTAACGTGACCAAACTCTTCATGATGAAGGAATATGTCACCCACTGTAGCAATGTAGCTCACTGACATGTTTTTAATAGTTTTTGGATGACAACGGAGGTCTACGGCACAGAGGAATAAGATATATCAGGCTTTAGATACACACACAATACTTGTTAGTAGATCAATTCATTGTTGGTTTGGATCCAAACATGAAATTTGTTGACAATAAGACAAATACAGGGATATTCTTCAAGTAAAAATAGCAATACCTTGTATTTTATAAACTGATCATATGATTTGCATGTATAACAGTAATCTGTAAAAAGTACATTTCCCTCTAAAATGTAGTTCAGTAGAAGTATAAAGTAGCGTAAAGTGGAAATACTCAAGTAAATTACATGAGAGGACTTGTCTGATGGGACCCTGGATGAATAAAAAGGTATTCGTGGTGTCTGACTCTCCGTCCAATCAGGAGAAGCTGTAAGAACTGATAACCAACAGGACCGAGGCGGCGATCAAAATGGATTTTTCTACATATTAAATGCACGCTGGGATTGAGCTTAGAGAAATTACCCTTTAATCTATCAAGGGTTTAAACTGGAGATTATAAACTGGAGAGCAGCACATTGTAGATTATTGAAGATTATTGTTATTATTATTATTGAAAAAACTGCCACGTAAAACTCTTCACCAAACTCTTAATCAGCACTAAAGCTCCAGTGATGACACGCACATGTATGAATGTAACGTCTCTGTCTTACCAGACGGTTCAGCAGATCGACTCAAGCTTTGGGTTTTTGTTTAAACGGCTCGAATCGACGTCTCCTGAGAACGTCTCGGAGAGGAAGTTGGTATCCGTACATTGTGTCTGACTTCAACGCTATTTTTAACCACTATATTTCTTAACCTCTTAACGTCCACCAGGTCGCCGGCAACCCGCTTAAGCAAGTTGTAAGTGGCTTAGCATAAGGCAGTAATGAATAAAAGCAACTGACACAATATGGCTACTTGGAGACATTTTGGAGAGGTTCAGGGACACCAGTGAAACCACAAACTACAAACTCCCTAGATCCAATAAGGTCAGGTCTACAGGTCTGGAATTTTGTACAGATGTGATTGACAAGATGTAGAAGATATGTGGTGATTTGCACAGTTCTAGCATAAAGTATGTCGTAGTTATTGTAATTCAAACATGACTCATTATAGACGAGGATCAAAAAAACACTTTTTTGAGCCATATTTGAACTGATGTAGTTTCAGTTGTGTTTTAGCCACATGCTAAACAAGCACATCTCCAGAAACTAGAAGATGTTACCTTTCAAATGAAGCCTAATACATAACCTCACGGTTCTTCTGTTACAAGCTTTTGCATTTGGTTATGCCAAATAGGCGAAAATTCCAAAAAAAAGGTGGATGTTAAGAGGCTACAGCAGCTATAATCCACAGTCTGAGCTGTCATGTGTTGGTTGTGGCTCGTAGTGATGAACCTACAGAGAATTATCAGACACTCTGCAGCTCCCCTCAACTTTATGGACCTTTATAGTGAGTTTCAGCTCATTGTTTATCTGTTCAGCTGCAACTTCACTGTTTCGGTTCACTCTCAGCGCTCTCATAGAGTCGTTTTGGGCCGCTCTACATGCTCAGCACCAAACAGCAAACAGACACAGTTAGCTGTAGACTAGCTGGTGAACATAGTGGAGCATTTAGCAGCTCAAGAGCCAGATACTTCCGTCAGGAGTTGGTAGAGAGAAAAAACAGAGCTAAAAGAGAGTGAATACTGGACTTACATTCACCAAATGAATGATAATGTTGCTCCGTAACTGCTGGATGTGGAATACAGCAACTGTTTGCTAACAAGATCAACATATCAACCTAAAAGCTGATGATATGTCAGTGTTTTGATCATAACTTAAACAAAAACTTCATTTGTTTTGGTCTGAATCATTGAATGAGTTGGTTTCTTTTAACACAGAAAAAAACAAACCAAACAAAGCAGATGTGTCTGGGACGAGAGCGAGAATGGAAACACAGGAAGAAGGACCTGAATAAGCTCCTATCTGCCCAAATATCAAGAGGACAATGTAGTTGGTTGTTCAGGTCACTGTGTTCAGATCTGCCCAAACAGATCGTACCAAGGAGGAAAACCAGCCGGAGTCACATTTAACCGCCAAATTGACTCAAATTATACAGATTTGAAAACACCTTTAGAGCCTACCTCCCTACTGCAGAGAAGAAATCGTCAGTCATAACTTCAGTGAGAGCACTTATAAAAGTTACATAAACCCATAATCTGCACAGTTACTTGACTCAAAGAAATGTTTGGGATAAAAGCAGCAATCAGTTGCCCAACTACATGTTCTACCAAACAATGTGGAATAAAAAGCTTTCAAAACGACTGCAGGCAGCAACATCTGAAAAAAATAAAAAATACAACCGGTGTATCTTTGTGTTACTTTTAAAAGATAATGAAAACATATAACAATTGTTGCATTGAGTGCATTGAAAGGAGGCACATTTATCAGTTAGATATGAGGACTTGACATTTCTGTGCTATATTCAACCCACATTCACAGAGAAATAATCACTGAAACAACTTCTCCATGGCATCATAAATACCGAACCTTGAAATACTGTTACTACAGTAAATAAATGTCTAAACCTTCCTGCAGCTGTTGCATTTCACGCTAAAACAGCGTCTCACAGTTCACATGTAGCAAAGAATAAACAACAATAATGTGGAGTGCAACATCTGTAAGCTAAAGTCATGGTGCAGTTGTTTTTCTTGGGAGGAAAGTCTCTTTTTTAGACATTTTTGGGCTCTGGATGCTGGTTGGACAGTGTCTTGAACTCATAAGACACCTCCAGATCTGCACTTGTTCAACTATTTCATTAAAGGAAACATTACTATATTAGCTAACATTTATTAAATATGTATAATTTGTTTCCTGGGTAATCAAATGAACCTCTGTCGACGTCTGTGTGTGTGTGTGTGTGTGTGTGTGTGTGTGTGTGTGTGTGTGTGTGTGTGTGTGTGTGTGGCGGGGATTACCAGTCAGACTCGGTCCAGATGACCTCATGCTATTTCAGCCTGAAGCTTTAGTCTGGCCTCCGTCTGACTTTCTGCTGACCTCACCACCCCTCCCTCCCTCCCTCCCTCCCTCCCTCCCTCCCTCCATCCTGTCGGTTTCTGCAGAGTCACTCTCCGCTTCCAAAACCTTTTTTTTTTTCTCTCTTTCTCTCTCTCTTCATACCAGACTGTTTTTATCTGCTCTTAACGTCACCAAAATCCCCCCTTCTCCAGTCAGTGCCATTCATTCAACTCTTCTTCTTCTTTCTCTTTGGCTTCCAGACAGAAGAGATTTTGACTAACAGGAGCAGCAAGAAAAAACAACCCAGAATACATTGCAGCTATAACACAGGTTGTCAGTCGCTATCATTAGGCTTTCCTCAGTATGCCAACTTTGAACTCGTGCTCTTGGGAATTTGAACTTGATGCCAAAAGTTCAAACTAACAAGAACAGGATGAAACATTACGCTCATCTGGGCTCCGGTGAAAACACTCCAACATAACTGTAGGCTTGTATACTTAAATAAATCTAATATCATACTTTAAATGTAGATTAAAATATTAGAAACACCTCACAATATAACCCCACACAGTGAAAAAGCCCCTAATAACTCTCTAAAACTGATTAAATTAAAATATTATAACCTTCATTTATTGCAGGGCTGCTGTATTATACTGCATTAGTTTGATCTATATGTGCCTAATAAACTGGCAACTGACTATTCATTTTTATTGTAGTGTAAAACTATGACATATAATCAATATAAATGGTTGTACTTTAGTTATTATTTTAGAAATAATCTAATACATGTTTACATATGGAAGCAAATCATTAAATAATAATAATCTGAATTATATAAGCAACTGAAATTTGATACCTAATGTTGAAATTTAATTAACGCTGGATTTATTGCTTTCACTGTCAGGTTGTGAAAAGTTGCTCCATTTCAATAATCTCAGATTAAAGATTAAAGGGATTAAAGGCAAGTCAAAAACTCTGGTTGCTCAAATACAGATGCTAAGAGTCAAGATATAAAATTGGAAACCAAGGAAAAGCGATCGAGCCTGAACGGAATCGATCCGACCTTTGACCTACTGAGTCACCAAATGTCAATATCAGGCTTTTCTCAGTCTGGATTCTTGTCTCTACTTGTAATCTTGTGAAACCCGACGACTGCTTCTAATTCAAAGTCTGCATCTGGCCAAGTTCAGTCCAAAATAACCGGACTCATCCCTGAGCTGACTCATGTGGACATTGGATAGCCAAATATCCCAGAATGCAAAAAGAGCAAAAGGATTATGACCAAAAAAATGGCATAAAAAAAATCCAGGTCCAGGCACTCAAGGTAGGTTTGAAAAATAAAAGGCTTTTATTTCAATTTTCTTTTTTTTCTTCTGCTCTTTTTAAATATCATTCCTTTCCATGAGCACCATTGGTTTGATGGACATCAGCAGTGCTCCTGTTACTTCTCTCTTTTATCCCAGAATGCATTTCAGCAATGGCTATTATTATTATAGGGGTTTTTTTTTGTTGTTTGTTTGTTTTTTGGGGGTTTTTTGGGCATTTTTTGGTATTTTTTTGGTATTTTTTTGGTATTTTTTTTTTTTTCTGGTATTTTTTTGGTATTGTTTTAGACTTACTAAATAATTGTTCACAAAAAAAAAAATTCAATTTGGAGGACTTCCACAAAAACTTTAAGAGGTGTGGTCTGTCACCACTGGTTGATGCGAAATGCATGCTGGGATATCTGTCTACTCCCAATAGTCCACACATACAAGTCAGCTACCAAAGTGTCCTCGATAAAAGAAGCAGAGCAAGAATCGTTTCAGACATTTTGACTTAAGTCCACAAGAAAACAAGCAAAACAGAAGATTGAGAAAGACGTCACGTTACTAGATCGCCCAGTCTGAGGAGAACATCACACACTGATAAATATGTAGGTCCATGTTGACAACAGTGACTGCTAATAGTACTACCGCTACTACTATTGTAGTGACAGTAATGATAGCAGCATCAGCATTACTACAAACAAATGCAAAAGCGAATTCCTGGAGGCAGAAAGAGACTCGGTGATGCAGGGATTACACACGAGAAGACAAAGAGAGCAAAGGACAAGAAATAAAAAAAGATGAGAGATTAAGAAAAACGACAACAGGATATAAAATTGATGGGAGAAAGAAAAAGAGGAAGCATTTAAGATTGGAAGATAGAGAGAGCACTCACTCGCTCACTCGAGGCTCTATAAATAATTCTCTTTAAAGCAGACAGCTGTTTATTATTCATATAAAGCCCTCATGACCTAGAAACAGCTCTGTGAGTGTGTGAGCCCAGCTGAGCATCAGAGAGGAGGAAGAGAGGGAGGAAGAGGGGAACAGAGAGAGGGGGGGGTATAAGAGAGAAAGAGAACGTAGAATATGAGCGAGGTTAAAAGGGGGAAAAGGGGACAGAAGAGGAAGCACGAACAAATAGAGCAATAACGAGGGATTGAAGAGGACTCAATTAATGAACTCATCAGAAGTGTGGAAGTGTGCAGAAATTATCATTAGACACACTTCTATCCATCTGTTTTTATTCACATTTTCAATTTGCGCATTAAAAAAATCTGACTGGAAATGCCAGAAACACCAAAATTAATGCAAAAAAACATTTTTAGTTTGATAAAATCAGAATGTGACAAAGTGTAATGGAACAGAATAAATGACAACCAAATACATTGTTTGATCATGTGACTCCCGAACGACACATAACAGCGTTGTCTAATCTGGCGCCTCTATCAGCAGTAATCAGCAGGACGACGTCATCTGTCTGTGTTTTAAAAACCGTCACACATCACTGTTAAATGTTTTATGATGTGACGACACTGCGGTTAAGGTCTGGTTAGGTTTAGGGAAAGATGATGGTTTGGGTTAAAATGATCACTTTGTTAAGGTTAGAGACACATGTGGTGTTGGTTAAAGTTACGACTTCCTTAATGTCACGGCCGCAATAATAACCACGCGGTTAAGGTTCGGGGACGATCGTAGTTACGCAGTTTTTAAAAAACTGTCCCGACTCACCGTCGGAAACAGGAAATGAACAGCGTCTCCTGTGGTAAAGTCCACTGTTAAGTTCCTCTAACGGCCACTAGATGGCATCTGTCACTCAAACTAACTCTTAAGTTACAACTTGTTCTGTTGTTTTTTTTGGGAGGAAAAGTCTCTGAAGAAATCGTGACGTACATGAAGCACGTAACTTAAACGTTCAGTGAAGAGAAGAGACACAGACAAAAACATCTGAACGGAAAAACGTCATATTTCCATCACGTTTTCCATCATTTGAGCTTTGACTGCCGCTCTTTTAATGACATCATCACATTGTGTGCTCTTCTTCTGCAGCGGTTTAATGAATGAACCAACTAACCTAATTTTAAGATAGATTTTCTGGAAATCTGAGGTAAGTTTGCGCTACATTTGGATGGAAACGTAGCCAATGAGGTCCAGGTATCATCGGATAATTCGTAATTCATTTGTAATTGAAAAACCAAAAAAATCTGCTATTTGATTCAAAACAAAAATCAAAAAAACGTCTCACCTACAGCCATGCTAGCGGCTTATGGAAGTAGCGTTAGCGGCTACTGTCGTATTTTCTGATACAAATACAATGTAAAGCTTTCAATCAGCATTAGACACAATAGAGTCTTGTTTCTTTCCTTGGCAACCCCAGTGACAAATAAGCACCTATGGGACATATACAGTACTGTATATACACTATGTTTAGTCGTGTGTGTGTGTGTGTGTGTGTGTGTGTGTGCACCCACGCTGCCTTTGATGTGCAGAAGAATCGCTGTAGTGCTTTTAACTGGGGGCGGCACAACAGATTTCTTCTCTAATCTGCTCTTTACTGTACAGTGGGAGGCTTTATGTGTGTGTATGTGTGTGTGTGTGTGTATACTAACTGTACTAACCTGGTCATTCACATCACTGATAATTTGATTATCCTTATTCAGGTTTCTCAGCAGCTGTGTGATCAGAGTTAGCAGAGATGCTAATTTACCTAAAGAGTTAACTCATCTCAGCTTAAATGACTCAATTATACACACAAACTTCAAATAGATCTCAACATTTAAAACTATTATTTTATACTTTTCACTATTTCTCCTCCTCAGTTTTGAGACATTTGTACTTTATTTGAGTATTTTTATGCTTACCTGTAGAGCTGCAATGATTCATTAATAGACAGAAAATGAACTGGCGACTATTTTAATAAGTTAATTATCGTTTCGTCTCTTTTTTAAAGCGAAATTACCAGAAATTTGTTGGTTTCAGCCTCTCAAATGTGAAGATTTAATGTTTTTCTTTGTCATACATGACAATAAACTGAATATTTTTGGGTTTTGGACTGTTCCTCAGACAAAACTGGACATTTGAAGGCATCAACTTTTAACTCTAGGAAATTATAACATTTTTTTTCTATTTATTGACATTTCATAGGCAAAACAATTAATTGATCAATTGAGAAAAAATTCAGCAGGTTCACCAGTAATGAAAACGATCGTTAGTTGCTGCCCTCGTTACTTTTCAAATCTAGATTTTACGAGTAAAACAAATTTTTAGTCGTTTTATATTTGTAATTAATTTAGATCATTTTGCAGGTACAGTATCTATTTTCACTTTACTTAAGTAAGAATTTTAATGCAAGATTTTACTTGTAAGGGAGTGTTTTTGTACTTTAAGTCGGGTCTAGTTTAACTAGTTTCACTAAGGGCTCAGTTCTTCTTCCACCACTGATGCAGCACACAAACACACACACGAAGCAGACTGGATCTTTTCATCTCTGTCTTCAACACAACAGGAGTCTCATCAGGAGGAGGGAGTTATTTTAAGCTGAAAGCTGATGAGTACTGATTTAAAATCTCAGAAGAAAGAGGCAACTACCAGAGACAGATTTTAAAATACTGACGACATATGACAGAAAATAAATAAACAAAGTCATGAAGAAGGGAACTACAGTAAGGCAGCATGTTGAATCTAACTTACCAGAACAGGGAGGCTTGTTACATAACCTCTGTTACATAATCTCAATAAACACAGAACAAGGTAAACTTAAAATTTGCTTCAGGGTGGCTTTACAATCAGCATACAACATCTGCTATCCTTAGACTGAATGAATCTGTGTTTTATAACAGAACTTCCCCTCACAAATGTCTTGTTTGAAAAGCAAAAAGACGTCCAACCTGGAGTCAGAAGCACAAAACCGACAGCTATAAACTAGCAGAAAACAAAAAGTAGTCTGGTCTGACAAGAACTCATCACCTTCACATCATCTTCATATTTATGTGTAGCGACAGACACATAAACACGAGCGAGAAAGAAAAGGTTTCATCATTTCAAAAGCTGCTTCAGATTTTTTCCCATTTCTGCTGTTTCTGTTATTTTGTCCAGCCCCCCCCCCCACCACCGTACATATGAAGGACCAGCAGTCCATGTCATCGGCTTTGCCAAGATAAACTACCCCACACACACCCTATGGGGAGTGTTGCCATGGCAACCGGGCAGCACTCCCCCCCCCCCATTATTATCTCGGCAACAGCAGTTTGTGACCCGAGGGGAGCGACGATGTTAAGATAGTTGTGGCAGAAACGGAGGAGGGTGAAGGAGAGCTGAAGGGCAACACACACTCACCACTCACCCGTGTGTGTGTGTGTGCGCAAGTGTGTGTGTTGGGATGATCTAGCTGGACTCACTTCACAGCTTCAAAGGGATCTGCTGCCCTGATGTGCTGAACTCTGTCTGCTGAGGCCTCCTCATACAGTAAACAGCAGGAGTCTCAGGATACACTGTGGTTTCATATTTCATGATCAAAAAAAAACAAACTGTACTGTAAAATGTACTGCAACATCAACTAAATCTAATCAATCAGGGTTTGCTAGGGATGGGATTATACGACATGCAATAACTGCAAGTTTTAGCTCAAGAATTTAATTATTTTCCACATGACTGGATGCAACTTTTGCTTTATTCTGGTGCAGATAAATTTCACACAGCTTTCAGCACAGCTCATGCTGCTGTGTGAAGCTCCACACGGACTCCAGATGGCGCCGCTGCTGATGCTGCCTGATGCAGTCAGGCATGTTTTGATTGTAGTGTTTGAGATTTGGTATAATTTGAATATTTTCCACACAAGTGCCTAAATGATAAATAAAATTCCTGCAACATTTTTTTGGTTTGTTTTTCCTTGTACATCTTAAATATAAGCTCATTTTAACTGAAAAGTATGAAAGAAATACAATTAACATATTTAATTGTTTTCTGACAGACTGAGAACGAGTTTATATTATTTAACTCAATACTGATATAGCATAATATAATATAATATAATATGAAATTGTTAAAACAGATAAGCTTCTATATACATGTAGGCTATAAGTTATATTGGGGGTTGGGTTGCCATGGCGCTGCTCTACACATTGATGGTTCAGATTATGAGGGAAGAAGCCCCCAAGTGGAATCTCATTCAGTCAGTCGAATCAGTGCACGTCTTTCAGGTGCGTCATGCTAAACAGAGCAAAGCAGAATAATTAACAGTATCGTCGACCATAAACTTAAACAAAGTGAGTCTCGTCTCAAATTAAACTGTAACGGAAGCAGAAAGGAAGGAGACGGAAACAAAGGGCGGAGCGACTGTGTTCGCTGCTCTGATGTTATTCGTTAGCTTTTTATGTTAAATGAATGCTGAAATATTGAAGTGATGGGGGACAAAATCCACAGTCCTCCTTCTGTGCAAAAATGTATTTAAAGTTTATCTGAAGCTAATATGAAGCTTCAGCGTCCAAATGAGTCAAATCAAGTAAACATAGCACAAAAGTAAGGAAATATGTGTTTGGTAGATTATTTCTTTGTTGTAACAATGCTTCTTGGCAATACATCTTTTACAACTGGAAAGTTGTTTATTTCCCTTTTAAATAGTGCCCCATTTGTAAGGAACAGGCATTTGTAGGATGAGCGGCAGAGCTGAGTATGTGGGTTGCGCCCATGAATAATTTGCCAAATCTTCTCTGATTTGGGAAATAAACCAAACCAACAGTATAAGATATATTGCCAAGAACCATTGTTACAACAAAGAAATAATCTACCAAACACATATTTCCTTACTTTTTGTGCTATGTTTAGATATCTTTCAACATTACAGTCTTTTTAGTGCCAAAGTCCCTCTTTTTGTTACTTCACTTCCACCGCAGCTCAACAGGGAAACACTGTCCGAGGAAACACAAAGAGGGAATTTGATGCTAAAAAGACTGTAAATGTGTATCCACTTGATATGACTAACTCAGACTGCTGAAGCCTCATATAAGCTTCACATTAACTTTTAAATGACTATGTGGACACACTGTGGATTTTGGCCTCCATCACTTACATTGAAAGCACAGTGAGGAAAACTTTCAGTGTTTCTATGGACACCTCACTGTTGGTTTAAGACACTTGAAAAACTGTGAACATATTCATCCAGTTTTAATTTCTGCGATTGTATGTAAATCTGGTGTTTTTAGATTTTAAAAAAAGGAAGAATAAAGGCGTTTAAACGTGATTAAAACATGAGACTTGACCTGTTTTTGTGGTGGCTGCTCTGTAGTGTAACTGTGCAGAAGCCATGAATAATATATCTCATAATCACAGGTAAGATGTGTTGAAGAAAAAAAATCTGAACAAAATGTTGTAGTATTTAGAAAAACTAAAGAAGAAGCACATGACAAATTAGTCAAATATTCAGCCAAATCTGGTGACTCGTCTAGTAATTTGTGTTTATTAAATCAGTTTTACATTCTGAAGCTCAATGTGCGGAAGAACTGCATCAGTTGCCGTGACAACCATATCAAAATTGGTCTAGTTTGCAGAGATTAGAGAAATATGTACAGTAAAATGAGTCTCGGTAGAGAAGAAAATGGCGATAATGCTGCTCCGATTAATGGTTCAAATCCACTCAGGCTGGTGGTTTTCACTGGAAAACGTCTTCGCTACTTTCAGACCTCTCTGACACGCGTCACCAGACGGCTGATGTTATGAATCCTGCCATAAAAAGCTCTCTGCTGCTCTGAGCTGCTGTCACCCTCCTTACTGATTTAGTGAAGACGAAACACAAGAGAGGAGCCGACTGCCGAGACTCATTTAGAGGGGAAAAAAAAAAAGCAGACAAAGTCAAGTCAGCAGTCGACTATGAGACTACTGGTGCCAAAGAGACATTAATTGAGTGAACAAGGGAGAAATGCTGCTTTTTTCTCTTATTTGTCCAATTTCAAAAGCCAAGCACGCTTTGTTCCCCAACAAAAATCCAGTATTTATCCTCGGGGGTTAGAGAGTTATGGATTCCTCTTGGGTTTTTAATGGTCAGAGGAAAAAGAAAAATATGTGTGGTTAGAGAGAAACACAGAGCAGAGAGACTGTAAATAGAGACAACGAGCTGTGAAGACAGAGAGCATTGTGGGAGAGGACAGAGAGGACTGTGGGGGATGATTAAGTATGCTGGCTATGACTGCTATTCCTGCGGTCGGATAACGTGATTTATTGAGGAAGAAACCTACATGGTGACTTAATGCGAAAGAAATGAAGCAGACAGATATGAGAAGGAGAATTATGTGTAATGTTTCAGAGAAACAGCCATGACTCCTGTTCCTGTCGGTCTGGGAATGCAGAAATCTGCTCAATGATGTGATGAGTAAGACACGAGCGTGAGTTGTGTGAAAGGCAGAAATGGAGACAAGACGAAGAATCTGGGCCATGCAAACGCCACCATGAGGCTGTAATGCTCATTACACACCAGAAACGAACAACTGAGAAGACAACTGAGCTCTTATTTATCTATCTAGGCACAAAAAACATGTAAAGTTTGTCCTGAGGGTGACGCCACAGGAAAGGCCATGTTGTTTCCTAAATTTAAAGGTGATATATTCTGCACATTTCCAGGTGTATATTTATATTCTGGGGCTCTACTGGAATATCTTTGCATGATTTCCAGTTAAAAACTCCTTATTTATCTTCTACTGGTCCTTTATGCAGCCCCTCAGTTCAGCCTCTGTCTGAAACAGGCCGTTTTAGCTCCTGTCTCTTTAAGGCCCGCCTCCCAATGAACCCACTCTGTTCTGATTGGTCAGCTTTAGGAAACTCCATCATTGCCGACTTCCAGCCATTCTGTCAACAAATTATAGCAGCAGAATTTCACTACTTTCTCTCGTTCTTTACATGAAATATAAACTTCTGTAGATGTTGGAGCCGAAATCTGATCCGAAATAAAAGAGTGAACAATGCAAACAACACATGGAGAAACTTAAGCAACAACCCTAGCAACAAAGGCTACAGAATGGACAGCTGTTTATGGGTATGGTAGAAAAAAGGCTGAAAAAACATAGCAAATGAAGCATTCACATCAGGCTGAAGCCCTGGCTTTTGACTCACAAGGAGCATTTTTACATATGTTCACCTCAAGTTTTGGAACTTTGATAATGTTTAACATCCAACATCATTAACAGTATAAAAATAACAGCATAATATGTCTGCTTTAAGGTTTTTCTCCTCTGTATGGTGGCCATTTTAAGGACATCTCAGTCTCTTTCAGCCTCATCTGTGATCTGAGATATATGCTAACTACAGAATGTTAGCATAACACAGCATGTAACAGTATGTGACTCCACCAAAAGTATCTCACAGTAAGTAAATGCCACTGGTAGCTGTGAAGCTTAGCTAGCTCATGAGGGATATGCTACCACTTAAAAATAAGTTAACCATAATGATATAATGATGGCTACATGTAATTATGAGCTGTTCCATACAGATTCAAGTGTTAACGGTGAGATCGTTTACATTAAAGCTGTTTACATGGCTGTGTTTAGCACAGTATATTCATGGTTAGATGCACTGCAGCTGACTACACTTCTATAATACAAATAATTTGTCCTAATATGCCCAACTTTGGCATGCTAACATGAAGCACGATTGAATGTAAACATTCATAAAGTTAACATATTTGCTGTGCAAGTCAGCTAACATTTACAGGAATTTTATCCTCTGATAGTCATAAGAAGAGACGCAAACTGTGGAAGGACAAAATAGGTTAAAAAAGGTAGGAAGGAACAGAGGAAAATGTGGAAGAATTTGCCAAAAACAGCAGAGAGAGGAGTATTTCTCTTCAGCGAGTCAGATGGGACGAAATAAAGAGGAAGGACAAAAGGATGGCTCGAACATGAGTCTGCATCTGTCTGAGCCTGCATTAAATTATAATGAGGGGAGGAAGAAGACGTCTCCGGTAATGCTTTCCCTCGAGTATAACATCACTGCACTGGTGTGTGGTGAGGACAGAGAAGGAGGGGAGGCTGAGCATTAACATGATGATGTTACAGTTATTTACAGTTCAAGGTAGGAAAGACAAATACAGAGAATTCATCAAGTAGCCTCCTTAAAAAAGAAAAATAACCCAAACCACATACATTCCAAGCAGTAATGTACACTGAAGGAAAGACTGAGTGGCAATAATCCAGCTAAAACAATATCAATCATTACACTACACATCGAGGGGGCAATTTTAACCTGTTTTTGGGCTTTAAAGGACATTTTTAGTCTCATTCTTCATGGTTCATATTCTACAATTTATAGATAACCTCAGATGTGATCATTACTGAAGTCCAGTACATACAGTAATAAGATAAACTCTATATCAGTGCCAATATGATGTCTGAAGTTTGGTGCAGATAACAAAATTACTTTAATTTTACTTTGATTACATTGAGAAATATAATTTCTCTTTCATCATTTAACAAAATATAAAATATATATGCTTTAAAGGGGACATATCATGCTTTTTGTGATTTATATACTGTTGACATTTATATACTGTTGTTGGATGTTAAAGATGGTTAAAGTTCCAAAGGCTCTAAACGTTACTGCTACTTCCTGTGACGTCAGATCGTTCGTGCATGCCCACAAACAGGTTATTTCTAAGGTTTTTTCCATGTGTTGTGAACATTGTCTACTCTCATATTTTGGATCCAACATGTATGGATGTATTTGAGAAGTTCACATTTCAAGTAAAGAGCTGACCAATCAGAACAGAGCGGGCTCATCGGGAGGCGGGGCCTTAAAGAGACAGGAGCTAAAACAGCCTGTTTCAGACAGAGGCTGAACTGAGGGGCTGTAAAAAAGGCCAGTATAAGATAAATAAGGAGTTTATAACTGGGAATCATGCAAAGATATTCCAGTAGAGAATATAAATATAGAGCTGGAAATGTGCAGAATATGTCCCTTTAAATAAGGAACTATGATATCAAAGAATAAGTAAACAAGATTATGAATCTGACCAGACATTTGATGCCAGCTTTTGGTACTTGATTCTCTCTACTCTGTACTGTTTCAGACTGCATTTCTATAAAAGTCAAAGTCAGAAATATTTGAAATCTATTGTAGCCAAAACATATACAGTACATTTCAAAAACATTCATTTCCATCCTTTTCCTTCCCATAAAAGCAAACAAATGAACATACAGTACAAGGAGACAGAGAGAGAGAGAGGTTAAGCAGCGGTCACATCATCTCAGACTGAATCAACCAGTTGGATACACATGCTTTTATCCAACAGAGAGATATACAGAGAGAGCTGCTTCAAAAGAGAGACAAAGAGACCGAGAGAGAGGTTTATATTATCTTACACTGAAAGCAGATGTTGCCCAAATGCTTAAACAAGTATCCTAAAAGTCCAAGATAATTTCATCATCTGCAGGAGCTGTTGTCCTCATGTGTCTTACATTAGGCTGAAAACAATTCCTCTTAGAAAATAAAAGATATTGCATTCAAATACTGTATTCTGTACTCCACTGTCGGCACTGAGACTGAAACTTTGATGTCAAAAGAAAAAGAGCAAAACAGCCTTTTTCCCCTTCAGTGAGAGTCAAAGTGCAGCAGAAACATGAAATATTAGCACAAGTGCACATTTTATTTGAGTTCATGCCCCTCATCGAGAGCTTTCTGACGTCTACAAAGTCACTTCTGTTGCACATGTCCTTGACCACACCATCCCTTCATGCTCATGACTAATAATGAACTTGCCAGATGGGAAGTTAAGTTACCTTGCCAGACCAGTAGCTGCTGAGGCAGGCGAATTACTGAGGGAACATTTTCCATCAATACTCAAGAATTTGGTAAGAAAACCAGCAGCTTACCGCTCGCCTAACTGTCTGCCTGCATGTTTGGCAGTGGTTTGTCTGCAGTGTTGAGATTGGGGGAAAAGGCTGACTTACAGCTGATTTTTTAAAAGGAATACTGTGTGCATCAGCAATTTTTTTTATGTTGTTTTTAAAGAGCTGAGAGATTGGGAACGATAGCAGAACTACCATAAAGGCCTGAAAGACGGCATATCAGTTTCTGAAGATACTAATCTGCACCCAAAACTGGTTAAACGTCATCACTGCTGGGTTTTCCATTTGGCAACAGTGACCAAAAACGCAAAGACTAAACAAAAGCTTGAGGTCACCTTGTTATGAACTAACAAGAGATTCTGATAAACAAAACAAAGGAAGTTGAAACTGAGAAAGTTGTGGAGTGAAACTCCTCATGACTAAACTGTGACTGCAAATGTTTGGAGACCTCCGATCTATAAACTGAAATGAAACCAGCACAAATAAAACAGAGAAGTTAGATGTAACTTTTACAAACAAAGTGACACTGGGAAAAAAAAAAGGGAATTACCAATTAGCTTTGGTCCCTAAACAATAGGTTTCATTTCTCTTTAGTGCCCCAGGCTGAAAACATTTTAAGCCATGAAATGATCCTACTTTAACTAAAAGTAGAAAAACAATTGATCTGATGAGGGATAAAGAACATTACAGAGCAGAAGAGACGCAACAACAGGAATCTAGGACTCCTAAGAACCCAACTCTTAATCTGAATTACACCAGATCAGCCCTGAGAATAAACATTTAGATGTACATCATCTAACCCGACAGTGGACTTTGCCACAGGAGACCGCTGTTCGTTTCCTGTTTCCAACCGCGAGTCGGGACAGTTTTTTTAAAGAGCGTAACTATGAACGTCCCCTAACCTTAACCCTGTGGTTATTATTGTAGCCATGATGACTAAGGTGGCCTAACTTTAAGGAAGTACCTTTAACCCACACCACATGTTTTTTTAACCTTCACACATTTTGCCAACTTTTCCACTCCGGCCCAAGCTGAAAAACTTTTTTGCAATATTTTGATATTTTTTTCAAAGTTTCGGTGTTTCCACTGAAAACACACCAAATGTTTGTTGGGAATAGAGGTACAGAACATGTATCTACCAAAGAATATATCTACCAGGAGATAAACCAAGCGCTCAGGGCTCTGAAACTGTTTTTGTGTAGTGTCCAAACGGTGTAATTAAAACTTCTGGGTTCATCAGGGGACGCACACTGGCCCAAAATAAATTTTTTTCCATACACAATAATTGGATAAGGAGCCGCTGTAAAATGGTGAATACATTTTTGTGAGCATCACAAACTCGGCAAAATGACTGGTTTTCATTGTCAGAATTTGATCCATTTGGTCCAATAACATTAAGAAAGTCTAGAAGAGCTGCATGATTAAATTAATTTATCCCATTTATGTAAGCGGGGAACCAACAGGAAGTCTTGGAAGAGCATGCTTGCTTAGTGCATCTACATGACACACCCACTTGGTTAGGTTTAGGCGTGAGGAAGAGGATGGTTAGGGTTAGGGGTCAGGGGGGTGTGTCATGTAGTAAAGTAGGTGTGTTGTTTAGGTGTGCAAGACCTGCAGATAGACCCTTCTTGCTTAGTGTGTCACTGAGCAATTTCAATAGGGATAAATGAGGCACCATCTTTGAACACAGTATCCAGTCTCCTTAATACATCCATACATAAACATTACAGTGTTTGTCAGTTACAAGAGTCTAGAAAGTTCATCTGTAAGGTCGAGAATATAAGTCGAAAGTTGAAAAGTTTATGTGATAAGCAGATCTGAAAGGTCTGTTCACCAGAAAAAAATGTTTAAGAAGTCAACGATGTTTATCTATCAAAGGTCTCAAATGTTTGTTGTCCGAATTGGTCTAGAAGTCTTCTCTGCCGTCTCAGACAGAAGCACGTTTTGTTTGTCCTGGAGGTCATCAAACGCTGCCTTTGTGTTGCAGAAGGACGGGACAGCCAAAACAGCCTCAGCTGTGGCCCAAACTCTGTCACAATGACTCAGTCAGCAGGATGGTATGTTTTTTTTATGCTCAGGGCCCTTAGGACACAACACACACACATGCACATATATAGACACAACCAGGCATCACCACCCCTTCCCAGGTTCTTGCGCTCGTCCTAATCAGCTCTCTAGGGACGAGAACGAGGATTTAGGATAGTGTGTGTGTGTGTGATTCTCTCAGGACTCAGAGGTCTGGTCGATCACTGACTCAGCAACAGAGACAGCAGTGACTTATTTATACAGCTGCACACACACACACACACATACACTGGGTATGTGACAAAGGTTTAACATTGTTTCCAGGGTTTCATTGAGCATTCAGTATTCATCCCTCCTCACTCTACTCATCCTCTCCTCTGCACCCAAAAACACAAAAGTGCCTCAGGGAGAAGTGAAGACAACGGTCCATTATTCCAGAAATAGTCGAAATACCTTGACAGGCGAGCTTGAATTCTCTGTTCAACATTCTTCTCAGTGCTGAGAGGTAAAAGTTTGTCTCTATAAATACAGAGCAGAAAGTCATTTAATATGTGAATCAGTTTGGTTGTCGTGGTCGGAGTGAAACTAATGAAAAACAGTCTACAGGACAGAAGCCAGCATTAAAGAGACAGGATGCTGGTTCAGTTATTGATGGAGATGTATTCATTTTAAATATTGTTAATAAGAATCAAGGTGAAAACCTTTCAACATAATGTGTCTATTAAAAGCTTGATTCCTGTAGACAAACACATTTTCTTCTACCTGATTGGCTGATTAGTTCCAGGTGTGGAGAATTAGCTCTGCAGACAAAGACAGCATCTGTCCCACAAACAATCACTTACATCAGGACACGACTTCTTTAGTTTTCTTCCTGCTTTTGCCTTTTTAAACCCCAGAAACACAATTTAATTTCTTCACTGTGGTGAGATGACAGTAAAGGTCCTTGAGTCCTTGTGGGTTTTTTCCTGTTTTTAAAGCTGCTCTAATCAATATTTTTATATTAAAGTCCAACTGAAATTAAACTTCCTTTTTTGTCTGCTACAGCAACACATCTACTCTGTGAATCACTCGTTATGTGTCTCTTTTGAAAAAATCAGAAATCAAAAGGGAGAGATGATTATTTGATTATTATATATTTTAATTTCTTTGATTTCATGATGGTGCAACTTATTTTTGTACTACTTTGATTAAATACCATTACACAGTGGTAATAAGTACATTTACTCAAGTATTGTACTTATGTACAATTTTGAGGTACTTGTACTTGAGTATTTCCATGTGATGCTACTTTATACTCCCACTCCACTACATTTATTTGACAGCTTTAGTTACTTTTCAGATGAAGATTTGACACAATGGATAATATAGCAAGCTTAAAATACAACACATTGTTAAAAATGAAACCAGTGGTTACATAGATTTAGTCCTTATTTCAATACAGCAAATCAAATATGCATAAAGTGATAACGTGTTGTATCATCGGCAAAGCAGACAGTCACACTGAGCCTGATCGCATCCTGCTACGCAACACAAGAGCCACAGACGCTGAACAGCAACCCACATTAGCTTTCCTGCTAAAGTCTTCTTCTTATCAAACTAACAAACATGAACACATGTCTCGTCCTGCAGCTTAACTTGTTGAACGAGCCACCATTCACGGGGAAAATGCACCGCTAACGTCAGTTAGCAGCTAGGTAGCTAATTAGCTGCTCAGCTGCAGCACATTACACAGCATGTAAACATACCTGCAAATGTCACTTCGGACCCATTAGATGCTATTTTGGTTCTTACTCTTCAATCCCACTGCTAACAACTCACTGTGTGTCCATGACTTGTAGCTACAGCAGTTTTTTTATATTGCCTCCGTTCTGTACAGTGTAACACTGGTAGGAAACAAGTGATTTATGTTGCTGTAGCAAACAAAAAAAGTAAAAAAAAAGACTTTAAGATAACTCTGAGGTATGTTTTCTCTTAGATGTTTACAACCAGATTTTCACCTGTTTTCTAATCTTCATAATGAATACAGATGAATTCCTTGAATGTTTGTTTATTGTGATTAAGCCATTTGTGCCTCGACCCTCCACAGCAGCTTTCACAGCGCTGCTTTGTGTGCCAGTTGGGTTACAATGGACTTCCTGTGGCTGCGGAGCCGCCGGCCCTCTCCTCTGCAGCCAATCAGATCTTAGCGCTGACCAACATGGCGTCCAGCACAATGTTGGGCTGTTGCCATGTGAGCAGTGGACGAGTGTAAACAGGAGAGAAAACAGAAAGTGTTTGGACGGACAGGGGGGGACGTTTAACTGGGACCTGATGGTCTGCAGAGATAGTCGAGGCCTCTGAAAACAAACCTTTTCTATTCAAAGATGTTTTCTGTGCTGATAAATGAGCCTGAACCGGGTTGTTTTGCCTTCTTCTTCCTGTCCTGAGTCGGCCATTGTGTCATATGTTTGTGTTAAACAAGCCACACAGTGCAAATACTACAGATTTGAGCATTTTATTTTTTATCAAGGAGAAAGAAGAACAAACATTCCTTCCGGTGACCTCTTCTCCAAAGACTTCTTCTGCCCCCTCTCCCCCATGACACAGGATCCCTACGGTGTTAATGCGTGACAACGACCTCTCCTGACCTACGGTGCTGCAGCGAAAGGTCAAATATCATTCCTGACATTACTGCTGAGGTTTCGTGCTCGGTAAATGTCTCTCAGACCGCCCCCTCTGTTTCAGTGACATCACACATCACTCTCACTATCGAAACTCTCCTCTTCATATGTGAGTAACAGTTTCCATCTTGACACTTACTCACAAATAAAACTGCCACGCAAAATACAGCAAAGCGGGAGGACAGCAGTGTAGAAACTTCTGTCTTTTTAGCACGGTCAGATTAACCTCCTATGAGGCCCCTACTGATTCCCACTATGTAATAATTAGAAGATGAAAGCAATGAAAGGCCAGTACAACCAGATGTAAGGGTTTTTTCTGCTGGTGAACCCTTATAAACAGGATGAAAGCCAACAGTATCGAGGTGGACCAATGAGCAGCATCAGTCCAAGAGGGGTTTTTTTGTTTTTCCAAAGCTCTGATTTTAACTTGTGGAAATAATCAATTACAAACAGTTCCAGAGCACTTACAAAGATGTTAAAGCTTGGTGGACAAAAAAACAAAAAAACACAAACAGACTTGCAGGTTCAGCAGATTTTAACAGCAGAGGTGACGCACGACCTGAACCCCCTACCGACCCCATCACACAATGAAGGGTAAGTGAGAACTCACACAGTGAAGCTGGAAAACATATTTACAATCGAACAAAACACAAAGGACTATTGACTAATACAGTTAAATAAAAATTTATAATAGTTAGTTGCAGCTGTACAGTGCTCCCATGATGGAATAATACGTCCTGTCCCTCAGCTTTGTGTTTGATGAAACACAGCTTCACAACAAATGAACTCAATACAAACTAAAACTATTAAAGTCTTCAAACAGGATTTAGACACAGTCCCTCTCCAAGACCAGGACCACAAGGTGGAGGACGGAGGATCTCACTGCTACTTATATGTGATTTATTTTTCTGTTCTTTATCATATCAGCACTTATTGTTGGTTTGCATGTCGCCTGAAACATATTTAATTGTCTCTTAAAGGATCAGTCTGGTGTTATTCTATACTTTTCTTAGAAAGCCACACTTTAGATTTTCAATGTGGTCCGACAACATATCATAAGAACCAGCTCTGATCCACCATAAATCAACTTTATTGAGGTAGAGACATGTTACATTACAACTATTGACGACCAATCGCAGGTCTGTTCCAGTCTGGGCCAGTTGGTGTCGACAGTCAGCAGATAAAATGTGTGTGACATGTAAAGATTCTAATCTGAAGCCTTCAGATCCAGTTGCTGACAGCTTTTTAAACATGTTTGATATTTGCGGTCGACTGTGGCGACCGATGACGTCACTTGTGTGTCAACATGAGGGAGATGTACAGGTAAATAAACAAAAGAAGAAGAAGAAAGGTGAGCAGAAAGGTTTGTACTGTGAGAGAGCAGTGGACGACTGAAATGGAAGAAAAGCTGAGTCTTTGCAGGTCCCCCCTCCCCCCAAGCTGCAATAATGTATAAGATTTTAAATCTTACGTTTGATAACCGCTTCTGTGTTCATTCAGATGCTGCCGGCTCGTCAGGGATGTGTGTAGTCACCCTGAACAGAGACGTCTGTGTCATAGAGACCGGACTTAAAACAAAACAAGAGCAAAAGAGCATTTCAAAGTACTACACACACACACACACACACACACACAGAGACCCTTTGTGAGTTTGATCGAACAGCGTCTGATGGTGAGTCGGTGTAAGAGAGAGGAAGGCAGGCCTTTCATCCTGCCCTCTCTCTCTCTCTCTCTCTCTCTCTCTAATACATACTCTATGTCTCTCTGCCTCTTCTTCTTTGTCTCTTTCTTTTACACACACACACACTCCATTTCCTTCCTCTCTCCATCTCCGCTTCCCTTCATCCTCTCTCACTCTCTCTCTCTCTCTCTCTCTCCCTCCCTTCATCTAATTTCCGGTGTGAATGCGAGGACGGACGGCGATGTGCCAAACGGACCCGCACATCACAAAAAACTTGCATCATGCACAAACACACCCACACACACACACACACACACACACACACACACCGATGCTGCATGTGAAGTAGGTCAGATGACATGTGACTGAACACATTCACAAACTGCAGCAGGAAGGGCAAATGAAATAAAATACATTTGAATAAACATATTTAACACTCTGTAGATGTTAAACAGATAAAACTGGAGCAAACGGCTGGAAAACGAAATATAGGACAACTGATTCCCCAGAGTTTCCCCCCTCCCCCTCCTCCTAAAAATGGATTTATTGATCAAATTGATAAACCTTCTTTCATTTCATTTTATGCTGTTTGTTTTATGGTGTAAAAAGAGGGCTCCTGGACCTCCAAGTGTAAATAAAAGTATATATAAGTGAGTGTTTTAGCACTGAAGACAAGTAACTTGACTGAAAATATTGCTGTTATTTATCTACAACAACTTCAATCAGGTCTGCTTTTTCTGGTCTGTATTATCTTTTTTGTGTATTTCGACATTATTAGGTCACAGAATCTCTGATCCACTGCGATGGCTCCAGTGGTGGATATTAGATCTGTTGCATGACTGAAAATGCTCTCACATGATTTTTTTTTTTTTTTTTTTACATTTGTGAGAGTTTGACATCACGTCTCCAGCCCTCTGCCTCCTCCCTGTAAAACCACCCAGTGTAATGATGTCATGCTCCGGGGAGCAATTGCATCCCACACACCCGCTTATACATACTTACACCATCTACTGTAGGTCTGATCTCATCCCTAAAACATAAATCTACCACAAATCTTCTTTCTACAGATGAATACTGTGACATCTTGTTGTGGAGACTTTGTTTTCTGGGAGTTGATCCTCTTGGCTGCCTGACAATTTCTGAAGGGCTTTTACTATTATACAAGATCTGTGCGTGATTTGTCCTATTTGCCAGGATGAAACGTCATGTTATCCTGTGGGAAATCGTCTAACAGCACGGGGGGGCGACAAATGGAAATTTAAGAGCAAACTACTAAACATTCTGCTGAATGAGTGCTCTGTCCAGACAAAGACATCCCTGGTATGTGTAACAAGAAGACATTTAGGCCCGAACAGTGTGTGTTTTAACAGGACTCAGGTTGATTTTTTGAAGGAGTTTTCCTTTACAACCACTTTAGAAATTGCTGAGATCTGGGAACACGGTGAAATAGCTAAATAGAATAAAGAAGCCCAACAAGCGGTCAGATGATCAGATAGGCTGTTAAATATTGCTGATAATCCATCATTTTACAGGAAAACTGTGTGCACATAACTACAGGAAGTTCAGCAGGCAACCAGGAAGTCTGTCTGTAAACTGTGATGGATGATTACAACAGACAGAAATAATATTACAGTTCGCTTCTATTTTCTCTCCCAAATTACTGTGACTAACCTGGAGGTTTAGGTCCGGTTGCCCCATTGGACATATTTCTAGATAGCAGCAGTTAACTCAGGATGTTTTCAAACCTACAGTTTGTCTGTTCTGGTCTGAATCAGTGGATGAGTTTTTTTTTCACAGAGAAAAATTCAAGTGAACTAAAATGCATCACTCCTCTCATTGGTCAGATGTGTCTGAGGTACGTAAACACAGGAAGAAGCTCTTGAAGAAGCTGCTATCTGCCCAAATATCAAGAAGACAACGCACTTAGTTGTTAGTCCAAGCTGGACCTCGATTCATTCACCGTTTAGTAGTCGGTCAGATGGAGATCAGATCAAGTTCCCGCCACAAACAAACTACTCTATAATTGGTTTGTGAGCAGACTGAGACCACCTCCTCTAAAGGGTGTCTGTGCGGTTGTTTTGGTCTGAGTAGGACAAGGAGGAAAACCAATCAGAGTCCCAGTCAACCAGACTGAACTATAGAGGTACCTTAGTACGTGCAAATTTATCACAACTGATAGAACTGATGGTCGAAGCTATGAAAATAAAACCAAAGTTGTAACAAAGTGTAAGTTTGTCTTTAAATTGTTTCTCATTTTAATCCCACGTATCACTGCGGTGGCACCTCACCAGTAAACCCCCTTTACACTCTAAGTACAGACTCACTTTTTAAGCACTTTTGCCAAAAGAATCCATCCAGTTAAATGTTGAAAATACAGTCATCAAATTCCATTTAAATTAAAGCTGCAAGCAGTGTTGGTCGGGACCTCGCACTCTGGCCCGTCGGGATCAGATCATTTTGCTTTTTAAAAATGAGGGATATTTCTTACAAGTGTGGTGTGCTTTTATTTTGAAAGTTTGATTGACATGTGTACTGTCAGGTGTGTAAAGACAATAAGTAACTGCAGCTGGACACAGAAAAATACTCATACATTTGAATGGAGAGTGTGAGCGAACCCACACCTTTTTGAACATTTACTGCTTCCACATAGTTTTAGATACAAACTTCATTTGAACTTAAAATGAGTCACGAGACTTTGACCTACAAATCTTGAATTTACATGTTTTTTCTATCTTTTACTGTTTGTGAGATATTAGAGTGTGAGTTTTAAAGTCTTTTCTTGCTCCTCCTGTGATTTTATAATGAGTGTGTATTGCAGAATGTTTCACAGCACTGAGGGAGTGACATCACCAGGAGCAGTTGGAGAGGAGGATTTTAGAGTACGCTTCTTGTGAAATCTCCTCATAAATACCATGACTTTGGCCAAATCTTACATTAAAAATCATATCTTAGTAGGAAATTTCGTGGCAAATCCATTGATACAGGTTTGAAAGTGGTCAGACTTATAGTTTAGACGTCAGAAACCTCTGTTTGACACAAAGTTCATGTCCATGGATTGCCTCCCCATTGGTTTACATTGTAAGGTGTGATGTGGCACTGCAACTTTCAGGGCTTATTAGATCCAAACTGTTCGAGTTATTACAAAGTTTTTAACAACTTTTTTTGAAAGGCTAATTGCGGACTTCCTATTAGATTTAGGTCACGGTTGTCAGCATATGATTTGTAGGTCTTGATGAGACGAATAATTGAGTTTTTGTTTGATCTCTCTACGACATTCCTACGGGCCGTGGCGGCCATTTTAGTTACATAGGTGGCACTAGAGAGCACATTTTGGCACTTTGAGGGTTAATTTTTACATTTTATCAAATTTTTCACCAGACCTGATGTGCGTGCCAAATTTGGTGAGTTTTTGAGCATGTTTAGGGGTTCAAATTAAGGGTTTAAGTGGTGTAATAATAAAGAAACAAACAAACAAATAAACACGAAAAACAATAGGGTCCTCAACTAAGGGCGAGGACCCTATTGGTTTATAGTAGTCCTCTGCCTTTTGGGCTCGGTCCCTCATAAATGTTACAACCTACAGACTTTTCTAGCTACTTTAACATGTTCCTGATATTAATTTTTTATTGAACTTCCTGATGTGAGCCAGTAATGCTGCAGATAAATCTGTGTCTTTCTAAATATAAACCACTCAGCAGCTCGACTATAATCAGGCAGTTCTGATCTTGTGTAAGTGGCTCAGAAATGAGCAGCAGCATCTGTCCAAAGTGAACCTACACGTGTGTGTCTGGAGGATGGATACATCTGTTCTGCATGAGCGCATGGATGACGAGTGTGTGTGTATGCATGTGTGTGTGTGTATGTGTGGGAGGTAGCTACATATGGAAAAAAGAAGAGGTGGAATTAAGAAGAGAGTTTTTACATGGTTGACTTTCTCTCCTGTGTTTTAACACTTTGTTCTTCTTTTCTTTTATACATTTTTCATTCTTGTTCTCTTTTTGTGCTACATGAGCTTATTGTTCTGAATATTATCATTATCATGATTATCAAGAAGGGTATCAAAAAACATTTGGATCCATCTGAACAAATGTGGTTCAAGGTCAGTTTGGCGATTCTAGAGCTGCAATCGTTTTTATTATTAATCTTCTGATCATTTTTTCGATTCATCTAATAAGGTCTTCTCAAATAATCTTGCTTTTGGTTTGACATGCTTGCATTGTTGATTTCTGGTTGACATTGTGGGTGTATGTGATGTGCTGTTGTGTGTCGCTTTGTATTTTGTATTTTGTATAATGTGTCCTGTGTATTTTTATGATATTGTGCTGTTATATGTTTAAATTGTAAGGGACTGCAGATGAAAATTAGCTTGAAGCTAAATCTGGTACAGTGCATCATTTATGTTTAAAAACTGTATACTGTCCTGATAAATAAATAAATAAATACAATAATTGCAACAAATCCTCCAAATTAAACATCATCACATATGACAGAGAGAGAAAATGCAAATCCTCACATTTAAAAAGAATATTTAAAAAGTTAAAACAAGGAAACGAGGAAATATTGTATTTGTATCTTCAGCGGCGGATGAATCCACATTTGGTGGAACCTTAACCCAGCAGGACGGCGTGTGTGTGTTAGTGGGATTGAGTCAAAATAAACTACAGTTTATCTGTTCACGGTGATGAAGGAACATGTGACCCAGTGCTACAGCAGAAGTCTACGGCACAGAGGAATGAGATATATCGGTCTTAGCTAGCTAGCGATAAATATTAACATGCAGCTATAGCTACTACTAGTTTGTTCCTATTGTAAAGACCCTTAAGATGAAGTTCCTCCAACAGCCACTAGATGAAGATGGATGATGATTATGGCTGCAAAGAATCTCCACCAGAAGATGGAAAATCCCCAAATTACTGTCAAGACATTCTGTAAAATGCTTTTCCACAAGATGTTCAGCTATCGATGGCTAATTTCAGGTTGTGATTTTGAACATTACTGCTCCTTTAAGAAGATATTAAGGCTTACAGAAACAGGGATGTTTTGAGGCCTTGATTTGCAGATGTCTCAGGTTATGAAGCTGTTTTTAACTGCTGTTTTTTGGTCCACTAGCTGACAAAATGGCTGTTTTTCTTCTTCATTCGTCATATACTGTAAGATTACAACAAGACAGTAGTGATGCCTATCAAAAAAAAAAAAAAAAGAAATCTAGTCTCTTTTTCTGCTTCTGTTTCTTCATGGTCAGACAGCAGGAAGATGTCCTCTCGCCAGGCTGTTGTCCTGAAGTGATGCAGGCGGTGAAGAGCTGTAATTAAAGGCTGGAGAACGGAGGTACACTCTGCCTGACGGAGAGGCAGCAACACACACACACACACACACACACACACTCTCTCTCCCTGAAAGAGACGAGCAGAGCCACCTGCTTCACCCACTCTCCAATTACAGATCTCAGCTGGGGATTCAGCCACTTTGCCTGAAGGTGTGAGTCCGTGTGTGTTTGTCTTATTAATATTTCACATGGAGCACATGTTGGATTTAAGGTCGCTGAGATGCACAACTATAAAAGAGTTCATGTTGGGGGAGATTTACGCAGCGTAGGAGAAGATGTAACGATGAGTAGTGTCAGACGTGGATCAGTGACCTGTGCGACTGGACCTTTTCCCAGAGGAACCATCTGCGGTTCAGAGATGTTAACTGGTTTCCTGGCGATTATGATTCATGACTGGTGCTGTGAGTGACCAAGCGTTTGCCCTTAATAACTGCCGGAGGATTAATTAGCTGCAGATCAGATTGGATTTGTTTCTGATGTCATATCGGGACACTTTATTCTATCTTTTGTCTTTTTGCTTCTTGTGAAAATCAGCATTTAGATGAATTTCATTGTAACTAAGAATGTCCAAGCCATCATGAGCCAATTTGTAGGACCTGGATCAATATTTTAAAAGGATTTTTTTCCTCTTGTTAATGAAAATGTCTGTGTAGGAACTGAATTGTAATTTCATTGTGATGACAAATGGAGACAGTCGCCAGGTTTTCATCCTAATTGGGGGCAAATTTTGACAGAATTTCCAGAAAATTTGAATAAATGCACGTTTCTAAACTGCTCTGTTTGTTTCGTGTGTTGATCTGAGGAAGGTTACAGTCTCCTCATCGCTCCAAACAGATCTGATGATTCACGTACGTCATCGTTTATTCACTAAATCTCTTTACATTTGCTTTTTATCCACACAACTACTTTTACACCTCAGACAAACACTGCACTGCACTTCCACTCAGGTTTTTTTTTTTATACACAAATTGAAAATGCCAATAAAAACAGGTGGATGGAAACACACCTATTGTTGCTAAATTACCTCAAATACACTGTATCTTTGGTATTTCTTTACTACAATTTACACACACAAACACACTCAGCAAGTACTTTATTAGGAACATCTGTTCCTAATGGTGGTGGTGGATATATTGACAAGTGTTCCTAATACTAATACCTGTCTACTTCATTAACATACATGAAGGATGAAGGAGGCAAAATATAAGGAACACACAATATAATGCACTGCAGGACACCACCACCATCCACTATGACCTCAATAATAAACAGAAAGTAGAATTTCTGACTTGTTCAAAAAACCAGAATCTCTGAATACGCAAATATTTTTCATTTTAATGTTTCCTGCTGGACACAAGATGTCTCCTCCTTCACTTTAAGTAAATTGTTTACACCCTTTTAAACTGAGATTTAAAGTGAGCTACAGAGAAACTTTCCACTTTCAGCAGATGAATGTGAAAACAAACTGCACAAACAGAGAAGAGAACAAACATCCAACTGAAGGAACAAGAAGAAAAACATGTTTTTTGAGCGGACAGAGACTTGAAGTAATATACATATAAGCAGCTAAAGATCCATGTCGGGGGCCATTGAATAAACACAAACAGAAAAAAAACAACATGATCTCTGGACAGCTCTGAATGTAGCACCACAAATAGCCAGCACAGCCAAAAAAACACTATTCACTCAAATAAAAAACCAGAACGAGCAGGATCATCCTCTCGTTCAGGATGATCCAAGCTGGAAATAGAAGCATCGCTCTGCAGCTGACACCGCGCTGGCAGCCCGGGGATGATGATGATGATGATGATGATGACGGTGGGGGGAGGGGAGCCTGTTTCAATATTTAGTGTTACATGAAAGTCATCGCTCAAGAGAAGGAAAGAGAAGAATGAAAGGAGGGGGGGTGGTGTCAGCAGAAGCTAAAAACGGTGTTTCTCCAAAGAACTTGGACATTTTTTATATTAGAGAAGCATCAGAATAATTCGTTGAAGGCTGCGTATATAGATATAGATATAAATGACAGTCAGAGTCGGAGCTTTATGTAGAAAAGCCATATCTGAGAGTAAACCTCCACATGAGACAAAGACGAAAGAGTAAACAGATTAAACATGAAGAGACTGAACCACCTGCTGCTTTCTGTAAAACACGACTGGAGTTTATTCTGCATGAGAATATTTACTGCAACTATTTGCTGACACACATTTACTACCCACTCTTTTCCCCCCACAGAGGGAATGAACTTGATCCAAAGTGTTTTATACTGTATATTGTCATTAAAAATGTGCTCAAAATAGGGTTTTTTTTAAACACTGATTATTCTAATTAACTAATTTAACATTTAAGTGGGTGGTTTGGTAACAGCTGTGTCACGGCATCGGTCTGCTGTTTAATCCTTTTCATTTTGCCTGAGGTTGACATAACTGTACAGGCTGTTGTAAGTTGATTTTACGGAAATAAAATCTCTCAAATCGACGTGTTTCTTCACTCGTTTACTCCTGCTAGCTTGCTAACAGCTAGCACGGCTTCTGTGTCGACTGAAAACGACGGAGACGGACCAAATACGTCAGTTGTTTGGGCAAAATGACAACCGGCTGCAAACAGAAAACAACTGACATGATCACAAACACACATCTGAGCCTGATAACCGCTCAGGTGGACGCAGTACAACAGCTTAATTTGGGTAAAAACATGTCACTATCAGGACAAACTCTGTTTTCACTAATGGTAAAGATCTAAACTTCTCCAATGTCTCTCCCTCTTTAATCCAACCAATAATCATGTTTTCTGGTGTGAAATGAACATTCAAAACCTCTGAGAACCAGCAGTGGTATAAAAATAATCAGGCTGAACTTTGTGGCTCTGTGTGAACCTTTTTTTCTGTCAGTCAGACTCAGCTGTGGTCCGGTTTTATGTGACGCCAGCAGACACGTGAATGAAAAGGTTTTTATGTTGGAGTCTGTTTTTCTTCTGCTTCCGGATACAGGCGGACCCCCCCCCCCCCCCCCCCCCCCCGCGGTCCGACCCTTTCAGCTGCAGTTAAAAGCTTTTCTACAGGTGGACGCTGAACTACCCTTCTCATCATCATCGTCATACCTGCCTTCATCCTTTCTTCTCTTTTATAACCGTTTCTTTCCTCTCAAATCCCAAACATTAATCTGACGTAATTTCAGCACAAAAGTGCGGCAAATTATTTCTTTTTTATTTATCTTATTTTCATTGTATTTTATTTAAATATTTTTATTTTTTTAAGTTACATTTGTATGTGGATGCATTTTATGTCATTGTGCTATTGGTTTTGGTTTTGTGTGTATATATATATACTGTATATGGAATAAGAGGAATCAGATATATCACAGATAACAGCAGATCAATTCATTGTTGGTATTTTTTATGAGATTTGTCGGCAAAAAGGACAAAAACAGAATATCGTCAGACTTATTCTTCAAGCATCTCAAACTTTACTGTGATAATTGTGGTCAAATTAAGGTCAATCAGGCTTTAAATCATTTATTGTGTCCCTGGTTTCATGTGAACTGATCCAGTTCAAGATGTTTTAGATTGTTCGACATTTTCAGCTGATTTTTAAAGACTGTTGCTCAGTCTGTTCCCGCCTTCCTCGTCCTTCTTCCTCTCTCTTCTTCTTCTTTAAACAGCTGAAACCAACACATATTAAAGCAGCAATGTCATCTCTTTCATCCTGCCCCCACGTCTGAGTGCAGGTTATTGATCGGTTCAATCAATACAGGCCTGCCTTTTAACTCAGTTAACTTTGTTTATGGTTCGACTCAAACGCTGCTGCTGCTGCTCGGTGGGGGAACAACAGAGGACATCTGCGTTCTCTTCTTTTATAAATTACAAGCTGTCATTTGATCAAGACGCCTGCTGGACCACAGCTGAGCTGAAAAACACATATGTAGTTTTAAAATCTAACATAAGTTATAAACCGTTTGGAAAAATTACAAACTGTAAGACAAATTAACCAATTATGATATGAAACATCAAATTTTACAATTTTGTGTTTTTTAATAATTTGAAATTTTCTTTCTGTCCTCTTCAGTTGAATATTTCTTTTATCTATCATCTATTCAATTTTTCTTCTTTATTATCTTTCACCTTTTCTTTCTTTTACATCTGATTTTATATCTTAAAAGACTTTTTATGTCTAATGTAAAGCAGTTTTAATTGCCTTGTTTATAGATTTGCCTTCTTGCCTGCGTGAATTACTTTTTTGTATTTGTATATTTTCACTTATAATTATATATATATATATATATATATATACACACACTGTTCATTGTGGGGTTTATTATAATTTTTTGTGAATCAATTTAATGTCACTTGTGAAGCGTTTTGAATTGTGCCGACCTGTATGAAAGATCATTTCTGAACAATTTAGTTTTATTGATTTGATATGAGGTTTATAATCATGGTTTATGTGTTTCAGGTAACGTAAACACATCCAAATGATTCCAAACATGAACGTAATGACATTATGATGATGATGATGATGATTTTATGAAGAGGAGCTACTTGAAAACTAAAATATTCATGTCTTTGAAATTGTGCTGAAAGGATGAATCCATTAATAGATGAGTGGATAAGAAATCAATTTTACTGCATTATTTATCATTTATGAAGTAAAAAAAAAAAAAAAAAGTCTTTTAGGGCAGCAACTAACTTTTATTTTCACAATCAAATAATCTGATGATTACTTTTTCGAATAACAAATAGCTTTTCTCATCATCCTGTTGACTATCACTATTTTCTGACATTCTGAAGACTAATTAATTAATTGATAAATGAATTAGTTGCAGCTTTAGTCTGAGATGCATTTCATCCTCCCTGAACTGGTTTTGTTCAGTTTGTTCCTTCACATCATCATCTGCAGCTGTACTTTGCTGCGACGTTCAGCCTCTCATCTCGTCGTCTCCGTCTGATCCATTTTTATAAAATGAGTTTCCAGGAGCAACCAGCAGGGTTGCAGACTGGACCTTTAAGTACCGGCTCCTCACAGGGATAATAGATATGCCTGCTGTGTTTTTTAAAGCCATAGAATCTGAAAATTGCTGCGAGTGTGTCTCTGGTCAATACTGGTGAACAGAGCTACAGTATAATAACGCAGCACTGCGGGGGCGGCGGGGGGCGGGGGGGGGCCCTCAAGAGTACTGCAAGACGGACATCAAGGGCTAACCAGTGCGTGACACAGAGCAGAAAGCAGCAGGAGCTCTGACTGGAGGAAGAACCGGAGTCAAGAGATTTCTAAAACTTCTACAACCTCTCCGGTGAGCTCGAGCAAAGTCATGAAAGAAACAGAGACTGAGAGTGAAACTGTAAATCAAAAGGTCAGAGTCTCAACCGTCGCTCATATCTGAGCTCTCAGCACGCAGCAGTGTTGTTGGAAAAGCTGAATAATCACACCATCATGCAGAAAGAACAATGATATTATGTAGTAAATACTGTACGAATAGGAGGTGGGTGAAAAAGATTGATTTCATGTAAGAGTTAAAATGTTAAGATCGTTTGAAATCGGTCAAAATATTGGTGGATGCAAAACAGCAACACATTAACACGTCCATACCAAGCAGCAGCTACTACATCTTGAGTCTTAAGTACCTTAAAGCGCCACCAACGGCCATTAGATGGTCCAACTGGATCCCATTCAAAAAGCCTCAACTTCCCTCTAGAAATACTGAGTCAATCATTCTCTTCAACGACTCATTCTGGTCTCGATGTCTAAATTCAGGCCCTCTAATAAGTGTGCTGGTGGTTATTTTGGAAATTATCGCTCCGTTAATAAGATTTGAAGACTTATAGTAGCTTTGATGTCTGCCGTGCAGGCGTTGATTGACAGTTGGCTGACCTGCTGCTCCGGGACTCGCGCTGAGGCGGACTATTGTCGCAATATTTCACTTCAGTTTAATGCTACTTGATTAAAATACAATACCCAGATCTACACCCATGATGCCCGCCTTTCTATTCATTCAGTCCAGAGTCGGTTTTAGGTCGAGAATCAGTTCTGGGTCGAATCCTGACATCAATAATTGAAATCATATCGAGAGATTCTCAAAGGTTTCCATCCCAGTGTGTGACATGTCAAACCATTTTCCTTTCCAGTTATCTCACCCACACGTTCACATTCAGAGAGGATCTAATTTGATTGTTGTGGGCGAATAGAAATGAATGTAACCAGTACAGTTACAGTACAGTTTGACAGCTTTGTATGTATAAAATCCCTCATCAAAACCATTTAGCTTCAACATTTTAAAGTAAGAAAAGTTATAAATAACTGGAGATCTACAATATATTCAGATTTTGTTTGCAAAGAAGGCAGAAACACAACAAGCTTGAATGGCAGCTTAATTAAAGGACAAGTTCACAATTTTTCTAGTGTGTCTTAAAACAGCAGTCAGGTTTTCCTCGCTGTAATCATTCCTCCTGTTCATACTGGATGTTAAAAGATCCTTCAAATGTGCTTTCAATGGAAGTGATGGAGGCCGAAATCCACAGTGTGTCCACAGTCATTTAGTATAAAAATGCATTTAAAAGTTGACCTGTTACAGTCTTTTTAGCATCAAATTCCCTCTTTTTTGTTTCCTTAGACAGTGTTTCGGCAGTAAAAAGACTGTAACGTTTTTGCACAGAAGGAGGACTGTGGATTTTGTAAGTGCATTATGAAGGGATCTTATAATGGTCAGTATGAACAGGAGGAATGATTACAGCAAGAAAAACATGTTTCAATGTGACTTGAAAAATTGTGAACCTGTCTTTTATGGTTCACAACATGGCAGTCCCAGCCCCAAAAATCCATCTTTTTACTTCTTCCAATCTCCTTATTAGCTTCAAACATGGATGTCCTGCTCACTTTCTTCTTCTTATTATTAATAATTATTATCAGAATTCATCTTAAGTTGTGTGTTTGTATCATACAGCAGCAGCAGCTCGAGCAAAACCCGATTTAGAGGCATAAACAAACAATAGAGTGAACAACTCCACACCCTAAACTTTCACTGGAATTCAGAGAACTTCAAAGACCGTCAGATGTAATCTTCATCTGTGGGAGCGATTAAGTTGAGCTCAGCTCCACCCAAACACACACAGGAAGGTCGACCTCTCACATCTGCCCCTGCTGTGGATGTTTCTGTGTGTCGAGGTGCAAATAAATAAAAGTTTTCTTACCTGATAGGATCAGACGGCATCATAGGCAGAGAGAGGAAACATGGAAGAGAAGAGAAAGAAAAGGAAGGTCAGTCAATTTAATATATCCAAAACATAATATTATACTTAACATTTAACAAACTTCTACTTTACTTTTATATTTATAATGTGGTGTATATTACACAGCTGACAGTGAGAAAATAGCCAAAGTTTACAAATATATGAATTTAAAGTATTTAAATGGATTTTGCCTTCACCCAAAATATTGAAAATGGTAGAACAAAGTGTTAAGAGACATCTTTCCCCCAAGATGGAACATCTCATAATCACAATCTTTTTTATCTATGACATCTTATCTTCTCAGGTCAGTTAAGAGGGGGCACAATGAGTTGTGGCTAATTGCTCACAGCTGTGTTGACACTGTTGAGTTTAATAAATGAGATAAATGTCATTCCAAGAAGAATGAACTCTGCCAGGTCTGTACAGTCAAGATGGCACTGAAAATAACAGAAACAGGGATTTATTCATGTCGTATCGTGCCTAACTTTTGTGGATCATAACATATCAGGTATGGAATTAATCTGCAGATGCTCCGGTTCAAGGATGTCAGTTTCTGAGCCACGACAAAGGCCAAAATGTGGGTAAGCCTTGTTTTTAGCCTAGCCGATTGCTTGAAAAGCCTTTTGCTATGTTGTAACGTAGGGCTACGTGCCCTCTGGACAATATAACCAACATGTGCAAGGAATGGGGTTTATATTTTTCTCAGTAGGTCCCGCTGTAACCTAACACTTTTTTAATGGCAGTAATGTTGTAATGTAACAAGTTACTTTTAAAAGTAACGTTACCCAACACTCGTAACAGGAAACTTTACTGTATGGAAATTACAAACTCAAAGACCAGATGTTCTTAGCAGCTTCTCAGGTGGAAACATTTTATATCAAACAGGTGTAACTTTGATAAAAAGGAATGTTTACCTTTGCCATCTTTGATTTAACATGGATTGAGGTGAATTAAATTCAACTTCACCCACCATTAGAGAAAGTTGTGTTTTTCACCACCTCATAAGCTGCACAGAAGACTGCCTGAATTTGTGTTTTCAACATTCATCCCATAGCTAATTTTATGAAAGCCTAAATGAGTGAAATGTTTGGTTTGCCTCCATATTACAGTCCTGAATCAGGGCTACTGTAATTAATGAAAAATTTTAGGACTGAATACAGCTTCACTGCCACGGTAGGGGGGGTTTGATTCCCAATACACATGCAGGCACTAAGAAAACTAAACTATGAAGCATGTTTAGAGGACATTTAGGTATTAAATGTGTGCTGAATTAACTGTCAGCTACAGAAAAGCCACAGTCATCATAGTGACTGATTTCATTCTGATTTTCCTCTGTCCGGAAGCCAAGATGCATTACTGTACACTTCAGAAATGAAGCAGCAGCACTGGCACTCTCCTAAAGGAAATCTGGAAATAAGATGCACTGGCTCCCAGAGAAAATGTGGGTGGATTGTTTAGCAACAGAGCGGCCTGGTAAGTGGGAGGAACCGCTGAAAGATTACAATATCTGTCTTAAATCAGCCTTTTGTTCTGCTTGTTCACCCACAGTAAAACACTCACTGGAAGCCTTTATTAACCTGTTTCATCTCAAAATATTAACTCATTACTTTGTGGTAACATTAAAGAGGCTGAATCAAAAGACATTGTCACATCTGTCACACAGTTAAGTGAAGTAAAACTACAGAGAAATGTTTCATAAATAACAGTTTAACACCCTGACATAGATTGTTTGGGGAAGATTGCTGACAATCAACACAAAAATGCCCGTCCAGCTGCTGTCAGTCAAACGCAGACACAGACACGCCCCTCCAGTTACTGTCAATCAAACACAGATACCTACACGCCCTTCCAGCTGCTGTCAGTCAAACACAGACACAAACACGCCCCTCCAGATACTGTCAATCAAACACAGATAACTATATGCCCCTCAATTTGCTGTCAATCAAACATAGACAAAGACACGCCCTCCATCTGCTGCCAATCAAACACAGACACCTACTCACCCCTCCAGCTGCTGTCAGTCAAACACAGACACAGACAAGCTTTCCAGTTACTGTCAATCAAACACAGATACCTATATGCCCCTCCAGCTGCTGTCAAATACAGACACCTACACGCCCCTCAAGCCACTGTCAATCAGACACTGACACGCCCCTCTAGTTGCTGTCAAACATGGACATTTACACACCCCTCCAGCTGTTGTCAAAGACCTACACAACCCTTTAGCTGCTGTCAATCAAACACAGACACCAACACACTCCTCAAGCTGCTGTCAATCAAACACAGACACCAACACACTCCTCCAGCTGCTGTCAATCAAACACAGACACCTTCACACCCCTACAGCCGTTGTCAATCAAACACAGACACCTTCACACCCCTACAGCCGTTGTCAATCAAACACAGACACCTGCATGCAATTCATATATTAATACAACAACAAAAATACCCATTCTACTTTTAATTTTAATACTTGAATACATTTAGCTGATGATACATACCATTTTAAAAGCAAGGTTTTTACTTACTGAGTATTTCTACATTGATTTGCAGTAAAACTGCTGCGTGTCTATAAAGTACTTGTACATGTATGAACACATCAGACTTAAAACCAGCTGTAAACTTAAGCTATGAATCCTTCACCCAGACTGTACCATATTTGTCATGACCGGAGTGTTTTCAACATCGTCTTATCCCGGAGGATCAACATGCTTCATTTCATTAACATGCTGATCTACATTCACAACCACATCCATTCACACCTCAGAGCTGCCATATGTAGACTGAATGTGCCAATACAGACAGGCTCAGCGCCAACAGCCTTCAAACGAGCCCATCAGATCATTGTTAGAGGGATATTTTACAGTAAAAACATTCACTATACGGAAAGAGAACGGCACAATTTCCACCACATACAGGCCAAATCAACCATTAGCATCTTTTATAAAGAGGTCGGCTGTGCTTTTGCTTCAGTTGTGCTGTTTGCAGTTTACAGAGAGTTGAAGAAATAATTCATCTCTGCTGAGGGAAGGAAAACCCTGGTTATTCCCCTGGCAGGGCAGAGTACAGTAGAATAAAATGGAGAGAGCCGGTGACCATAAAAGTAGAAAGTGTGTCGAGATGTTTTTAGCTGGAGCACAAAGACTGAGTCAGACAAACCTCGGCCTGCTGGGATATCACGTCTGCAGACACAGATACAAGGACAGAGGCGGGAAAGAGGGACTGTATTTTTAAATCTTGGCTTGTATGTCTACTTGCAGCTTGGATTTAAGTATTTCCCTCTCTGTAAACCTCAACAACAGGAATTAAACTCTTTTATTCCAGACCCACAGCGTCACCATTTAATGGCAAAATAAGCATTTTTGTCTTATTGCAGATTAGAGGCTGTCATCAGTGCGGCAGTGCTCCATGCCAGGACGCCACATGGGGTCCCAACATGCTGTTTTCCCTGCAGACAGATGGCCACACTCTGTTCCTTACAGAGGACAGAGGGCCAGATCCTGTTTGTTTCTGTCTTTACGTCTGTAACTGTTGACAGTGAGGAAGAGGAAGGGCAGCTGCTGGCTGCAATCCAACATGACGAGATTGTCTGCTTCGACTGCTAAGAGGTCTAAGATCAGGACTCACTGCTGCATCAGAGCATCACCTCACTCACATTTCCTCCCACTTACTCCTCTTAGCAGAAGTGGTACCGACCATGAGGCCAAAACAGTTGTTGAGTCTTCATAAGCAATCTGACTCAACATGTTTCTGAGAGCTAATATTTAAAACAAAAATCTCCTTTAACAGCTTTATTAGATTTGTTTTACACAACTGAGGCCAAGTCTTGTCAATGCAGAGACCTAATTATTAAATATTCAAGCTGTGCATGGCCTGCCTTACGCTTATTTATTTTTCATGTACCAGGTCAAAAGCTGAGAGTGTTTTGCTTTTTAAAGGGTAAGTAAAGTTTGTTAATATAGTACCTTTCTGGGTGGCAGGAAAACATCTGAAGGAATCTGTAAATGACTCAGAGCTTCAGAATTTCTCTGTTTAAAGTGACTTTAGCATCAGTGGTTTTAACTATAACCCACAAGTCATTAACATTAGTGTTAGCTTGTTGTCCTTTGCTATTATTAGAAGCTAAATAATCGTTATTAAATCTGCAACACTGAATGTGTCCTATAAAACAATGGATGGACATAAGGAGATTTTTTTTTTTTACAAAGAGTTGAGAGCTAAATAGTGTCAGTAAAAACGGTAGTTAAATGTTTGTGAGGTGGCTAGCTAACCACTTAATGTTACCCCTGAGTTTAAAGCCTTTTGGCTCACATTTTCCTGTCCAATATTGCTATTAAATGCAATATAGTGTCAATAAGTGTCATTTAGTTATAGTTATAGATAGTTACTGTAGGGGGAGCGGTTTGATCATAAATATAGAGGTCAAAGCAAATAATTACTGCTAACAACTTGGTTTGGTGGGAATTTTAACATATGCATTGTGAAACTGTGAACCTCAAATATGTTGAATGCATGACGCCCTTTGATGTAGTAGCTGTAATTGTACTGTAATAGTAATAGCAACACGCTGACGTAATAAAATGAGTCAGAACATTTTCTGCAATCCTCATAGTTTACTAAGACGAAAAGAAAGTTCTTATCAACTGTAATAATATCACTTAATGTGAGACAGTTTATCCCAAACCATAAAAAAATGAACGGAAAACCAATTTAACTGTAATCATCGAGTCACATTTACGTCACTTAATAAGATAAAGTGTGTCCAGTATGAGGCACATTTCAAATAACGTCCGGTTTTAGTGAACAAGTAATTCCATTATTAGTCACTGAGATTCACATTACACAGGCTGTTTAAGAGAGCAGTTTGTTTACATCTTCAGATGGTTTTGAGATGCAGATTCAGCTTTGTGAAGGAGAATAACGCAACAATAAAACAAGTTTCTGAAGCTTCAGTAATTCAGGTTAAGTTATCTAAAAGGATCTCGTTTCCTGCAGAGAGTAATAAGCAACCTTTCCGATGTTACACCAGCAGCTGTTTTCCATCAGTATACACTCAGTATCTGATGTAACTCTGCAGAAACCAGGACATGACAGTGAAGTAGGTGTAGGAGACAGACAGAGTGTCACTGAGGAAATCAAGCGGGAAACTTCATCTACAGTTCAAATTTAAAACCATGATTACAAACTACTCCGCTCTTGAATGTAACTGTGTTAATTATATTTTGTGTGCATTTGTTCTGTTTTAATAGTACTCTTGACATCAATGAAAATGAGTTCATGCCCTCAATGATTCCTTGAGATTTAAATAAAGGTTGAATGAATGAAAAATGAAAATACTCAGATTTAAACGAGGGAGGAAAACTGATGACTTTGGATGGAAAATTCTCCACTGTGTTATGATTTGTCAGAGGGGAAAAAAGAAAAGGTGGAATCACAAACAGATGTAAGATGGAGGTGATTCAGCAGGCAGAGTTTTCATGTCATGTTCTCCTGCAGCTGATAAATTCTGTATTAACAGTTACAAATGATATTCTTGCACATCTGGGCTGTCAAACGTCTGCCATATTTTAATGACAGACAGCAGATGTCTGCAACCAGTAACAAGGGTGACTGGCTGGTCTCACAGTTGTTCACTTTGAACTCAACTAAGGATGTTAAATATCTTGACAACTCAGATAGCATGACCTTATAAGTGAAAACACAGATATGCTAATACTTTCTGAATGTCAGCGATGATATTCTGGCCAGTTTAGAAGTTTAATAGTTGATTGTATAATGTTTTGTTTGTTTTGAAAAGAGGAAAAAGATCAGTTTAATTTTTAGTTTTATTTATTATTTATATGTTTAGGTTTTCAAAGTGTTTTGCAATTAATTTTCATTTTTTGAGCTATGGATATAACACGAGTTTTGTAGTGAATTTGGATTTTTTTTATCGAGGTGTTCAACATAAGTTTTGCAGTCAATTTTTGATTTTTTTTTAATGTGTTCAACATGAGTTTTGCTGTGAATTTTTGTTTTTTGAATGACATGGTCAACCTGTGTTTTGTTGTTTAACCCAATTCCTAAGTTCTTATAATACTGTATTGTATCGAAGAGTATAGACTGGAGTAGTAACATCGAAGCTCTGTGCTCCTGTAAAGTCAAAACATTTTGTCCTTCTTTCTTTAAATCAATAAAATAGGTTAAAAGCAGACTGAAATATAGAGAAGACCTGGTTTGCGGCAGAACTAATGGCTTACAGTACAAGAGAGTATCATCAGCATAAAAATGGAGACTGCAATGATCAGTTGGAAAGTCAGTATTATTTATCTATAGAGTAAAGCATAGGGGGCCTAATATTGATCCTTGTGGGACACCTTTATCAACCATTTGGGGACTCGATTTTACAATCTTAACTCTACCAGACTTTACTTCCACAGACAGAAGTTGTTGAGGTAGCTGGGATGTGCTAATGTGGGAAGCCTATGTGATAAAGTTGAACTACTCCTTTAATCTACCGCTATTATGGCTACTAGCTGCTAGGTGTGTCATGAACAAGTTGTGGAAATACAAAGACGACTGCCCCATACAAATGTACTTTTGTATAGTTTTCTATACAACTTGCTTATGAAAAGTATTCATTTATAAACATGACAATGCATTAACATTTCTTTCTGCCCCCTGGCTGCATGCACATCCTTGATTGTTTGTTTTAATTTATTCAATTTAAAATATATTTAGAGTGAATTTCTTGTTGCAAGATTGTTAAATGTTAGTGTAAGGTAGCAGTTCCAGAAAAAAAGCCCTTGCCCTTTTATTGGACTGATATCAAACTTTGTTCAGCAGCCAACATTTTTAGCCTTCTGGAAACATCTATATTTGTCCAGATATCCATTAGAATAACAAAGATACACCAACAAACAATAAAACAGCACAGAAATTCAACATACAGTATATCATCACTGGCTGTTTAATTCTGGATTGTTACTTTGCATCCTTCTTCTACCAGTGTTATTAATAGCTGTCTGTGAACAAGGCTGGCATTTCAGCTCAATAAACAACTGAAGGGATTTGTAAGGGGAATTTTTAAAAAAAAAAAAACGTTGCATATTTCTTGTATTTGTCGGTCCGTCTGGAGGCTGAAAATAGTTTCTTGTTTCCTCTCTCACACTCTTTTTTTCTGCAGTTCCTACAAATATTCCTAGCAGAGAGCTTTGTGTTGTTTGGTTAACTTTTAACCTTTTATGACTTATAGTTACTTAAATTTATCACAGTGAACATGTAGAATTGTTGTGATATTAACTTTTGGATCATGTGAAATCTGTTTGGCTCGTGTGCTTCTGCTGCATGCATCTCTGTTCAAACATACAGGACAACATGTGCTGTATGTTTATGGGGGATGGGTGTGATTAGCGAGTGTGTTCATAATTTAGTGTGTGTGTGTGTACCGCATGTCATGCTTGAAAAGCTTTTCGAGTCACTGTGACACATTTTAAAATAAAAGGCTTAAAATCAGAGGGACTGAGTAGAACAGGCGATGGTAAAATCCATCCATCCATTTCCTCCTCTTCCTCTCTGATGAGTAACAAACCATACTCTAATGCAGCGATCACCAACCTTTAACCACAAAGATCCTTTTCATGTCGCCATAATGTCATATATGACAGTAAATAGAATATCTTCACATTTAAGACTAAAACAGCGTTTTTCTCTCCTGAACACGGAGCTTTTCCAAAACGTCCTCCAGAGTGTGTAAATGTGAAAATGCTGGCTTGGCGTTGTAGTGTGTTCAGGGACAATGAAACTTTATCGAAACACTGTCATATTGGTGACAAACCAGATGGTGTCAGTAGCACGGCGTTTCATTGGAAGAGGAAGAAGAAGAAACACAACCACAATAAGAACAATGGTGGACGGCTTCATGCAGGTGTTGTTCTCTTTATTGTCTACTCAAACAGCTTGTTTAGAGTTAAATGTAGCAATCTACCACCTTTCTCTCGCTGAAATTGTTGGAATCTGGTCACAATAAATAAAATGTCAGGAAGCCGCTGTAGAAACGGAAGATGTATACCATTTCTTCTTTGCTGGTTTTCTGTGGCTGACTTGCTCATCTGTCCTCTGCACATGCCCAGTGGGAGGAGAATGACCCATTTTGGTGTTTTAGTTGATACGCAGATATTTGCAGAAACGAGCTACAACTTCTGCTGTGGACTCATGTTGTTTTTACTCTAAAACAGTGTTTCAGAATTTAGCCGCCTTAATGTAGACGTAAAACAAAACAAGCTAATTGAAGACATTACTGTGGCCTCTGAGAATTTTTCACTATTTTAAACCATTTTTCACTATTTTTTAGGTGAAGGATTAAGTCAGAGACTATTTTGATAGTTGATTAATTGTCATCTTTCAAGCAAAAATAGTGAAAAAATGTGTTTCTGTGAGATAACGTCAGCAGTTACATATAACAAATAATGCAGGATACACGACGATAAATGTGAGTGAGGGCAAACGAAGAGGCAATTAAGACAAATTAGCAGCAGCCTGTTTTGCTCCCTGCAATATTTAACACTGACCCACTAAGTTATAATTAACAGTCACAGTCGGTGCTATACTTGGTGACAAATGCAATGAATTTTCTGTATTTGCTTCACACTAAAAGTCTCCACATGACTCACCTGCTTTCTATCGTTTATTTAAGCAGGTAAAAGTCTCACTGAGATTAAAATCTCTTTTTCAAGAGAGACCTGACCAAGTGGGCATCATAAACAACGTTACAACAATAAATACAAACTACATAAACTATCACACAATACAAATGAATAAACACAACATCCAATTAATACACAGTACAAGATTATCGACAAATCTAGTAAACAGGTATGATTTTCCAAAACTATTTCAAATAGATGCACTACACTGCGCTACAGACGCAGTCCTGATGAGGCTGATTGATGAAAACTAACAAATTACATTTCAACTTTGACTCAGGTCGAGTGTATTCGACAGGTTGGTGACCTCTGCTCTAATGTAGGCTGCTTCATATTAATACAAAAGAAACGGGGGCAGAGGTTTCAGTATCTTCTATAATTAATGTGTTTATTGGAGATGAGCAGGCCAACTGTTTGGCTGCACAAACACAAAAGAAAACAAACACAACTAATCAAAAACAGACTCTGATAGCAGCGGAGCGTGACGCCGCCGTGCTCCTCCTGCCGCCTTATCGCTCTGCTCCAGACCTCCGAGATCTTCCTAATCTGAGCACGTCTTTGATGCTCACCGCTGCGTGAACTCTGACATGTGCTCATCATCTTCTCTGTGTGGCAGCGTGGCGCAGGATGGGTCAGAGCACAGGGTGGGAGAAACCCTGAGGGAGATGGTTTCTGCTGCGGAGGACATCCAGCTTTACTGACAAGAAGGAGTTTGCTTCCAAATTTAAAGGAGACTGTGCTGTCTTTCAGCCTGGTCTCTGATGCAGTATTTGTGACATAAGTCCTCCAAAATAAACAATCAAGTGACTCCAGAAAGACACATAGGAGTGTTTTCTAATCTGGCACCTCTATTGGCGGTAATCAGCAGGACAACATCATCACTGTTAAACAATAATGGTGTTTTATGATGTGACAACCCTAACCCTAACCCTCTAACCCTAACCCCTAACCCTAACCTTAACTCCCTAACCCTAACCCCTAACCCTAACCTTAACTCCCTAACCCTAACCTCAACCCTCTAACCCTAACCCTAACCCTAACCCTAACCCCAAGCCCTAACCCCCTAACCCCAACCCTCTAACCCTAACCCTAACCCCAACCCTAACCCTAACCCCAAGCCCTAACCCCCTAACCCCAACCCTCTAACCCTAACCCTAACCCCCTAACCCTAACCTTAACTCCCTAACCCTAACCCCTAACCCTAACCCCAAGCCCTAACCCCCTAACCCTAACCCTAACCTTAACTCCCTAACCCTAACCCCAACCCTCTAACCCTAACCCTAACCTTAACTCCCTAACCCTAACCCCAACCCTCTAACCCTAACCCTAACCTTAACTTCCTAACCCTAACCCCAACCCTCTAACCCTAACCCTCTAACCCTAACCCTAACCTTAACTTCCTAACCCTAACCCCAACCCTCTAACCCTAACCCTAACCCTAACCCCAAGCCCTAACCCCCTAACCCTAACCCTCTAACCCTAACCCTAACCCTAACCCTCTAACCCTAACCCTAACCTTAACTTCCTAACCCTAACCCCAACCCTCTAACCCTAACCCTAACCCCAAGCCCTAACCCCCTAACCCTAACCCTAACCCTAACCCCTAACCCTAACCTTAACTCCCTAACCCTAACCCCAACCTTCTAACCCTAACCCTAACCCTAACCCCTAACCCTAACCCTAACCCCAAGCCCTAACCCCCTAACCCTAACCCTAACCCCCTAACCCTAACCCCTAACCCCTAACTCTAACCCTAACCCTAACCCTATGCCCCTCGACGGGGTAAAGAGGATTAAGTCAAGTAAGTCATGATGTGACAACACTGTGGTTAAGGTCTGGTTAGGTTTAGGCACAAAAACCACTTGGTTAGGTTCAGGGAAAGGTCGTGGTTTGGGTTAAAATGATCACTTTGTTAACACAGACCAGTGTAAAAACACACATAACTGATATTAAAGCATCAGGGTTTGTGTTACGTTTAACCTCTGCAGTCTGTATCTCCACCTCCAGTCCACTCAGATCCAATCGATAACTTTCACTGAGCACAATGAGCGTTATTAATCCCTGAGGCCAAACCGGAGCCATTACACAATCAAATAAAAGGATGGAGATAAAACTACATTAAAGGGCAGCAGGGGTGACACAGCATTTGTCCTTGAAACAAGATCAACTGAAGCGCCTCTGAGCAAGGCACCTGCTCCCTGCAGCGTCATTCATCAGTATCTAAAACCGTTGATGTTATCTCACTCGTGAAACACGGGGGATTACTTTTGCTGACTGAAAGCAAAATGTCAACTTATAAAAGTAATGAGCGGCCAGCAGACGAGCGAGATTAACAGACATCTTCAAATCAGCTGCTTTAGCACAGAGCTCCTGTCCACTAATCCCTCCAATCTGTGATTCCACTCTGATAATTAGATTAATGGAGCGACGCTCTGCGCCTCCAGGCTGCTCACAACTAAACCACTGACAGAGGAGAGCTGGAAACTCAAACACAACCACGGCCTCATTTCTGACATATTACACTTTTTATACTTTGCTGTACATTACTATGATAGTGTTTTATTCACTGCTGAAACGTCTGCTGCCACCTTAACCCAAGTTTTAAATCATTACATTTTAAAAACTGAGCTGCTGTGTCTCTTTCCAGGAACAATGTCCGCGTACTTCTGGATATTTCACAGTAGAAATGCGACTAACAATCAGAAAATAGTGAAAATCGCCCTTTATAACTTTGAATGTCTTCAAATGTCTTGTTGTGTCTGACCAACAGTCCAAAATCCAAATATAGTCAGTTTAATGTCAAGTATGAGACAGAAAAGCTTAAAATCTTCAAATGTGAGGAGCTGCAACCAGCAAAAAATTGGCATTTTTGCTTAAAAAAATGCGTAAAATGAATTAAAATTGACTAATCGTTGCAGCTCTAATCCACAGACCACAACGTCGACACTTTTCAGTAAAATTAATTCAATTGTTTCCAAGTCACAGGTCTAGTTTGGGTCGAGCATCCCCCGGATTTCCATCGATATCAGACGATTCCACACTTCACAATTTACACTCACTGCCAACACAGGAAGTAGTGTCTTTTATGTAGTAAGTCAGGAAGTAAAGGCTTATTCATATTATCACAGAAAAACAGCTTTTGTGTGCGCATCACCTCTGTTGCGTAACAAAAGCACTGTGTGAGTCTCTGAGCTGTAGCGATCGACTGCTAGCAACAACAGCTAGTTTCCTCCTTTATTCCTAAACTTGATCTGATCTTATTGTAGCTGTATGTGGTTTGTTTCTTCTTGCGCTGCTTCAACACTTAATTTCCACCTGGTGATCATCAGATTGTTATCTTGGTGTTGACTTGAAAACAGCACTGAAACTGTGACGATGGGACACGTATAACAGTATCATTGTAAATAGAAAATTGGACAGAACACAGAATTATAACATTATAAACCTCTGTGTTGTATTTTGGCGTTCAATAAGCCTCCAAACTCATGGATCTGTTAATCGAACTGGACTTCCTGGATTGTATTTCCTCTTCTAACTGATACATGAAGCAACACGCTCGCACCAACACAGCCACGTGTTTTAAACGCAGCGCCTTTTTATCTTTTCTTTTATCTGCAGTACAAGTTTTGTACTATTATCTTGTTTCTTGATTGTCCATGTCTTTGATGGTTTTTAACGCATTATTTATATTATAAATGTTATATTTCATCTGTTATGTGCTGCTGTGAACAAAGACAAATGAAAAATCATTGTATTAATTTCCTACAGAATATATTTTCTATTCTCCCGTCGCTTTCAATATGTTTCTGTCTCCGTCTCTCACACAGCAGACTGTTATAACCTGGCTTAGCACCTTTTACTCTCAGTGGGAGTCTGACAGAAATAGAAAAGTGCGGCAGCCTCCTTCAGCTGAATGTCTATTTACCTGCCTGTCTCACTCTGTCTGTCTGTCACAGCCAACCTGTGCGGAAGGATTTAGTGGAGCTCTGCACTGTTTACTGCTTCAGTTGGCTTCATATTGGATTCCACCTTGTGTGGCAACAAATAAGACAGCTGCAGGTTCAGTAGAAGTGAGGATACAGTACATGAGCTGTACTAACTGCAGGAAATTACTCCAAAACACAAGGGATCATGGGTAGGTAGAGGTTAATGTTGACATCTGATAATCAACAGTTCTACATGAAGGAAAGAAAGGACTGAAGCCCCTTTTACAAGATTAACTTCAGGATAAATAGATCCTATTGTGAACACCCAAAAGTTCAAACAAGTTTAATTCAACACAACAAAAAAATTTGTGCTTCTCTACTTCCCCTCTACAATTAGATTTCATTGGAATTAACTGAATTCCCTGAAATTTTGGCTTTTAATCTGCATTTGTCTTTCTTTTTGTGATTTATAATTTTTTTATGCACACATATTCAACAATACAATAGATCAATATGTTTGTACAATATATATATGTACATATACCTTTAAACATATACATAGACTATTACTACATAAAAGCTATGAGAAAAATACACGTTTTAATACAAAAGAATCTGCATTTCTCTATTTTTGGGACCGATTAATTCATTCAATGTTTAGTCTTTCTGTTCAGTTTCTCAGAGCTTATTTTTACTGACCAAACAGCAGATGTTCACCCGGCGTAATTTTCTTGATAAATAAACAATTATCAAAATTCTTGTCAATTGACTTTCTGTCAATTTACTAATTAATTAATTAGCTAATTGTTTCAGCACTCCTCTCACGTCAACAAGTTCTCAAACCTAAATGACAGACTGGGTCCAAAATGATTTTCTGACTTGATGCACCAATCGGCAGGATGATGTTTAAGTATACATGGCTTTAAATAGAAACATTTTTTAATATCCTATAAATGAAACGATCGTTTTTTAAAATCACTGCCATGATGGACATTAGTGGAAATAAACTTAGAGTCTGAATTTTCTCAGAGTCAACGCCTAGAGACCGTCATTCCACTTTTATGTGAATCTAATACGACCAATTCAACAGTCAGACCAAAGAAAACGAACTTCACCCTCACAATCACATCACATCCTGCCTTTGTCGGAGTGTCCCACCACCTCTCTGCCTTTCTATCTAACCGTCTCTTTCTCTGTCTTTGTCTCTCTGGACCTCCGACTCTTTGAGGTGATCCAGAGGAAAAGACACAAAAAAGGAGACCATCTTCTTCTGTTCTGTTCCACCACGTCTGTTTTCAATTACAGGTGCCATCCTGCAGGGTTATTTTTAGCCTGCAGTGGATATCTATAGCCTCATTTCTGAAGCATCTGTCACAGATGAGGCGGCTGCTCCTTCACCTTTTCTATTATTTACATCTACATTTAAACTGTTTCACTGATGCTCCCATCCAACAGTTTCCATTTTTTACTGTAGATGAAAATGGTTTGAACATGAGCAGAGCTGCAGTGAAGCAACTCTTTCCTCTTGATATCTGAGTGGTTACGTGGGAGTGAGGAGGAGTTTTAGGTGCAGAAATAAGAGAAATTAGAGCTCAGGCAGAACCGTGTTTTACTTCAAGATAGGAGGTTATTACAGTGAGCTGAGTGAGGAGATGTAACAGGAAGGATTCGGTGGGGAAAAAGTGAGGTGATTTGTGAACAGATGAGAGTTCAGTGTTTATTTGAAGGTAAATAAGTTTCTGACACTCATTGAGACGTTTTCCTCTTGTGGACTTTACCAACTGTTACCAGTAAATCCATCAAGTTTGTGTGTTAAGTTCTTCTACTAACTAGTTTCATTAAAACTCAAGAAACGTCTTTTCTAGTAAACACTTCAGTAATGTGTAAATCAGCTGCTACACTATATGGCCAAAAATATCATCAGCGTCTAACCTCATTAAAGTCGCTTGTTGTTTAAGGTCATGACGGCTGAAGGATCAACGATCTGGCTGTCGGACGATCAGTTCAGTGGGAGTTCTGGCAGACTGAAACTGGAAGTCTGGACCAAGACTGCGGTGATATAAAACTGAGCTTTGAAACAGAACAGATACTGTCTGCATCTTCCAGACATCTGCGGGTCCAATTTACTTCTTCTTATTTTCCATTCATCATGCGCACAGTAACGCTGCATTTCTCTCTTTTTGCCAGCGTTGTTGAGGATGATATTGTCTTGTTTGAATAAACTTTATTGGAATTATAATGGGTGCAAATATTAAGATGGCCAGCAGAGACTTGGATCACAAACATTATATATCACTCCTTTTCATCTTTCCAGTGTTTCTCAGCAGCTCTTGGTATCAGATTTTGGAGTCAATACTTGCAGCCTATTTTAGTCTCCTATCTGTCTGATATCCAACACCACAAATTTGTGACTGTTCCTCCCAAAAAAACATCAAGGACGTCTTGTGTTGGAGTGATTTTGCAGCCTCCCTTTATCTAAAAGAAGTTGAAATGAAAGTTAAAGTATTTTAAAATGAATCGTTTGACAAAGCAGTAAAATAAGACTTGTGATATTTACTCATCTTGTAAGCTTCTGCTTTGAAAATACCGATGATCTGAAGGTCATGATGATGCAGTGAATCTATCAGATAACAGTGTTCAGAATGACCTTTAAAACGCTGCAGATATCTGTTCATGCAGTTTTGTTTTTGTGTGTGTGGATACTGGAAATGAGGCACAAACTGTACCAGAGTGCAGAGTAAGCTTCATATTTTACATAATAGCATTTTCCTGCGTTGTGCTCCAGCTCCACGCTATGCCAAAAAATCATAATCCCTCTCTGTGGAGTGGGAGTTTGTGTGCCAACAAGCCGCCGAGAAGATGAAACCACCTCAAATGACAGAGAGGTGGAGAAGCAAAAGCAACACTGTTTGAATTTTTTAAAAAACACATCTCATTACAGGATTTCAAAACTATTAAAAACGAGCAGGGAGGAGTCTGAAACAGCTCTCAGTTTTTTTTATTTATATCCTTACCTCTAATTTTCTGCATCTTCTAGACTCAGCACTATGCTTTTCTGAAGCTACTCAGCTTCAGAGTTCAGTGGTGATGTCAGTTACTGTACAGTAAATCTATTTTTAAAGGACTGTATCCGCTGCGCTGACTGTAAATGGTGGTTCAGTGGTTTAAGATGCAGGTTCAAGTCCTGAATTTGGTAAGTTAGAAAGAGAAAAAGCAAATATTATTAATCTGTTACTCTGATAATCACATTGTTATCTTATTAACTACTTAGCCTAGCTGACATGTTCAAGTTTGTTAAAACTATTTTATATGAGTTTTCTGATGTTCTGGTCATTAATAAGTCAAGGTTCTACTGTATATACAGAATATCTGTAAGAGCTTTAAAACAAACACGTCTATTTATTTATAGATTTCCAGTTAATTGCATGATTACAGTAAGCAGCAATATTAGTGTTTATCAGCTTTCATTAAGAGATGTCCCGCAGGATTGCATCCATCACAGTCATTTAAAAACTATGATAGAAATGTGTGTGACTGGAAGTTTTCTGTTTATTTTTCCGTGCAGCAGTGATGAGGCTAAATCAGGCCGGCGCTTTCAGACTGATTGATGGTTGTGAGGTTTTAAAATGCAACCACTGTTCCTCTCTCTCTCTTTCTCTTTCTCTCTGCCAGCGGTGACGTTATCCCCTCTCTGGTCGATCCTTGTTTAGCCTTTGTTTGGCTCAGTCTGGTGCTGTTCAGTCCAGAGAAACACTCAGTAGAGCACAATAAGGTCTGATAATTCCTGTTATGTATAACGTCCCATAGATGTAATTCGAGGAGGAGAATCAGAGGACCTTGAAGGTGACGGTCAATGATTCAGCTTCACCTCTGTGCCCTCAGCTTTTAGTTTCTCTGCTTTGAACAGCTGAAAGGCGTCTTAGTGGACGAACAAAGAGGTGAAATGTGAAGGAAGTCTGTCCTCTGAAAAGGATGAAAGACGGTTTTAAAGCTCCTGAGTCAGAGTGCTCGCAGTCCCAGTCGCACATCTCGTCTGTTTTACATCGAGAAACCGAGACATGTTGGACATTTGGTGTTGGTGTCACTTGTCATCGTTGCTGCTGCAGTGGAGGAGGTGACACACTGACAGCTGAGGGACCAGACCACTGACCAGAGACAGTGGAGAATAAAGCAGATTCTGGTCAGTGACTTTTAGTTTACTCTGAATATATACAGGAAGAAGACTGCAGACACTGAGTGAGAGTTCACAAGTGAGGTGTGAAGATTATTAGTTCATATTTCATTCGTTGTCGGCTTGATTTTCTCTTCAGTTCATCTTTTTCCATTCAGAAAAGACTTGACTCATGTAAAATGATTTTCTCATCCTCAACATTGAAAATGGTGGATTAAATACATTAAAATAAATAATAATAGTTTTGTTTTATTAGAATGAAGAAAAAAGATCTTTGGAAAAAGAATCTGTCTCAGCGGATGGGGGGGGGGGGCGTGTCGGTGTCTTTGTTTGATTGACATTAGCTGGCAGGCTACCAGTGTTACACCATATGAACAGAGACAAAGTAAATAAACTGCTGTAGCTACAATTCTTGGACACACAGTGTGTTGTTAGCGATAGGACTTAAGAGTAAGAGCCAAACCAGCATCTAACTGGTCTGTGTGACATTTGCAGGTATGTTTACATGCTGTGTAATGCGCTGCAGCTAAGCAGCTAATTAGCTACCTAGCTGCTAACTGGCATCAGCAGTGCACTTTACCCCAGTGAATGTTTGTTTGGTGGCTCATTCAACAAGCTAAGCTGCAGGACAAGTCATGTGTTCATGTTTGTGAGTTAGATAATAAGGAGACTTTAGCAGGAAAGCTAATGTGGGTTGTTGTTCAGAGTCTTTGGCTACTGTGTTGTGTAGCAGGATGCAATCAGGCTCAGTGTGACCATCTGTGCTGTCTACAATAGAATGACACGTTATCACTTTATGAAAAGATTTGATTTTCTGTATGGAAATAAGGACTCCACCTATGAAGACGGCTAACTAACGGTACTCTGTCGAATTAATGGAACCAAAAAGAGCAGATATGTATGCTGTAGCAGATAAAAAAATGCTATTTAATTTCAGGTGGAGTGCAAAGGATAAAACTTTCACTCAGATATATCAACAAGTATTTCATTAAATATACAGCTGTATACTTAATATAAGAAGTTTCTACTGAATCTGTCACTTTAAGACAATTCACTATGAATCTACTGTAGATACTGTAGACTATGATCTGATAAAAAAAAAAACAGATAGACACAATGTAATGTGTTGCTTGTATTGTTGTTGACCAAAACTGTTTTGACAATGCTGACATTTTGAAAGTCCAAAATGGAGGAAGCTATCATAGCTTAGTAGCCTTGTGTCACCATTATGTTTTATGTAACCTCCTCTGTTAAAACTGCTCCACAAAAGAGGATCGGACAGTGATGAGACAGGAGTCAATGGTGCAAATATGCTTCTTGACTACATTATGTGAACTTGGTTGCTAACCGTTAGCAACCAAGCTAACAAGAGCTTTTTCTTTTTCTCTCTCTCCAATAACTCTTTATTAAATGAATGGGTGTAAAGATAAAAGGACTAACAAGAGACAAAATAAAAAGGCTGACATATTGTGAATTTTAGGCCAAAACACTGGATCCTACAATTCCCATAATGCAACCCGACAGCATCTTTTATTCAGTGCAATATGCAAAGTGTATTTTCTGCACATAGTCTAAGCTCCTGTAAAACACTGTCAACCTGCTTGCTGTCTTGTACCAGTTAGCTTCAGTTCTTTTAGTTAGCACACAGCTAAGTGTTTGATAGCTGTGTAATGTTGTCAGACATGAGGTGAGAGCAGCAGCAGGGCTAGCTGTTCCCCTCCAGCATCCAGATGGTCTGAGAAGGATGTGTGACGCGTGAAAGGGAGGAAGGAGGATGAAAGACGTACAGAGGAAGAATATTATCCGTCTCTCTCTCTCTCTGTTAGCTCTGAATGCATCAAAGCCTGTGAACCCCCCGGTAATAATACAGAACTGTCTTGTAATTCTGCACACAAAAGGCAACTCAATTAACCCGAACTCAAATGAAAGATTTATACTGAATAAAATATTAAAAGCAACTGGGAAAGGAAGGGAGGTCAGGGTGTACAGAGCGCCTTCTCTGGCTTGAACAGGACTCCTGTAACAAAGCTATGTACATTGGGATGCTATCATGCTCAAATAGCTGTGAGGCATTAAGCGTCATGGGGCTGATTTATTGGAAGCAAACAGCCAGAGAGAGCAGACCACCAACTGTGAGGAGCTGCAGGCAGAAGACATCTTCTGCACAGCTTGCAGGAAGGAGAAGCATGAGCAGTTTTTCTCTTTTGTTGTTGTTGAATTACGTATGTGATGCACATTAACTGAACTGCTGCAGCAGACGCACTAACTGGAAACACAGAGATCAATAAAGTATTGCCAGAATAGTTTCACGCTTGCTTGAAGCGGGAAACATGCTTCCCGATAAAGATATAAAGTTAACGCAGTGTTAGATTAATATTCATGCACTCATGCAATAATCATTTCTGCAAACAGTTTCTCCAGCAGTGGACACATGCTCAGGGGGGAAATGCAGCTCTCATTTGGAAGCATTTTTTACTGGGTTTTATGAAAACTGGCATTTTGGTGATCATTAAAATAACAGTCCTACTGTTCAGACCTGCATACAAGTTGCATTGCTGTGAGCTGAACTGAAAAAATGGAAATCCATTATAAATGGTATTAAACTGGACAAACTTGATCATTATTTCTCCAACAGAGAATAGAGAGCACAGAAAATAAACTGTTTTTTTAGTGTTTCAACACACTCTACTATACAGTTGAACATTGTGACTATAAATTAGTTATAAAACCTGCATTAACTGACTTTTTTCAGCCACTTGGGAGCAACGGAAACAAGCTGTAAACACAACTCTGACATATCAGCAGCTTTTAAGTTGATATGTTGAACTTGTTAGTAAACAGTTGCTTATTTCCACATCCAGCAGTTATGCAGCAACATTATCATTCATGTGGAGTCGTGCTTCTGTCCACCTGGTGAATCTAAGTCCAATATTCACTCTCTTTTAGCTTCTGTTTTTGCTCTCTACCAACTTCTGAGGGAAATATCTGGCTCTTAAGCTGCTAAATGCTCCACTATGTTCACCAGCTAGTCTACGGCTAACTGTGTCTGATTGGTGCTGAGCAGGTAGTGTACAGTGGCTTTTTTAAGGTGTCAAAATTATGCCCTAAACAGCCAATGAACTGATTATTTCTATTATTTCCTCTCTTTCTCTCTCCTTTTTTCCTCTTGTCTCTGTATGTTTACAAAGCTGTTTCTTAAAGCCACAGGAATGTGCAAACTTGACGCTCAATTTGAAACATTTTCAACTCATGGGGATGCATCTTTGTGTCAATTCAGGCCACTGTTTTGCCTTTAGACATCGTCCCTCCATTGAGTTTCACTTCCTAAACTAGTGAAAGTGAACCAAAACAGCATAACTTTGTTTTAATGAACAGGACAAAGGAGGACAATCAATATCATCCAACACAATATACTGAGCTTGTGATCAAATGTTGTCGTCTGCATAAGGTGAAATGCACACATGCACCGGCTTTTGTTTTCTGTTTTTTGTATTCTGCCTCTGCATGCATCACTTCCTGTTAATCACTTACATGTGGGTACACGATTTGAATCCTGCATGGGAAAAAGCGGACTCCACCAGTAGCAAAGAAAAATGGTAACCATATCTAGCAATGGCATAATGACTATTTTAAGGATTTTAACTTTAAGAAGGATCACAGATTTTCAGCTTTACAACACAGGCAGATGTACATGAAATCTGATGAAAGCCGGACGGTCAGAACACCAGTTTTCCCCCTCAAAGGGGACATATTATGCTTTTTGTCTTTTTCTGTTATTCATATTGTGTTATGATGTTTGATGTTAAAGCTGCCTGAAGCGTTTCAACCTGCCCATAAATGACTTTGGTTGCTTCAGATCAGATTATGGCTCAAACATGTATGGATGTATTTGATAAGTTGACATTTTCAGTAAAGAACGAGAGAAGTAATCCTTCCACTGTAGTTTGTTTCATGATTTGTTTACAGCAGCCCCCTGAGCAGCCGGATGTCGGCCGTGATGCAGCCTCCTGAAGCTGGCCAATCAGAACAGAGCAAGCTCAACGGGAGGCGGGCCTTAAAGAGACAGGAGCTAAAACGGCCTGTTTCAGACAGAGGCTGAACTGAGGGGCTACATAAAGGACCAGTATAAGATGCATTTTTAACTGTAATCACATAAAGATATTCCAGTAGAGCACTAGAATATAATAATATAATGTGGCCCTTTTTAAAAATATTTGTTTTTTTTCAATTTTACTGTACCACTCCGACTAATAAATAGCCTTATTTGGTCGTAGAGCCTGCAGTTGTGCATTAGACTGTTGAAAAAGTGCATTTTTGTTTTCAAAATGACACCAGTAAATACAGCCACAGTTACATGGAAATAATGGAGGGAGGAAACAAAAAAAGAAGAGGGAAGTGCTGCACTGCTTGTATCCAGGCAGAGAGAGAGAAACTGCAAGGGAACTACCCACAATGCCTCTGTGGAATCACATAAGCTGACACCCTCCCTCCTCTGAAACACACACACACACACACACACACACACACACACACACACACACACACACACACACACACACACATTTACGCGCACACACTCCAATGAGGCAGAGTGCTTAACTCAGCAAACTGCAGGCCAAGCTGCAATCACTCGTTTGTCTCTTGGCTCGCCCTCTTGTTTTTCAGTATTTTCTGTCTCTATTTCTGCTCCTCTGTCTGTTTCTGAGAGAGAAAATGTTTATGTAAACCTGTTAATAATTTTGGATAATAAACATTTTGACATCAAGAGAGTTAAATTTTCAACAGCCTATTTTACAATTATTTAAATATCTGTGTGTTGATATCGGCACGTTTGCATGTGCATTGTAACTGCTGATTGGATTATGTGACATGTCTGCAAGTAGACAAATAAAAATGCGAACAAATTAAACAAATTAAATCACTGACTGGAAGCCACTGTTGTTGATCGATTGGTTGATTGATTGATTGAAATTCTTTACTGACAATATAAAATATATATTATATATATAAATAAATAATATATGCACAGCCTCGACCAGGATGCGTAATATCTTCGTATAGTATTTATCAAAAGGATGAAACACAATTAAGCTCAGGAGCTTATTTCCATTGAGGTTCTTTGGGTTCAGGTGTGGGTTTGACTGTTAGCATTAGTTTTAGCGACTCAGCTATGACGTTAGCGACTTGGACATGACTGGTGACTCGGATTGTGTTGATTCAGACATGACTGTGCTGACTTGGATTCAGTTTTTGTGACTTTGGCAAATCAGACTTGACTTAAGTGTCACTGACATGAGCTAAGTGACTCCACCATGAATTTGGTGAATAGAGAAATGACTGGCGACTCGGTATTTGGTGACTTGGACATGAGTTTAGTACTCAGCCATGACTCAGGCATCTCAGGCATGACTGGTAGCTCGCTATGCGACGATTCGGACACGAGTTTAGTGACTCGACCATGACTCTGGCGACTCGGACGGCTGTATTTGATGACTGGTAAATCTGACATGAGCGTAATGACTCGACCATGAATTTGGTGACTTGGTAATGGCGGGCGACTCAGTATTTCTTGACTCGCGCATGAGTTTAGTTATCGACCATGACTTTGGTTACTTGGACATGTCTGGCAACTCCGCGTGTAGTTACTCAGACATGAGCTTAGTGCCTTATCCATTACTTTGGCAACTCGAACATGAATGGTCAACTCAGTATTTAGACTTGGGCATGAGTTTAGCACACTGGCTGACATGAGCTTAAGTGACTCGGCCACAACTTTGGTGCCTTGGAAATGACTGGCGACTGTATTGGGTGACTAAAGTTTAGTTATTTAGACATGACTTTGGTGACTTGAACATTATTTTGGTGACTTGGATATGACGTCAACGACTTGTGCATGACTAGCAACTCAGAATTTGTTGCCTCAGACATGAGCTAATTGACTTGGACATAACTTTGTGGCACTCTGTCACCTTTGACAACACCTTGGTAACCTTGTTGACTTTGTTGATTTGGATGCATCAGGGACTAGAGACTCGACTCAGACTCAAGGATCTCTGACTCTACCACAAAAAAAATCTACACGTATGACCAATGCAACGCATCAAACCCTCAAGGTTGCAGCTAATGCCAAACACCTGTTGTGGTTTTGTTGTTTTCCTGGCAGTACTCTCTGTTTCGTTGTTCAGATCCCTGTGGTATTGTGTCGGCTGGTATTGGCTCTAAAATCAAAGTTTTGGTCTGGCAGCAGCTTTACCGCTAGGAGCAGCAGAGGAGAGAGAGATGATTTACTGTATCCTGACTGTCAGATAGACAAACTGCTCTGTGCTCAACTCCACTGAAAACCACATTGAAACAAAACCGGGCCGCTGGGAGAAAACAAGCTCACAGAATACAGAAAAGTATGGACAGGAAGATAGAGTGATGGGGGGGGTTTCACTGTACATACAATACAAACTGTGAGATGATGGCTGAATCAGTAACACTGAGATAAACATCAGACAGCAGGAGGTTTTCCTGCAGGACTGTAGATCATTTTCTTTATTAAAAACAGGTCCAGAAATATTACATAAGTCAATAACCAGAAAAATAAGGGTTTCTTTATTTTTAAAAATATATTTGTTAGTTATCAGGAGTGACGGGGACTGGTAGTCTGGTAAAATAAAGCTCCTCTCAGTCTCCTGTCCTCTGGGGCTCAGAGATGAAGCTTTCACCCGTGCTGGGACTGGGTATGTACCGCCAAATCCTGAGCTGCAGACACACTCCTGCCATCCAAATCCCTGTTTAATACCAGGACATGGCAGACTAATGGAGAGGGGTGAAGAGAGGAGAGGAAGGGAGAGTGTAGGAGGAGGGAGAGAGTCTCCCCAACACAAACATAAACACGCTGAGCCAAATTGGCAGGACACCTGAACAATCCTCAACCATCAAACAGAGCTGCAGAGAAAGCTACGACCATCACATCACACGTTTCTAAGGAAACTATTAATATATAGTTATGACAGACCTGCTCAACGTATATCTGAACATGTTTTCACACCTGTTTTAAAGTCCTTACATTGGTTGTGTGTCAGCTTTCATATTGATGAGTAATTTTTATTATTCAATTTAACTTAAAAGCACTTCATACAACATTGGGGTCCCTTTACTGTTTAGTGTCTATATAAATAAAAAAATCTATACAAATCACACTTAAAACACAGTTGACATTAATACATTTAGATTAATGTTGTTAAAATGTTGATTAAATGAACAAATAAAGTCCTGCACCTGTCTGACATGCTTTCAATGTTTGAACCAGGAAGTTTTTAACTTTTTAAATTTAAACTTAAAACCTACCTTTTTTAGCCTGGCCACAAAACATTAATTAAAATGTTTTATAGCCATTATTTATTTCATTCAATCATTTATTTTATTGTTTTTATGTTTTAAAATGTTTTACTCCTTTGTATTTATTTGTTATCTGTTTTATTTATCTTATTTTAAATCTATTCTATCTTCTACAGGTACTATATGTAGATACAGCTTAACCACTATACCACATGTGTTCACACTAATTACTGTAAAATATATTTATAATTATGAGAGATTGATTATTTGTTGAGTATAGGTTTCATATCATTCAAACAGTGTTTACCTGATTTCTGAATAAAGCTCTTATGATCTTCTGCCTCTACCCTAAACTCATTAACCTCGTTAACCTCACGGATCACCATAATGACATGATAATCAGGAAGACCTTGTGTTTACAAAAATAGCTTCCATTTTAATGTATTTATATCATATTTCACTGTTTTCTTCTTCAGTTTACTGGATTCGAAGAGCTGCTGCTGTGTTTCTGTATCACCTTGAGTGTTTTTTACACTTTCACAAGAAAATTTCCTTTCTGACGTGACCTTATCTATACATATAGACAATATGACCTTATCTATACATATAGTCAATATGACCTTATCTATACATATAGTCAATATGACCTTATCTATACATATAGTCAATATGACCTTATCTATACATATAGACAATATGACCTTATCTATACATATAGTCAATATGACCTTATCTATACATATAGTCAATATGACCTTATCTATACATATAGTCAATATGACCTTATCTATACATATAGACAATATGACCTTATCTATACATATAGTCAATATAAGAACTCCTCAGAAATGCATCGTACACTTCTTGTTTCTGGTGAAGCTGCAGATGTGTCGATGAGACGACCTGTCTGCAGCCGAAACCACTGAGAGCCTTCAAAGGCTGTAAAACAAAAGAACCGACCATCAAACACCATCACAGCGCGACAACGCACACGTGCACACACGCATGTAAGCACCCAGGTGCATTTTGAAATGGTGTACGTGACTGTACATGCACATACATATGTTCCAAACAACACACACACACACACACATACACAAAGCATTTCCATTTCATCCTCCTGTGTGTGTGTTTTGCTCGCCCACCTGAGACCTGAGCAGCGATTCTGTTTCTCTACACTCTCACTGTTCTTCAGTCTACGGGGAGAGAGAATTATCACCCCTACAGGCACAAAATAATGACGACGGAGACGCGATTCTTCTCTCAACATCCAGGCTTTGTTTCATGATGTGTGAAGAAAATGTGTGCAGCATGAAGGAACCATTTTAGCCTTTAAAAGGAAATGACAGGAATCTGATATGCTCGTCTTGTTTTTTGCTGCAGAGATAAACGTGAGTGCAGGCGGACTTGCGGAGGGGATCAGCTGTCTGAGTGCACAAACAAATCAGGGCAACGTTTCCTCTCCAAGAGACAGCATCAGCTAAATCATGCAGATTCACTGTCGTCAACAAACTGCCCTCCAGTCTGGTGATGTGCCCCACATAACCAGACTGATCGACCTCCCGACTCTCAGAAATCACATGTTAGTTTTGCCAAATACAATAATCTTTCCCCGAACTTAACCAAGTGTTGTGACAGCTGAAACAAAACCATAAAAACCTGCTTTAACTGCCACGAGCGGATATTGTAGGAAACAAATGAAATATGTTGTCAGATACATTCAGTAGGAACATTTTGCCTCTTGGCTTCATTAAAGTGTTTCCTAACTATATTTAAAAAATTAAATTGAAATTTATTTCATATATATTACATAAATTTCAATTTTGAAATTTTGAAATTTCTATTACTCAAATCTCACAGTTGGAAACAGCAAAATAACACAACAAAAAACGCACATATATAATGTATATTATGGTGTATATAGATATAATTGATTAAATAAAAACAAGCTACACCTGGATGAATGGATTAACTAATTAAAAATGCATTTAAGTTTTTGCTATTATGAGTGGATGAGTAGCTTTCTAGCTACTGTAGCAACAGTGACACTTTTAGACGTATAATGACTCCTGACAGTCTGCAATCAGACACAAAAACAGTCACACTTTGCTTTAAGTCCCCATAAACAGTTAATAAATGGTTTATAACACACTATAGCGTAGTTGTAAGCAGATATGTGTTTATTAACACATTAGCACATTAATAAACCTGCTTATAACTAGATTATAGTGTGTTATAAACCATTTATTAAATGATTTTATACTGATTCTACATGCTAAATAGGGGACTTTAAGTAAAGTGTTGTTTTTATAATTAACATTAGTGTCTAAGGCAGGCAAGAGAAAATATTTAAGACTTTTTAATTCCTTCTAAGGCTGAATTAAATACTTTTTAAGACACTCTTTCTCCTGGAACATGTGCAACATGTGAGATTCCTTCATTGAAGCTGCTGACCTGTGTTTCTGGAGACACAGCGGTGCCTCTTCAGGGTTTTTCCTGTGTGTGAAAACGAGGCCGATTGTTTCCTCAGAATCACATTGTGTATGTATTTTAGTGGAGTCAGACAGAACATCAGAGCACTCACTGGACTGTCGCTGTTACACAGCGGAGTGCTGACTCTTAATGGACAGCACTCCAAGTTTGATAAGTCAAGCTGTGCTCAGCTGCTTGTGTGCCAACACGCCTGCCGGGGCTTATGGGATTGGATGGAGAGAGACAGACAGGGAGAGTTTATGACACTGACATTTACATTGAGAGTGTAGGTTGAAAAGCAGACGGCTGATTCACTCTACATGAACTCAAAATAACTACTTCAGTTTGTTAAAGAGGACCTATTATGCTAATTTCCAGCTCTAAATTTTTATTTGTGGACTCCACTAGAGTAGCTTTACATGATTCACAGTTCAAAAAACTCCCTATTTATCTTATCTGACCCTTTATGCAGCCACTCAGTATATACTGTGTCTCTTTAAGGCCTGACATCTGCTCGGGCTGAAAGTAGAAAAAAACGTTGGAAATCGAGCGTTCAGAGTCTGAAGCTGCTGCTTTTTGCTCAGAGGGATTACTGCTACATACGTTTACCTCATTATTTGACACGTCGGCCACTTTTAACATGAACATCCGACTTTGGAGCCATTTCTAAACAAACTTGAACGTGAACTCTTCATAATGAAGGAACATGTCACCCAGTGCAGCAGTGTGGCTCACTGACGTGTTTTTAATAGTTTTTGGACAACAACAGAGGTCTACGGCACAGAGGAATAAGGTATATCAGACTTTGATACACACACAACACTTGTTAGTAGATCAGTTCATTGTTGGTTTGGCTCCAAACATGAGATTTGTTGATAATTAGAAATATAATATGTAGAAAATCACCAGTCTCATCCTTTAAAGGACGGAGCTGGAGTCAGGGAAGAGTTAGCCTAGCTTAGCTTAGCAAGACTGGGAACAGGCCTGGTTCAAAATTCACCTATTATATGTGCTCATATGTTATATGTGCTTCTCAAAACATGACAAAGAAGGAGAAAAACATGAAAAGACCGAATCAAGAGGGATTTAAAAACAAATAAAATTTACAACTAATACTGTAGGTGGGGTTAAAATACAGTCAAAGATTAAAAAGAGGCGTTCACCAATACAGAAATCTTTCCAAAACGTTGCATATTCCTTTAAATGTATAAACGGAGTTAAGTGTGGAGGCCTGCTCTGTCTCTCTCTGCTGATGCAGGCTGCAGGAATTAATCACTTGCAGACATCTTAATAGTATTACCACATGTGGAGGCAGCGAGAGATGAATATGTATGAGTGAAATGAGAAAGAGAAAAGAGAAGAAGGACAGATCGACCACCGCCTCCGTCTTCTCACTGTAACCCACATAACTGAGCAAACCGCTGGACCTCAGCACTCAGACAGCGACCGGCAGCGTGTGATAAGAGATACGATAAGAGAGCTGCCGGGAGAAAAAACATAACGCGCTGCCATATTGAGGTGAAGTTTTCTGTGTATTTTCAGTGCAGAAACAGGCTTCGGTTCATATCTGTCATCACATTCATCATTCTGTGCTCGTAATCATCATTCATCAATCATCATCATCATCATTTGGGTTTAAATTACCATGTTGAGATTTTTATTTTAAAAAACTGCTGCCTGATGATCATAAAACCACATACAAGCAACTACTGAAAAAGGATAAAATATGGCAAGAAGCTTTTGTGATTTTGTCTGTATTTTTATTTATTCATGTCGTCCGCTGCTGACATAATCCACGAGTCTCATGCTGCGCTCACATCATGTGACATAGAAGGTAGCGACTGGAAAGATTTCCATATTATCAGCTGCGAGGTTTGATGTCAAAACTCCAGATGGTTGTACGGTACGGTAGCAGATTTAGTCGTGTGAGGATTAAAAAAATACTGTGCATGATCTTTATGGCACTTTATCCATTAAATTAGCATTTAATGACCCTGAACAACTGCTTTATCGCCCACATCGAATGTATCTGGGCTTTCATAAAAATTGCTATTCTGATGTGATATACCGTATATTTTACATATTTTTTTGTAAATTTCTACTTTACTATTTTGTTTGGTCAAAACAAGGCAAATGGTCGCACAAAACTGGCAATAAATCTGATTCTGATGTTGAACAGTATTAATGTCGGAAACTGGACATGACGGCAAGTTACAGTACAGTAAATGAAAATATTGCTTCTCTGTTCGCTTGCTAACTAGTTTTCTTGCATTCTCAATCATATCATGCAGCTTTAAAGGTATAATATGTAATTATTCCACATTAAAATGTCTAAAAACAACTAGACCTATGTTATATATTTTGTTGAGTTGTGTACTTACATTATCTCAAATGTTTCCAACAATTTTCAAACCCAGAGAAATCTGTCATTTAATCAAAGTAACGGATCGTTTCATTTGGTCGCATGTCAATGGCGTCATACCTCCTCTACCAAAGAGTAAACACGCACAAGATGCATACGGCGGCGCTGTGTTTGTCCGCTACAATGGCGTCTACCAAAGAGTAACTTACACACATACAAGGTAATACATCAGCGTTGTGGTTGTTCCACAGAAACTGTTATAAATTGACTTTTATTCAGTTTTAAGCCACATTTTCATGATAAATTTAGGTGGTTTTTAACTATATCTTTTAGCCTGAAGAGGGATTTTAGTCAGTGGACGTCTGGATCTTAAGTTATCAGATAAATAAACTGGGCAAACGTTAGCAGCAGCTCGGCTAACAGCTCCTCCAGGAAGTCCGGTGGTCACCAAACATCGTCGGAGAAACACTGATTTTTTAGGTGAAACAGTTTTATTCAGTGTTTTTACCTGTAATCTCCGGGTCCGTTTGTTCTGGAGAGGAGGAGACCTCTGCGAGTAAAAACATCCTGAATGATTAACACTGGAGTAATCCTATCCCGGTGAAGCTGGTTATTTAACAATGAAGACAACAACTCCCATGATCCCTTGCTACTTCACACCATCATCACACTTCGTCTTTTGTTATTGTTTTGATTGAGACCCCTAGCGGCTGAAATGACATATTGTGCGTTTAAGGTGTTATAACTATCCTGCAGTCAACATAGTTATTGGTTATTGTGATAGTAAACACAAAAATGTGGATATGTTTCTTTGATCTAATCATAATTTACATTTTTTCTAAATTAGCACATACTTGCTGGGACTGACGTGTTTACATTGTTATCTACTGCAGATTTATGAAGAGTCATTTAAAAGATGTGATGTCATTTGGTTCAAGGGCCAAATAACTGAACTCTTAGTCTCATTATGCTGTGTTTCATTGGAGAATTAAAGACTTTGGTTGCATGTGTGTTGGTTTAAAGTGCATGTACAACAGCACTAAATGAGGTCACACATGGTTGCAACAAAATAGATTCATTTCCCTTCAGGACTCCCACTCACCAGGCCACTTCCCTGGTAGATGTGTGTGTGTGTGTGTGTGTCAGACAAACAGCGGACTGAATCATGCTGTGAAATCTGCCTACTGCCACATCTTCTCTGCTGCATCTCCACTACAACTGACCCACAAAAAAAAGAAATTTAAAATACTATGAAAGGAACTGTATTCTCCTTAAATAGCAGCCCCTAGTCATTCAGAAATGAACTCAACACATCAATCAGTTCCTCCTACAAACCCTCCTGCTGCTCTCATTTCAATTCTTCACCATAATTGTCTATTAAACTTATTAAAAAGGGAAGTGTTGCCAGCTTTTCTTTGAGAGAAAACATTATATGAGATATCCTGCACCTCCGCAGAGCCTATAAGCCGTCCTCTGTTCCATAAATCACTTGATATCTTCCCTGTAAATCCCTGAGCCTCAGCCATCATCCAGCGGACATATGATACGAGGAGACAGGGACAGGCCTCGGCAGAAGTGAACATTTCAGCGGTGGGGGATGGCAGCATGAATACGGGTTTATTTCAGAGGATTATAGCACATTTTTCCACCTGGAGTTCATTTATAGACACGTTGAGAAGAGGGAGGCTTCCTCTGCTAAAACATGATATCCTGGAAGGCAGAAAGAGCGAGACGGAGACGGAGTGAATTTCATGAAGGTGAAAATGACGACAGGCGAGAGGAAGAAACAGACGGATACGAGACAAAGAGAAGAGGAGGGAAATAAAGAGAGAAGGTGAAGAGAAAGAGCTATTCCAGGGCGTTTTCAGAGTGCAATTCATCACACGGCAGAGCAGAGAAACAGGAAGAGCTTCAGCCAGCCAAAAACTAAATCACATGGAGGCTGATCCTGATCTGACACACTGAGGAGGGGAGTCTGAGATAGATTGAGAGGAGAGGTAGAGCGAGGACAACACTTCATCCATCACAGCTGTAAATAAAACCCTGACATCGACACATCGACTGTAACCTGCTGCAGGCTTTGTTTTTCATCACCAACACTCCTGCAGGTGCCATTTTAGTATTCACAGCTTCAGAAGCCTATATGTCCCAGTGTTTCCCCCCCACCAGCCCAAAAAATGAATGCCACAATAACGCCAAATATCCTTTCATTCATTCAGAAATCAATAATCAATAGCGCTTGGGAGCCTCTGTGCGACACGTGAGTCAACCTTTGTGTCATTGCCTGGGAAACTCTTGATGTGATGCGAGTGCCACTGCTATCAGAGTCCCTTTAAATTACTGCAGAGCGAGAGCGAGCGTGTATCGGATGCAGGTTAGCTAACGTAAGCAAGAGAAAAAGATCTAACGCGGGTGATGGACAAACAAATATATCAACGTTTTTCTCCAAAACTCTGAAATGTTATCAGATCAATCTATTCAAGCTACTAATCATTTTTTGTTTTTTTAAGGGGACATATTCTGCACATTTCCAGGTGTATATTTATATTCTGGGGCTCTACTGGAATATATTTGCATGATTTACAGTTAAAAACTCCTTATTTATCTTCTACTGGTCCTTCATGCAGCCCCTCAGTTCAGCCTCTGTCTGAAACAGGCTGTTTTAGCTCCTGTCTCTTTAAGGCCCGCCTCCCGATAAGCCCACTCTGTTCTGATTGGTCAGCTTCAGGAAGCTTCCTTCAGCTCCGAAGGCTATGTAAACAAACTATAGTAGCAAGATTTCACTTCTTTTTCTCCTTCTTTACTCCAAATGGAAACTACTCAAATACATCCGTACATTACAGAACGGACGGCAGTTTGTGGGCACGTGTGAACAATCTGATGTCATCACGAGGAGGAAGTAGAGGTAACTTTGAAGATGAAGCGTTCACAGCAGGTTGAAGCCTTTTGACTTGCAGAAAGCATTTCTACATACGTTCACCTCAAATTTTGGAACTTGTTTAACATCCGACATCATAACACTATATAAATGACATAAAATCACAAAAAGCATGTTAGGTCCCCTTTAACAGTGTATTTCTACTGTTTACAATGAACAATAAAATGATTCCTGACCTGATGTCTTACCAGAGATATATAATCCAGTCTCAAAGTGTTTAAAAGCTCTGTACAGTGTCCGATAACCCCTCAAACTCATGGATCTATCACTCAAACTGGACTTTTCTAAAAATTTGATTTATTTTTTATTGCGCAGAAACACAACAACAAAAGAGAAGAAGCAAATTGTGCCGGTGAGATTTAGAAAAAAAAACTCCTGGAGGTTTATAGAAGGAATCTCACCTCAAAAATAAGCAAACAAGCAGCCAAAAGATAAAAAAGCAAACATAAAGTAGGCAAAGACATAAATAAAATAATGTAATGAGTGTGTGTGCGTGTGCATGCGAGTGTGATGCCAATAGACTTTGACATTTTATTGCACACAAAACAAATATGACTCTTTCAGCTTAAGAGTTTCATCAATCAGGACTCTAAAGAAACTTGTGGATGATATTTGGGTAGTTCAGTTATTTCCAGTGAAGAGACAAGAGTTAGATTGACAATATTTTTCAATATTGTAAATCATATTTCATTGTTTCACCAAAAAGCCCAGCGCTTTAAATGCAGAGCTGTTTTCAGTCTGATCACTCAGTAAATTCACCCTGAGATTATGAGACACCTTCAGTCTAAAGCCTCTTATTTCATGCGTTAGATTTTGATATTTAAAGTGGACATTTTGGACAGATGGTGACATGAGAGGAAAAAATCACATAAAAATCAAATACTAAGACTCCTCAGTTGACTTTGAATATCAATAGAACATTTGATTGTAATCTGACCTGCAGTTGAGTACAATATCAATACAGTCCGAAAGACACTGTTAAATTATACAGGAGGGAGGAAGAGTTGAGTGATAAAGACGAACAATAAAGACTTGGACAGACAGATGAGGAATATTTTTAGATCCCCCCCGCCCCCCCTTGAAGAGAAGCTCTCTGAGTTCACTGTCATTTCAAAACTTTCTTAATAAAACCGCAGGCAGTCGTCATGCAGGCAGCGATCACACCTGCAGCTCTGGTGTTGTAGTCATTTCAGTCGTGGAAGCCAAGCAACACCACGCCAGGAGTGTTAAAACACATCCTGCCTCGTTCTGTATGGCTGCTGCGTGTCGGTGTTTTTTTCAAGGTGTTGTACTTGGTATTTTAAACCTTTGTTTTGTTGCAAGACTGCAAGGCCACCGGGCCACAAGGGGATAAAATTAATTGAAATTCCTGACCCTGTAACTCGTCTCAAAGTGTTTTTTTGGACAGTTCTGAAAGGTTTTGATATATGCAATAAATCTTGTCAGAATGTAATGAACTGCTAAACACAGCTAGCATTATTTTCACATTAAATCCTGAAGGCTGCATCCTGGAGCAGATTCTCTGGAAGTCCACAGAATGTCTTTTGTGGACTTGATGGATTGTGGATTTGGATCCCTGCTCACATAACTTTATCCTCTCTCATTCAGTCCACTCCCATCTCTCTTTCTCCCCAGGTACTGTCTGGAGTTTGCAATCGGAGACGGGATCTCATCCATCCCAAACTATGTTCATCCCCTTCCTCACTTCCATTCATCCGTCCTTTCTCATCCAATTAAATCTTTAATTACATTCACACTTCTTTGTTTGTTGTTAAGACTCTACATGGACCAAAACAACCTGGTCTCAGTCCAGTTACAAATGAATTCTGGACAAATGATCCGCTCCAGAATAAGTTTTTGGTAGGAATGTGATCCGACCTCCATCTGACGTACTACAAGGCAACAAGACCCTCCTTTTCAGGTGGTCTCGGACCGGTCGACAGCTTTCACACCAGCACAAACAAAATCAGCAGACTTTTAACCGAAGCTTGTTAGAGAGGAAGTTTCTCTGGAGTAAACACTGTAAGTGTGGACGGAGAAGAATATTTGTACCGTCTGGTGTCTGAACTGTAAGTCACTGCAGACGAAGACTGTCAGCTGCAGCATGATGCCTGAGATGTGATGTAAACACACGCCGGATTAATCCCACTGGGTTCAAAAGTGACAGTATGGTGTGTGAGAGGATTTTTACCATTTCTTATTTTATTTGAAAAACACCTTCTCAACCACAAAGCTCCTTTTCTAATACTAAAAAAAAAAACTCAAAACAGAGATGTGGGTGAATGGGTTTTCTTTAAACAAAGGACTCAGAGGTTTTTAGGTGGTGGTGATGCTGCATTTTTGTACTTTAGACACTGCAAACACTCGCTCTCAGCTTGGCTTGATAAAGCAGAAATGAAGATGACAATAAAGTTAAAGGGGGGGAAAAAAAAGAGGATGACAACGAGCGATCCCAGTAAACAGGACCACCTCATCTGCTGTTATCTCTGCAGCTAAAGAGGGATCAGATGGAGAGGGAAGTAAACAGCTCTGTAGTAATTGTTAACACACTCAGCTCTTCCAGGAAGGAGGCCGATAGGACTGTGATACAGTAGGTGGACAGGATATAAGCTTTCCGATCAAAACAGTGCTGGTAAACTGTGCCCATGTAAGGCCATTTCTCTGCCTCTTCGCTCATCAAACACACAGCAGCAATTTGTGGTGGAAGCTTCAAACAAGAACAGAAAGAGAGAGAGAGATATAACGTCTCCTAACTATGGTTTGGTGCGGTGGCCACAGTTGGATGTGCTGCTGTCTTCACCCTTAAACTTAAACTTAACCTTTCACTCTTAGACGAAAAACTTAAACAGCAACTTAACACCCATGAGCTTCTCACTTTGCTGCAGTGATGCACAGAAACCTGAAGGAAAAGTGGTCGCAGCACATTAACAAAGAGCCTGAAAGTCACCAAACATCACAGATTGATGATGTAATAAGACGACGGACCAGAAGGTGTTACTCCTTTAACACAAATATTCTTCTTTAGCCACAGTGTCCAACACATGAGAACCGTTTTACAGCTTTCGTTTCACTTATGACACCTGGAGACAATAGCTGTATTCAGACAGGATCGTCACTGATATTGACTGATGGGACACACAAATGGTGTGTTTGGAGCAGCACCATCATCCATCTGCATCCAAACTCCCAGTTCGAACAGTAATGTAAACATTTCAAAGGCTTATTTCAGCTGTGAACCATCTTCCCTCCTGCAGCATCTCTGGCTGTAGTTTCCATTCAGGTCCTTACAGGATGATAAAAACCATCCAGAGACAAAACACATGTGGAAGAAATAACGTCTGCAGGACGAAGAGGAGCAGCTCCACTCTGTGAATAATCCACAGCTGGGACTCTTCTCCACTTCCACACACTGATTTAAGAGTTTTCATTGTGGCCACTTAGCAGCCGGCAGCTGTGATAGCTCCACGCTAAAGGTCAGAGCAGGTCAGACATCACCACACACGCCACACACACACACACACACACAGCTGTACATTCTGATGTTCTAGATACAAGACTGCACGAAAAAATGCAAGAACAAAATGAACGTAAGCTCAAGAAGGTGCTGATCAACTAATACAATTATATGATCATATATAGAAGATCTAAGATGACCAATGACAGCTGTTTTTGGATAAAGTCTTTCTGAAGATAAGACAAGAAGCAGTAAAATATACCTACATATAATACAACACTATGTACATATTATCAGATTTTAAGTTGATATGTTTAACTTGTTAGCAAACAGTTGCTTATTTCCACATCCAGCAGTTATGCAGCAACATTCATTTGGAGTCGTGTTTCTGTCCACCTGGTGAATGTAAGTCCAATATTCACACTCTTTTAGCTCTGTTTTTACTCTACCAACTCCTGAGGAAAATATCTGGCTCTAAATGCTGCTAAATGTTCCACTATGTTCACCAGCTAGTCTACAGCTAACTGTGTCTGTTTGCCGTTTGGTGCTGAGCAGATAGTGCACAGTGGCCTTTTAGAGCTTTTTATCTGAAAACAGCTGCCTGCTGCGGCCTAAAACAACACTATGAGAGCGCTGAGAGTGAACCAGAACAGTAAAGTTGCAGCCGGACAGATAAACAATGAGCTGAAACTTGTTATAAAGCTCCGTAAAGCCGAGAGGAGCTGCAGAGTCACTGATAATTCTCTGTAGGTTCATCACTACGAGCCACAACCAACACATTACACGCTGACAGATCAGAGAGTGATATTATAAAAAACATCGATTATAGACGCAATAAAGTCTGATCGGATTCTTACTACAATGAAACAAAAGCTGTAACCTTCTGACTTTAGCATAATGAACATTTCAAAAGACAACAGCCTGCGTTCACAATAAAGAACAAAACTACAAATTATTTAAGAACTGCAACGATTACTCAAATGGGAGAAAATTAACAGGCGACTATTTTGACAATCGATTAATTGTTTCAGTCACTTTTCAAGCGAAAAAATCAAACATTTGATGGTTTCAGCTCCTTTAAATGTGAGAATTTGCTGCTTTTCTTTGTTATATAGGATAGTACAGATATCACTGAGGTTTGGATGCACCTTGGAATCTGGTAAATTATAGATATAGAGCTGCAACAATTAATCAATTAGAAAAGATTAGATTGGTAGAAAATTAATCCGCAACTATCGTTTGCTGGTTGCAGCTTCTTGAATGTGAGGATTTCAAGCTTTTCTGTCTCATATATGATAGTAAACCTGACTGTTGAACAACATTTTTCACTGTTTTTTGATATTTTATAGACAAAACAATTAATCAAGATCATGAAAGTAATCGTTAGTTGCAGCCTTAAAACATTTTACAGCCGCCTTTCCAGTCTGCAGATTGATTTTGGTCAGTGAAGCACTTTAAAATGGAAGAAATACAACGTGACTCATACTGGATTTAGTCGACCAGAGGAAGCAGAAGTTGCAGGTTACAGAAAGTCTTTCTCCTTCATGTAGACAGTTAATATTACAGCAGGCTTCACAGAGATAATGCGGCTCAAATTACTCTGAACTGGTCCAGCTCTGCGTGGACGGATCAGGGCAGAGAGACAGACGGATAATATTTTTCATTTACAGACAATAAATTCCTCTTCAGCTCGCGGCCGCAGCTGCAGACTGATTCTGTCCTCCAGTTAGAAGAAATCTCAGCGTCCCATAGGACAGAGAGCTGAGCAGCAGTCCATGAGCCAGACCAGAAATCCCAGTCTAATCTTCACAGCCAGGGGTGAAAGGTTTTAGAAGATTTTCAATGTGAGCCTGGCAGAAAGATTTAAACCCTCCAAACTACATCCCCCGCTCCACCGAGCCCCGAATTCCTCCCCAAAACACCAGAGGGACGCCGCACTTTCTAACCATATTTGGAGAGCAATTTAAAAACAGTAGCAAGACAGACAGAGAGTATAAAACACCTTACTGTTTTATTTTTGAAACAGATCTCAAGATATGTACTGAGCGGGACATTTTACAGCTGAAAAATAAACGTTTTTAAAACTATCATTCATCTCTTTCTTAAAAAAAAAACAACAAAAAAATGTCTAATGATGTCTTATTGACTGTTTATCAGCTTATCAAAGGATAAAAACTTTCAACTTTACCCCTTTACTTCGCGTTAAACACAAAGCCTAACCCTAACCCTGGCCCTGACCCTAACCCTAACCCTAAATCTAACCCTAACCCTAACTCTAACCCTAACCCTGGCCCTGACCCTAACCCTAACCCTAAATCTAACCCTAAACCTAACACTGGCCCTAACCCTAAATCTAACCCTGGCACTAACCCTAACACTAACCCTAACCCTAACACTGGCACTAACACTAACCCTAACCCTAAATCTAACCCTTACCCATATATTTTAATACCACTTTCTTGGTTAACAGGATAGTATTAATAAAGTGCATCTTTTTCATCTAGACTCATATCATTGGTTGTTTCTCTCAATTTACGTACACAATTCAGAAAAGAAAGATATTCAAATATTCAAATGTTGTATAATTTGCATAAAGGATTCTTCCTAAAAAAACGTCTTATGTCAACACTCTCACAGCAAATGTGTCAAAGCACCTTTTTAAGTTTTGCCCAATAAACCTGTCAGTGCTGAAGCTGATATTTTATTGTTCAGTATCAATTGAGATCGAAGTAATAATGACAAAAAAAAAGAACAAGCAAAGTTTTATTATTCCGGTATTTAGATTGTGTTGAAGCTATTGTTGTTCTTACAGGTCGACGTACCCCTTAAACTCAACCACAGCTCTGACGATTAATCAATTAATCCAATTAGTTGATTAACATGTAATGAATCGGAACTATTTTAAAAGCTTCTCAAGAGCAATTTGAAGAGTATTTGAAGCTTTCCTGTGTCAGTTTTGGGCTGTTTGGACAAAACAAGACATTAGATGACGTCAACAAGGACTCAAGATGATCATTTTTCATCATTTTATAGACTAAATCAATAATTATACATCGATTCATTTAATAGTTGGCGACTACTCGATTAATCGCGGCAGCTCTAATCTATTTACAATAATTAAACCTTGACTGTAAAACCTTAATACTGGTTTTATTGTACTATGTTTACATGCGTCACATCTATTTATCTGTAATGTGAACTGAGACTTCTGTGACTTAACGCTTTAAATAAACTTACTTACTTACTTACCCTCGGGTTCAAAAGGTTAATAGAGGTCATGATTTATCTACATGATACCTACTTTAACCACTAAGAGAAAAAAAACGTAATTGCTTTCAACATGTTTAGGGTTTGTTTGACTTGTTTAAACCGTCAAATTTAAGGATTAAAGAGTTTATTTGCAGTTTAATTGCCATGCAAAGAAACTGTCTAATATGACATCTTTTCACAGGAGGTCAAGAGTCTGAATCTTTTTTTATTTACATGGTTGGAAAGTGAGAATCTAAAAAAAACAAAAAAACAAAATGTTGAACTTGTTGATACTGATTCTGAAGTGCTGCTAATTTAAAAGTTGCCATTTTGTTTCTGCATACTGTATATTAACTGTTACACACACACTAGCACACTAAGTCCGATTTGGCCTCTTGTCAACAGTACTGCAGTATTTACAACCCCCCCCCCCCACTCGCTCTCCTCTATTGACCTCTTTAGCTACTAGTTTCAGTTTCTATCCCTTCCCAAATCCTCATCAGCTCCCTCTAAATCTCTCCTCTCCCATCCCCCCATCGCCGCTGACTGCTGCTGTCTCCAAGTCTGCTTTTATCTCTTTTTCTTTTTCTTTTAATCATCAACTTCGCACTGAAATATAATCAATGAAATGCTGTTATAACAGCGGTTGTGTGTCAATCTAGAAAAACGTTCACTATTCAACCGAGTTTAATCCAGTTTAACAGAGACGTTAACAGAAAATTGCAGCTTTTTTGCTCCATTTGTGGCGTTTTTGTAGTATAGTCATATCTTAACTATTGATTACAATAATTTTCTATAGATCTATAGATCTATATATAATTGTAAACTGTATAATGAATAATCTTTCAGTTTTGAGCTGCTGGGTGAACAAAACAAGACATTTGATGATGTCAACAAGGAAAAATGTGATATTTGGTATTTTTCATATTTTTATAGACTAAATAACTAGTTGATTAATGGAGGAAATAGTCTGCAGATTAATCAATAATAAAATAATCATTAGTCGCATCCCTCGCCATGATGTAAAGTTAACTTCAATCAGAATGAACTCACTAAATGTATTGATCCTTGCCTGCTGATATAAAACAATTACAATCAGCAAATCAATCAGAGGGATCAAATCAATGACTTTGTTTGTTTGGCTTTATCAATACATGTTTTAACCTCACTAAGGCTCAGCATGTCCCATCGACATGGTTCTTACATCCCAGTAACCCTGACAAGCTCCTCTATCCATCAATATATGTAAAGATTTGTGCTGGATTGAAAACTTCTGGACATAAAGACAAAAAAATTACAAAAATTTTAATTTGCATTTTTAGTGTTTTTTCCCCTAAAAAGTCTCCTGGATCATGTGTAGTACTACTCACATGCAAAATGATGATATTTCTGAATAGCCTGACTTGTCCTGAAAAGAACAGTATATGACATGTCTGGGTGTCACATATAGTGACTCTGCTATAAGCCTTTAAATGAGCTCTCACACACAAAAACACAGAACAAACAATCAAACACTCAGAGATCAGAGTGTCACAGTCCCAGGCGGTGTCGGTGTGACTCAGACGTCCACAGAAGACAAACACTGGCCTCCGTCCCTCCGTCCTTTGTTTATACAGAGACAGAGACGGATGATCTGTGTCTGTCTTTGAAGCTGCGGTAGCTTCAGTTTGCTATTTCCAACATTATTTTGTTGTTGTTGTTGTTGTTGACAGACAGAGAAACAGAGAGAGAGAGAGAGAGAGAGAGAGAGAGAGAGAGGGCAAAACAACAAAAAGTTTCCAAAAAGATTTATCTTTGAGTCAAAGGCAGAAATAAAAGATGGATGTGGGCTTTTCAAAATGTCAAGGAGGGAAGAATCTGAGAGAATAATAGAGGAGGAAATGTCGAATTATGAAGAGGTGGAGGAAACCGAAAGTGAAACAGCTGCAGACAAAAAAAAAAACAGCAGCAAACATGTAAAATAAAATCCTGTTTTGTAAATATTTGTAGCTTCATTTATCCTACAAACTCAACTTTATGTGGCACAAGACAGTTGATAAGTTGACCTTTGTAGAGCTGCAACAATTAACAGAAAATGAATCTCCAACTATTCTGGTAACTAAATAATCATTTCAGACGATTTTTGTAGCAAAAATTGCAAAAAAAAATTGCTGGTTGCAGCTTCTCAAATGTGAGACATACAAGACAGTTAACTGAATATTTTTTGATTTTGCACTTTTGATCAGACAAAACAAGACACTGAAGATGAGCTTTACAAAATTATAAACAGGCATTTCTGACTATTTTCTGACATTTAACAAACCAAAACATTTGAAAATACTCAGCAGAAAATAATCTTTAGCTGCAGCCCCCTCTGTTTTGTCAGATACTCTGCTGTGGATGTGCTCCCCTCGGTACAGTTAAAGTCCACTTTGCAAAAAAGTTTAACAGGTTTAAACAACCATTACGTGCGGTCCAGGGGTCAGACGACAGGCGAGGACGAGGGGGGGCGCTCGCATTGAGTTCCTATCAGAATCCAGTCAGAGCTCAAACTGACAGCGGCGGCTTCAGGTCTGATGGCTTTTTATTCAATAAAAACAACAAAGTGGCTTTAAGTCCCGTAAAGCCAAAACTGCCACCAATGTTTAAAAATAGGAGCTTAGTTACATTATACTGTTAGAGTCCTGCTGCTGAGGTCTCATCACATCAACGAGACAAATCTTTAGTTAGACTGTAATGTCAGTTCAGAGGTTTGCTAAATGACTCTATTAAGCTTAAAAACATCATCAAAAAGTCTTCAATAAATCTTCTTGGACGTCTCAGTAATTCGCTGGCATGTCCTTTACCATTTTTATGTTCTCTCTAATCTTTTTTGAACCTGAATTATCTTGTTTTTTGTCCACTTGAGGCCACTGGAAACAGACCATAAGACCAACATATCATCATCTTTTAAGTTGATTTGTTGAACTTGTTGGCAAACCGTTGCTTATTTCCACATCCAGCAGTTATGGAGCAACATTATCATTCATTTGGAGTCGTGTTTGTGTCCACCTCGTGAATTTAAGTCCAATATTCACTCTCTTTTAGTTCTGTTTTTGCTCTCTACCAACTCCTGAGGGAAATGGCTCTTTAGCTGCTAAATGCTCCACTATGTTCACCAGCTAGTCTACAGCTAACTGTGTCTGTTTGCTGTTTGCTGTTTGGTGATTTAATCTTTGAGTTGCAAAAGGTTAAAAAATAGTGAAAAATACTCGTTACAATCTCCTAAAGCCGACACTGAGTTTATTTGGTCTGATGAACGTCCAAAAAACAAAAAAAATATCAAACTCAAACAGGAGCACTCCACATGTCTTACTGTGATTATGTTGCTCTATAAGCATAAGCACATTAACATAATTAAAGAATTACAGCCATGATCCCATTATGATTGGATTAGTGTTGTGTATGTGAACGTACAGCAGCCACAGTGAGTCCTTAAGAAAAACCACCACAACACACAGCTGCTCACATCTGTCAGAGAATAAAGAAGATAAAGGTTTGATGGAAAAAATTAACACAAGCTCGCTTTAGTCTTTTCCAGCTTGTTTGAGTCTTTTATTCACTGACAGCCTTGAATCTGTCAAACAGCAGCTCTTATAATACACCTCACACACACAGACACATACATTCAAAGAGAGTCACACACTTCAGAAGCTTTTAAACTACCATAAAAAATATCCAACACTCATAATCACAGCTTTACTTCACCTCGCAAAGTCATCCCACAATTTTCTCTTTTCTCACGGTGGACTGTCAGCGTGAGACGTGTCTCATCGCTTCAACACAGCTCATCGACACATGACTGACACGTTTCTCTGTTTCTGATTCAAAGACCAGAAACTGTCGAATTTGTTCTAAAATTGGCCGCCAAAATCAGTTTCTGGGCTGCAGAGCCGCCCAACTTCATTATCTACAACACCTACATGTTAACGAGGGTTCAGGAGTTTGAACAGGCAACAAGTCAGATAATTATCTAAACATTTACACCAGATCTATATCTGGATACATTATCTGAATATCTGGATATGGACAAACATATGTTAGTTCAGGTGTAAACGCACTCAGAACACATTGTGATCGTTTCGGAGGTGGTCAGGCCTTGTGTTGTGATCGGATTACTGTCATTACAGCAGGAATTGTAACCAAGAAATGTTAAACTTGGTGAAATATTGCAACAATAATAGGGCTGTAGTCAACCAAAGAAAATCTGGGTCGACTGAAATCGCACATGATCTTGGATGTAACGTGTCAGCGTGAACTCAGCAGTCACACATTTCTCTGTTTAGCATCTTCAGGTTATGCTAACCCATTGTTGCTAACTTTGGAGCTAACCCCCTTTACTTTTCCAGCATTTGGGGAAACAACAGACGTGACTTTTTAGCATTTATTAACTGACACACTGTAGTCTGTACTGTACATTTACTGCCAGACTGACAACTTACTGCTAACCTTTTCATCTGCTCCACTCTTTCCTACTCGCTACACAAAAATATTATGTACCGCCCTATTCCTAGACGGAGGTACGCTACCAATAGTTTCCTAGGTAACTACACAGAGGTTGACTCACGTTTCAGAACAGCGCTGCATGAGACTCCCAAACGCTACTGATTTCCAAATGAATGGATATTTGGTGTTCTTTATGGCCTGGCGGGAGTTCTTGTTGTTATAATTATAGGAGAACACAGAACGGGGGTGTTTTGAATACACAGGTAATTTGTTAGTCTGTCCCTCCCGCCGCAAGAAATAATGGAATAATCCTGGAAAGCTGTTGATGTAGCACTTTTCTCCTTATGAAAATAACACGGAGATTATTCGACCAATGAGAATTTAGTCGGACGAGAGCATATCGACCAGGAGACTACAGCCCTAGACAATAGTCCGACTCAAGTGTGAATCCCAGAGCCGGGGAGAGCAGCAGGTGAGCTACTATAAGTCTTCAAATGTTATTAACGGAGCAATCATTTTCAAAATGACCATAATAGAGATTGAGGCCATAATGATTGGATGAAAACAATGATTGACTCAGTATTTCTAGAGAGAAGTTGAGGCTTTTTGAACAGGAGTCATTCTGACACTTTAAGGTGTTTCCGTACAGCGTGACCACATTCATAAGAAAAAAAATCAACCCAGTAAGTTGAAAGGTCACATAGCTCCGCCTCTTCCTGCCAGCTAAATCGAGCCCCCCTGAAAAAAGTAGTTTGTAAAGAAAATCTCAGGCAGTGACTGTGATGAGGAGGAGGCGACTACACTTAGAGGAAAAAGATAGAGAGAGAGAGAAAAAGACAAGAAGAGAAAACATCACTGGATCAACCTGAACACACGGCAGCCGATCAGATCCAACACACACAGAAGGAATGTATATCTCTGCCATGGAAAATAGTCCCCAGGTAAAAGATTGTTTCAAAAGCGAAATAATAATACCGTGAAGTATAAACGCAGACGTGTTTTGGTGGGCGAAGCGAAGAGATTTAAGGTTAGTCTATCACTAAAAAAAAAATTGGCTGCATGTTACGAGAAATGAAATGAGTTTTCTGTCTGTCTACCTCGTGTTATATTTGACTGCAGTCCATACGTGTGTACTGTGCTGTATGTGTATGTGTGTGTGTGTGTGTGTGTGTGTGTGTGTGTGTACCGTACTACACTTGGCAGATGTCTCGATTAACTCGAACAGCCTGTTCATCTCAGTCAGAGTCGTGCTGTGATTTTTTTTTTTTTTTTTTCACTGAGCTCTGCAAAGCAAAGAAATGTGACATTTCCAGCTCTGCTATGACTGCAGCGATCAGGATCAGAGCAGGAAGTACACATGTACAGACCCGAGAGCAGCACCCAGCTCCAGCATTTAATACATTACCATGACTGTATTTCAATATGTGGTTCCTTACAGTGAAAAATACACATTTAAAACAGCCTCATTTAGCCGTTATAATCTGAATGAATAGTTCAGTACTTTGAGGAGCTCTGACGTGTCTCTGCAGGATGAAATAAAGAATCACTTTCACGTGATTTCTGACTGTTTTTTTGCCGCAAAACAGGAAGAATTTCTGCAAGTTTAGTTGGAGTTTCAATGTGGTCTATGTGTGAAAGCAAAGCTAAAAATAAGAGCTGACTGACTTCTCTTTTCTGGCTAATTAAATCTCCCTCTTCTTCTTTTTCTTCTCACTCTCCTGCTATGAAGCTGCTGAGGGCAGACAGCAAGTGATTCACACACGTACACAGACGGAGAGAAAAATTTGAGAAAAGCTTCAAGGTTACAAACTGCAGGCTCCCTCTTGTACCACACTGTTCCCTCGTTGAACTCAAAAACCTTTGACTGCAGCAGCAAAATGACAGTCTGACACTCGGCCTGACAGACTTTCATTTCACTTCACTGACTCAACAGTTTCATAAAGTGGATACGGCGCCGTTTATTCAACAAAAAGGTTGGTTTTTTTTGGCTCAATGGGTGATAACACAGGATTTTCCAGATACACCTCCATCCACTTGAGTGTGGAAACAGAAATAAATTTTCCTTTCAGCCTCCGAATGTCTGACAACTTGCTCTGTTTTCACACCAAAGATAAAAACATCAAATTAGTTAATTCAATAATCTGCTGGTTACCACTGAGGTCTCACTTCATTTCCATGTAAAACATTTTAGGATATAAATTAATATTATATTAATTTTTCAAGTAAAACTGACAGATTCTCTGTTTTCAGCTTCTCAAATGTGAGAATTTTCTTCTTTTCTCTATTTTATATCCCTGTAAACTGAATATTTTTGGGGGTTTTGGACAAAAATAACAATTTGAAGATGTTAGCAGCTCTGGGAAACTGTAATCTAACTGTTTTTTGGGGGGGGGGTTGCAATTTTTTGTATGTTTTTTATATTCAATAATAACTTAAGTAAATAAGTAAAAGAAGAGCACAACTTAAAGTATTATTTTTTTGATTAAAACTGAATTACTCTCTACTTCCTGTAAAGCAGCGTACTAGCAGCGTAACTAATAGTACCACAACAGCAGGAATACATAAAACTTCAAATTCAATAAAACATCAGATTTTTAATCATCCATCACATGAAATCTACAACTTGACGACATTCAAAGTGACACAACTGAATTAAAAAAGTTTCTCTATTATGTTGATAACAAGAACTCACAATGACAACGCTAACATGCTAATGATTAGCATGAATAATGTTCACTATAGCTGTGTCTCAAATCACATACTTCTGTTAGTACACTTTCATGTAGTACACTGTGTACACTATGTATTACTGGCGTGGTGTGCAAATTTTGGCAGGGTAGTGTTGTCTTAAATCAAACACAGCCGTTGTGCACTTACCGGAAATGACAATTGCAAATTAGCATTAACTAGCGTTAGCATTCACGTTATCGTTCGCGCTAGCAAATCATTACAGACTGCTAAATTAACCCAAAAAACATACTGATGGCTTATATCCAACAACAGTATAGTGGTGCTTAGTGCTAAAAAACACATGTATAAATTAAATTTGTATAATATCGCAATGTTCACTGTAGTTACAACGTACCCAGCCACAATTTCCAGTTTGAAAAGTGGTCCCCCCCCTTTCCGCTACGTAGCCAAGATGGCGACCATTGAGGGCAAGAAGTGTCCATAATTCCACACTCAACTTTTTGACCGTTTTGAGTGCATCATCGGGTATTCACAGTGCACTGCATTTCCCATACTTCTCAGTGTGAACGCACTTATGCGCTCAAAATGTTAAGTGTAAGTACAGAAGTATGCGATTTGAGACACAGCAAGTGTTTACCGTCTTCCTGTTAGCATGCTAACATTTGCTAATTAGCCATAAACATGAATAACAGCTGAGGCTTATTTGCAAGTATTTGGTCATAAATCAAAGTATTGGATGAATAAAAAAACGTTTTGTGACAAATTTCATGGCAATCTGTTTGCATCAAAGTGGTGGACCATTCCTCTGTGCTAGAGCTAAAACTAACAATTATTTTCTCAATTAATCGATTAGTTGTTTGGTTCATAAAATGGTGTAAAATGTTGATCCCAAAACCCAAGTTCACATCCTCAAATGTCTTGTTTGTCCACAACTCAAAGATATTCAGTTTATTGTCATAGAGGACTAAAGAAACCAGAAAATATTCACATTTCAGAAACTGGAATCGATAATAGACTTTTTTTCTTTAAAAAAATGACTCAAAATGATTAATTGATTATCAAAACAGTTGATAACAGGTTATTAAGATACTAGTTAGCAACTAACTGACAAATCATTTCAGCTCTAATCTGTGCTGCATTATATTTTCTAAAATAAAGTATTTATTGATTCTTAAGTAGTTGTATATGAGAAGGGTTGAGAAGAAGGACAGAAGGTGTTTTGTAAAGCTGTAGTTATTGCAATGAGGAAAAAAAGGTAAATTTCAACACATCAAAAGGGAGTTTGGAGTCAGAGGAGGAAGAAAAACACTGATACTGACCTTCAACTTCACCAACGCTGAGCACAACACTATTCAATAAATCGCACATTTATCTCCCGAAGGAACAACTCTTTGCAAACATCCAAATACCTGCAGCACTGAGATCAGAGCTCAGTTTAATCTGAGTGCAGAGCCTCCCGGGTCACATCGAGATATAAAACATGATCAGTGAAACATTCAGAATAGTTTCAAGAATGAAAAATTAACAAGCTCCAGATGAAAAATTAATTTTCAGTCCAGTCCTGCTGCACCAGGCACCACCTCCCTGATTCAGTACCAGTGTCTGTGAAGAACTCCACACAATAAAAACAGAAAACCTGCATTATCTGTTGCCTCTGGGGGAGTTACAACCACAACCGCCTGAGGAAGTCAGTCTGACACGAGGCTTTAAAATCATCTCGACTAGCATGAGGTCAAAAACAGCCTCAGCAGCCCGATGCTTTAACGAAGCTGCAGGTCCAGTTTGTTCTGCAATGACCCGGATCAACCGAAGGCCTGTTTGTTTTGGGACTCCACATGACATGAGCGAGTTTAACAACTAAATAATGATCTTTAATAATCACATTTAGCTTTGATTCCAGTCCAAAATTAAGCTTATTGAAAAAGAAGCTTTTTTTTTTTGTCCTCCGTACATCTTGTAGCACGACAAACTGATCCAGAGTTTGTTTGTGAACGGACCGAGAGTTCGAGTACAACCGCTGTGCTCAGATCTGATCAAACGAATCGCTTTGAAGCGCATGTTAAGACACTAATTCGATCATGTTTCTTTCACCTGAGAAACATAGCCAAACTCTCATCACGCTTGGACTACTGTACTGTAACTCTCTTCTTACCTGTCTTAATAAATCTTCCATACACCACCCACAAACTCTCCAAAACACTGCTGCTAGGCTTTTAACACAATCCAACAGATGGTCACATACAACTCCTATTTTAATCTCATTGTACTGGCTTCCAGTAAATTTTAGAATTCATTTTAAAATGTTGGTGCTCACTTATAGAGCCCTACATGGCTCCACAGTACGTTACGGACCTTCTGCACCCCTACACCACTAGTCAAGCTCTTAGATCCTCAACCCAGAGCTTTCTAAATGTACCTCGTACACATTTTAAGACCCGTGGGGAGATCATGCTTTCCAGTCAGCAGCCCCTAAGCTTTGGAATAGTCTTCCAACAAGCTTAAGGTCCTTGGATAATGTAGACTCTTTTAAAAAGTAGCTAAAACCCATTTGTTCAGACAGGCATTTGGGTAGTATGTGCTATTTTATCTTAATTTGTCCATTTTATCTGCTCTCCTTGTACATTTTATTTGGTGTCTTTGTTTTTTATTTATTCTGATTTTATTTTATTTTATTTCTTTGACTGTGAAGCACTTACGTAACTGGTGTTTGTGAAAGGTGCTATATAAATAAACTTTGCTTGCTTGCTTACCAAGGAGGAAAAACCAACCAGAGTCACGTTCAACCAACCAGACTGAACTACAAAGGTCTGGAAACACAAAGTCACACTAGAAAAAATTTACAATCGAGTCCTAAAAGTTTTATTTCTTAAAACAGGTGGTGAAAACAAGTAAGCAGGTAAAATAATCTACTAGTTTCAAGTCATTTTCCTTAATTCTAGCATGTAAATCTGCTTTATTAATGTCACAGTTCTGTCATTGACTGTAGAGACTCTTGTGAGTTGTGTTCATGTACTCTTCCTCACACCTGCCCTGCATTCATCCTCGTTTAGCCCCACCAGTGTCTTTCCCAGCCTGCCCTTGTGTCTGATCAGCTGTTCCCCGTTCCCTTAATAGTTCAGTTAGTATTTAAGTCTTGGTTTGGAGTCAGTCTTTGTTGGATCCTTTGTTCTGGTCTGTCAAGGTCTGTTTGTTCTGCTTGGCTCAGCGGTCAGTTTTGCTTTTTGACCTTCCAGCTTTTTGGTTTTCCCTGCACGCTCTGAATAAAGAAGTTTTCTTCAGACCTGCTTCGCCTCCACTGTCAATTCCTGCCACTTTCATGACAATTAAGGCTTTTTATTCTAAAAATACTGACACTAATTTCTGCAAACTCCTTGAAAAAAGTTGATCGGATATTATCAAAAACAGATTGAAATGATCTTCTTTCACTTGTGTTTAAAGAAACAAGCCTCATTAATGAGCAAAAACTGAACAATGGACAAATACTACATGACAAGATCTGACAAATAATGCATACATATTTTGCTTTATAGATAATCAAATCTTATTAGATAATCAAATCTTATTAGATAATAAAATCTTTTTGAGTCATTTTTTTTTTTAAAGAAAGCTTCTATAACATTTTCTTTAGTCTTCTGTTCTAGTAAACTGAGTGTCTTTGGGTTTTGGACTGTTGGTCTTAAGCTGTGTAAAACGGTGATCAGCATTTTTCACAATTTTCAGGCATTTTATAGTCCAAACGACTAAGAAAATGACCCACAGATTCATCTAAAATTAAAATAATCGTTGCAGCCCTACTGAACTTAAACATTTAAAGTGTCATCGATTTTATATTACCAGAAAACAAACATTTCCCTCATTTTCCTTCCATTGGTATCTGTCCATGCCAACAATTTTTTGGTTTTGTTTGTTCAGGTTGATTTCAGCTGCAACCCGAAAACAACGGAGGTTAAAAGAATTTAATTTGTGACCCTCAAAGCTTCGAAAAACAGTAAAACAGCATCCCAGTTTTCATTGGGAGCTATTTTAGGAGCCACAAACTATAAATCCTAATTTACAAGTAACTGCAGCCACTGGTTTCAGTGTGAAACACTAACAACACCAAAAACAGCATTTTTCAGTGTCACAACTGCAACTTTTTCCCTCCATGTGACAAATGTCTGCTGAGGAAAATATCAGAATATGTCTTTAAGGTGTCAGTGTCTCCTTGTAATGCCTGAGGCGTGTCTGCTTTTGATTTGTTGGTTTCATCGTCTGCACTGCCGCATAACGTCACCTTCCTCATTCCTCATCATGACACTGACCTCGGCCTGACACACCGCCGTCCGGCCCACAATCTCACATTTCCACGAGGCATTTACCAGAGGTAACGACCCTGTTATGGTGCCGCCGAAAGTCACCAGCAGGGAAGAAAGACGGAGGAGAAGATGGAGAAAGAGAGGCAGGCAACAGGAAAAAAGTAGGAATAAAGTTATAATTACTCAAGTACTGTACTTAAGTACAATTTTGAGGTACTTGTACTTGAGTATTTCCATGCGATGCTACTTTATACTTCCACTCCACTACATTTCAGAGGGAAATATTGTACTTTCTACTCCACTACATTTATTTGACAGCTTTAGTTACTTTTCAGATGAAGATTTGACACAATGGATAATATAACAAGCTTTTAAAATACAACACATTGTTAAAGATGAAACCAGTGGTTTCCAACCTTTTTGGCTTTTGACGTCTTATAAAAAGCAGTGTGTAGTCGGGGTCACATTTCACATGTCTATGAGTTGTTAACAGCTCCACCAAATAGTGATTTTTCACTCTAAACTTCTCACATGCTTTCATTTCAATATGTTTAAATAACAAAATAAAAACAAGCATCTTTCTGATTAAACTTACTGTGGTGTAGTAAGTGAAGAAGCTTTCAACATGCAGTGAAAGGATAAAGTACATTAGGCGATGAAACATTCGGGGAAATGATGTCCGACTGTGTTTCACAAAGCAGACATGATGAAAGTAAAAGCCTGTTTTGCATGTTGTACCACTGACACTGTTCTATATTAATCTGAGAGAGTGCAGGCTGAGCAGAGAGAGCCGTCAACATGACTACTCGCTGCTTTGAAGGCAGTTTAATGCTTTTTGATGGGTTTTAAACAAGGAAAAGACAAGGAGTGAGAATGAGATGAGAGGTCAGACTTGGGACACATCTGATCGGTCTGAGCACACGTTGACGGAGAGTCTGTCAATAGAAATATGAAGCTGATTGGAGGATCCGTTGATGGTACAGTTTGTGTCTCTGTGACAGACCGCCTACCGATCGTCTGGGGATTTCTAGATGTTCTAGTAGTTGCTTGAACAGCCACTAACAAACCCACGCCACTTACATTTTGTCAAGGCAAATTTTACTTACTTTGATACTGAAGAAAACTTAAAAATGTGAAGTTTCTCAGGCAAGTTCTGCAATTTATAAGAAGCGTTGATGATTTCTAAGCAGATTTACAGATGTTTGTTCGAGATGAGGACATCAACGGGAAGTGTCAGTCATACTTATGTTTCATGTCCGTGTGTTATGATTTGAACTTCCTCCACACAGTTTGGAAAACCTCCAGCTAAGATAACCCTGATGACATCGCTATGATATCATTGTGGTTCATTCAGGTTAAATCATCACCCAGATGTGGTGATAAATAATAAAATATGCCATCAAAGCACATGGCCAGTAGCTGTTTTATTATTTTTCAGCATCTCTTTGGTGCTACATTATGTGACCTTGAATCCAAACCTCAGAGATAACAGAAAGATTTCACAGGACTAAAATAAACAACCTATTAAATTAAGAAAAATATGAGCTATAGGTCGAAAAATGTGAGTTGCAGTGAGTAAATGTCTCTTGTCTGACTGACTTCAATTGATGAAACATGACTCGACCCTCCTGCTCGGCTCCTCTTACCACCATTTTCTTCTTTTGTCCTCCTGGCAGAGGTGACTTGTCAGGTAATGGCTTCCTCAAACAGCTGGAGGGGGTCATAGGGGAGGGGGGGGGGTCATATGACAGCAGCCTACGGGCCAATTGGCGGCCGCAGAGCGCTCTGCATTCCTGAACATCTGCAGGTCGTTTGATACTGGATAACCCTGATTCGCTCGCCGGCCTTTTTCACAGCGTCCACCTTCACCGCAGTCTGACATTCGTGCTTCAAGAGACGACATTCTTTTTTTTTTTTTTTCTTTTTTTTTTTGCGCTTCGGGCAAAAAACAACAAAGTCAATCCCATCTTAATAAGTTTCTCATCTATCAAGAAAAGCACTGAAACATCAAATAAAAAAAAAACATCTATGGAGGCTTTAATGTCAGATTACAGCTATGAATCATCACATCTAACGATTAAAACTCTTCAAATAACAAATTACATGATTAAAAAATGAATATTCACAGCAAATATGTTATAAGTATTCATAATTTGATGATGTAATTTGTTGGTTCATATTTTATGATTCATTGCTGTAATCTGACATAAAATCTTAGTTTTTTTTCAAAGCGTGAAAAACATCTAATTAGTCAAATGTCTGAAATCACTTCAGATCTTCGTCATGTTAATCATATTTTATTTGATGTGACTGTTTGGCTCGATGATTTCTCTGCAGTCTTAAAATTAAACTTTTTCTGAGCGTTTTTGTTCGTGTAAATGTGATTTTCACCAGATATGACGTTTCTACGCATCCAAATGTTGTTCTCTAAATGCTTTTTGCTGCCACACGACGCAAGATCAACAAGGTCAGAGCAGCAGACACGCTGACTTTTAGTCCTAAATATGAGTCCTCATTATGTAATATAAGCTTTGTTATAAATCTGTGGTCTTATAGCCGAGATAAGCCTGATGACATCACCATTAATTCATCCACTGAGTATGTTTTACTCATTTATTCAGGTTTTTCCTTGACGAATACACCACGACGCCAGAACGGCAAAGTACACAACCAGCAGCAGCAGTGACGCTGTGTGACCGCGACCTTGAATCCAAACCTCAGGGTGAATAGAGAGATTTCCCAGGAGTAAATACACAACCTACAGTACATTAATAAATAAATAAATGTGGGTTGTAGGGTCGGATCTGCTCCATAACGTATCAAATATATTGAATTAGATTTCTGCAGACATGGTCACACATGTAAATTTTAAAATATGGCCCTTTGTAGCTACAAGAAAGTCTAATTTCTGCTTTGAGAAAATTCTTCCAATATTAGAAAGTGAAGAAGAAAAATTAGGGCAAAATTCAGATGAGCTGCTGGTGATCCCACATAGTAATTAATGCAAGACTGAAAACCTTTGGCCATGCTTTGCACCATGGTTTAGCATGTTAGCATGCTAGCATTTGCTAATTTAACACTAAACACAAAGTACAGCTGAAGCACTAGAGGAAAACATAAGAGATCAACAAAGTTATTACAATTCATCGTATTGGAAACATGAAGCAGATTTCACTTTTCTTTTTGTTAGACTAGATTGAATTGTTAATTGCTTTGAGATGTTTATCAACCTGGACGGGTTGGATGGTTAACAACACCTGTCATCATAGAGCTTGTCAGCTTATTGGTGTGTTTGGATCAAGCGGCAACATCCGGGGCTGAAAAATGAAGCCAATGTGGAAGTGTCAAAATCTGCAGTTCCTTGAACGGCCACTTGAGGCTCCAGAAGTGAGTCAATCCCCATAGACCCCCATGTTAAAATGTCCAACTTTACAGCAGAAATAAACATGTTTACAGCCTGGTACAAAAAACGGTTTTGGTCTCTATAGTTAATTTCTCCTTTCATGACGACTGTAGCGGGGGTGATTTTTTTTAATAAGTCAACCATTTAAATTTCATTCAGCCATAAAGTTATGCATAATGAAGGACATGGCTGCTTTGAGTGACAGGTCGCTAGCCGCTAGGTGGCTTATTTCAGCAACCAGGCTTCATTCGGCCGCCTCAACTCCGCCTCTTTGCCCATTTTGGATTAGCCAGGAGTTAGACAGAGTCGGGCGCTGCCAAGATGGCGACGGCCGGAGCTGCCCACTCTTCCGCTCCTCAGAAACCAGCGGGTGATGTCACGATGGCAACGTCCATATTTTTTTTTTAAAGTCTATAGTATGGATGTATAAATATGGGTGTTTTGTTTTATTTTTTGTTTGTTTTTTTTTGTTTTTTAACAAACATTTTGACCTGACGAAGATCTGAGTAGGCTCGAAACATTTACATCCTGATTAAATTTTGTGGCTCGCAGTAAGTGTGAAGTCATTATCGTGTTTAATCGATGCTAAAACAACCTTCCTCTAACAAATGATATATTATATACAGTATCAAATGTATTAAAACAGTCACATTTTCAGATTTATTTAGCAGATTTTTCCTGTCATGTATAAAAAGAGATTTAATGATTCAGTTGGAAAAAATAGTCCTTGAAGGGATCATTCTGCCTGTTATCAGCGGAGACAGAGCTTCAGAAGATACACAGCCGACTCATCCGTCAAATGGATCCTTCCTGCTTGTTATCACCGCAGCCTGCTCTCAACCAGTCACAGCTACCGGTGCGCCGAAAGGTCGAGCCGGTCACAGAGCGGCTGACAGCTGGGCTGCGGACGTATGTGTGAGTGAGCGAGGCGGAGATAAGACCTGTTCACTGGAGATGTCATGTAATTAATGAATAAACCTTCTCCGCTTCCATGGAAAAAAAAAAAAACACCTTCACTAAGTTGGAATCAAACCTTTTACAAGATAAAGAAGACGGTGAAGGAAATGAGTTTTATCAGTGGACGTCTACCTTCAACAAAACATGTTTCTGATTATCTGAAACGACTTCCAACGAGGAGGTTCAGTTTTTAATCAGATCAGATTATTTTCATCCTCCAGACTCACTGATAGAGGTCCGTTACGACTTCATTCAGTCCAGAGTGACATCTTCAAATTTTTCATAAATATTTGGTTTATTTTAAGACACAAAACAGCTGCAAAAATCTTCACGTCTGAAGAATGTGGAACCATGAAATGTTTGGCATCTGTGCTTGAAAAACTGATTATCGCAGATTAATTTCCTGCTGATCAATTTATAGTTTAATCGACTGATTGTATCGGTTATAATCCAAACAAAACGTGGTGCCTTTAGTAACCTGAATTCACTCAAAAGTGACTCAGAAATCTAAAAACGATTCACTCTGTTCTGTAAAATCTGTAAAATCAGTTTTCTTGACACAGCTGTGTTAAAGACTTATTAAAGAACTAGACGTTTTTCATCTTCCGTACTGATGTTTTTTCCAGGAGAGTTTCATGTTCATCCAAACTGTAGAAAAGCTCAAACTATGAGTCACTAACATTGTCTATCAGAAATACTGATGAGCCCAAAATATCTCCTCCCACTTTGTAACTCAATGACACAACGCTGATCACCATTTTCGTGGCCGATTTCCTGTCACTAAATTTCTCGCTACACAGAAAGATTGACGTCCCTTTTCTCAACCTACAAAGCTCTGATTGGTTGGGTGGAAACGGCAAACCTGTTTGGAAAAACTGAACCAATCTGAAACATGATGATTTGATCCTGAAGTCTGAAAAATGTGGCGCATGTGCCTGACGACTGTCACTCAAGTAGATCTGGATGTGTTCTGTTATCAAATCAACATGGTGGTTAAATAGATGTGTGTATCACTACTGGGACAGAGGGGGGTTTGTTGGGGGGGTGTTTGGGAGTGTCCCGTGTTGTTTGGGGTCAGCGGTGTTTGGAAGTCTCTGCCTTTGTTCAAACCTCATCAAGTGTGAAAAACGAGGGCAGGCCTGAGGCGCTCTGCATCATCTCTCTGCAGATCCCACAAAACAAAACGAGCAAACATGTGAACGCCACTAAAGCAGACGTTAACCTTTTGGGTCGATCGTCGTTGCTGCTCTCTCTCTTTCAGGTGAGCCGGTCAAGAGATGTAATTCACACTTTTACAGTCGGGAGGGGAAACTCCGAGAGATTTGTGAGTGGAAAAAAGCATCATTTCCTGCCTCAATCAACAACTTAACAAGCAGCGAACAGTGAGGTGATTGCGTCCCTGGAGAGCTCAGTGTCAGACTGTTTTTAACACAAACACCTTCTGGAACAAGTCATGGAAATTAGTCCAGGACTTTATCGCTTTTATGACATGTTTTGTATGTTTATAAATTAGATTGTCGTCAATAAACAGGATGTTTCAGGAGTTTCATTTGTTGGTTTATTTAACAGAGACAATGCACATTAATAAACATTGCTGTAAATGCACCAGTGTAGTCCCTGGACAGAAGTTACAGACTCTCTTCAGTCTGTTCAGAGTGTTTTAACCTCAATACTTTATGAGTAATGACCAAAATGTGCTGCAGCATCAAGTATCAAAAAAAAAAAAGATACTAAACACTGATGCTGAGTCACACTCTCTGTGTTGATCAGATATCGCCTCATTTCAATCATAAATTGTTATTTTTAATCGGTATTTTTAGATAAAGTTCTTTTTTAAAGCTGCTTTGTGGTTCAACATGTGTTTTGGTAGCTTTATTGACACCAGTGGTGCAACTAACTAAGTTATTTTCATTATCGATTAATCTGACGATTACTCATTTAGTCACTAAAATGATAAAAAATGGCCGAGGTGATGATTTCAACTTACTTGTTTTCAATTTACTAACAGTCAGAAACCGTATAGAAATAGCTGCAGATTCATTAGGATCATTTTCTCGATTAATTGCTTAATATTTTGACCTATATAACATCAAAACACATTAAAAATGCCTCAAGGTGACGTCATTAAATGTCTTGTCCAAAACCCCAAAATACTCAACAATGTTGAGACGAAGAAGAAAGAAAAAAAAAAAACCCAATATTTTTGACATTCAGGAAGATTAAACAAGCGTTTGTTTGTTTGTTTGTTTTTTTTTAAGTTTTTTAACTTTAAATGTTTTACTAAGACCCCACAGTGACACAGGTCCAACTTAACTGAGCTGATCCCAAAATGTTTTTTAAAAAATTACTTAAACAATAAATCAAACATCAAGATATTTGTCAGTCAAGTTTTTAATCGACTGATGGCCAGTTTTAGTTTGCAGGATCTCAGAAACCTGTAAACGGATTCTAAAGAAAATTGGTGGAAACTTTGGCAAAACTGGGAAACTTGAACCTTTTTAAGGGTCGGACTGGATAATTCTGTCTTTATTTGTTATAGTGACCCCTAAATGACCTCTAAATATGTTATTTATCTGATTCCTGCATCTTCTCAGCTCAAATTTTGTGATTAGGGTTGATGCTTAATCAGTAAGTGTTGTTTATTTACGACCAACGAAGGAAGTCCAACATCTGTAAATGTGTCTGGTATCCCTGATGTTTGGGACCCTGTGCAGTTGCTTCGTTAGTTTACATCACTTACATTCACACTGATGTTATTATTAAGTAAAGACAAAGAAACATCTTCAGCACTGAAAACTTCTAAAGTCTCCAAACCGCAGACAAAATGTGGAACTAAAACCAAAATCCCCCCCCCCCCCCCCCCCCCCCCCCGAACCACATCAGCTACAGACTGAAAGCAGAACCTCTGAGTGTACATTCAAGTCAATCTGACCTCATTCAGACTAACGACCGGCAGCAGATGGCACAGGTTCACATTTAATACAGTTAAGATGATGACTAGAGAGTGTTTGGCTCCAAACAACTCAAAACAGGATCTGTAATCTGAGCTAAAACACAGCAGGACGAGCTCCGCTGATTTTTCCTGCTGTTGAGTACAGATTTCAGCTTTAATGAACACTTCTTTTTTTTTTTTTTTTTAAGGAAATGAGTATTTTTAAATGTGGAAAATACCAAAAATTCTTGTGATTTTTTTTTTTTGTTTGAATTGCTACAGTAGCGACTCATGATCAAGGACAACAGGTTACACTTTAACTTTAAACCTACATTTCTGCTGAAAGTCAAATATCACCTCTTCTAATGGCTTTCGCCTGCTTCATTAGCTCCCAAACAGAATAAATAAATCTTCAAAATCACTTCCTGTCACACGCAAACAGAACAGAAGGAGGAAAGACACCAAACCAAACGCCTATAAAACTCCTGCAGCTCTTATTTTTTATGTGGAATCACTTTAATAAACCTTATAAACATTCCTGTGGTGGATTCACATGCTGGTGGGAAAATCCGACATCCGGGGACTTTAGGCTGCATTCGTGTGTGTGTGTGTGTGTGTGTGTGTGTGTGTGTGTGTGTACATTTTTAAGTTTTTAAGTTCCAACACGACATTTACGAAAAACAAGAAGTTAGCTGGGTTTCAGTATTTGGTATAATCTTCAGTACCACTTTCTGATAAAAGCACCATTTATAAAGGCTCGTAAAATGCAACTAACTTATTTGCATTATCGATTCATCTGCCAATTATTTTCTTGATTAATCGATCAGTCGTTTGTCAGAAAATAGCAAAAATGACCTTTATAATTTCCCAGAGTCAACGGTTACATTTTTAAATCTTATTTTCTTAAGTCTTATTTTCCAACAGTCCATCCATCCATTTTCAGCAGCTTATCCAGGACCAGGAGTGAGGAAACCCAGACTTCCTTCACCCCAGCTCCTCCTGGGGGGATCCCGAGGCGTTCCCGGGCCAGAAGAGATATGTAGTCCCTCTAGCATGCTCAGGGTCTGCCCCGGGGGGGGGGTCTCCTACCAGAGGGAGGCATCCAAGAGGATCCTAACCAGATGCCCAAACCACCTCAGCAGCGAGCTCCTCACCCAATCTCTAAGGCTGAGTCCAGATACTCTCCAGAGGAAACTCATTTCGGCTGCTCGTATCCTCAACCTCATTCTTTCAGTCACTTCCCAAAGCTCGTGACCGTAGTTGAAGGTTGAGACGTAGACTGAGAGCTTCGCCTTCTGTCTCCACTCTTTCTTCACCACAACAGTCCAATACAACGCCCGCATTACTGCTAATGCTGCAACGATCCAACGTATATGTCTGACATAGATAAGTTGTCCAACCAACAGCCCAAAACCAGAAGATATTCAGTTTACCATCATGTATGTGAAACGAAAACATTAAATCATCACATTTGAGAAGCTTAAAAGCAGCAAATTCATTCCCATAGTTGTTTAAAGGAGGCATCTAGTGGTCCTTCCCCTCCCAAGCACGTAGGAGAACCACGAAACTCACGAACCAGTGTTTGGTTTGTCCGTTCTGGGCTACTGTAGAAACATGGCGGGCTGGAAGAGGACCTGCTCCCTATGTAGATATAAAGGGCTCATTCTAAGGTAACGAAAACACAACGATTCTTATTTTCAGGTGATTGTACAGAAATTAAAACATACTTCTGAATATTTTATTCCATTTCTGCCAAGATCGTTCCGCTAAGATGCCGCTAAATTCTACAACAGCAACAAGGAGCTGCGGTGAAGTTGAGTTGGAGCTACAGATTAATGCATTAATACTGTTTTATCATTTGTGACGATCTCAAAGTAAACAGTCGAATACGGCGTTCACGTTACAAATAATCCACCAGGGATGTGCGCCTGCATGTACGTGATTGGCCAACGCATTGAAATGAACGGGAGGGCTGCGTTTTTTTTTTCACGTAGAGCTGATGTCAGTCTGAACGCCGCTTGTTCATCGTTGCAGCTCTAGTTTCTATGTGGAAATAATGCAGTTAGGAATGTTTGGGTATTTATGGGTATTTCTCACTAGTAAGTCACCAAATCTACAGTTTAAAAATGTTAGTAAAATCATTAATGAAAGGTTTTAATGAACCATCAGCAAACAATTATTATCTCGGTTTATCGTTCAGTCTGTAAAATGTCAAAAAATACTGAAAGATTTCAAGGTGACGTCTTCAGATTCCAACATTTGTTTTATTATCCTATACGACAAGGAAAAGCAGTAAATCAAACAGTTTGGCTTGAAAACAATTAATCAATTATCAAAATTATTGCCGATTAAGTCTCTCCTGATTTACCAATCGATCAATCGACTAATCGTTGCAGCTCAACTGACAATAAACCAGGACTGTAACAACTGAACTAACAATCATTTTCATTACTGATTAATCAGTCGACTATTTTCTCGATTAATCGATCAGTTGTTTGGTCTATAAAAAGTCAGAAAATGGTGAAAAATGTCGATCAGTGTTTCCAAGACGACGTATTTAAATGTTTGTTTTGTCCACAACCCAAAAATATTCAGTTTACCGTCATCGATTACAACAGAAACCAGCAAATATTCACATCTGAGAAGCCAGAACCAGAATATTTAGACTTTGTTTTCTTAAAAAATGTCTCAAAATGATTAATCGATTATAAAATAGTTTAAGATTAATTTAGTAGTTGACAACTAGTCGATTAATTGACTAATCGTTGCAGATCTACAGTTAACCATCGTGTTTATAAATGGATTTTGGTCCAGATGTCCTGCAGAATTTTCTATTATAACAGATCTATAAAGCATTTATTAATCATTAATAAAGAGCTGCCTCATCAGAAAGCCTTTCTTTTGCAACTTTGTCTGGAATTAATATGCAGCTTAACACTTAACACACTTGTATTTATTATTTTTGTTGGATATCTTTTTCCTATCTGCTGTAAATCATTTCACTTTCATGATCAATATGTCAGCAGGCGTGTTCGTTGCCACCTCTTGCACCATTTCCAAGTGAGGAAAGCATGGAGGAAAGGCCACAAAGGGTGATGATGGAAGTCCCCCACTCCCCCCTCCCCCCCCACCTCCTCCTCCCCTTCCCACCCACCCTCCGGCCTCGCCCCTCTCTCCTCTCCGCCCTCGTTTGGGGATGCAGGGGCTCATCAGTATCTCTGGACCAGGCCCGTTTAACACACACACACATATACACACACACACAGAGATCCACACACTGCATAAAAGCCTGAAATTGCTTCCAGCTGGTCCCGACCGGAGAAATTGGGAGGAAACAAAGCGCCGGTCCGCTTACACAAGTATTTGTCCAGTGCGCACACAACAAAACTCACTTTCACTGCTCTGACGCGTCCTCCCTGCGCACAACCGCTTCTTAATGCGCTTAATCACTAAAAGGCAAAGCCTGTGCGGTGAATTTCAGCTGCAGATAAACTCGTGTGGAGTTTGCAGCCCGGCCTGAGTGTCTGTAGTTTAAACACCAGTCCGGCTGATAGTGATGCTGCTGCTGCTGCTGCTGCACGGTGCGCTCCGGTCCTGACCTGCGCATCCTCAGCGCGCATCAACCCGGACAACAAAACCCAGACAGGAGCAGCAATGCGACCAAACAAGGAGAAAGGAAAAGGCTAGAGAGGAGGTGGAGGAGAGGGGGAGAATAAGGGATGGCCGGCCGGCTGCAGGACTCACCAGTCGGTGTCTGAGGTCTCGTCAATGACGTCCTGGTAGGCGGTCAGCAGGGCCAGTCTGTTCTTGCCGAGATTCACAGCCATGTTTCTGTCCCTGCAAGCATCCAGCCCGCTGCTGATGGAGAGAGACACGGAATGAGAGTACAGAGAGGACACGGAGGAGCAGGAGGAGGAGGAGGAGGAGGAGGAGGAGGCTCTGACTGGTGGAGACAAAGAGACCATCACGGTGTCCGACAGGTCCTAGCGCCGGAATATCACCGGATACAGCCTGTTGGGTCCTAGTGCCGCAAAGCAAATATCAACAACTGTATAAAAGCATCAACTGCTGTGAAGGCAGATGGTCACTTAATAATAATAATAATAATGATAATAATGATAATAATGATGATAATAATAATAATAATAATAATAATAATAATAATAATAATAATAATAATAATAATAATAATAATAATAATAATAATAACAAAAGCGCAATGTTTTCTAACTGGTGTTTACTCAGAGGACGGGTTCACAGTTTTTCAAGTGTGTCTTAAAACAACAGTCAGGAGCCCAAATGAAAAAACAAAAAGTTTATCTGAAGCTAATATGAAGCTTCAGCGTCCAAATGAGTCAAATCAAGTAGATATCTTTCAACGTTACAGTCTTTTTAGTGCCAAAGTCCCTCTTTTTGTTACTATACTTCCACCACCACTCAACAGGGAAACACAAAGAGTGAATTTGATGCTAAAAAGACTGTAAATGTGTCAGATATCCACTCTAATGAATAACTCAGACTGCAGCTGAAGCCTCATATAAGCTTCACATCAACTTTTAAATGCATTTTTGCACTAAATGACTGTGTGAACACACTATACACACTAAAACCCTCTTACACACTGGTCTTGTAATATCCAGTATGAACAGGAGGAATGATTACAGTGAAGAAAACCTCTTTCAGTGTTCATATGGACACCTGACTGTTGTTTTAAAGACACTCGCCGTCCATTAAAGCCTCCCGCCTCTCAATAACGATGATGTATGTTTGTTGTTTTCATGTTAATCTGCTGAAAGTTTCTCTGAATTCACTGAAAATCAGATTTTTTTTCAAGGGGGCGGGCCTACGAGCATGATTCATGACATCACAACTAGTTTGGAGCCAATCGTGCTCCAGTATTCAACAAGTATGATGTGGAAACCTGAAGCCTCCAGTACATAAACACTGAGAATGAACCTTACAGTGATGGAGGAGACATCTGGTGTCCAGCAGGAAAACTTTAGGAATCAACAGTATTTACATTTATCAGAGATTTATTGATTTTTAATGAGGGAGAAGGAGGAAATGTCATTTTAAGGATCTTAAAGTGGTAATTATACCTTTAATTTGTGGAAAAAACATGTGAGACACACATTATTGTTCCAAGCAGAATGTTTTTACATGTCTTAATGCATGTCTGAGGGGATCTTTAAGGGATTTTTACCCTTGGAGATCCTCTCGATGCTTGCGTAAACACTTTCCAGCACTAGTGTGTCCAACATGAACATGTTATAGTTTAAAACCCTGCCTGGTGCCCCTGCTTTAGACTCTGATTAGCCGCTGAACATGAGAGTTTTTCACTCACTCTCTCACACTAGTTCACAGGCAGCGACTCTCCAGCAGGCAGACTCTCCCTGGATGCCTCTGGGAGCAGAAATGTGTCAGTGTGTCTCCTGTTGCGTCAGTCTGAAGCCTCTCGGAGAGCAGCGGCAGCAGCTCCGAGCCGACGGGGGTTGTTCTCAGAAAGGAGAGGACGTCGCAGCCGTATGCAGATTCTGGCTGCAGCTTATTGTTCCTGCACGACACACAGGCTGCTAATTAGGAGCCGCCGCAGGCCCGAATCTGCTGCACAGAAATCAGATCATCATGATATCCGAGCAAAGCAGAGATCCATGCGACGGTCGCAGATGGAGCCGCGCAGGAGGCCGAAAATCAGCACAAACGAGCACAAATATCTACAGACGTTGTAGTTTATAGTGAGATTTCATGTTCATGTGATGTTGTAACTGAGCTAAAAGTCTGTAGCAACACAAGCAGCCCTGTGAGACTGAAAGGCTCATTACTCAGCAGGAAATAAAATCATTGAAAGCTGAGGGAGGTCATAAGGTCATGTTTGTACGGTGGCCATTTTAGGACATTTTAGGCTCATGGGCTGCAGGTTTAAAACGCTGTAGATCGACAATACATCACAATATCCATTAAATTTAGCTTGAATTACCCTGCGTGACAAACTTTAGCTGATATGAGGCTCCATGTTTCACCTTTTCAGGCACTTTTGTATCATTAAACATCATGTCAGATATAAACTAGTGTTCCTGTGTATCCTTTGTCATGATTCATTTTATGTAAAGTTTGCTCTGCTTACATTTTCTTTTTCTTTGTTTCTGCTTGTTTTATGTTTGCTTTGAATCTGTGTGCTTTGTTTGTTAGTTTTTCCTTTTGAATATGTGGGAAAATGTTCTGTGTTTGGTTGTTTTATGGCGGAATAAAACCAATAAAGAGCTTTTAGAATTGGGATGATGTTGTTTTTTAAATCTTAACAAAAAAAGAAGACTTTGTTTTCTTGTTCTCCTCAGTTTAACACAAACATTACAAATTAACATGTTTATTTTATTGTTGGCACATATAATTATTGATTTCTTTTTTCTTCTAGTCTTTATTTCTACTTGTTTGTGTCTATATTGTTTTTCTTCTTTGATAAAATAAGTCTTTTAAAATCTCACCAGCACAATTATTTTTTTATCCTTTAATGCATCATTGCATTGTGGGTGTTTGTCTGTCTTATTTGTGCAAATAAACTTAAAAAAAAAAGCTGCTATTCTACTCACTGAACATTGAGATGATCTCTAATTAACAATAACTTTTTCATCTCTCACAAATTAAAATTTAAAGCCGCCCAGATCTACAGCGTGCATCACTTCCATCCTTTCTCCTTTCCTTCACAATCTTTTGCTTTTCTGTTACGTCATGATGCAAAAATCTAGTCTCTCCAAAAGTGCGATTTTTGGTTATCTAAATTAGTAAATATTTTTTCCCTGATGACCTCTAAATCTAAATTAAAGGATTCATTCTGATGACCTGATGGTGCAAGAATTTCTCTCAAAGCTCCTTGTGAGGTTTCAACAAAGAAAAATAAAAAAAAGATACACTGAAAATGAGCTTCTTTTCTAGTCGTTTCCTGGAAAACTTGACATTTAGGAGGCTTTCCTTGTGTGTGGTGGTGGCGGCGGCGGTGGTTGGTTGGTTGCCACGGTAACCTGCCTGCCTCACAGAGCTGAACCCCACATGGGCAGCCTCGGTGTTTTTCTCCCAGGCTGGGCTGGCGCTGAGCCCACATACCTTCCCTCCGCTCTCTGAGCTCAACACTGAGGCCAGAGGATAATAGAGGAGGGGCGAGCGCTTTAATTGGCACAAAACAGCGATGTGGTACAAGGTGAATCTGCTGAAATGCACTCTGCCCAACATTCAGTTTGCATAATTTAGCTTTCTTTATCCTTCTGTATTCACTGTTTCACTGCTTTTTATCCACACTCAGTTATTTGCATGTACAGTGAGTCCAATTCCTTATTTTTACAAAACAGTCTCCCAACCTTCAGTTTAAAGTTCTTTTTTAAATAATTTTTTTTTTTTTTTTTAAAAAAAACCTTCACTCAACCTAACTAAACCTCACTAAACTTTTTTAATCTATTCTCAGAGTATGATTGAATCACCAAATCATGTTTATTTAACTGACAGCACTGAAACAAGTGTTTAATCTTAAAGATACTAAAGCAGAGTAAAAAGCCTCTTTTTTTTGCCATGGACACTGGCTGATTAAATGATACGATGATACTATGTTGTTATACTATAGCCACAGAAAATACACACTTGCTTCTCTTTTTCTTGTTTTTGTGCATTTTTTTCTTTATCCATCTCAAGGCTCAAAGATTAGAGGGTAGTGGTTGTTGTACACATGTAAAATTATATACCAGGACTATAAAAACACATCTTAAACATAGTTTCAGCTATTAGAATAAAAACAGTCTGTATTCACCACAACAACCGGTCTGTACTGGCAGTGATACTTTAACGCTAACGTCAGCATACTAATATGCTCACAAGTATAATGTTGACCATGTTGACAATCTTAAATTAGCATATTAATATGCTAACATGTGCTAATTATCACCTTTTTAGTTTGGTGATGGGAATGTCACTAGTTTTTTAAAGGTAGTTGGTCGTGAACCAAAGTGTTGAACACATAAAATTTTTGACCTGATGGTGGCGCTGAATGAGAAGTTGGAGGATCGCCAAATTTGTTATAACCCTCACCCTGAGGGGAACATGAATACCTGAACCACATTTCATGACAATAATATAATAATTTACCTATTTAACTTCAACTAAATTATGGAGACAGGATTGTTAGCTAATGTTTGTTAAGACAGTATTAGATTAAAAACGTTAGCTTGCTATGTGACAACAAAAAACCCAAACGTTAGCATAGCACAGTGTCAGTGCTTGACGGTATAATGTTTATCATATTCACCATCTTCAGCATATTGTTCTAACATTTACCAGTTATCACCATTTTAGTTTAGTGTGTTAGCATGCTAATCTTTGCTAATTAGCACTAAACACAACGTCTGAGGTTGACGGTAATATCACTAGTTTTAAAGGTAGTTGGTAATGAACCAAAGTATCAGACACATAATATTTTTGATCTGATGGTGGCGCTGAATGAAAAATGGGAGGATCGCCAAATTTATTATAATTCATCCTGAGGGGAACATGAATACCTGAACCACATATCATGACAATAATATAATAATTTACCTATTTAACTTCAACTAAATTATGGAGGCAGGATTATTAGCTAATGTTAGTTAAGTCAGTATTAGTTTAAAAACATTAGCTTGCTATGCGCCAACAAAAAAAAAACAACAACGTTAGCATAGCACAGTGTCAGTGCTTGAAGGTATAAAGTTTATCATATTCTCCATATTTAGCATATTATTCTAATTATCACCAATGGGAGGATCGCCAAATTTATTAGTTTGGACCAAAGTTGTGGACCTGCTAGCATGTCTTAAAAATGCTAATGAACATGTAAATTGTATCTCCACATTTCCCCTCAAATGTCCCTCCTTCCTGTCTGCTTCTACCTCATCCAAGACTCTCTGGCTTTACTCCAGCTTTATCCCCCCTCCTCAACACTCAAACACACATATACCCGCCCCTCCCCCTCCCCCTCATGTTAAGTGAGTTAGTATTAATTCTCATCACCCAGCAGGTTCTCGTTATTTCCTGCAGACACTGTTTGTTTTGTTTATTATTGTTAATGTGTGGGTGTACGGGAGCCCGCAGTTGTCAATAATGCCATCGATGATTCAGCATAACCTGGATATAATATTAAAAATCAAACAGCAGTTTATAAATAAAGTCCTGTACTCAGCCAGTCCTGCAGAGTGAGCTGACACTAAACTGCCTTCTCTTTAATGAGGGTTCAGACTGGGCAAATTAGCCTGTCAGGACTGAGTGGTGGAGATTACATGACTCTGCTCCCAGCTTCAGAGGGGAATAAATAACACTTAGAAAATCAGTGAGTTTAATCCACCAAATGGCCACGAAGAGCAGCTTTAAATCCTCCAGAATTAGGTCAGAGTCTCTGCTAAAAAATGAAAAACAGTGCTCATTATTTTAGGCTTTAGAAATAAACTTTTCTGCTGATGTGTGCACTGAGAAGAGGGAAGAAGTCAATGTATATCAACGTATTTATGGAGTATGGTGTAGTATAGTATGGTATGGTGGCCTAGAGAGGTCCACACACTTAAGAAAACACAAGCAAACAGACAGGACATAAGCAATATTGGTGAGCAAATTAACTTTATTGATACTACTGATATTAAGTCTTATTTTGAGGATCAATACTAGTGTCAATAGGATTAATACTAAAAGAAAATCTAATTAAACTAATTCAGGCTAACATGCTGTTATCAGGCTAAAATAATTCTGTTAATTCCAGATAATTTGATAGTTTGAGGACTGATTTGTTATAAATTTATAATGATATATTGTGATGTATTATTTAACTTATCTTGTTTTTACTGCCTTCTTAATCACTTTGTAACCCGTTTATTTACTCGTTTACTTCAATTTATTTCACTTTTTTATCTAGAGAGGTGTTGGGTTGTTTTAAGGAATCTTAAATTGTCTTCAAGATGTAATATTTTATATGACTGGATGAGAAACTTGAGATTTTTAATCTCAAAGGTTTTCCTGGTTAAATAAAGGTTAAATTAAAAGCTATTTATATATAATATTTATTCTTGACCTTTTTAACACAGCTCTGTTAATAGTTTATTTTATTGTCTTTACTTTTGCTTCATGTATCTTGTTTATTATTATTATTATTATTATTATTATTATTGTCATTACAACATTTGTTTATACCATCCATAAAAAATGCACAATTTGCCATTTACATTTTTAAAATCTATTTACTATTTGTCTTTATTCTGTTTCTGTTTTATTTATTTTGCTGACTAATGATGTGTAATTTCTTCTGTCTTATGTTGTACTGACACTTTATTTAATAAAGTATTTATCTGTCTTAATAAAACATCTGAACTTCAAGATGTTGCTGCTTTTTATTTATGTTTATTTACATCTTTACAACTTGTTTATTTGAAATAAAAAAGTGTAAAATCAGGAAGAAAATAAACAAAAGGCTTCGGGATGTCAGTTTACTGCCCGTTACTGCTCATCCTGTTGTATAAACTCACTCTGCTCCTCCGTGGCAGAGGGGTATCGATTGATTTATTGATCAGCTTCTATATTAGGATGCCTTTTCAAGGAAGAGGCAGACAGGTGGACAGATGGAAACAAAAGGTCCGTCTTTTCTTTGTTTTGATAATGTTCACAGCCTCTCCTTCAGTTTTCTTTCTGCATTCTCATCAATAAATCAATATATGAAAGATCCTGAGCCTGAGGTGTTTAAATTCTCTTTCTTGTCCTCAGAGATGGTCTCAGAGTTAAGCCTGGTTTAACAGCAGAAGCTCACAGTTTAATTCCTCTTCTTCTTCTGTGTTGTTCACAGTCTGTCTGATTCAGATAAAGAGAAAGGAAACAAAAACTCTTTTTTAAGGAAAAATGGCAAACATTTATGTGAGGAAAGATGACAGGAGGAAGACTCAGAAACTTGTTCAGTAACTAAAAGAAGGTGATTCATTGTGACTGTGCAACAACAAAAAAAACCCTCCAAAAACAAAAGGGAAAGAAACAAACACTTAAATCAAACTTGGCTAAATTCAGAAATCAACCAAACAATCTTAAGGCACGAAGCAGACAACTCCACACACTGTCGACCTTCCGAAGCAAAACTACAGCGTCAAGACGTTTCGATGCCTCGCTTCACCGCGCCAAAAATCTCACGACCACCCCTAACGAGGCCTTGTTACATCACCCTCGTATCAGAGATGCGGGCTGTGCTGCTCAATCTGCCACAGTATTTAAAAAAAACAGAGCTGTAGAATGAACATATTGACATCAAATTGAAAAGTTGAGATTTGTTTAAGTTCTCCAAATTAAACAAGCAGATATGATGTTTGATCATGTGACTCCAGAACAACACACAGCAGCATTTTCTAGTCCGGCGTCTCTATCAGCAGTAATCAGCAGGACGACATCATCTGTCTGTGCTTTATTAAACTGTTTATTAAACAATAATGATGTTTTATGATGTGACGACGCTGTTAAGGTCTGGTTAGGTTTAGGGAAAGATGATGGTTTAGGTTAAAATGATCACTTTGTTAAGGTTAGAGACACATGTGGTGTTGGTTAAAGTTACTACTTCTTTAAAGTTAGGCCACCTTCGTCGTCATGGCTACAGTAATAACCACAGAGTTAAGCTTAGGGGACTATTGTAGTTACACTTTTTTAAAAAGTCCACTGTTGGGTTAAAGCCTCCATCCACCCTCCTCCTCTGAATGAGGAAATCTGTCCACATGTATATACGTCATCTGAACTGAACCACTGCTCCGCCTCACAGTTACAACGGCCGCAAGATGGCAGCTGTCATTCAAACTAACTATATGTTGTTTTTGGTCAACAGACATTTTCTTGAGAGGAAAAGTCTCTCTTTAAACCTGCAGCAGCAGACGAGAGGAAGCTGGTGGCTGCTTTTTATACCCACAATATAATATAATAGTCTTTATTAGTAGAAGAAAAACAGGTTACAACTTATAATTATAACAGTAATGAAAAAAAATGATCAGGACCAGAATAAAATCACACACACACACACATTCCTTCCCTGCAGGACTTTGCTCTTTTATACTCGGTCTGTTTCGGAAACGTCAGTGTGTAAACATTCACACCAAAGAGGAAATGAACACATTCCTCAGTCTGCTGCAGGAACATTGTTACCTTCACAGTGTGTGTGTGTGTGTTTGAAAACAGAGCAAAGTTTGACTCTGACATTCTTCACATTCTTGTGTTTATGCATCTAAAACATGAAGATGATCTTTTGGCTGATCTTTCTGTTTATTTGTGACCGGAGCTGCAACTGATGATTACTTTCATTATCAATAAGTCAAATGTTTATTTGTATATATCAATATCACAAATTTCATAGATTCTGTGTAGCAATACAACATCCTCTGTCCTTAGACCCTTGATTCTAATGAGGAAAACTTCCCAAAATACCCTTTAAAATGAGGTAAAAATGGAAGAAAGCTCAGGAAGAGAAACAGAGGAGGGATCCTCTCTCAGGACGGACAGACAGGAAACAGATGTTTTGTGTACCGAATAAATCAAGATAGCAAAATTACAACATGTAACAGGATGACAGAATTATATATGAAACTGACAAATCTGCTGATTGATTTAGTCTATGAATCATCAGAAAACGAGTGAAAAATGCTCGTTATAACTTCTCACAGCCTAAGCAGATGTATTCAAATATCTTGTTTTGGTTGACCAACAATTCAAAACCCAAAAATGTTTAGTTTACTGTCCAATAAAGACAAGAAAAGTAGCAAATATTCACAATTGAGAAACTAGAACCAGTGAATTTTAGCTCAAAAAATTACTGAAACAAGTAACTGATTATCTGAATTGTTGCCAATTAATAAAAAAAACTACTTCAGATGCTATTTTGGCTGTCCGTATTTATGTTTTGACATTTTATATTGTTGTTTCACTCTGTAAATGACTCTGAATCACAGTATATTTATATGAAAATGAGCAAATGATCTTTGAATTTCTTTCATTTTCAATTCACACTCTGTAACTTTACATTTTGGTGACGCCAAGCATCTTTTAAAGGTCTCATTAGGGCTCCAGTGATTTAAAGTATTTCTATAAAGTTTGAGACACACAAGAGACAGATTTAAAGAAAGAATTGTGAAGCAGCTGAGAGCTCGAGAGATTTTAGTCCTTAATAAAAACGCTGGATCCTACATTTCCTGTGATGCAACTTTAGCATCTACCAGTCGGGGTTTATTTTCTCAGACTTTATAAAGCTCCTTCAGAAACACATCAGAAGACATTGCACAACAGTTTCCACAGGCCGTGATGCAATCCTAAAGACAAATAAACTGATCTTGAGGCGGGAAAGTGGATAAATTCAGATAAATGTGTTGTCGTCCGATTCTTTTACTCTCACTTCTTCTTTTTCTGAGTCCAGGAGTCGGTTCATTTCAGTCAACGGGGGAAACCTTTTTAAAAGTAAAACACCAGTGTTTTCCATTTAACCCAGAATCTACCATAGCATGTAAACCTGCAAAATCGACCCTAAAAGGGGCCTCAAAATGAAATCAAAACAAATGAAACCTGAGAACCAAGTCAGATAAATTATCTGAAAAACACAGGACTTGGTGCTACTTGACTTTTTGTTGAAAGAAGTTTGGTGCATAATAATAATAAAACGGTAAAAATAAATAAATAAAAATTAAAATACACACAAAAGATGGTAATAAATCAGAGGGAATTATAATTAAAAAGAAAAAAATGTAAATTTAAAAACAAATTTGAGTTTTATCTGAACTTAAAAGCATAAAAACAGCCAAAACAACAGCAGACAGACATGAGAGCAGGAAGCTCACAGCTGGAAACAGAAATCCCCCAAATTAAAAGAACAAAAAGCTCTGCAGTCACATGTCTTCACTGTTATTGTGGGAGTCACATGTTTCACTCTGAGCTCTTAGCCTCCATCTGGTGTTCAGTTTGAGGAATCACAGGAAATCCAGAAAAGCAGCAGCAGAGTTTGCTGATTAATATCTTATTGATCTCAGTTTTTTTTGGTATTTTATCATTGATTTATGAGCACAAATCTCATCTGGTTGGTTTCAAATGTAAATCCAAAATAAAACTCTCATAACTCACAACTCATTAAATCTCAGTTTTCTTTTATAATCAATTTATTCTCATAGTATTGCAAATTTTCTCATAAAATTATGACTTTTCTTTTAAAGTGATCACTTTTTTCTTGTAAAATTGCTGCCTTTTTCCTACAATTATCATTTTATTCTCATAAAGTTAAAAGTTTTAAAATTACATCTTTATTCTGATATTACAGCTCCTATAATGACAACTTTTCTTGTAAAATGAATTTTCTCATGAAATTACAATTTAATAAAATTAATAAATGATTACAATCATGGCTTTAATACTTTTTACAACTTTTAAAATTCTAATTTTATTATTAACTCATATTGTTGCAACTTTTGTCATAAAGTTGACTTTTAAAATTACATTTTTGTTCTTGTAAAATCACTGCCCTACAAACTATGACTTTATTCTTAGCTTTGAAATTACATCTTTGCTTTTACATTTTTTACAACTTCACCTAAAATTACATCATTATAAATTTTCTCATATTACAAATTTTATTTTAAAAATTACAATTTTATTCTTTTAAAATCCCTTAAAAATTACTCAAATTTCCATATTTAAAAAAACTAAAAAATTGTCATAATTATCTCTCTTAATTAACTTAAAAAATTATGACTTCTCTTTTAAAATATCTTTCTCATATTACAATTTTCTTAAATTAGTCTAATCAGGCAGTGCACCTAAATTTCGTTGTATACGCCAGTACAATGACAATAGAGAGATTCTATTCTATTTTTCTTTACTTTACTTTACTGGCCATAATACTCAATCACAACCTGGAAAATACAGGAAATTTTGTTTTTTCCTTTATGACTTCAGAGCACATATACGCTCAACGTTTACATAAAGATGAAAATAACACAAAAACAACCCCGCCATTATTAACAGATTACTTTTATTATAAATATACAGTGTTAAAATGGAATGGTACCTGACACTGCCAGCCGTTTACCGTTGATAGAAAAGAAAAATGAAACTGGGGTTTGTGCTGCATGTCTGCAATCATCAAATCACACAAATGCAGGAACAAAGAGTATCAATCAATAGGAGAAAAAAAAATCCCAAAACATTCAAATCAAACGCCTCTGCGGCCATCTTAGGTGCACGGAGGCAGGTGACTGATGATGATAACAGGAAGCATTTGTTCTCTTCGGTGTAACGCTGAGTCCGAAGACTTCAGCACAGTTTGTGGAGAAAAGAACGTGTGATCGCTTCTGTTACAAAGTTGATCTGGGGTTCGTTTCAATGAGGAGAAAAAAACAAAACAAAAATGGTGGAAATGGTGTCAAGAGATTTAAAAAAAAAAAAAAAAAAAGAGATCACAGAAGATGTGACGGAGACATTCATCGCTACTAAACATCCAACAGTTTAAAGGTGCCACATGCAGCATTTTTAACATCAATATATTGTCGTCACATGATGAAAGTGGTTTATTAACTCTGTAACTTCGGTCTCGCACACACAACACTGTTCTGCTGGTGTTTCTCCAAATTCAGACTACATTTCCCACAAGCCTCTCCTTCTCTGGAGGCTCAAAGTCATAAACTTACCAGTTTACAACCAGGAACTAAAAACGTCAACTGTTATGTTTTTAGAACTGATTCTATGTCGATGAGTTGATCAACAGAAAATCAATCAACACATTTCTTTGTTTTGATTTTTATAAAGAAATGTCAAAAATTCACTTTTTTATAATACTAAACTGAACATCTTTGGATGCTGGTCAGGCAAAAAAGGCAACTTGAAGACATTTTTCACTATTTTTGGACATTTTATACACTAATCAAGTAATTGTTTAATCAAGAAAACAATCTGCAGATTAATAGATAATGGAAATACTTACTAGTTGCAGCCTTAGACATTCCAGAGGTCATTTTTATGAAAAAAATCAAAGTGGTATTTTGTGCTGTAAAACGCTTAAGATTTTCCTCCAAAACCGTGGCTCAAAATGTCCAAGAAAAGAAGTTGCGGGAGTCTTTTCAGAGACGGTTGTGTCTTTTCACAGTTAACAATTCACAGATGTTAAAATGTCACGTGGCACCTTTAATTTGATCATTAAATCTTCATGAATGTCGCTCACTGGATGAATCACATCACTGAAACCTGAGCGCTCTGATGTCCGCCTGGCCCCAATGGCCACTAGGTGTCCCTGTTGTCGCGTCTTTTAAAAGGTCCAGTTTGCTCCGACAGACGTGGCGGAGCCGAGAGAGCGTCCTGCTGTCGCTTTTTTTTTTTTCAACAAGATCATCTCCCCTTGTGTCATCAGACAGCTTCAATAAAACATCACAGGACAACAGTTGTTCAAGTCAATGGTATGAAGGCTAGATGAGCAAATTTAACTTTCATTTGCTTTCAAACATCAACTCCAATTTTCACTATGAAGTATCAGGCACTTAATTTTAATTACTTTACATAAATGAGCAGTGCCGTTCGAGACTGATGCTGAAGTAGTGTGCAAAACACTGGATATAACAAATCTGTTTGAACATGCATAACAAAATGTAAACATTTAAATCTTAAACTTTATCAAAAAGGAGAAAAAAATGAAATTATACCTAAAGAAACCTTTACAAACTAAAGCTTAAATAACCAAAGAAGGAAAAAAACAAAACAAACAAAAAAAAACAAAACAAAACAAAACTATTCAACTCTCATACTGGTTTAACATGCTGCTCGACTCTAAACTACGAGATCTCCCCTCCCATTTTAAATGACACACCAGGCATTCAGCCCTCAGCGGTATGTTGTCATTAACACAAAAGACATGCAGATAAAAATAAATCTTAACTAAGGCAAATGTTCAGGAGATTCGGGCTGAGACACTGAGATAAAACTGGTCCAGTGGGGCTCCCAGGTCGGGGTACGCTCGAAACGAACTAGTTCATACGACGTCTGAAGGCGAAAAACGTTTGTAGCTTTAGACTGTCTCTCTTTGAGGACATTCATTGTGTTGCACTTGTTTGTACATAAATAAGTAAACTTGTAAAGATTTTTTTTAAAAAGAAGAGCATGAAAGATAAGTTCGAACCCCGCCTACTTTCAGGGAGATACAAAAATGATCGTAACCCTTTTTTTGGCCTTTCCAAAATCAAAAATACAACAGGAAAGGAGCGAGGAGTGGATTTAAGAGACCAGTGTTTAAGATTTAGGGTTCCCAGAACTTTCCATCGCACATCCAAACTCAACAAGTCCTCCAAATAAAATGACAAAATATGAGGTTGGTCAAGAACGACACATAGAAGGTTTTACTGATGTTTTGTCGGCACATCCATCCACCCCGACGACCTCTCTACGTGGACTTTGTCGCTCTTTAATGATGTCACCTGATTTCATCCTTTGCTCTCATTGTTCTTACTACGGCTGCTAGAGGGCGCTGTCACTTTAACGTAAATATATGTGGTTGGAAATGACTGATCTTGCCGCTTTCCTTTGGAGGACGGTCACTCCAAACCTTTTATCAGACTCTTGTAACATAAGGTTTGAAAATATGAACAATAAAACATTAATCTAACCTTTGTCTTTCTTTTCCAAGTATATAAGCTAATATAGTATATTAGTATATATGCAACACATGAACAAAGCCGTTGTTGCTTTATTTCTGTCTTCATGGATCATAAACTGTTGGCGGACGATGACTTTTACCTTTTAAGGTCTGTTATCTTTAGCCTCAAACTTCTTTCAAGTATATAGCCCGCAAGTCCATATTCAAGACCCCATATTTAAGACAAAAATTTGACGTTTTCAACCGACTCACACAGCTAGCGTTCATTAGTTACAGCGGATCGAATCTGTCGTCCTTTCAGCCAATGAAATCAACGCTCGTCAGCAAAGGAAGCTGCTTTTGTTTACTCTTGTCTAATAATTACTAATAATTTTGATGATAAATCTGCCATCATTATCGTTGTAAACAAACTAGACGTAGCAACAGTAGCTAAGGGGGGTGGGCTTAACGAAGGACCAATCCAAACATCGGAAAGGTGTGGTGGGAGTTTCAGATGCCGTTTGACTGTTCGACAAGCACTTTGAAGAACAGCAAAACAGTAGAGGGGTTGTAACTGACAATTTCTGTAACTTTCCGACAATCAGATAGCCACGCCCACTTTACACACTGATTGGTCGGCTGTGTTCAGGTGTTAAAAGTAGGTGGAGTTTGAATGTTTCTCTCAAGCTCTCTTTTCCCCGTCTTTACACAACGATTTCTGACACCTTTCGGGTGAATAACTGGAGATGTTGTCGTGTAAAAGGAAATGAAGATGCTCTCTTAAGACTTGCGAAGTGGGAGGAGATATTTTGGGCGCTTCTGGTTCCGTAAGTAAAAGTCAAGACGATGTTACATTACTCACAGTTTGAGCTCTTCTACAGCTTGGACTCACGTTAAACTCTTCTGGTTAAATCATCAGAACAAAAGATGATAAACTGTGTTAGAAAATATCTGGATCTTTAGTAAAAAGTCGAAGCTACAAGACACGTACATAAAGATTTCAGGGCAGAATTTAACTACGACTCCCAAGGTTCATTTCAACAACAAACAACCAATCACAGAGCTTTAAATTCGGTCACGTGCGCCACTAATGGCGAGTAGAAGCAAAAGGTGTTGAGAAAACTGATTTTACGATTTCACTTTTAATTTCTGGGTCACTTTTGAGTCTTCTCCATAGCAACGCTGGCCGAGGCTCATGGGTATTGTAGTATTCTTAGCTGTCCATCGAAATCATGTACAGAACGTTATTTCTCAGAAATAAAGTAGAAATATTTGAAACTGGTGGTGAGAATATGAATCTACAGGATCGTTAGATGATTCAGGAGAGTCCTGAGTTTCTATGTTCAGCAACATTGAGATCATTTAAAGAAATATTTAAAACTGGAATACAGGAAACCAGCGACGCCTCCCATTTCATAACTATTCTTCTTTGATGGTGGTACACTACTAAATGGCATTTTACCGACACCTTTACCTATAACTACTTCCTGTTAACAAGCCCTCCATCTCTCTCTGACAGCAGGCTTTTCACTCCATCTTCAAGCGAAGCTGCTCAGAAAAAGGTAGAAACATTTTTTTTTCTCGCCTTCAGACGTGATTGTACGAACGAGTTCCTTTTTGAAGCAGACTGCAGCCTTTACTGCTCGAGCACGACACCGGGAAGCTGCTGCAGAAACACGTCACCTTAATAAATAAAGGTTTACTGACAGGATGAAGCAGAGTAAGACACAATATTTATATTTAATCTGTTGTAAGATTATCAGACTTGTTGTGAGATATATTAAATCTTACTGCATTGATAAAAAATATGACTTTATCTCAAGAAATAATCACAAAAAGGAGGAAGCATTTTACCATCTTCTCCTTGTCTCTGCTCCTCGAGTGAAGGAGAACAAGCAACATTTCTTAAAACAAAACAGAATTAAAATAATGACTTATAATATCCTGCTATACTTGTGACTTCAACATAATGACAAATGTTATGGAATGCATGTGTTGTAGTGTGCGTGTGGAGGAGGTTTTTGATCATTTCTGATGGATTACATTTGCTTTGGTGCATCTGCCCAGCTATTATCAACTAAGTATACATATCTCTACTCTTGCATTCATTCATAAACAATTCATATCTGTCTCACATGATGCTAAGAGTCAAATAATAGAAGAAAAGAAAAAACTGCAAATATTTTCATTACAAGTCAATGAATCATGTAACTTAGTTCTTTAAAATAATTTCCACTTGTTTTAATGGAAATATGTTTTTTTTTAGACTGAAATTAAGATTTTAAGACTTGCTGAGATGAAAATTATTTGCAGCTACATTAAAAAACAAACAAACAAACAAAACAAAACAACAATATGGCAACAGCTACAAAACTAACAAACAGCACCAGTTCATTTCGGTGTCGTAGTTGATTCCGCTACTCTTGGTAAAATAACCAAACGTTGGCAGAAGGAAAAAAAAAACCAAAAAACATGACAGATATAAATATGGAGAAACAGTAGGTGTGCAAATCTGAACCAACATCTGTGACAGAAAGAAAATTAACTGAGAAATTAAAGGAAAAGGCTGTTAATTAAAGGGATACCTTGACATTTGAATATTTTTAAAAATATGCTACACAAGGTTTTTGTCATAATATGGGGTCTTAGTTTTGACGTTGGCACTTCAGATGAGATGAAGAAGAAACAGGGTGGAAAACGCTGACGTGTTCTTTGGTGAAGTGGAGTGAAGGCTGCGGGTTTGATTCCTGCTTGCATGTGATGTTGGTAATAACGTGATCTGTATCTGGATCTCTTATCTCTTAATCTGTTGAATATTTTCTCGATTGATCGATTAGTTGTTTGGTTTGTAAAATGTCAGAATAGTGGTGAAAAACGTTTTCACTGTTTCCCAAAGTCCAAGACGACGTCCTAAAAAGTCCACAAGCCAACAGTAAGAAGTTTACTGTCAGAGAGGATTAAAGAAACCAGAAAATATTCTCATTTAAGAAGCTGGAATCAAAGAATTTGAACTTTTTTTCCTCTTAAAAATGACTCAAAACACTGACTTATCGTTGCAGCTCTACGTTATTGGACAGTTTGGAAAAAAGGATCTAAATCAATGCAGCAGAATCTTTTTTTTATTCCATGCATTCTTCTTCTTCTTCTTCATCTTCATCAAAACCTTGTGCCTACATTACCCACAATGCAACTCAACTCGATTCACTCAACTGTACAGATTGTGGTGTGTAACGCTAGTAGCGGCTAATGTAGCCTGGAGCTGCTAGCACAAACGGCTTTATACTACTTTTTACACAGAGAACACCTGGAAACACGCTGAGGTGGAAGAGTTTCTCTTTAAGAAAATCACAAGACATGTTGAAAAGACACCTAAAGGCCTCAGTGCGCTTCGAAATGAGCGCTCATTAGATCATCTAACAGCGTCGAAAACCTTTCAGATGGCTTTTAACGCTTCTGTAACTTTCCGAAACACAGATTACAACAACTCTACGCAGGTGTGTTTGATCTTGTCTCTAAATTTCTTTTCACACAACTACTTCTGTCACTTTTTGTGCGTATGGACGAGGGCAACACCACGAACCGTTTACATACACAAGGTCCAATCACACTGCGGACAGAATGGGAGCAAAGGTATCCAGATACAGGCTACATGTTAATACATAAATGGTCAACAAACCTCATGAAAACACCAAAACCATCAACGAACTGATCTACTAACAAGGTTTTGGTATTTTCATGACATTTGTTCACAACAAAAAAAATATAGACTAACATCAGCCTTTAATACCAGGTGGAACTGGAAGTCTAAGTGTGTCCAAATGCATGCTGGGAAAGGCTACACCTCCTCCTGGTGAAACAGATGAAACAAGTGGAGAAAATAAAACCAAAAGAACCTGAGGTAGTCTGCATGTTTGGGCTACAAGTTCATGTATGATCTACTAAACGCGGTTCTTCCTCCTGTGCTGATGGCGCCACCATGTGGCAAAGCAGAAGGGCTGGGTATCAGAGCGCCAGCGAGTCACTGATTAACAGAAAATTACTATTCTCATAATCAAATCATTAGTCATTTTTTCAAGCAAAAAAAAAATGCAGATAATTTGCTGGTTTTAGCTTCTCAAAAGTGATGGTTTGAAGCTTTTCTGTGTCATTCGTGACGGTAAACTGAATTATTTTGGATTTTCTGCTGATCGGACAAAACAAGACGAAGAGAATCTGAAGGCTATTTTCTGACATTAATTGAACCTCAATACTTTTTTGGTACTGACCAAAATTGATCAAAAATTCACGTACAGAGAGCTGCCATCAGATTTCTGCTCATATTTGGAGTCTTATTGACTCAACAGTGATCAGAGATTTTCCTGATTTACATGACGTGTTAAATGTTTTGAAGGAAGAATTGCTTCTATTTCCTCAAAGTAAAACATTAGCAAACATACCCAGCCCTGCTGAGGAGTGAAGTACAACTAAACAGGTCCAACATCAAGGTATCTCTTTAAGTGATTTGAAGTGTTTTGAAGCCGGCGATGAAACAGATCGCAGGCCAGTTAAGGCACGTACGTGTAAGAAAAAGGGAGTTTATATAATTTCAGCTAACGAGCAGGACTATAGAAACGCTTCACTTAACGAGCTATAATGTGAAGACTGAGGAACTTTTCACTCGGAGCTCCAGATAACATCTAAACACTTTATCAGAAAATAACTATTTCTCTACAGAAGTAGAGTACAATTTAAAAATGAAGCTACCAAACTACAGTACACTCTAGATGCTAATTAATGAAGTCTTGATGCATAGCATCACCCATAGATGTAATATTGATTTTGATTTTACATAATAAGGATCTTATTCAATATTTCACTGTGACATTGAATAATGGAGTTAATAGTGTTATGGAGGGTTATGGCAGTGTTTGTTAAAGAGTCACAGTCTCGCTCCTCTGTTTCTTTTTTTACCTTAAAGAGACAGAAATCATCAGAGAAATGAAGAGAAACTGATTTGTGATTGTCATGAGTCTCTGTGTTGACATTCCTCTGCAAGTTCAATTAATGATCGAAAACAGGAAAACAAAAAAAAAACAACAAAACAAAACAGGAAGTATCAACAAGGAGACAGAATGATGAAGAAAAGAAACATCCCTGCTCCGAGTATTCAGGCTCTAACATGAGCCCCATTAACCGCTGAAGCTCCCCATGGTGGATACAACTTTCCAGATTCCAAATCCTCTACTTATCCGACAGCTTTTCAATCACATAATGCTAAAAACAACAGTGTTTGAGGGCTCTTCAGCTCTGCTGGGCCAGGACCAGAGCGGTGGGCTGGGGCAGGACGGGGCTCGGCAGCCCTTTGCTGGAGGCTTCAACGTCGCACTCCACTTTCTCCACGCCGGCCATCTGCTGGCCACCAAAATCCCCGATCTGGCCCACGGAGGAGATCGCCGAGCTCTTCCCTTCCTCCTTAACATCCTGGTTTCCCATCTCAACGTCTTCACCTTTAACAAACTCGACCTGTATGGTCGTAGACTCCATCTGTGTGGGATCTTTCTGCTCTGACGTCTCAGCGTCATGTCGCTCTACTTCAACCACGTCCTCCTCCTTCTTCACTTCTGTCTTTACTCCTCCCTCGCCTCGCTCTTTTGCAGTCCTCTGGGTTTCAGCCTCAGATCCCGGAGGAAGGAATTTCCCAAACCTCATCCCGGTCAGATCCTCCTCGAGTTTCACCTGGAAGGGTGGCAGCCCGAGCAGGAAGGCCCTGATCCTGCTGGGGGAGCTCAGGTCTGCGGGTTCCTCCTGGTTCTTCATCTCCACATCCTGCACTCCTCCTCCTCCTCCTCCTCCACTTCCTGAACAGCTGGACCGGTTCAGGCTGAAGTCCTCCACCTGCTCCGTGCAGCCCGCTCTGGGTCTCTTGGCTGACGACTGATCTGTGTTCGGTTCTGGTCCGTCAGTGCTGGGTCTCTTAGTTGTGAAGCGCTTGCTGAGGTTGAGGGGCAGGGCCTGCTCGGGGGGAGGGGTGATGGGAGAACAGGGGGGCTTGGTGCTCAGGTCCTGAGACAGCGCCTCAGACAGCCGGCGGGTGAAGGTCTGGAGCTGAGACGAGTCCAGACGAGTCCTCATCAGCTGCCGCACCTGAACGCTGCAGTCCAGATCCAAAGGCAGGACCCGGAGAGGTGGCAGAGGAAGCCGGTTCCTGGCGTCCCGGCCGCCTCCTCTCTGGGCCGCCTCGTCCAGGTTACACCCCGAGCAGCGGTTGTGGAGATGTTGCAGCAGGTGGGGCTGAGACTGGTGCTGGTCTCCGCTTGGCTGAGGAGTATCCGGGCTTCCACTTTTAGGCTGCAGGGTGTAGATGGTCGTGTGGTGCTGAGTCGGGTCTTGAGGTGTCAGGGCCGGGCTCTCCAGGTTCCTCTGGAAGCCCACGCGGCTCCTGAGAACATCCAGGGGACACATGCCTTTGATGGGGCTGAATCCGCCAAGAGATCCCCCGACGAAGTGGCGAGGCAGAGCGGAGAGCAGCACACCCGGAGCCGCAGCCGCACACTCCCCCCTGTCCTTCAGCTCCTTAGGTTTGGGCTGGAAGGGGAGGAAGGGGGCGGACATGGGGGAGAGGTCAGGCGTGAGGGGCATGTTGGCGGGGAGGATGGCCGACTGGACGGGCTGCAGGGAGGGAGTCTGGAGAGGCTGCGGCACCTGGAGGGACGACAGAAGAGGAAAGAGGCGTCAGGGATGGTGACAAGAGTTTATTGATTTCTTTTAAAAGGCTTCACCTTTTTATTTAAAAACCTGTTTTAAAAGGTGTTATTCTACATTTTTCTTCTCATTTAATCTCAGGAAAAGACCAAAATCAACAATGTGTGAATCCGTCTCTCGGTGCTTTCTGACTTCCCATAAATCTGTAAAAACTGCTGACAAAGAGCCTGTCCATTTCCTAAAACAGCTGGTCACTGTAGTTTTTAGCTAACAAACAGGAGGAAATAATGCATTTGTTGAGGATTATTTTTTATATAAAGCACTGTGCAAAGGTTTTAGGCGCTTTAGATGTTTATGTTCTTCTCCATTAAGGAGGCGTCTGATCGTCCCAAATTTATTCTGCAGCATGAAAACGAGCCCAAACATCCAGCCAGAGCCAGTCTGGGATTAACAAGAAGAGACAGAAGCAGCTGAGACTCTTTAAATCCACAGAAGAAGAACTGTGGCAACTTCTCTAAGATGCAGGAAACAACTGACCTGCCGACTCCCTGAAACACTGAGGAGAACTGCTGCTGTTTTAAAGGCAAAGTTGCTCACACTAAATATTGATTTTATTTAGGTTTCTTCTCTTTACTAACCTTTGTATGGAATTAATTAATAAATAAAAACTATTCATGGCATCATTTTTGATCCTCACTTTAATTTTAGTGCCTAAAACCTTTGCACAGTACCGTCTGTCTGTGTTGTTAATAGTTTTTGGACAATAATGAAGTTCTACAGTACAGAGGATACAATATATCAGGCTTTAATGCGCTTATTTCATTGTTAAGCATTTATAGACGGGAAAAACTTGCAATTTTGACTTGAAAGTTACATCACAAAGACTCAAGACTTGACTCTGACTTGGTTTAAAAGACTTAAAAACAGTAAACTCCTTCTTGAATATTCCTCTGTAGGTGATTATTTGGAACATATTTGTCATAGACAGGTATCAGAGAAGATCTTTGTGCTCTTTCTGTATCTTTTTTGCTGTGAAACCTTGAAAATTCAACTTGATCACAGCTGCTGTTCTGTTCTGCCACCTTTCAAGCCTGCAGGTGTCGAGTATTAGAGTCTGGTAGATTCTGAGCGGAGAATACCACTCCACAGGTGCACCATAAGCCAGGTGTGTAGCTGTGATGCGGGCTTTTACCCTGTGTGTGCTGCCAGGGGTCGGTCCAGCTCTGCTTCTGGGTGGAAGCAGAGGACTCTGCAGCGAACATTCGGCCGCTGCTGCTGCTGCTTTAGTTTTAGCCTGCTGCTGAGCCAGCAGCTTCGCCTGAGCGATCAGCGTGGCCTTGTTGCGTTTGCCTGGCGGTCGGCCTCTGCCTCTCTTCACCACCACGGTGCCGTCCGGGTTCACCACCTGCTCAGAGAGACGACCGTCAACAGAGGAGCAGGATGTCTCCAGATTTGATTCATTCATTTTAAACAATATATGGAAAAAATACAAAACAGAACATTTCCAGAAGCAGCTTTATTTACCATCTTACCTCAAGTCAGACGACAATATAAGAATATTTCCCCAAAATGTTGTTGAATATAACTTTACAAACAAACACTATGATCCTTTCTGAGTCACTTACAGTGCGAGGAGGAGGAGGAGGGGTTGTAATCTTCTTGGCTTTGGGTCCTGGTTTTCGCCCCCTTGGAAGCGGTTTCCTTCCTCTTATCCCTCTGGGCTTCGGAGGCACGGGGGATTCTGGGATTTTGAGTTCTGTTCCCCCTGCTCTGAGGTGCTCTTCATAAGGAAGCATCAGCCTGAGATGCGCACAGTTACAAAAAGGTTAGTGTGTGTGTATATTTTAAGACCTTTTTAGCGTATAGTATGTGTTTGTACTTGTGCGTCTGACCTCTCGTAGTGTCTCCTGGTGCAGGTTGCAGCGCTGGTGCTGCCGGGACATCCTCCCAGCTCGTTATAAACCACTTTCCAGAGACGGTCCGATGTCACCTGTGACACACAAAACGTGACGACAATCAGTTTTAAACTCCTGAAATCGTGCAGAAAATGTCAATTTTCCAGCATCAAAGCTCTTTGGTCCAGATTGAAATATGTGAACAACTATTGGATGGATTAAAATGAAGTTTTGTTCAGACATTCATGATCCCCTGAGGATGAATCCTACTGACTTTAGTGATCCTCTGAATTTTTCTCTGGCGCCACCATGTGTTTAACATCATCAAGTAAGATTTTTATGGTATGTTTTTACTTATAAAGCCATTCTAGGCTAACTTCTTTCACGGAGTTCATCTTCAAATCATTATCTCAGATCACAGGACACCTATCTGCCATGTGTCCCAGATGTTTGGAGAGATGGAAAGAAAGGCCTTCATGTTTTCTGCTGCTGACAGAGGAGCCGAGGAATCTGATATCTGATATCTGATATCAAATTCCGGGCAAATGTAGATTTCATGGTATATGACTCTTATTAGTTGTCTCTGTTTTAGCTCATTTTAGCCTTTTTTAAAGTATTGTTATTTGCTTTTGTGATTTTCTCTTCGCTTATTTTTGGGGTTTTATTATTGTTTTATTTGTATGCTACAGTTAAGTCTGCATTCTGACTGTTTTTAGAACGGATGGGGGGGGGGGTGTGTGTGTGTGTGTGTGTGTGTGTGTGTGTGTGTGTGTGTGTGTGTGTGTGTGTGTGTTCAACGAAACGTCAGCTCGTCACTCAGGTGAAGCAGCAGAGGCGCCGCAGAGATATTTGTGTGTCATGAGGGCTGTAACACTGTGTTGTTGAGTACAAGGCTCTGTTCAGTACAGCGGGTGAATTGAAGAATTGAGCAATCGGTTAAAACTGCATGTTTTAATGTATTTATGGTAAAGCTGCTTGTGTGTTTATTTACTGAACACTGCTGAGAGAATGACTGACCTCCACTGCTTCATTCTGAGGGATCAAACTCTATTTCTTACAGTTGAAAAGCATTTTATAAAAATGCTGGTTTGATGCCCCTATTTTACCCTCTTTCTATTTTATCCTTTTTCTAAGTTTTAATCTTTGTCTTAATGTCTTTGTTTTCATTGTCTTGTGTAAACAGGGTGCACATGTAAAAGAGAGTGAAACGTTCTCACTGGACTTTGTATGAATAAAGGTTGAATGAATGAATATAAATGTTTGTATTTTTGGCACGTTTATACTGATTTTGATGCACTTTAAACATATCAAATCAGGAATTTTAAGACTCAACTCAACAGTTCTATTTTCCAATTTATCTTGTGTTATCACATGATAAACAAGTTCAGAAATAAGGAAAAAAAGAGAAAACAACAATCTGAAATATGACTATTTATAATAGGGGTGGGTGAAAAAATTCAAATCAGACTCACGATTCTTATCTTCTACAACTCTGAATCACTCACAGATGCCAAAAATTGATTTAGGTAATAACCTTAGGGGGCAGTGCGGCACATGCTAGAGTTAAAAAAAGGCAAGTGTTTGGGTGCATTTAATAAATTAATAATTATCTTTGAAGGCAAGTATTTAGTGAATTCTGGGTACCTCATCACTCAGAGACTAATAGCGTTTTTCCATTAACCCGGGTTGGTCCGCTTAAGCTGCGCTGAGCCAAGCCAACCTACGATGAAATGCGTCTCCACTACACACCTCACAGCAGGGGATAACCATGGTGAGCCAAGGTCCAACTGCAGCCGACCCCCTTCCTCCCCCTTAAACAAACGGTGTGTTGCAGACTCAGCGTGTCTGTGCTTTAAAAGCCTCTCTGTGTTCAGCCCTCAGTACTTTTGTAGCTTCTAACTGAATCTCTGTGGTCTGAAGTTTAGTTTCTCTCTGTGTTCCTGTTTGTACTTTCAGCCGTATCATGGTCGTGTTAAGTTACTGCTGATGACAACCCATTTCCTGCTTTTGTTGCTTCACATTAAAAGCTTTTATATTACTTAATAATGGGAGACCTTTATTGTGAAGAATTTATTAGAAACGAATAGTACAAGCAGAAACAGCCAAAGTGGTGATGATGTTTGATGAAGAGCTGCGGACAACCAGCACACCTCCAACAGGTAAACTACTTATTTTACTTTGCACTGCTGTGTAATGAACAAGACTAGGTCAAAGCCTAGTATATGGCTGGACCGACCATGTACGGTCAATGTGTGAAATTGTGGCCCGTTTGTTAAAAGGATAGTCAGTGTTTGTCCATAATATGAATTCCTGGATATTAAATGTTCATCTGCAAGTTCACTGTTGTGGATCCAGTAATATTTGTTATTAAACAGCACTGAAGTAGCGTCACATGACATGGTTTGACTATGTTTGAGTAAAAAAAACAGGGTATAAATGCAGTTGCATGAACGATACTTTCCACCTTGGGATGTTTGATTTGAAAGAGAACTGATTTTACTTCTAATTATAACTATTCTAATTATTATGAACTCCTCCCGCTCTGTGGATGTCTCTCGTTTTTCTCTGTACTGAGTGTTTTATCAGTGATTGTTATTTTGGGTGCTTTAACTCCCTCGTGCCTTTCTTCCGCCTCTTTCCTGCTTAAGGAGGCTGCAGTGGAAAATATAAATGAAAGTTTTAACAGAATTTTAGGTGCAAATTCTGGAGGCTTATCACTTGATTTGACTGTAACTGTGGTAACCAGACGGAGGTCACCACAGTTACAGTCAAATCAAGCGCACCTGTAGAGCAGACGCCCTACACTAAACTGATAACAGCTACACGAGACGCATGTTGCTCAATGTTTCAGATGTGAAAACATCAGAGAAATGAAAAGTTTGCATCTTGGTATTAGTTCAGTTATAAAATCCAAACGCATCGCGGAGAGTCGATCACACCGGACGGTAGAGACGCTGGTATGAGTGTGTTTAAACGGGAGTTCTCTTTATTTAACACCGGAGCTGAGAGCGTTGGGGCACAGTCACTCTGCAGCTGTCCTCAGTTTCCATCAACTTGCGCCGATTTATTTTGACAGAGCAACAGCCAATGGGGAAACTTCATCACTCATTCATGGACAACTGCAGTTATAGGACTGGTCCCACTGTTACAGATCAGCCAAAAATATGGAGCTAGACATGAGGAAACAATCTGAAGATTGACATTGAAAAACATATAATGCAAAAATATCTAAATAAAATAAGATTGTAATGTTTTTAATGTCCATGTTTTACTTTTCAGTTGAACTTGTTTCAGTGCCAAAACATCTTTTTCCAATACAAGTGTTTCAATGCCGATGTTTCCAGGTTTTGTTTTCATGCCAAAATTGAACTGTCACTGCTCTGGCCCCACAGGAAACACTCACAGCGTGCCAGCTCAATGCGACTAACCCCCCTCACCCCCCAAAACAATGGGAAAAACACCATAATTAGTTAGCGGAGTGGAGCAATGAACTCCAGCACTAACAAACAAGAGCAGCCGACCAACACACCCACACACACACTGCAGAACTTACACAACTTACACCTGTGAAGAAAATAAATGGCTCCATAGTCTGTTTCATTTTTTTACAGCGTTTTAGAGAACAATGGCTTTCCCCCGGTACTAACGCTGCAGCACACACACCAACAGCTGTTTTTATATCAAACACCGTAGCAGTGATGTTGGTCAGTAGATGGTTCGGTTTCATTCTTCTCATACAGACATAAGACTAGATGATGATTTCAAACAATGCAGCTTAATTTTTTCCTCTGAGACACTTTTCTTTTTTCTGTTGTTCATCAACATCAGTTAGCTTCACTCTCACGTATGTTTCATATTGCAGTTCAGTGGATGAAGGAAACAAATGAACCGTTTGACACGCAGAGCTTTAAAAGTAACACACTCTGGTGGAGAGGCAAACACTCACAGTACACCCGTTTTACCACAACAACACTGTAGATAAACAAAGTTTGAATAAACCAAATAAACTTTGAAGTAAACCGAAGTGACTCACCTTTTCGTATCCGCCGAGCCGTTTGACCACAGAGTACATGAGGAAGAGGTCAACTGAGGACAGAGTGGAAACAGACGAGACATGCAAATATGAAACGGAGCAGATAAAAGTGCACATCGGGTTGTGATTCAGACACAAAAACGCTCAGTTTCAAATCAAACAGTTTGACTAAACAAATGTGTCCTGATAAAACTAATCTGCAGAGTTACTCAATGTGCTTCGTTTTATTCTTGCCCGCTTGTTAAAAGAAAAAAAAATCCAGATAACACAAACTTCAGCTCCACAGAACAGGTTTGACTTCTGCTTTCCATAATACTGATGGATTACGTCAGATAAGACGGCAGCTCACATTTCAGATGTATCATTTCAACACCTTTGAACTTCACTATCTAGTCAGTGAGTCATTGACAGTCTAGTCGAGATTAGCAAATGTTTTAGACACAATTGAGCTTAAATTTTAACAGTGAAGCTATTAAAAGCATGTTGAAAGAAAAATCAGATCCAGAATATATTTGTGATGCCAAACAGTGTGAAAAACATACTTTACTTGAGTATTTCCATGCGATGCTACTTTATACTTCAATTCCACTACATTTCAGAGGGAAATATTGTACTTTCTACTCCACTACATTTATTTGACAGCTTTAGTTACTCTTCAGATGAAGATTTGACACAGTGGATAATATAACAAGCTTTTAAAATACAACACATTGTTAAAGATGAAACCAGTGGTTTCCAACCTTTTTGGCTTTTGACGTCTTACAAAAAGCAGTGTGTAGTCGGGGTCACATTTCACATGTCTATGAGTTGTTAACAGCTCCACCAAATAGTGATTTTTCCCTCTAAACTTCTCACATGCTTTCATTTCAATAAATGTTCAAATGATCCAATATTTCAGCAAAAATCAAAGATTAGAGAAAAAGTCCAAAAACTGAACAGATTTGTGTATCAGAACTTTGTTTTTTCTTCTTTCCTCTCCCATTAATCATCTCACCACCCCTCAGATTTATCTGCTGACCCTTTGGAGGGGCCCGACCCCTAGGTTGGGAACCACTGGACTAAACTAGCTAACTGTATATAAAGTAGTGTAAACTAGCTCCACCTCCAGCAGCTACAACAGTAACATGCTGCTCTAACACTGATGCTTCACTATTAATAATCTAATGATGTCATATATAAGAATATATCAGTCAGAGGGACCAAACCACTACTTTTACTGCAATACTTTAACTATATCAAACTTCTACTTGAGTAAAGAACTTGAATACTTCTTGGACCACTGGGTATCCGGGACAGATTTAGCCAGAAACAAAGCACATGACATGTGAGAGCTGAACCTGTGACCTCGTCCTTTCATCTTCCAAATGTCAAATTCAGAACGATGGGGAGATAAAAGAGCTTCCACGTGCGACTCACTCTTCTTGAAGCCGAGGTTGGGGACTTTATGGATGGGCGAGCCGTGGCGGTCCATGAAGACGTAGAGCTGATCCAGGAACAGCTGCTCTTCAGGGTGGGGGAGCCAGCTGCCCTCACAGCCGACCTCCACGCTGCCCATCACGTTCTCCTGAAGGGGGAGGAAAAAATGCTCTTCATGGTTTCACTTCAGAAATAAAAATGTGACTATATGTTGTGTTTTAACTGCTTTCACTGTCTGATTAACATGTTTTTGTTACTTAAACGTCTCTTATTATCATCTATGCAGCTGATTCATTTTTCTTTGCTTTTGTTTGTTGTTGTTTGTTTTAATGGCTAATTTAACACCCGGTCAAGAGACAACAAATCACCTTTTGGCTAACACTGGCTTATTTATAGTGATGTTGATTAACATTCAAAAATTAAAGTTTGATATCAAATGTTCACTGACTTTAGTGACCTTCAAATCTGAATGGAAAAACTTTTATTTTCTTGCACCTTTCATTCATTTCTTTTGTCTTCTGCGCTTTTTAGAGCTAATCGATTAGTCGATCGAAAGAAAATTAATATGCAGCTATTTGGATAATCGATTAATTGTTTCAATAATTATTTAAGCAAAAATGCCAAATGTTAAGTTTCTCAAATGTGACAATTCGCTATTTTACACTAATTAAAACATACTTATGAATATTATATTCCATTTCTGCCAAGTCTGTTCCACTAGATGCCACTAAATTCTACACACTGCACCTTTAAGATACTCATTTCAGGATCATATTGTGACAGCAGTCACCTGTATCATCTTTCTGTCCACGTTAAAAAGTGGTGAAATTATCTCATACTTGAAACCTCAGCTGCAACAGCGATGTCTAAATCTCTCTCAGGACAGCTGAACGGCTTTGGACAGTATTTTATCAAACCCCAAATACTTTCAAATCCCTTGTTGAATCTTATCAAGTTATAAACTATCTGAAGGCTAAAATAACTACAACTCCAAGATGTTTAATCAGCTTTTGTTGGCTGAGAAGCAGAAACACGTTTCTGTTCACAACCTGTTCTCCCTGTTGAACTACAAAAACAACGGTGCAACAGAGTGATGCATCTTCACTCACAAACAATCTTTGTCTGAATGCAGACAGCAGCAGAGAGCTCATAAACCAGAGAATACACTCACTTTTTATTTTAACTTGAATTACTTACAGCTGATCTGAAATTAAACAAACAAACCTTCATCCTTTCGATCCAGGACTCTGATTGGCTGGAGTTCGGGGAGTCTTTGCCGTCGCGGCCTCTCCTCTTGCGAGGTCGTCCTCGGAGACTGAGAGATGGACATCCTGCAGCAAAAACAACACAACCGACATAAAGATTCCACTATGAAGCAACAATCCCTTCAAGTTCCCCTTCAATCAAAATCCCGTTTGTCTTCTTGTTCCTACGGTTGAATATTTGAGCTTCACCGTACAGAACGATGCAGTTTGACACTTGAAGGCTGTTTTCATGTTCACCTCTGTGCTCACTGAAAATCTGATTTTAAAGGGCGTTGGCTTCTGAGTGTGATTTGTGGTAGCTAAAATGGACACAACCCAGCACAGGAGCAGGTGAGTTATGACTTAATGGCGGGACGAAGGCGGCTGCCGCCATCTTGGCTGTTTTAATGAGTAACATTACAACAGGAGAGAACTCGCTGGGAGAAATCTCTTCTCTCCAGACATGAACTGCGTACTTCAGACACTCATTACTCTTCTGATAACAAGCTGCACAGTTGAGCACTTGTTTTCCACCCTTAACCGGATTAAAACATGCAACAGGCCGAATGAACAGTTTATCTATTCTTTCATTTGAAAGCGAGCAAACAAGATTATAATGAAATTATTTCATTGGTCGAGACCAAGCGCCGCCATCTTGCACTGTGATGTTTTGGAAAGTAGCTCACATTACTCCTTTATAGTTTGTCGACACATTAAAGACGAACTAATGCGTTTTTTGTATAAATTGTGCTCTTTGATGGCAGCAGTCATCTTTGAAATGCTGGTGCAGCCTATTGTGTGAATGTAATGAGAGCTTATAAATCACTTTGATGTAAAAAGTGAGCATCATATTTATTTAAGCGGCACGCTGTCAGTTTGTTTTTGCCGCGTGGTTGCTTTGCGCAAATAGCTTACAGGCTTAGAGAGAAATGATACTTTCTGCAACTCTGCGTGGCGTAAATTTCATCATCATAAGGTGTACACGTAGGCTCTGTGAGGACATCTGTGTACTTCTAATTTCCACAACAGTCGGACTCCAGAAAGTAGTATAAACAAAGCTGCTACGTGTCTGTGTGTGTGTCCGCTCTGGAGTATATCTGTGGCCTTAGCCTAAAAATAAATAAATCAATGTGATGTGATGTAGTTGTCAGTGCTGCAGATGTTCAGTGAACCACTGCAGTCGGTTTGTTTTCATGCAACAGTTGTGCTATAATGTTACTGGGGAAAATCACTCCAGCATTAAATGAAGGAATAATCATGCAGCTCACATCCGCCGTCTTATTCATTGAAACTATAGCATGTTGCTAAGCAACAACAACATAACCAGTAGCCTGCTATTGATACGATGAATAACAGGAAAATCCTCTCAATAATATTTTAATGAACTCTTAAGATAAGAGTAAAAAAAAACCTGTTTTAGTTGATCTACAGATCACTTTGGTTCTTGCTCACATTATTTCCTACAGAATAAAGTAATATTTGTGGCTACGCTGCAGTTTGGAAGTCAATCCTGGTCCAATATTCAACCTGCACAATAATATTCACCTGCACAATAAAATTCACCTACACAATAATATTCAACCTGCAATTAGAGAGCTGTTGTGTGAATTTCAGAGGCACAGAGGCCTAGAGAGAGATGATTGTTACATAAAACCTGCCTGTAAAGAATATAAAATAAATCTTCCCATGACCCTGTGATTCGGGGGTCCGGCCCTCGAGGGTTCTGAACTGGAATTTGGACACAAGTCTGTAGGAAAATAAACTTGTGAATCAAAGAAAAAGGGCTCAGAGAGTCTCGGGAGTTTCCAGCAGGTGGCAGCGTTACACAAACAGACAGGAAGCTTTTCCGGGAAGGAAGAGAAGTTTTCAGATGTAAATCACCTGCAGAGTCATGATCAGACTGAGATCATACATGAACCAAACACACACACACACACACAGACACACACACACACACACACACTTCATACAGTCTGGACTTTATATTTACATTGTAAGCAGGAGAAATGAGTCCCCACACCCACAAAGCCATTCATTCATTCATTCATTCATTCACCGTGAGCCTGTTTGCCCCCTGGTGGTTGTTACAGGGTTGACAGAAAGTTTATGTTTGTGTCTGTGGAGGAAGATCAATTAAATTCTAAGTTTTTTTTTGTTCATTTTCACTCATCATGCCTCAATTTGACGCCAGTAAACCTCACAAACTTCTTCTGCTCTTCTGTTCCTTCACAGTAAGCACTGATTTGGTGATTTGCAGGTTAAACGACGTCTTAAAACTGGGCTCTTTTTTTTTTTAAAATAGAAGTTACATAACTGTTCTTCCAACAGTATTTCAACACACGAAGCAGGACATGACTATACATCAAAATATATCTGTTTAAACAACAATTATTTACAACTTTGATGACTAAAACACTGACTTTGCAACCAAACTTGGACGTCTGGATGTCTTTTGATGTCCACTCAAAAACATGTTTTTTCTTCTTGTTCCTTCAGCTGGATGTTTGTTCTCCTCTCTGTGCAGAATGATGTATGTGTTTGTTTTCACATTCTGAAAGTGGAAAGTTTCTCTCAGCTCACTAAAAGTACAGTGAATAAATTTACACAACTAGTTTGGAGCCAATCGTGGTCCGATATTCAACTTACACAAGTGTGATGTGGAAACGTGAAGCCTCCGGTAGTGAAGGAGGAGACATCTGGTGTAGAAATTAAATATATTTACATGTAGATTCTGGATTTTTAATGAGGGAGAAGGAGGAGATTTTAACGTGGTAATTATACTTATGTTGTGTGTCTGATGTTTGTGTGTGAACTGGTTTCACTGGTTTCACTCACTGAACTGCCAGGAGAAGTTGGTGCTGCTCTCCAGCGTCGGGTGGTTGAAGGTGTCCCTGCAGTACAACACCCGGATGTTGGGCAGCACCCGTATCCCTCCCAGAGCCAGCAGATGGGGGTCCTGCAGCCCCGGCCCTCTCGCTCCGTCCTGGATGCGTCTCTGCAGGGAGCGGAAGCGGCAGTACTGCGGGTAGCTGAGCACTTTGATGCCCTGACGCTCCGTCAAGCCGTCTGCGAGGAAAAGAGACACGAGACTACACGTTATTTATGGTTTCATATTAACAAACCTACTGTGCACTTTGTGCTCCGTTAACTGAAAGTGATTATTTTACATGACTTTTCCAAAACAATACCGTAGATTTTTTATATTGATTTCCTTCCTTGCAGACAGCCGCTGGTTTCAGTTCATTTCAGCACGCTGTAAAACTCTACTCGACTTGAAAAGGGAAATGTGTAATCCATCACAGTGAACTACTCATTGCTTTTTATTGTTTTATTGCATTACTGTGTTCAGTTGCTGCAGCTGTGAGGACGGACCGTTTAGAAAAATCATGTTTAATGACAAGTTTGAGGAGAGTCCAACTAAACCAGGAAGCATCAGGATCAGCTGGGCGATTAATCGGATTTTATTTTCAAATTACGTTTTTGGCTTCAAACAATTATGAAGACAAGACGATCCGAGATAAAACGATTATTGTGCCGCATTCCGTTTCGCAACGATGATCTCATTTTGTCTTGTGTTGTAAATCCAGCGCACCCTTTTCTGTTACAGCGTTGCACTTTCACCATTTCCTTAAAGCCCAAACTCACTCTCACTGGGAATCCACATAGGAAGGTTAAATAAACGTGACGTCAGTACTGACCAGAATAATCTCTAGGTAGCTCTAGGAAGGATCAATACAAAAGATGCGTAATTGTACGTTCAATAACATTTCACTTCTTATTTTAATATTAAAAAAATAAAGTTAAACTTCTTATATACTGGCAGCCTTTATTTACCTTCCCTGCAGAGAGAACCACCAACTTTTTAATGTGCTGTTGATGCTGTTTCCTGTTAATATAATAATAATTTTATTGTCCTCTTTCTCTAATTAACTTCAGTTGACTGTAGAGCTGCAAAAATTAGTCCATTGATCGACTCACAGAAAAAGAATCAGCGAATAATTTTCATTATTCGTTTAATCATTTTCAGCAAAACTGACAAGATTTGCTGGTTTCAGCTTCTCAGGTGTGATGATTTGAAGCTTTTTTGTGTAATACACCACAATAAACTGAATTTCTTTGGATTTTGGACTGTTGATCAGACAAAACAAGACTTCTGAAGACATGAACATGAACTGTAGGAGATTATTATTCTCACTATTTTCTAGCATTTTACAAATAAAACGATTCATCGATTAATCACAAAAAGCATCAGCAGATTAATCAATAATGAAAATAATTGTTAGTTGCAGCCCTCGTTGGCTGTACTTTGCTGTTCTTATAATCACTATTAAGTCACCATCAGTGAAACATGTCACTTCCTGCACATGTGCGTCACATTAAAAGTCTTCCAGAGGCTCAAAGGGCACGATCTCTCCCTTTTCTGTAAGGCTTTTAATGTGAAACATCTGCAGGAAGTGTCTATGGCAGTTTAACATTGAATGAAAGAACAGGTAAATTAAAAACTACTGGAGTTTATTAGTGATTGACAACATCATTTTTGTACTTTGTGAAACTGGAGCCACTCTGGTCAACACAAGGTTTCCAGTTAACATGGCTCAGAGTGTGTTCCAGTGTTTCTTACTCTCAGTCTTGTCTTTCAGCGGCTCGCTGCTCTTGTCCGGCGTGTTGTTGCTGCCGTTACTGTCGCCGCTCTCCGGAGGTTTGTGGAGGCCGTTGGTCCCGCAGGGCGGCGCCTTGGAGCTGCGGCTCCAACCTACCGGCTCTGAACACGACCATCGCACCAGGTCCTCTACCCGCACCACCATCTTCCTGGACACCGCCAGAACCTCATCCTGAACAAACACACAGAGCGATTCAGTCCATTTTATTATTATTATTATTATTATTATTATTATTATTATCATTATTATTATTATTAATCGAGACTTTCTGACATCTTCTGTGGGTTTTCAGTTTTTGATTTTATGTGAATATTTCACAAACATTTATTCAAGTATTTTGTGTTTGTTGTAGTTTTGAATTTGTCGGAAGGTGGAAAAACTCTAAACGAGCCCTCCTCTCACTTCCTGTCAGCTCTCTACTTTCTGAACTCCCAGAAAACTTTTAATAAATCAAATTTATCACACTGCACTGTAGCTGAACCTAGTGTTTATCCTGTTTTATCGGTCTTATTCTATTCTGGCTGATTGTTATTTTCTAATTAACTCTTTAAAAATCTATTTAAATGTCTTTTCATAATGTATTTTTCCTTTTATATTTTGTCTTTCTGCCTTTTATGTTTCATGTGAAGCACTCTGAATTGCCTTGTTGTTGATAGGTGTACAAATAAACTTGCCTTACTTTCTAAATTAAGTAAAAAAAAAAAAAAAAAAAGAACCATTTAGCAAGTCACTGTGAAAAAACCCCCAAAAAACTAGGAGATTTTTTTTTGTTAAATGAATATTTTGTTACAGCGTTTTAAAACAAGACCAAGAGTCTACAGCCATGCTTGTAGATGCAACATGCTAACATGCTAACAACAACAATGGTAATATGCTGACGTTTACCATGATCACCATCTTAGGTTAGATGATGGGAACGTTGTCATTTCGCAGGTTTCTGATCATAAATGTAAGTATTGGACAAATTACATATTTTAACCGGATGGTGGAGCTAGAAGAAAGGTTAAAGGATCGCCAAAGTTATTAAAATTCATCCTGATTGGAACACAAATGTCCGCACCAAATTCTGTACCAATCCATCAGCAGAATATTAGAGATATTTCACAGGAAAGGAGTACAAACTTTAACCTGCTGGTGGCGTCAGATGAAAAGTCAGCACATCACTTAAGTCTTTAGGATTCATCCTCTGAGCACCACGAACGTCTGAACACAATTTCATAGCAGTCCAACCAATCTTTGAGATACTTAAGTTTCACCAAAGTGGTGATTAGTTTGGTACCTTTAATAAAATACTACAAAAATGAAGTGTATTCCAAATATTCATCATTCAGAAAAAAGCTAAATGCTAACATTAGCATGGCCACATGGTAACAATGACAACGCCAAGTGCAAATAGCTTCCCTGTCAACAGAGCTACAAGAATCATATGCTCAAGTGTGCGTGGGTCCATGTGGTCATAATTTGGGTCGACTGCACATTTGTGAACACAGCCACGTATGCAGACACTGAATAAAGTAAAAACAGAACCATTGTTTGTGTCCATATTGAAGGTATAATGTTTACCTTGTTTACTCTCCTCATTTGGCATGTTAGGATGCTAATTAGCATTGAACACAGTAGTACGCTGAGGCTGGGAATGTTGTATATTTTTCCAGGTATGAGGTTAATAGATTGGATGTTGAAATTTTGATGTTAAGTCACAGAAGTTTGTAGGATTCATAGTCTGAGGAACATGAATGTCTGTACAAGATTTTGTGTCAATCTGTCAAGTAGATGTTGAGATATTTCACAGGACAAACGGAAACTTTGACCAGCTGGTGGCGCTTTTCATAAACGATATTCATAAACTTCATTCACATAAATCATGCCAACAGGCGGATATGACATAAAATGTGCACTACTACTGTTATTTATTCTTTATTTTAATCATTTTTAATGCAAATTGTGTCTACTGTGCCTAGTTTTCATCAGATTTTAATGTTGTTTTAATGATTTCTGTCCTGTAAAAGTTTGTTCCAAAGCTCCACTCGGCTCCTAGCCTGCTCCACCTGTTCAACTATCACCTGATGATTCATATTCAAGCATGCGCAGGTAAAAAAACAAACAAACAAAAAAAAAAAACCCTGAGTTGAACGTGTGCCAAATTCCTGGCAGCAGAAAATGTCTTCATTGGTTTGCAGATCTTTACGTGAAGGCACAAAAGGAACCTGCAGTGTGTGACAGATAAGACCGTGGCTGCTCAGATAAGGTTTTTTTTATACCGCAGGCAGCTCCTGTGTGCTGGTGGCTCAACATAACTCAACACCAGCTTTGAAAAAATATTTCCCACCATTTAACCTTCAAAAAGTCCTTTAATGTTAAGATTTTCAAAGATTATAGCACTTTTTTTTTTTTTTTTTTTTTTTTTTTTTTTTAAAAGGTATGGTGATTTAAGACTGGTCTTTTGTCAAAACTGCAGGGAATATTTGCCTTCCAGTATGATTACATAACATTTCACTAATTAACTAAGTGACTTTGGGGTAAAAGGTCACTTGATGAGCTGATGTTTCAAATAAATAACATTTCCATCCATTAATATTATTATTTCTGTAATATCTTTCTCCTTGAATCTTCCATTTAACAGAGAACACTTGTTATTTTAAATGTGCTTTGTGACTTTACCTTGTTTTGAACTAAAAACTTTGAGAAACTGCTTAATTTTTGACCACAGTTTGTCTCTTAAGACACGTTGATCTTGACATTTAATGTAAGTTTTAGACCCTGCTCTGTGACACTAACATGTGATGCAACATTTAAAAACCAAAGAGGAAGTTTTTGAGAAATACTCCTGACAGAGCTGATTTCATGCATCTGTAACAATTTACAATACCTTACACAAAATTGTGCACAGCTGCTAAGGAACAAGTGAGGAACTAATAAGGAATGATTTGATAATTGATGAATCATTAACAGGAACTTCCCTAATATTTCCTGACAGAGGAGTATATAGTAGATAATTGTGAGTTACTAGAGAACAGACTGGAAATACACTATTAAAAGGGAGGGTCAGTAATTCTGCAGAAAGACTGTTCAATAGACTTTTTGTAAATTCAGCAAATCTCTCTTCACTGTTGTGTGTGTGCGCTGAAAAAACTGGCAAATTGCAGTTGTTCAACACAAGTTTTCTCTTATTTTTCCTGTTTGCATTTCTTTGTGTGTAAAATGTGACTGAATCTGAAATCAAATACAAACCAAGACAGGACAGTAGGAGATATTTACTGAGGATTTCCGGCCCTTCTTAAGGAGGTTTACAGTGAAACTGCATCTGTCTTTATTTAGATAAAGGACTGACGTTTTACACCAGTAGAAAGGATTAAAGCAGAACCACTAAAAACTGCATGTTTGGTCTCAAGCAAAATGTATTTTAAAGGACGGGTTCACAATTTTTCAAGTCTTTCTCAAAACAATAGTATGATACGATACCATTTTATTATCAGCTTACACTGAAATTCATTTGTGTTCTTAAAAAGGTATAATATGTAATTATTCCACATTAAAATGTCTAAAAACAACTAGACCTGTGTTATATATTTTGTTGAGTTGTGTACTTACATTATCTCAAATGTTTCCAACAATTTTCAAACCCAGAGAAATCTGTAATTTAATCAAAGTAACGGACCGTTTCATTTGGTCGCATGTCAATGGCGTCATACCTCCTCTACCAAAGAGTAAACACGGACAAGATGCATACGGCGGCGCTGTGTTTGTCCGCTACAATGGCGTCTACCAAAGAGTAACTTACACACATACAAGATAATACATCAGCGTTGTGGTTGTTCCACACAAACTGTTATAAATTGACTTTTATTCAGTTTTAAGCCACATTTTCATGATAAATTTTAACTATATCTTTTAGCCGGAAGAAGGATTTTAGTCAGTGGACGTCTGGATCTTAAGTTATCTGAGAAATAAACTGGGCAAACGTTAGCAGCAGCTCGGCTAACAGCTCCTCCAGGAAGTCCGGTGGTCACCAAACATCGTCGGAGAAATATTGATTTTTTTAGGTGAAACAGCTTTAATTAGTATTTTTAACGATTTTAATCTGCGTGTACGTTTGTTTTTGGAGAGGAGGAGACCTCTGCGGATAATTCGGCTCCCGGGAGAAACCGGCCGAACGTCTGGATCTAAAGTTATAAGAGAAATAAACCGAACAAGTGTTAGCAGCAGCTCGGCTAACAGCCCGTACCGGACGTCCGGTGGTCGCCGTACATCGTCGGAGAAACACTGATTTTTTAGGTGAAACAGCTTTATTCAGTGTTTTTACCTGTAATCTCCGGGTCCGTTTGTTCTGGAGAGGATGAGACCTCTGCCGGTAAAAACATCCCGAATGATTAACACTGGAGTAATCCTATCCCGGTGAGGCTGGTTATTTAACAACGAAGACAACAACTCCCATGACCCCTTGCTACTTCACACCGTCATCACACTCCGTCTTTTGTTATTGTTTTGATTGAGACCCCTAGTGGCTGAAATTACATATTGGGCGTTTAAGCAGTTTAAGAGGTTGAACCACAGTTAAAAATACAGTTACTCTCTCTGCATGTTTTATGTTGTGCTGTTATAGTTTTTACATTCATCTGTCTTGTTGAAAGTGTTAAACGGCTTTTGTGATGTTTGTTGCTGAGGTTGTTCACGTTGTCTACTCTCATATTTTAATTCAGCTCCAACATGTACGGATGGATTTGAGAAGTTGACTTTTGCAGTAAAGAAAGAGAAAAAGAAGTGAAATCCTGCTCCTATAGTTTGTTTACGTAGCCTGGAGGAGCCAGAGGAAGCTTCCTGAAGCTGACCAATCAGAACAGAGTGGGCTCATCAGGAGGCGGGGCCTTAAAGAGACAGGAGCTAAAACCGCCTGTTTCAGACAGAGGCTGAACTGAGGGGCTGCATAAAGGACCAGTGGAAGATAAATAAGGAGTTTATAACTGTAAATCATGCAAAGATATTCCAGTAGAGCCCCAGAATATAAACATAGACCTGGAAATGTATGTGTTATGTCCTCTTTAAGTTACTATCAGATTAATGTAAAGAGGTGCAGCGCTGAAAGGAGCTTAAATAGCTACTAAACCTAATTTATCACAGCAGACTGAGCACTGCAGCAAAGAAAAAAAAAGCAGGTATAAAATCTACCTATTCAAATATTTTCCAGACTTTTTAATGGCTCACAGCAGCTCCAGTTCAGAGTGACATGATATAAGTAAGCAATTAAAAACTTAAGTGGGTCTGTTACGTATATATTTTTAATCCATTTACGGAAATAATCTGGTCAAAGGAGTTTTTAACATTTTATTGGAAATGTGTTTGATCTTCTTGTTGAACTGTGGGATGAATGCATGCTTCCAGTTTCAAGCTTTTATTCCTACTTTACTTTGTGCTTTGATCTATATCCCTGAGTGAAGTTGTACGTCTTGTTCCTTTAACTTTCTTTCTAAACAAACAGTATATGACATGTGTACAGTGTGAAAGACTGAGTCACAGTTTACAGTGTAAAGCTGAGGGTTTCCTCCCATTCCAGTTTGTCAGCTGTGATCCTGTTCAGTCTTGGAGGCAGAGACGCCGGAGCCCAACCTCCCCCCCCACCCCCACCCACCTAACCTCCACCTCCCCTGGGCTGCAGCCAGGTGGGAGTTCCTCACATTCCTGCCCCCACAGCAGCCAGGTGTGAGCTCATTAGCACAGAAAAAGGCAGAGGAGTTTTTGTTTTTTGTACACAAAGAGGCTCTGCAGGAGTCAGGACTAAACATATTTAAAGTTTTCTGAACTCTAGTGAAGTGTTACCCTCTTAAAACCCCCCCCTCAACTTTTACATGCTGGTCTCTCGTCTTGAAGTCATTTTTATTTTAAAGTCCTGACGGTAATCTGGCAACTTTGGACCTGGAATATTTCAGCAACACAAGTCTGAACTGAATGAGTCGCATTAACATAAAAACTGCAGCAGTTTAGAATATACACGGAGAGACTGAATGTACGTCTTTGTTCACTTTTCTTAAAAACATTCTAACATTTACATCACCTGATTATCTGCTATGCACAAAGACAACAAAATCTGTTCAATAAGACAAGAAACTGTGAATGAGACACTGTCAGACAAGTCTATAAAACTATTATTTTGTGTGAGCAAAAAAAGAAAAAAAAAACTACAATAATAAATCAGACCGACAGTCTCCCTCACTATACTTTTTTATTTCATTTATACTTCTGTATTAAGAGGTTAAACTATTGCTGTAGCCGATGTTAATGAGCTTCTCAACTGTTAAGATTTGATGCTTTTCTCTGTTTTATATCAAATAAAATTTGATATAAAACGTTGTAAATTAAATATTTTTGCCTTTTGGACTGTCAATCAAATAAAACAAGCTATTTGAATGCGTCACCTTGGGCTTCAGGGGAATTATTAAATTAAAACGGGTTTTTTTTTTTCTACCATCTTCTGATTTTTTTATAGACAACATGTTTAATAGATTAACTGAGAAAATAATCTGTAGATTCAGTGATAATGAATGAGTGTTTTTAAGTAGATAAAGGGAGTTAAATTTAAAACAACGTCTACATAAAGCCCGTTAAATTCTAAAAAGCTGTTTTCAAGCAACAACAACAACATGCGTCCACAGCAGGAGTTTCAGCGTTTCTGCAAATATTTCTGTCCAAATTAAAACGCCAAAACAGGTAATTCTCCTACTGGGCGTGTGCAGAGGACGGACGAGCAAGTCGGCCACAGAAAACCAGCTTCCTCACAGCTACGTTTAAATCTAAGCGAGTTATAAAAGTATGAAGCCGTCCGCCATTGTTGTTATCGTCGTGTTTCTTCTTCTTCTACTTCCAATATAATGCTGCGCTAATGCCACCGCCTGTTTTGTCAGCGACAGAGGAGGACGTTTGGGAAAAGCTGTTTTCTGGGGAGAAAAACGCAGACAGAGGAACAGAACGGAGAGAAAAAGATGTGTTTCCCAGTTTGGACGGCTTAGTGTGGACATGGTCTACGATAGCAGAGATCTGAAGTTATTGTTGTTGAAGAAAAGTTTGTTCCCTCCAGGCAGTCGGAGAACTGAGTGCAGATAAATAGACGTCACCTGCACAACTGCATAGAAATGACAATATTTGCACAATTCCACTTTAAAAACACTTTTTTCTTGTTTTTTTTTTTGTCCTTTTGTTCCTTTCTGCTTTCATTATTTATTTTGTATCTGATCTAATTTTATTAATTCAGTCCTTAAGATATTATTAGCTTAAAAACATTTCACTGCCATTATTTACAGAGATATATTTGATGTGTAGGTGACTAATTATGGCTGCAACTACTTTCATTATCAATTAATCTGTGGATTGTTTTCTCGTTTAAATCATTGTCTCTCGAAGCCCAAGACGACGTCCTCAAATGTCTTGTTTTGTCCACAACACAAAGATATTTACTTTATTGTCACAGAGGACTAAAGAAACCAGAAAATATTCACATTTGAGAAGCTGGAATCAGAAAATTTGTTTTCTTTAAAAAATGACTCCAAATGATTTATTGATTATCAGAATAGTTGGTGATTTATTTAATAGCTGGCAACTACTAATCAGTGCAGCTCCGGTCATAATGATTTTAAAGCTTCAGAAAATACATTCAGCTGATTAAGTGACAGAGATCTGATCGTAAAGCACTTTAAAAGGCTTTCAGATAACACCTCATAACTTTCTCAGAAAGAAACTCTTCATATTTTAAAAAAATGAGTAATGATTCCTGTAAAAACTACTTTCAGAAGGCTCATTTTTCCACCAGGAAAAATTAATCCTCTATATAGAAACATCCACAGTGGAATATCAAAGTTCAAAATGTGGAAAATTTGGTTTGAGACGAGTCATAGGATTTACATTTGGGTAATACATTAGTCTCACTCCCAGAGGGGATTTTCATGTGAAGGCTGAGCTGCAGGCTGCATGTGAACTGTGTTAATCCAAAACACTCAGAAGAAGCAGCAGCAGGAGACACATCTGATGCTTCTTTTTCATCAAATTTTTTCTTACTTTTTTCTGAGATGAGAGATTTTTAATTAAGCAGATCAACAAATGATAATCAGACCGCAGAGAGCTGAGATATAAAATACTGTGACGTTACTGTTGAAAAGAAAATGAGATTAAGACACTTTCTGTTGGCGCAGAGAGAGAGACTGTTAACCTGTTTAGATTCTTGGCTAAAGATGTTTGGATAAAAAAAGGAGTCAGTGTTCCTGTGACAAGGATATTAATAGATGTTCTTAAAGCATTCCCCAGATTATATTAGGACGAGGAGTCGCTCCCATACCAGTCTACCGGAGTTACAGCCGGACATGACTTATTTTTCATGCTTCACACTGTGTATATATGGTCTAGTTTTTTTTGGCTTCTCTCTGCTTTGCAGAATTTGAAGTTTTTTTTTTTTTTTTTAACTTTTATGCTATATTTTATATCATTTTTAAAAGTTATTTTTTAAAATTAATGGTTTTTAATATACAGTCATACAGTAACACACTCAATAGAAAGTAAAATTAAAGCAACGACAATATGTTTTCCAAAAAGAAATATAACAAAAAAAGGATAAAAAGATAATAAGAAACAATTAATTTCATCTCACGATAAAGCTGAGTACATAAAAGTGTTTTTTTTATTGTTTGTGAACGCCTCCGTATACAAATCAAATCATTATTTAAAATTTAAAAAAAGCATCTGTTGGAAATAAGGTGGAATTCTTGTCTTTAATAATCAGTTTTCTTCTTCTAGTAGCTGATTGTTTTTGAGAGGTAAGTGATAAAATGTCCTCAGAGCATCCGAAAATAACCGACTCTGTGAGGAAATATAGTTCTTTCACATACGCTGGAGCCAGTCATGGTCTGTTTATTTATGTTCTCCAAACTAATGGTCACAAATAATGCAGGTTAGTTGAACATTAAACTGAGATTTAAGGTGAGAACAGAGAAGGAAAATGGTAAGAAATGCAATTAAATATTAATTACACTAAAATAAATAAATTAAACAATGTATAATAACAAAAAAAAACACACAGTGTACTAGAAACATATTTGGAAGAATGAACAAATGACTGAAATAAAGATGAAACCCATGCCAGACTGGAAAAGAAGCCAGTCGCTCCTGTGACCTTTGACCCACCTCTCCGTGCTCCCTGGTCCGGCCCTTCGGTGTGTCTTCAGGCAGGAAGTAGAGTCTGGCGCTGGCCAGCAGGTGTCGCTGTGTCTGGTCTTCCCACAGTAAGGTCACCTGCACATGAAGAAGAAAAACACCCGACTTTTAAAATACTTTGAAACCTTCTAGATTATAAATTAATATCTGTAACCTTGAACAAAGATGCTGGCAGGGCTGAAGAAGCAGATAAATACACCGTTTCACATTCTCTGATTTAGGAACTTAAAAGTCTAATATTAGCACACCAGCAGGCTCATAATGACAATGTTAATAATGTCACCATTTTTGTTTAGCATGCTAATATATGCTAATTAGCACAGAACACAAAGTACAGCTGAGGCTGATGGAAATGTGATTAGATATTTAGCATTAATCAAACTACTGGACAAACTGAAATTCTATCCTGATGGTGGATCTAGAGGAAACGTTGAGGGATCATCAAAGTTATTACAATTTATCCTGAAGGGAATATAAATGTGTGAACCAAATTACATAGCACTGCCATCCATAGAGCTGCTATAATGGCTAAAAAGAGAAAACTTTCAAATATTGTTGTGTTTTAAGTGTCAATCTGTAAGTGGAGATAAGCGAAAAATAACAGTAAAGAAGAAGGAAACGACTAGAAAGGAAAATGTCTGAGAGAAAGAAGAACATGCTGTCCACAAAAGGGTAGAAAGGACTCCTGGAACCGGGCTCGGTCCCAGCGGGTCGACGGGTCAGGAGTTAAAGACAACATTATGTGAGTGTGAATGAAACTGACGTGGAGCAGATTGTGCAGGTTTGGAGGTCAGACGTGATTCGTGGCTGAGTCACGAGGAGATGTTTCAACATCGCTGCTGCTGTTTCCGGAGGTTTTTTATTTGGTTTTATTCATTCATTCATAAAAGGAGTTTGACTGAGTACACAGGCTGCAACACCTGACTCACCTTCAGTCACACCTGGTTCTACTGTTAAGAGATTTAAACCAATCAGCAGCTTTGTGGATTCAGAGTCATTGTTTTGTGTTCAACTTACTAGATAAATGCAGATTTAACATATGAAGTACTTAAACCAGTCAGTGCTGCTGATAGACACTATTCTCCCACAATGCAATGCACAAAGGAAATGCAGGAGCTACTCACAGCTGCATTAAAACAAATTGTGGATGGTGGTGAAACATGTTTGTCAACAGCCCCAAAAACACTAAATAAATATTATTATTTGAAAAAAAAAAGTTAAAAATAATGTAAAACTTTCATATGCTGTTTTTTTGGTATACCATCTGTAAAAACAATTTACTAAGAGAATTAAAGACCCAGTGAAATGACAGTTTTATCTTATCCTGTGCCCTTGTGTTAATGGTTCATTTATCTCTTGTTATAAACCAAATATGTGTCAAAAAAATTAGTGTTGAGAGTATTTTAACATCAAAATCCCTCTTTTCACTTCCTGTAAAATGGTTTCAAATGTTTGATGACTCATCCTGCACTCAGGGGTGTTTACAAAAGTTCATCCAATCAAATGTGACGACTAGCAAATCAAATATATCATATAAAAACAACATTTCACTGTTTGTGGGTCGTAGCAGCTAACAAAACAATATGGAGACAGATAGGAAGAGATGTGCGTTTTGATATCAGTGACCAAAAAAATTTGTTTTCATTTCCAGAACTCTCTGTAGCTCAGTATCGCACTAAACTCTGTAATCTGTGGCGTCGCCTGAGACTCAGCTTGTCAAGTCACCTGTTTCAGCAGCCAATCGGACTGTAGCGAAGTCAGCTGGTCAAAAAGGCAGAATTAAAGACGGAAGAAAAAGAGGCTCGCCTCATCAATTTGTTTGAGGAACTGCTGTGTCTGTATGACACAAGCCTTAAATTTTGATATTTGCAATAAAAGTGCAACTTGACCCTCTCGTTTCTTTATGTTTTCGCAGTTTTGTCAATACTAGAACTGAAACTGTAGCAAGTTAACTCCCTATCGCTATCCTTAATCATATCTTAAGACACGACAAAGTATCCAGCGACAAAAAAAGCCTGAAAAGTCTGCGGTTAGAACGGATATGCAGATAGTCGTTGCTATGGAAACGATACACCGTCTAGTTCAGTCTCATTGGCGTAAACTGGCGCATTTCAAGTAGTTGCAAGTTTCAGCTCGTCTTGTCGCGAATCTTTGCTCTAAACTGGCCTTTAAGAAGCTGGAACTGGAGAATTTTCAGCAAGTGTCGACTTCGTGGAGGCTACAAGAAAAGTCAGTAGGATTTATCATCTGGGGAACATGAATATCTGTACAAAATTACTTGGAAATCCAAAGACCATGGAAAGACCAAAGGCCTCCAGTATATAAGAATATATATAAGAAAGTCATCTGAATATTGTCAGCTGATGGCCTGAATGTCAAGTGATTCTCACTGATTTTTTTTTTTTTTTTTAAAGGTAGAAGAAAACTTTGGTGTTTGGTGGCTGTTTGTATTTCCTCACTGCTGTCATCGGAGCAAATACATCACATCCTTCATCACAATCAGCCACTGTCAATCCAATACCATCAACCTAAATACAACGTGTCCTTACTTTTTCAGCATGCGACCTGAATTTGCTAAATTTAGCCTTGCTGTGGGACGTAGACTCAATAAAACATACTGTTAAGTCTTCTATAACTCGAGTGAGCAGCTAGAAGAGCAGGATGGAGCGAGACCCATTTAGATCTACAGACCGTCAGACTGGTTCAGTTTGTAGGTTTAATTAAAGGGGCACTAAGTTCAGTTGACTTGTCATGATTAGTGCTACTCAACCTGTTAAAACAGCTTGTCGTGCTACATATAAACAGCCTCTTGACTTTAGTTTCTCAAAGAACTTCAGTACAAAGTCAAGAGGTTGTGATATATACGTTCCTGCACATGCTCAGTGGCGTCTGCCTTACACAGAACTACTCTCTGGAGACTGAGAATGTGATCGCTGTTCCTCTAGTCTTTGGAGCCGTTTCTAAACAAACTAACATGACCAAACTCTTCATAATGAAGGAACATGTCACCCAGTTCACCAGTGTGGCTCACTCAACGTGTTTTTAATAGTTTTTGGACAAAGTGGAGGTCTACAGCACAGAGGAGTAAGATATATCAGGCTTTGGATACACACACACACACAATACAAACATGAGATTTGTTGACAATATGAAAATGTATAGAAAATTGCCAGACATATCCTTTAATGTTGCCAATTTGCCAAAATGTAAACAATTATCAGCTAAAAATTGCTCTAGAGTTGCATCGATTGACAGAAAGTTAATCTGCAACTACTTTGTTTTAGTAATTTTTTAAGGAAAAAATGCCAAACATTTGCTGGTTCCAGCTTCTCAAACATGAGAATTTTATGCATTTTTTAATAGCACATGATAGTAAACTCAGTTTTCTTGGTTTTTGGACTGTTGGTCAGACAAAACATGGTATTTGAAGGCGTCACCTTTCGACTGTGGAAAATTATAACTTAATTTTTCATGAAATTCTGACATTTTATAGACAAAACGATTAACCAATTGATTGAAAAATACTGAGAATAATTATTAGTTGCATCCCTAAACTGGGCTCTAAGAAGATTACTGATACTTGTACTGAATCGACATTACAACAGTCCATTTGATGAGCTTTTATGGAGTCTTTCTCTCCCGATGGTTTTGTTAATTTATGTTGTCATATTGGTAAGTAGGTCTATATGTTGGTTGGTTAGCATCTATCAGATTAGCAACAACATTGACTTCCTTCATTTTCACACACAAGTCAAATTTCACACTGAGCTGATAAAAAGCAGCAGAGGGAAAAAACTCAGAGATCCACTTTAACATACGATGACATCGCTCCAGACGGGATTTAAATTGCGGAAGGAGCTGTGAGTCAGTCACTGCAGCTGTAATTATTATTTGGAGGGGGTTGAAGGGGTGAAAAATGACCCAGATATGCGCTCCAATTGGATTAAAATCACAAACAGGTAATGTTAACATGACTCCACCTCCCCCACAGGCATAAATCCCGTCTGAATGAGAGGTTTAGTTGTAGAAACCTGCAGGCTCTCAGTCACGGGCCTCAATGGCACATGACAGAGGGACAAAATGACTTTCACGTGATCAGATATCTCACCTCAGCAATGCATACAGGATCCTGCGGTCCACAGCGGATGAAGTAAAACTCCCCGAGCCTCCAGACCTGGACGGGGCCGTCGGGTTGACGTCTGCTGCTCACCGACTTGTAGAAGGCGTAGCTGCCTCGTTGGCAGGAGGGAGCACCCAACCACTGACGAGAGGAAGACAAGAGCACAGGATCACTGATGAGGAGGAGTTAATGGTCCCTGTGTGAACCAAGAGGCACCTGAGGCATTTTCACCATCAGGGTTTGGCATTTATTAAGCTCTGCAGGGCGATCACAGACCACACTTTTTTTTAACTCCTATAACCTTCTTTAGGAGAGTGAAATAATCTCACTGGTTGAGTTAAATCTCAGAAGGAAGATCCAAAGCAGCAAAGGTTCCCGGAAAGTAACATTAGACTGAAGCCCAGTGGAAAAGGGAAAGAAATGAGGAAGCTGTAGCAGCAACAGAAATAAGAAACTTCAACCCAGCTGTTGTTCATTTCATCTTGTCCAACCTGACACTGAGTACAGTAGCGTATTAGCAGGTTAGCATGTTGTTAACCTGCACATTTTAGTATTAACATGCTATTTTTTTAGCACATTAGTGAAAATCTCTCAGAGCATTTTAGCGTAATATTTACTTTCTGTTATTTTATTTGAGTGTTGGCCTTGAAAGTGTGAAATTTATGCTGTTTACTACCCTAAAAAACTCCTATAAAAAGTATCATCCACGGCATGTACAGTATATTTCGTCGACAGACAGAATATTATTTGAAATTTGATAATTACTATATCGTTTACAGTCGTTTTTCTGGTTTCTTTAGTCCTCTGTGACTGAATATCTTTGGTTTGTGGACTCGGGACAAAACAAGACACCTGAGGACGTCACCCTGGACTTTGGGAAACACTGATCATCATTTTTCAACATTTTTTGATGTTTTCTAGACCAAATGACAAAAACAAAAAAAGAAAATGAATCAGCAACTATTATGATAATAAATTTCATGAAAAAATATCAAACATTTGATGGTTCCTGGTTGTAAAACATGAGAATTTGTCTTATATTATAGTAAACTTCATATCTGACATTTTGGTGAGATGTCTTTATAAGGCCTTTTGGGTTTTTAAACCTCACCAGCACAACCCCCTTCTTTTTACTCCTTTCATAATTGTTTTTTTGTGTCTCATTTCTACTAATAATTAAAAATTAAAAAAGGAAAAAAAATTGTGAAACAAAACCATTATTCTGAAAAATAATCTGAATAATTGATTGTGAACATAATCGTTAATTGCAGCCTTGAACACAGTTGTTAAAGATATTTCCTTTGGACCAAAGTGTTGAACAACAAACCAACTTAAAATATCTGAGATATATTTTTTATGTTATGAGCAATTTAAGGAAATATTGGCCTATTTGTTTTAAAATCACAGCCTTCAAATAAGGAAAAAGGTTTTTTTTTTGCATCAACATTTCAGAGACGTTAATGTTAAAATGCAAAATAAGGCAGCTACAGGATAATTTCACATTTCCCTGCATTTAAAAAGGGAAAATGCCTAAATGATAAGAAGTAATAAATTAAAATTTAAATGTCTGGATGTCAGATAGAGCCCAAAGTTTGCTTTCCTAACTTCCTTGGGTGTTTTTGAACCATAACTCAGAATCCACCTCTGGCGTAAACACCTCTGACGATAAAGTTGCACCATCTTGCAATAAGGCAGCGTTTTCACATGTATTAACAGCAGTCACAGCAGGATACTGTAATATATTAAACTCAGAGAGGAGGGTGCGTTAAAAATTAACTCCTCTGTCTGTTTAGCGTGGCAGAGGAATATCTGAAACTCTTGATACTGTCTCTAAATACTATACAAACGTCTCGATTAATACATTATTACAACTGAAATATAAGACATTTATTAACCTGTATGATCTGAATCGTCGTGCATGTGTCTCAGTTCTTTTCTAGATAATCTTTGTTTAATTTCTGAGCCGACTCTGTGAAAAACAGGCAGCTTCCTGTAATTATTTAACTACAACACGGTGGTCATACTCCTCATTTAGCTGATTTTAAAAAGGTTATAAAGAAATAAATACATTATTATTATTGCGTTGTTTCACTTTCTGGAGGCCACATGAAGAGGCTCATTCCCAGAAAGCCGTCATAAAATCATCTGCTGTAGTTAATCATTCAGCATCTATAATTATTGATATTTCTTATTCTGTGAGTTTGCTGTGAAAGATTTTTCTAAATTAGCTAAAACTTAATAATGTTTTAACTGAGGCGTGTGCTGTGATTTGAGGTCAGATACTGAATGACGCTGAGAAATGTGCACACTTATGCCAAGGAAGTCATGTGACTTCTTCCTCTCAGATCACATCAGAACGTCTCTCATCAGTGCTTTTATTTGGTTCAATTTGAACGTCTTTTTCCTGTTTGATAGAGGAACGGATGTGTTCTTATTCTCGCGACGAGCTGGCTGCCAACAGTGATGTGTGTTGGGGCGGTCGCTAAGCTGCCCTCGATGACACAAACTAAACACTTCCTGCCGGTGCTTCAAAGTAAAAGCCATCATCGATCATCTTTAAAGGGAAGCTTTTACTTTGAAGCAGCTACAGGACGTTAACTTTACAGGAACAACAGCTTTTTCTGCTTCTCTTGCTCTGCAGCAGTGCTTTGTCATGGCGATGTGTTGGGCTCAGGTTGATTTTCCCCTGAACTTGAACTCTTTGTAGGCAATGTAAAAACATTTTTACACATGAACAGATGTATAATAATGTCTGGAGGAGCTTTGTCAAGTCTGACAAAACAACCTTGATGTTGTCGTTTAAGTATCTTCAGCTTGGATTAAACTCATGACAGAAAACTTGAAAACCTGCATTACACTCTACGAGGTGTGGCTTTTGAAAGATGCGGGCGTTCACCAGGCAGGAAGGATTATATCGAGTTGCATTGTGGGAAATGTAGGATCCAGCATTTTTAAGAGTCTGACCCACATGAGGAACTAAAAGTCAGGAAATCTAAGCTTATTTTGCTTCAATTTTAGGAGTTTGTTGTCAATTATTTATTGTATAAATACTGTAAGAGTCACAAAACAAAACACAAACAGACCTGAAGGGACTAACAGACACAAACTAGTACACAGCATATTACATTATATTATATTATATGGCATATTTATAATACAGATGGCTTGATATATTTCATAATGTATCCATATATTTTCAAACAACTCTTAAACAACAACAAGCAAAATTCACACAATTTCAAGGATATTTTTCCTCCCATTAATTGTTTTTGGGTTTTGTCTTCCAGTTTTATGAAATATTAAAATCACTGGAGTCCTCAGTGGAGGTTTTGAGTGGCGCTATGGAGCAAAGTGTTTAAGTGTAGGCTAGTTCCCGTTTTGTTTGTATCTCCTGCACACAAACGAGAAACTAATACACAGTTGACACCAACAGAAAAAAAAAAAAAAGTAAGAAAGACCAGGACTCTTAATCAAGCAAACATGGTTGTAAAAATCATTTCTGCAGATGTTTTTATGAGGAAGGAAATGCAAAACAAGAACAGAGAGTTACCTAAGTCCTTATAAGAAACAAAAAAAAAACAACGGTATCAACAACTGAACACTGAGAGCAGCAGCAGCAGACTTAAAACAAGAAATAAACTTAAATAAACATGAACATTTGTTCATAAAGATGTTTTATAGTTCAGCCAACTTACATCGTGACTCATCCGCTTACATAACTCTGACTAACCCTCAAAAAATTAGTCTTTTTTTTTTTTTTTTTTACCAGAACTGACGCTTGTGTGGTTTTATTATATTAAATTACATCTAAATTATGTTTCTACACAAAGAGAAATTGGAAGTATTTTAACAGCTGATGTAACAGCAGTACGACTTTCTTTATCTGCTGTTAAACCATCAAACTTCATCCTGTAACAACACCTCTTTTCATATTTTCAATTTACACCTCTGTTTTATGCACGTTGACAGACAGATGTTTCGTCACCGTGTAGGATTTAGGGAGGCATAAAACGAAATGAGTCACTTCATAATGTCTCCTTTAAAAAAAAAAAAAAAAGCCCTAAATGAGCTAAACTCAGACGTAACCCTCATTACATGAACATTATTCAGCTCAGTGATCACAAAAGATCAGAAGAAAAAGGTCATTTAATTCTGCAAAAAGGAAAGCAATTAAATGTTGTAAATGTTTTGATAAAGAGGTTCTTATCTCAGGGTCCAATTACTGGTTTTAAGAACTTTTTGAGGGTAAAACTACTGTTCTCAAAGTCAAGAGCGAACTTTCAAGTTTTAAATGATGCGTTTGGATGTAAATAAAATACTATCAGGAGCACAAACAGTTAAGTGATTCAGTTAGTCGAATAGAAAATGAATCACGTCGACTGCGAAACAGCAGGAAAATGGTGAAATATGTCTGCTGCAATTTCCCGGAGACCAAGGTGACATCTTTATTAGTCATTTAAATAATTTATTGAACCAAAACATTCTCAGATTTTAGTTGAAACAGGCTGAATCAGGTGTTGCTCAGTTCAAGGACGGCAGATTTTTTCTGTTTTGTATGATTGTAAACTGAATATCTTTGTGTTTTGAACTGTTGGTCTGATAAAACGAGACATTCAGAGACGTCGCTTTGGGGTTCTGATGAACGTTTTTCACCATTTTCTAATATTTCATACACTGAAATGAAAAAATAAGTCAGATGAAATCGATAATGAAAATACCCTTTAGGTTGCAGCTCTGATATAATCAACATTTCAAAATGATTATTCCATCCACAAGAATGTCAACTAACGATTATTTTGTTCAGATGTTTGGTCTAGAAAATGTCAGAAAACGGTGAAAAATGTTGATCACTGTTTCCCCAAAAACCAAATATGACGTCCTCAAATATCTTGTTTTGTCCACAACACAAAGATAATCAGTTTACTGTCACAGAGGACTAAAGAAACCAGAAAACATTCACATTTAAGAAGCTGGAATCAGAGAATTTGAGTATTTTTTCTGAAAAAAATACTCAAAATGGTTTTAGATTAATTGTCTGATTGACTATCGCTGCATCACTATCTGGTTCATTTACAGCAATGTTGATCAGTTTGCACTGTCCCTGTTAAATAAAACAATTAATTTCATTTTTAAAGGAAAAATATTAAATATTTACTGCTGGAAAATTGTGAAAAATGTGAATAAAATCTGTTTTTCTTCGTTATTTATGATATTAAACTGACTGTATTTCCTCATTTTACTCAAACAACAGCTCAGAACTCAATTTAAAATGTCCCAAACCCTTTTCTGACAAACTGTAGACCAAGCGACTAACGGATTAAATCGATAAAATAACGGAAGATTAATTGATAATGAAAATGATCATCAGTAGCAGCTGTGAAATACAGATAATACTGTAAGAATGCAAAACTGTTGCAGTGAAATTTAACTTGTGCACTCTTACACTTTAGTATTTAAAGATGTGGAATATTTAGCAGCTTAGTGTGTATTAATAAACCGTTGATGAACTGAAAACTCTCCTGATCGCCGTCTCTCTCTAAGAGCAGGTTCCTCTTTTCCTCCCCAAAATGGTGGATGTGTCATTTGGCACAATAACGGCGACATGAATCTCACGTGCGGTTATTTAATCTGCGGCTCGGTTTACACGGAGCTTCCTGTGTGTTTGTACTCTGGATGTGACGAGGAGCACTTGATTCGTCTCACCTCACGAGTAGCAAACGCTGGCCGTTTGTGGGTGTTTACACGGATGGCAGGAGCAATAAATCGAACGCACCTCAAGTGGTTTCATACATCTGAAAGCCAAGACTGTCGCTGCTGCTGCTGCTGCTGCTGCTGCTGCTGCTGCTGCTGCTGCTGCTGCTGCTGGGTGATTAAACCTGCAGCTTTGATTTCAGCGTTTTGTAAGAGGAAGTGTGAGGAGCCTCGGGTCTCTGACACCCAGACTAGTTTGAGGAAAAAAAAGACTAAAAACATACCCAGGAAATATAGGCAATCTTTCTAAAAGTCAAAGCCGTTTTGTTGCTTTAAGAGGTTTCAGTGAACCTGGTAGTCCCTCTCAGTTTTATTTTCACGAGAAATACTTTCTTTTTCTTATAATCTGTAGGTCCGTGACATAAATGATAATCTCTGTATGTGTCAGGAGGATGCTGAGCTGCCATTTTGGATCCTGAGCTGCAGCTTCAGTCAGCAGACTGACTGTTAATGTGCTCTGCTACAAACATTACTCAGATAAGTAACCACAAAATCCACCAACCGAGGCAACTGAAGTTCTTATTCTAAAAATGAAAGAATGTGGGTTTTTTAACCCAAACTGAGTGCATTTTTATTTAAAACGGTTAAATTATGAATATATAAAACAATAAGAGTAATAACCACCATTCAATCAAGGTTACTGTTGTCATTTTTGATTTTGATTGTGTTTTTTTATTCACCAAAAACCTGCTGACATATTAACTGCAGCTCACGTCTGTGAAAAAAGTTTCACTTCAGTTTTTTGGTCAAGAATTAGTCTTTCAAAAATGCAAACTATTGTTTTAATCAATTAATTGTTTTAGTCATTTTTCAAGAGAAACTGCCAAACATTACGTACTTCATGCGTCTCAGTGGAGGATAAGTTGGTTTCCTTTGTCTCTCTGTTGTTTGAATCCAGCAGAAGGTTTTATTTGGCCTGTAAGAAACTATGATGGATGTTTTTACCATTTTCTGACAATTTATAGAGCAAACGATCCATTTTTGTACAGACTAGTACAAATAAGTACAGATTTGTTGTAGAGCTGCATCTCACAATTATTTTCACAAAGAAAACTTTCTCTATTTGTTGGGTAATCGTTAGTCTATAAAATGTCAGCAAGTGAAAATTTTCCATCATAATTTCCCAAAGTCCAATATAACATCTCTGAATGTTTGGTTTTCTCCAGCCAACAGTACAAGATATTCAGTTTAGTATCATAAATAACGTCAAAGAAAACCAGCAAACATCCACAATTGAAAAACTACTTTAAAAAAAAAAGACGATTTCACAATTTTTTTTTTTTTTTTTTACATCTGTCTTAAAACAAGAGTCAGCTGCCTGAATGTAACGAGTAAAACTTGCTTAAATGTTCTTTATAGCATCAGATTCACTCTTTGTGTTTCCCTGTTGAGCTGCAGGTGGAAGTATAGTAACAAAAAGAGGAACTTTGGTGCTAAAAAGACTAATGTTGAAAGATATCTACTTGATTTGACTCATTTGGCTGCTGTGGATTTTGTCCCCCATCATTTATACTGAAAGTAATAGAAAACTGAAGTTTGTTTCAGCTGTAAATACAGTCTCTGAAAGACCAGAAAGGACTGGAAGGTGCATGATGGAGTCACTATAAGACAACATGAGCGTTTTATTCTATATTTTTCTTGCTGTCAACAAATCCCACAATCTGTTTCTCAACACTTTCTGACTTTCCTAAATCAGTTTAAACACTGAACTGCAGTTTTTCGTTGTAGTTATTGTCTGTAATCGAACAAACAAACAAGGGAGGAAGTAGTGCTTTTGTTGGGGACTATTTTATACGGCGGATGAATCCACATTTGGAGCTCTGGTGTGTATTTCTGTCAGCAGGACGGAGTGTGTATGTGTGCGTTCATGGTGATGAAGGAACACGTCAGCCGGTGCGTCAGTGTGACTCACTGACGAGTTTTTAATAGTTTTTAATCAGCGGTGGAAAGTACATTTACTCAAGTATTGTACTTCAATTTTGAGGTACTTGTACTTTATTTGAGTATGTGATGCTACTATATACTTCCACATTTATTTGACAGCTTTAGTCAGGTTTCAGATGAAGATTTGACATGACGGATGATGTAACAAGCTTTTAAGATACACTCACCGACCACTTTATTAGGAACACTTGTGCAATTCCACACGACAGCTCCATTAATTCTACATTTATGAAGCTTATACAGTTTCAGTTTTTGTTGACATTATCAGAAAGGTGATAATTCTACTTTATGTTTATTATCGGGGTCGTAGCAGGTGGTGGAGTCCATTATATTGAGTGGTGTACACGAGGTGGGCAAAATATTAGGAACACTTCAACTTAAGTAGGATTTTTTACTACTTTTACTTAAGTAAAGGATCTGAATACTTCTAGTTTTTGGACAACAATGGAGGTGTAAAGTACCGAGGAATACGATATATCACAGATAATACTTGTTCATAGATCAATTCAGTGTTGGTTTTGTTTTTTTATGGGATTCGTTGACAAGAAAAATATAGAATATCACCAGACTTCTCCTGTTTCATATCACTAATTAAAGATTTATCACGCCTCCTTTCTGTCAGAATATATTGAAACGATGCACTTTCAAGTTCATCCAATTACCCCTCCAAGCCTTGCAGTTGCATTTTTTTTTTTAGATGATAAAAAAAAAAAAAATCAAGGCGAAATGCACATATGTTGTTTTATGTACAACACAGCAGACATGAATATGCTTCAGTTGTGTGATATTGAATCCATCAGGCGGCCTCTGCTCCTCTGTGATCTCCTGTTTTGGAGCTGGAGGCTAAAAAAGACCGAATTACAAGAGCTTTACATGAAACACAATATGCAGACCCACAGCTGCAACTGACCCCAAAATATTGAACAAATATTTCTCACTGACAAAAACTCAAACGAGGCGGTTACTGAGGGAAATAATGATTATTTCCATTATTTAAACAATCTGCCATTTATATTTTCAATTAAATTGATTGATTCTTTTGCTATAAAATGTCAGAAAATAGTAAAAATGTCTTGTTTGGTCCAAAAAACAAAGATTTAGTTTAGAGATGAAAAGATTAGTCGCCTAGTTTAATAATTGATTCATCATTTATGTCATTTTACAAGCAAAAAAAGACCCAAAAGTCTCTAATTCCAGCTTCTCAAATATAATTTGCTGCTTTCTTCTATCTTCTAGATCTTCCTATAATACTAACATGAAAGTATTTTGGTTGAAACTGTGTAATCTGTCCTGTTTTCTGCTTTGTGCTTGTTGAGTTCTTGATAATGACGACATGTTTTTGGCCTTGAGTTGATAAATGCCAGTCAGGTGACTGCAGAGTTTAACTATTAGTCGACCAACAGAATATTAAACAGCAACTATTAATCAATCGTTACTGTACAACAAGTTGACAACGTCATTAAAGGCTCTTAGATATGTTGCAGACTAAATGATCAATCAATTATTTGAGAAAATAAAGCGCAGATTAATCGATGATGAAAACAATAGTTGGTTGCAGCTCTGGGTTTTAAGTTGAAATAAATAAATCAGTCATGAGAGAGCAGAGAGAAAGTCTCTTTTTTGAAGTCAAACAAAACAAAACATCAGATTTTTTCCATTTTGCTGATGTTTTCAAGACGATAAACGGCCTGTTTAATCGATTATGAAAATAATTGTTGCAGCCTAAATTCAGTTTATAATATAAACGACAGAAAATATTTACGTTTGAGAAGCTGGAACCAGATAATGTTTGATATTTATGCTTGAAAAGATTAATATTCTGCCAATCTACTAATCAATTAATCAATTCAGGTCTTATTTGAATGTTACATAAATTGGGTGACTTTCCATTTGAGTTAAATAACAAAAAAATCCACTTAACTTATATTTTCAAAAAGTTTGTAGTACAGGAACTAATGTTTAACTTTAACTTTATGTTTTTAATAAATCAGCAGATGATTTTCTTCAGTAATCCATTAATCTAGTAATCGTCTGATCTATAAAAACGTCAGAAAAATGCAGAAAATGTCCATTTTCAGTTCACAAACTGCAGGGTAGCCCCTTCAAATGTTTCTGTTTTGTCTGACAAACAGTCTAAAAGCGAAAAAAAAAAGATTCAATTCACTACGATATTAAACAGAAAAAAAGCAGCAAATCTTCACATCTGAGAGTTTTGAGCTTTAGAAAGGCCTGATAGTTTGCTGATACTGCCCGGCTCTCTGCTAATGTTTATAACACAGCATGGCTGAACAGTTTTAAAAAGTGCAGTTTTTCATATTAAAGTTCATTAAAATACAGTTAAATATAACCATGCAGAGGTCACGTTCACCCAGCGTATTATCCGCATGAAATAATAGTCCTAGTGTATAGACTCAGGGTGTGGCTGTCTCTGCAGCTGCTATCCATTTAACTCATGAAAGATGTGACATGAAGATTCACCAAATAAATGCAGATTCTGTATTTCCTCCCCTTCCTGCGCCACTCAACAATCCGTCTCCAAACTAACTGCAGCTTCTCTACAACAACCAGTCGTTCCAGTTCGTCCTGTAGCTGCTGCTGCTGCTGCTGTGATGTCGCCCTTCACCTCCCCGCCTGCTGCCTTAAAATGCAGAATATTCTCAAATTCTCACTCCTGTGTTGATCATCCACAACCCCCACCCTATCCCCATACCCCACCACCACCACCACCACAGGCAGCCCCCCCCCCCCTCCTCTTCCTCCCTCCTCTTCCCCCTCCCCCACTCACTGTAGCTCTGCAGACCAGCTGCAGCAGGCCTAGGATCAATTTTTAGAAAGATACTGAATCAATGTCACAGCAGAAAAACTAAATACATGCTCACATCAGCTACACAGACTCAAATAGCAACGTTAATATCACTACTAATTTAAAAAAAGCCCACCGTATAACATAATGCGGTGACATAATCTTTAATTACGTCACTGTAGAGTATCACAGGCACACTTTAAAAGGCCTTGTGGGAACGCCAGAGGACACCAAAAATGAAAAACAACATCACTTATACGATCTATAAGCCCCTATATGAAGGTGATATTTGTGTTAAAGTAACATTGTGGCGATACAGCTGAACAGAGCGCTCAATTAAAACAGGCAAGGTCACTGTTGAATGTCAAAACACTCCTATATCCTGCTGAAATTATAGAACCGCGGGAGATAAAATAAAAGACAGACTCCCCATGGACACACTGCAGGACTATTATAATGATACACTGACAATAAAACACTTAAAAGTAATATAAAAATGTAACTGCAGGGCATCACAGACACAATATAAACCCTATATTGTAAGATTATAAGAAGACTGCGGTGAAAAATCAGCACAGAGTAACATACAGTTGTTTATTAGCTCTGCAAACATACTGAAAGTTCCCACTGGAATATTATAATAACACTATGGGGTCAAATAATCATTAGAAATTCCCTGTTGAGTCCCAGAGGTGCATTTAAAAGCATATTACAGATAAATTACATCCATATTTTACATGATATATAGGAGATAAAATAACTACACTGTAACACAGACACATTATAACTCACTGCAAATTAAATATTGAGTCACAGAGATATGAATAGCTCCTATAAATATATTTATAAGAATATTATACGACATTAGCGCCTATATGAGTGTCACAGATATAATTAAAGAACATCACAGATGTTACACATGTTTTTTAAGGCTTATTATATTAATTCATATAATAGGAGGAATATAATGAAGTAAGAATAAGAGTATTAGCCCTTAAAAAGAGGATAATACGAATGTTTTTAAGTTTATCAGATGGAAAAATAATGAGAAAGAATGAAACAAAGTCTCTCAGACTACTGTGAGCCACAATAATAACATGATATTAGAGTACTGTAAGGATTATTATACTCAATACACTGTCAGAATGAATATAATTATGTATGATTGGGACAACATTGAGTACTACTGAGAGAACAACAACTATTAATTGAGTTTTATTTGGTATAAGAGTCGGAACAAGAGAGAAAAAGAGTAAAATAAAGTTTGATAAAATCCTTATTGAGTTCAACAGACACTTTATTAGACACTAAAGGAATATTATACATATATTTAAAAGTATATTATGTAAATACTTTGTCAGAGAGAGTCTCTATAGATCACTAGGGAGCAACTCCAGGAATATTATGGGATTATTTCAGATGTATTTATGGATACTTGATGACATGGGAGGGAGAATAACGTCATTATTGAGAACTATTATCAAAGTATTAGCCATTAATTGAATATTATAGGAGTATTAATGAGTATACGAGTAGTAACAAGACAGAGAGAACAACGCTACACATGGTTTTACCCACTATAGGAACATATATCATGGTAATACTTAAAAAAAATGGATCCCATGAAGTCACTGGGAAGCAACTCAGGATTATTTTTAGAAGTATTTACAGACTGTGGAAGAAGTTTTAGCCATAAATTTAACATTACAGCGATAAAAAAACGTTTTCTATTGGACTTTGAGTTTGATGAAGAAGGAAAAAGTATAAAATAAACTTAAATAAAGTCACTGTTGAGCCCTGCAGACACAGTATTGGCCACTATAGGAATATTATAGATATATTTAATGATGTTGTCACAGTTTAATGGACTTGATTAAGTGTAATTAGGATAATGTTAAGTACTATAGTCAGAATATTAGCAACTGATGGCATATTATAGGAATATTAAACAGTTTATTGGACTTTTACTGGGACAGAGAACAAGAAAATGTTGACCTTTCCAGGCAAATTATTACCCGTTATGGGAATATTATAGATATAGTTATACTTTGGGAAAAGGACATCATAAACTATCAAGTTTCATTAGCGATTAATCTAAAGATCATTTCCACAACTAAACTTTTCGTCTATAAAGTGTCAGAAAACTTAACGCAGCCCAACAAATATTAAAGTTAAAACCACAGAAGACTGAGAAAAACAGAAAATATTCACATTTAGCAGCTGGGACCAAAGTATTTTTGTCATTTTGGCTTGAAAAAATGACTTTAATGACTGACAAGATTATCAAAACTGTTGCTGATTCGTTATCTGTCGATAAACAACTTGATTAATTGTTTGAGCTCTAGTTATTTATAGCTGTATATCACATTTCAAAAGCTGGAAACAGAGATGTTTGGGGATTTTTGCTTGAAAAAATGATTAATTGATCATCAAAATTGTTGCCAACTAACTTTTTTTGTTCATCTACTAATCTATTAATCCTCTGTGCTCCAAATTATTTATATGTGAAAAACAAAAACGGACAAAAGAATACGATGAAGTACGATAAATTTAGCTCACAATCAACAAGTTGGAACCGGACATTTTTGGGCGGTTTTGCTTAAAAGATGATTAAATTATTAAAAATGTACTTTTTTGGTCATCTACTAACCTATCAATCCTTTGATCCCTCGTTATTTACAGTTATAAACAGGAAAAACAAGGAAAAAAGAAAGCAATGACGATCAATTTAACTCACATTTGACAATCTGGAAACAGATTTAGGGACACTTTTGCTTAAAAAAGATCTATTCCTTATGTTCTTTTCATCTACTAATCTATGAATCATTTGAACTCTGGTTATTTTTAGGTATAAACTGGAAAAAAAATAAACAACTTGACAATGTGGAAACAGATTTTTGGGTATGTTTGCTTAAAAATATCTAACTAATAATCAAAATAGCTGCAGATTTACCTTTTAGTTCGTCTACTAATCCATTAATCATTTGAGCTCAAGTTATTTCTACAGGAAACAGGAAACAGGGAAAAAAAAGAACAACTTGACAATGTGGAAGCAGATTCGGGGGCATTTTTGCTTTAAAAAAAAAAAAGATTTATTGATTATTTTCTGTTCATCTACTAATCTATTAAACCTTTGAGGTGTAGCTATTTAAAGATATATGAGCAGGAAACAAGTGAGATACATTCACGTTTTAGCTCCGCAGACTCCCCAAGAATGATTATTATACATATATTTAGTTTAATTATAGTGAGACAATACACTAAATACTACCATCACGCCTGTACGGTGTATCATAAACATGCTATTATCCACTATAGGAGTGTTATATGAACATCATAGAGCTCAAGTCTTTTTTACTTTTTTGTTTTTTTTTTTTTTTTTTAGCCCTGGAGGTTTGGAGGAGGGGGGAGAGGAGTAGGAGGAGGAGGAAGGGGGGGTGGTGGGGTTAGCAGTGCTCCAGCCTAGTGGTGAAAACGAGGCAGGGCTGAGCAGGCAGGAAAATAAAAGCCACATAATATAATCTGAGCAGCAGTGAGAGGCAGCCCTGTGTCTAAAATGTGAACACACACACACACACACACACACACACACACACACAGACACACACACACACACACACACACACACACACACACACACACACACACACACACACACACATACACACACACACGAGTTTAAGATGGAAACCCTTAATCTGCACCCTGCCTACGTCAGTTCTCGTGATATTTCTGGGAATAATGCAGTGAGATATAATTTTTTTTTTTTTTACACAGTTTTGAGTAGAGAAGGAAGGAAGCAAGAGAAGGGGAGAGAGAGAAAAGAGGGGGGGGGGGGGGGACAAAACCTCCGACGAATATTAATAATAAAATGTCTCCTGCTGTGGACAATAAACAAATAAATAAATAAAAAATCCAAACACACAGCCTACAGTTCAGTATTGACCTTGGGTATATCCTGTTATTCAAAAAGCTCACAAGTTCACCACAAGGGAAGAAGAAGAAGAAGAAGAAGAAGAAGAGGGGGAAAAACCTTTCAATGCAGCAAGAAATTAATAATTAAACAGAGATATTGCAAAAATATACAAGCACCACTGGAATATTAAATATCTCCAAGGCCACACATGGAGGATTTCTCTCAAAACAAATGACTTTGTTCGTTTTTTTTTTTCTTCTTCTTCTTCTTTATTGCGACTAAAAAAAGCCCCACACTGTCCAAGCTGTGTGTCCTCTGGATGTTTCCTGGCTTTCAAGCAAGGACTAATCCTCGTTTATTTCAAGTATTTCAACTACAATAACTCCACATTTTCGACTTAAAAAAAAAAAAAAAAAAAAAATCACACACAATATTAACATTCCTCCTTAAACTGTGGCAATTACGCCGGAGACAAAATGTCGGGGGGGGGAGGGGGGGCGGTTGATAATAATATCAATATGCTTCCTATTATAACCAACATTAATGCTGCTCCACATAGTCTCAGTCGAAGGGTATTTAAATCTTTAATATCATGGCGGTGCTGAAATTATTTTTCTGCGAGTCGGCGTTAAAAAAAAAAAAATGAAAAATGGAGAAATGTCGATGCGACGACTCGCTGCTAAGCTAGTTTTTTTTCCTGTTGAAAAAGGTGGACTGCTAGCTTAAAAGTTTCCTGATATTTCCAAGCAGGCAAACGGCCAGAAAATTTAATTTTATTTGGCTAATGTGTTTGTTGGTGTGGGTGTGGGGGTTGGTAGCCGGGAGGAGAAAAAAGCTTGAAGACTGTCGACACGACACACAAAGAAATTAATCATTAACACGGCGAAAATATCAGAAATATTAAACAGGAATTTAACGGCTGAGGCTCGTGTATCACAACGAGGCGACAGCTCGGCGTCACAATCGACTGTTTTCATTAAAAAAATACAAATATCAGCGGTTTATTTTCCACCTCTAGAGGAAAAAAAAAAGTTGAGCCTGGTTGAATAAAGTTGTAATTGCAGTCGGAGCAACTCTCGGTGCTCGGGGTTTGGTTGATATGGGGGAAAACAATCAATACGACATAGTCAAAGTAAATGAAATAAAAAGCGGAATCGAGGCTTCAATTCACAGCGACACACGGTTGAATTTCCCCTACATCAACAGGTTCAGAAAACCCGGCGGCTGTACGTGACAGAAATCGATATTTATTTAGAAATTATATCGGCTTTACCTGTATTGCATTGTGCTCCATTGCAGTCCTGCATTCCCTCTCTGAGGCCCCTCTCCGGTTACACCGCCGGGACTCGCCGTCACACAAACAAACGCACCAGAAAGAGGAAAAAAAAAGCCTGTCTTTTTTTTAGTGGAAATGGGACAGGATCTAGGTGTGGCCAAAGTTTGCCACTGAGTACAACTTAATGTTAATAATGAAAAAAAATAAGCGATTTCCTTTTTTGTATCAACTACGACGCATTACTCAAAAATCCACCGCGCGTATACTCACAAAAATGTGCCGGATAATGTCCAGAAGAGGTACAAGAAATGGCTTTTATCATTTTTTACATTGAGAAATCAAAATAGTTGAGCTGATCTCAGAGCTGTGTATGTGTATGTGTGTCTGTATATGAGTGTGTATGATGCGCATGCGCGGAGCGAAACGCATGGCGATGGTCTCCAGTGGTCGTAAAACCTAAAGCAAAGCCTGGAGGAAACAGACAAGGCTGAATATATCATTCATTACGGCTGCAGTGAGGCCAAATCTGACTGTAATATCACCAACCAGCCATCTGCGGCAGGATCTGTCATTATTATTTATGTTCATATAAATATTATTATTATTATTTGAATGTTCAGGAGTGCAGATTTTGCTCTTTAAGTCTGCACAGTTTGGGTTAAAAATACAGTGGAGACACACATCTGCCTGTAATGACAGCATCCAAACACTAGGTCTAAAAATAAGCAGCCTCTGTAGCTGCCATATTCACATGCAATCATTGTTAAATACCAGCGGTGGAGGAAGTACTCAGATCCTTTATTTAAGCAAAAGTACCAATACAGCAACACTCCATTACAAGTAAGAGTCCTGCATGAAAAATCCTACTTAACTAAAAGTATTAACAGCAAAAATTTAGTAAAAGTAGTGGTTTGGTCCCTCTGACTGATATATTATTATATATGACATCATTAGATTATTAATAGTGAAGCATCAGTGTTAGAGCAGCATGTTACTGTTGTAGCTGCTGGAGGTGGAGCTAGTTTACACTACTTCATACACAGTTAGCTAGTTTAGTCCAGTGGTTCCCAACCTAGGGGTCGGGGCCCCTCCAAAGGGTCAGCAGATAAATCTGAGGGGTCGTGAGATGTTTAATGGGAGAGGAAAGAAGAAAAAACAAAGTTCTGATACACAAATCTGTTTTCAGTTTTTGGACTTTTTCTCTAATCTTTGATTTTTGCTGAAATCATTTGAACATTTATTGAAATGAAAGCATGTGAGAAGTTTAGAGGGAAAAATCACTATTTGGTGGAGCTCATCTTTAACAATTTGTTGTATTTTGAAAGCTTGTTATATTATCCATTGTGTCAAATCTAATACTTATGTACTTTTACTCAAGTAGGATGCAGGACTTTTACTTGTAATGGAGTATTTTTACGTTGCTGTATTGGTACTTTTACTTTAGTAAAAGATTTGAATACTTCTTCCACCACTGTTAAATACTAATAATAACACAATCTATATGCACCAGATATATCTCCAGGTATATATATCACTAGATTCAAGCTTTAAATGATGCAAACCAAACAGTAGAAGACCCTGCAGGAATATAAAGCTTCAATGTGACAGTCATTAACATTAATTATCAGACTGAAAACCATGACAACAAAGGCTTGAATTAATCACAAGATAAGGCTGTAATCCATGTCTGTAATTAATGTGGTTTGCAGAGGTGGAGGAAGTATTAAGATATTTCTACTTTTACTAGTAAAGTAAAAAAAATGCTCCACTACAAGTAAAAAATAGTAAAAGTATATAAGTAATATCAGGAAAATGTACTTTAGGTATCAAAACATATGCAGAATGAACCCATGCAGGAGTTATATTATTATATATATATTATAATTTTGGATTATTATTACTGATTCATTAATACGTAAGAAGCATTTTAATGTTGTAGCTGATGGACTCAGATCTTTTACTGAAGTAAAAGTAGCAAAAATACTCTAATTACTAGTAAAAATAGTAAAAGTTGGTAAGTAATATCAGCAAAATGTACTTTAATTATTAAAACTTGGGCAGAATGAACCCTGCAGGAGTTACAATTATATATATATTAATTGTTAAAAGCATTTTAATGTTGTAGCTGATGAAGGAAGTACTCTCTTTTTTTCTTAAGTAGCAGTACCAGAGTGTAGAAAAAGTTAAAGTCATGAAATCAAACTTCTACTTGAGTAAAAGTACAAAAGTATTAGAATAAAATATAGTAAAAGGCTACTTTGCAAATTCAGAGTTTATATGTAAAACATGGGATGATAAGATGAAATGTGTTGCCTGAGTTTCACCTACCAGATGATCCTGTGTAGGATGACCTGAGACATTAAAATACTGCGTAAACATTAACACATCAATAATTCAGCCCTCTGAAGGGGGCTGTGCTTCAGAACGAGTGCTTTTTATACCTCAGCACTTACTTTAGCTCGGTGTATTTTTGAATGCAAGCCTTTTATTTGAGAATAATAATATAAAAATAATAATATAGGTAGCAAATGCATCTACATTTTTACATTTACATGTTTACATCAGTAATCTTTGTTAGCACAAACACTGATTCTGTCTGTCCATGGACAGATAATGTAAAAACCCTCCTACCCCTTCATTTTTATTTAACCTTTATTTAACCAGAAAGTCTATTGAGGTATATCTCCTCTATATAGAAGCGAGAACCGCAGGTGGAAAGCAGAGTAGGGGTTTCTGGTACAATGTCACCTAGTTCCAAGGTGCACAGACGAGGGAAAAAAGTAGAAAGAGGTCAAGGCCACAAGCTGAAACGTGTTGGTCTAACAATAAAGTTGTTCTATATACTACAAGTGTTGCTAGAGTTTTAACCGCAGACAGAAAGGCAGATAAATCATGGCTGAGTCTTTTGTCTTTCATTTTGCAGGTGAATCAGACTCTCAGGTGCTACTGATGGTTCAAAAACTGCAGCTGAACTTCAGCGTTTTGTTCACACTGGAGATGAAGAGAAGCTGTCTGTATCGGTTTTTACTACAGTGTATACCACGGTGAAACATGCTGACAGCATCAATACTGCTAACCATTTCCATTTCCATTATTATCATTAACGGATTATTATCCGTTTTCACAGGACACCGTGAACACACAGCAGCTTTTCTGCCTTCATTAGCAGTTTGGTTTTGTTCAGCCACAAGAAAAGAGCTTTTTACTGGTCATACAGAGGCAGATTAACCAGAAAACCAGGCTCCCATCTGTCCAGATCTAGTTACTCTGGCCAAGACTTTCTACAATAAAGGACGGGTTCACAGTCTTTCTTAAAACAGCAGGTGCCCAAATAAACATTGACAGGTTTTCCTCACTGTAATCATTCCTCCTGTTCATACTGGCTGTTAAAAGATCCTCTTCAAATGTGCTTTCAATGTAAGTGATGGAGGCCAAAATCCACAGTGTGTCCACACAGTCATTTAAAAGTTGATGTGAAGCTTATATGAGGCTTCAGCAGTCTGAGTTAGTCATATCAAGAGGATATCTGACACATTAACAGTCTTTTTATCATCAAATTCCCTCTTTGTGTTTCAGTGTTTCCCTGTTGAGCTGCGGTGGAAGTATAGTAACAAAAAGAGGAACTTTGGCACTAAAAAGTCTGTAACTCTGAAAGATATCTATTTGATTTGACTCATTTGGGAAAAAAAACAGGTTTCATTGTTCATTTGGGCTCCACAAACTTGAAAAATTGTGAACTTGTCCTTTTATGTTTGTGAGTACAAGTGAAGGATTTATCATTTAAACATTTATCAGTGGAACATTAAACATTTATCCTTCCCTTAAGTCCAAATTGCTTTTGATAGTTTGATAAATAAAGGGTCCAAGTTGTCTGTAACACCATTCAGAACCCACACAGACTGAGGAAGACCATGCAAAAAATGGACTCAAACCATGGACCCTCTTAGCACCGCACCACCCCAAATTACCTGCAATATTGATGTTTAAAAACTCGAAAAAGCTCATATTTTAGTTTCAAGACACGCACTGTGAGCTGAGATGATGTTCAGGGATTTTAAGAGCGCTATAACAAAGTCAGGGAGTGTTGCTTAAAACACCTTTTATATTCATACAGTAGTTAAACCCTTTAATCATTAGTATAAGACTGAGGAGCAGTATAAGACATAAGACTGTGAGGCTTCACACTAACTTTACATTCATTTCATCCACATTTTCTTTCTATATCAATGGCTGAAGAGCAAAACCTCCTATCTGAAAAATGCACTTTTTTGAGAAAACTTGTTTAAAAAAAACTTGTTGTTTTCTTGCAGAATGCTATTTGTCAAGGATACTCAACACATAACACACTGTTTTTGGACTATATTACTATATTATGTGGTGTTGTTTACGGTACCTTTGTATGGTTTGTATGGTTACACTGCACTCTTACTTTTATTCTCTGGTTTTATCTGTCTTATTCCCTTTTTAGCTTCTTTTTATTTCCAAATTTAACACTTTTTAATTAGGGTTAGGGTTAGTTTTTATATGTCTTTTTACATGTGTTGCTTTTATATTCTGTTTTAATACCCTTTATGCTCTATGTAAAGCACTTTGAATTGCCTTGTTGTTGAAATGTGCTATACAAATAAACTTGCCTTGCCTTATTACAGTATTGTTAACACATAATATAGTAATATAGTCCAAACACAGTGTATTATATATTGGGTATCTATAACAAATAGCATTCTGCAAGAAAACAACAAGTTTTTTTTTTTTTAGTTTTCTCAAAAAAGTGCATTTTTCAGATAAGAGGTTTTGCTCTTCAGCCATTGATATGAAAAGCTTAAGGCAAAGCAAGGCAGTTTTATTTATAAAGCACGTTTCATATGCAGAGGTAGATTCATGGTGCTGCACAGAGAAGTTAAAGCAACACAATACAAAGTTAAAGAACCAGTGTTAAAGATTTAGTGACATCTAGTGGTGAGATTGCAACCAACTGAACACCCCTCTCTCCCTCCCCAGACGCCCTTCCAAGCATGTAAGAGAATCTTTGGTGGCTGCAAAACTCACGAAAAACACAAAAGTTCCTCTCTAGAGCCAGTGTTTGGTTTGTCCGTTCTGGGCGACTGTATATACAGTGTCTGTAAATACAATGATTCTTATTTTCAGGTGATTATACAATAATTAAAACATACTTGTGAATATTATATTCCATTTCTGTCAGGTCCGTTCTGCTAGATGCCACTAAATTCTACACACTGGTCCTTTAAAACAACAAAATTGGAAAAGAAATAGAAAATAAAAATAGATAAAATCTATATAGATGTAAAATAATAATAATAATAATAATTAAGAGATAAAATATAAGAGTAAAATAATAAAAATAAATAATAAGACCTTGAGTTTTAAAGACATTTAGTTAAAGTCTCTTGAGATCAATAAGGTTATATTGCTCAAGCGTTTCAGTCATATATTCAGGGTCAACTCAACGTAGAGATTTATAAATAAGTAATAAGACTTTAAAATCAAATCTGTGGCTTACTGGCAGCCAGTGTAGGGAGACTGGGTTGATGTGGTCCATCCTTTTGGTTTTGGTCAGAACTCTTGCAGCTGAATTTTGAATAAGTTGCAGGTGCCTCATGGTCTTGCAGTAATTCATTTAGCCGGAGATAAAAGCATTTTTATTTTATTTTTTTGTCATAAGGTCCCTGACTTTGTTTTTCAGGTGATAAAATGTTGATTTTCTTATTGTTTTTGCATGACCGTTAAAACTTAGGTCAATTAAAACACCAAAGATCTTAACCTGCTCTTTTGTTTTTAGTCCTTTTTGTCCTTTAAGTGAGCGGCAACACTGAGCCTCTCATCTTTGCTGCAAAACAAATTACCTCCGTCATTGAGACATCCAGTTATTTATTTACACAGTGCATTTGCATAATTTGCATAGGACTGTAGTCATCTGATGAGAGAGCTATGTAAATATGAGTGTCATCAGCATAATTATGATAAGCAAGGTCACTGTTCTGAAGGATGTGGCCAAGTGGGAGCATGTACAGGTTAAGCAGAAGTGGGCCGAGGATTGACCCTTGAAGTACGCCACAGGACAAGGACATGCGTTTTAAATCATGGCTCCCAATGGCAACAAAATAATCCCTGCCCTCCAAGTATGATCTCAGCCATTTTAAGATTGTTCCGGAAAAACCAACTCAGTTTTCCAGTCTATTTAAAAATATACTGTGATCGACGATATCAAAGGTTGCATTAAGATCTAAAAGCACTTAAATTGATGTCTTGCCTGAATCATTATGAAAACAAATATCATTAAAAGCCTTTAAAAGAGCTGACTCTCTGCTGTGTCTGGCACGAAAACCTGATTGAAATGTATCAAAATAGTCATTTAAAACTAAGAAATGTTGATTAAAAACTGATTTCTGCATAATTTTGCCTAAAAAGGGTGAGTTTTAGATGGTTCAGAAGTTGCTGAAGGTAGAGGTATCTCGGTTGCCTTTCTCTACGGAGTTAAAACATTTTTTTTTAAAAGTTAATGGGCAAACTGTCAAGACAACAAATAGATAAATGAAGGTACTGCAGCACTTCTAATAAGGTATCTCTGTTGACGGGGCTGAACTCTGACATCAGGACTGGTTTCCTTGTAGGTGTAATTGGGAAGTTGAAGGTTTGTTTCAGGCTTGAGCTCATCTCAAGTCTGATACTGTTAATTTTATTTTTAAAAAAGAAAAATTCATCACACTTATCAGCTGAGAGAAATGCAGGAGCTATTTGCAGGGTGGGATTCGTCACTTTCTTTAAATAGATAAAGTGTGAGTGTTATATTTATTTTTGTTTATGATACTGCTTTGCAGACTGTATTGTTGCAGGAGTGGAGCGAACACTGTAGATATCAGAGTGTATTTGAAGTTTGGTTTTACATCATTTGCGTTACACTTGGATCATGCCTTCAGGCTACTTTCTGTTTATAAGTGATTGTCTGATACTTTAAGCTAAACTGAACAGACAAACAAACACGACACAAACAAGCACCCACTGTCGACTAAGCATATTCACATGTATCAGTAAGCATAATTAGTACTGATCTGGGAGGGTGGAGATATTAAATAAATAAATAAATAAAGAGAGGAGGGGGCAGATAGATAAATAGAATATACATCAACATGCAGGATTGCAGACAAAAAAAGGAGGTATGATAGATAAAAAGGAGAAGGGACAAAAATAAAGGTAATTATTATGAGTAGATTTGGGGTGATTGAAAAGTAATAATGATTTAAAAAAAAAGATAATAAAATACATAATGAAATAATTTTTAAAAAAGGAAGAGGCTAAGTTATCCAGCCTAGTTAATTTTAAGCAAAATTTAAGGGTTAAAATATTACGATTCTGGTTCAGGAGAAATAAAAAAATATATATATTTATTATCAGTGTAGATACACTTCACTGGACTTCAGAGGAAGGTGCAGCGTCTCAAGGTGGTTAGCTGATGTGATTAACAACCTGGCTGGCTGATTTTGTAGAAAAACGTGATCACACACACACACACACACACACACACACACACACACACACACACACAGAGGACTCCTGATGTGAGTATATATAAGCTGCTGTTACCACTTGTGTCCAGCAGGGGGAGGAAGCACGTGTCTGTAGCTGAAGTGGAACTTCCTCCTCATGCGGCTCCAGCATTACATTCATGTAGCGGCAGGCCTCACTCACATCAGGGTTATGAAAACCAGCAGCTACTTCTCTAATTATTCCAGTCTCGTGGACTCACTGCTCTACTTTGTTTCACATATCAAACTTGTTGTGATTCGTGGTGGGAAGTAACTGAGTACATTTACTTTATACTTCTACTCCACTACATTTCAGAGGGAAATATTGTACTTTCTACTCCACTACATTTATTTGACAGCTTTAGTTCCTTTTCAGATGAAGATTTGACACAATGGATAATATAACAAGCTTTCATTTCACATGTCTATGAGTTGTTAACAGCTCCACCAAATAGTGATTTTCCCCACTAAACTTCTCACATGCTTTCATTTCAATAAATGTTCAAATGATCCAATATTTCACCAAAAATCAAAGATTAGAGAAAAAGTCCAAAAACTGAAAACAGATTTGTGTATCAGAACTTTGTTTTTTCTTCTTTCCTCTCCCATTAATCATCTCACGACCCCTCAGATTTATCTGCTGACCCTTTGGAGGGGCCCCAACCCCTAGGTTGGGAACCACTGGACTAAACTAGCTAACTGTATATAAAGTAGTTGAAACTAGCTCCACCTCCAGCAGCTACAACAGTAACATGCTGCTCTAACACTGATGCTGCAGTATTAATAATGTACTTTATTAAATGTATTTAATATGTCAGTAACAGAGGCCAAGTACTTCTATTTTAATATGAATTTTCACTTTTTTATAAGTAGAATTTCAAATACAAGACTTTTACTTGTAATGGAATATTTTTCAGTAAAGAACCTGAGTTCTTCCACCACTTGTTTTGATTTGGTGAAATCTCAAGGTCAAATTCAACAGGGACTCATGTTGTCAACTGTTATTAAGGTGGATTTACAGGCTGGTAAATTAATGTTTCCTCTCACGCTCGCTACATGAAATATATATTTAACTAAAGAAGACGGAGAGGCAAGTATGCCAAGAAATTGTTTCCCCGTCTTTCATTTAACCATTTTCATCATGATCTTTATTTGGGGTAAAATCTTAAAGCATAAACAGGTAACGTCTACGGAGGCCCTGAAGTCCCAAAAGGTGATACTTGTTCAGCCTGGCTCAGCTCTGAACATCCTGATACTCTATGTGGTCGTTTGTTCAGGGATAAACACAAAGCCTCCAGGTTAAATGCAGTCTCAACATTTTGCTCTTTGAAGAAAAATGCTTTGTAATTGCTGTTGTGGTACTAAACCGGAACTATTACAGATGTTTTACTTTATCCTACTGAAACATTCATTGTGCTATTTTGCCTTTTTGTCTTCAAGCTTCATCCAAAAGGAGATTTAATAAGTTTGTGGGTGTGGTAAATAGTAGATAATTGCTTAATAGTCACAGTCACTGATAAGTCATCAGTCCTGCGGTTAATAATGATTATGAATCATTAATAAAAGGTTAAATGTTTCACACATATGAATGTATAGCAAATTATCTTGTGTTCACAACATGAAAACTTGTTCGCACAAGATAAAAAATGTATCACGTTTCAGGACTTTGTCAAACTTTGTTACCTCCAAAATGGCAGCATGATAGAAATTGATTTCAATACCCAGAATTGAGTTCTGAATATGTGATGCACATAAAAAGAGTTAAACGCACAAAATGTAATTTCAGCCGCTGGGGGTCTCAATCAAAACAATAACAGAAGACGGAGTGTGACGATGGTGTGAAGTAGCAAGGGATCATGGGAGTTGTTGTCTTCGTTGTTAAATAACCAGCCTCACCGGGATAGGATTACTCCAGTGTTAATCATTCGGGATGTTTTTACCCGCAGAGGTCTCATCCTCTCCAGAACAAACGGACCCGGAGATTACAGGTAAAAACACTGAATAAAGCTGTTTCACCTAAAAAAAATCAGTGTTTCTCCGACGATGTACGGCGACCACCGGACGTCCGGTACGGGCTGTTAGTCGAGCTGCTGCTAACACTTGTTCGGTTTATTTCTCTTATAACTTTAGATCCAGACGTTCGGTCGGTTTCAACCGGGAGCCGAATTATCCGCAGAGGTCTCCTCCTCTCCAAAAACAAACGTACACGCAGATTAAAATCGTTAAAAATACTAATTAAAGCTGTTTCACCTAAAAAATTAATATTTCTCGGACGATGTTTGGTGACCACCGGACTTCCTGGAGGGGCTGTTAGCCGAGCTGCTGCTAACGTTTGTCCAGTTTATTTCTCAGATAACTTAAGATCCAGACGTCCAATGACTAAAATCCTTCTTCCGACTAAAAGATATAGTTAAAATTTATCATGAAAATGTGGCTTAAAACTGAATAAAAGTCAATTTATAACAGTTTGTGTGAAACAACCACAACGCAGATGTATTATCTTGTATGTGTGTAAGTTACTCTTTGGTAGACGCCATTGTAGCGGACAAACACAGCGCCGCCGTATGCATCTTGTGCGTGTTTACTCTTTGGTAGAGGAGGTATGACGCCATTGACATGCGACCAAATGAAACGGTCCGTTACTTTGGTTAAATGACAGATTTCTCTGGGTTTGAAAATTGTTGGAAACATTTGGGATAATGTAAGTACACAACTCAACAAAATATATAACATAGGTCTAGTTGTTTTTAGACATTTTAATGTGGAATAATTACTGTAAGTGGCCAGCGGAGCCGATTGTGTCTTTATTCATGTTCCTGGGTGGGTTGGCGCACCCCCAATAAAGTTTAAAAGAGAAAAAAGGTGAATAGTGACGTCACACGCCAGTTTGCCACAGGTTGCAGGTTGTCGACACAGGGTGTCGAGAGAGCAGATACAAAGTAAGTTTACCGAGTAAAATTTAAATTAAAAATATAATCCTGTTTGTGGGGTCCACAATATTTGCACCCTTGGTTGGCGGAAAGAGGTATGTGGTTTGGCGTGTTATGTTCATGGTATCGTTATTAGGGTTTTTTTTTTTTTGTAACGTTTGTAGTGTGGTTTTAAGTAAATGTAATAAATAATAACTATAATTCATTACTACAATTAAAAACACAGGTTATGTGTGTTTTTAATTGTAGTAATGAATTATAGTTATGCTGTGTTAAACGTGGTAAATGTAATGTTTTTAAATATTATTGTAGTTGTGATGTATGCTTTTGATGTATGGAGACTACGTTTTTTGATGGTTGTTTTTTTTTGCTATGTGTTTTGTAGTTTCATGGCACTCGAAGAATAAAAGTCATCATACCAGTTGAACTCAACGTCTGTTAATTGGTACCAAGGGCTGCAACAATTACATATTATACCTTTAAACAGTCTGTGGGTTATTTTTCTACAATAAAAAGACAACAGAGGGTTTAGTTTTTATTTTCAAGTCGCATCATGTAATTCTGAGCTGCAGTGATGGAATCAGAGCATAAAAGCATCGACACTGACAGGAATAAAAGTGTGACTGGTTACTGTCGGTACAATGTGAGCAAGAAAACATCAGTACAACACGGTACATTTTAATGTACAATAATATTTTGATCTCAACCAGATGGAAGCAGAATTCCTGAAAATCTTCTGTAAACAACAACGTACTTGTACTACGTACATTAACAATTTGCTGCTGTGCAAAAAAAAACAACAAACCCAGCAGTAAAAGTCATGGAAGTGCGATTATAAACTTCAGTGTTTGGCATTTATTCTCCAGCAGGTTGAGATTTTCTCAGGTGGTGAGAGATCAGCGAGTGACTGAAAAAAAGACAAAAACTCAAGCAGTACTGAGACAACTTACAAGTACTCTATGGAAAACTTAAAACTAATGTAGATCTATAGCACTGGAAGTCCATGGAGGCTATAATCTGATTGGACGGTTCATCATTTTTCCTGAACGTCTTTCTTTCTTTATTACGGAGTCCAGAAGAGGCCACAGAGAAAAAATAATTTGTGCTCCCGACTTAATAATTCCTGCCCTGGATTTAATAAATCATGCTCTGGCTTTAATAATTTGTGCTCCGGATTTAATTATTTGTGCTCTGGAGTTAATTATTTGTGCTCTGGATTTAATAATTTGTGCTTTCGATTTAACAGATTTCACCCTCATGCCATTTTCTCCTCCGGTGTAATGTACACCCTCACTGTGGATCACTTAGATTTAATAAGGTTTTATTTTGATCTTAGATAAGATATATAGATATACTTTAAGCAGAACACTGTGTTATCTCTGAGATCTTTTAAAATAAAACAGACTTCTGCAGATGTCATTCAGTTTTTGATGTATTATATCATATATACTGTTTATTATGCTTTGGATCCAGATCATATCAGTAACTGACTTTACAGACAAAATGTCTCCTTCATCACTTTTTCTTCAAACTTCTGGCTGACTGGCAAAATAGTTCATTCAAAAGCATGAATTATTAAATCGAGAACACAAACTAGTTGTTTTTTTTCTCCGTGGACTCCTCCTGGACTCCGTACTTTATTAATTTATTTCATAACTTACTTGTATGTTGTGTTGTGGCTTAAATATTCATGCAGTAAGATTGGAATGTGAACAAATCAATGAAAATAAATCACATTGAAATGAGATATTCAGCTCTTCTTCTGTTAATCTACTTGACTCTAATCTCTCATAAAATCTCATAAAAATATTGATGACACTACTGACAACCAACTCATACCACCTTATGTTAGAAACACTGGACGTTTCCCTTCATTTCTCATTAGAAAGAGAAACAGCAGAGATTTTTGGCACCTTAAAGGTGCAATATGTAAGAATTTTGGTTTAAAACATTAAAAAAATGAACTAAAATTATCAACAGAGTGCGAAGAAATAATAAAATGAGACCGTTCCCGACTTTCTTGGTTGCCTATAACAGCCTGTGGACGGATTTGCCGGGAAAATCCAAAGGAAGAGATGTTCAGGACGCTCCCGTCCCCGTACAGCACCTACAGGGTGCAACACTAGCTAACGTTAGCTTAGAAATGGAGTCCGCTAATGTCTGGCCCAAAGCTGGCTTTCTTCCTCTTGGACAGGTAAGCTAACATTACTGCAAAGCATGTGAAATGTGATATTGTGGTTTTAGCTGGCGAATGTTAGCCACTTAACAGCCACCAGTGTCATTAATGAGAAGAAATTTCTCATTCTTACATATTGCACCTTTAAGAAAACTATTTTAGGGTTTTGATTTGATTTCAAGTAATAAAAGTGTTTCCAGTTGGTCATCTGCTCTTCATCTCTAATTCATTTCTTATCTTATATAACAGGAAGAGTTTTAAGATCATTTAAATGGACAAAACTCTTAGAAAAAAGCAGCAAACTGTAATTAAAACTGCAGAGAAGCATCAACACATCAGTCAGTGTTGGTTTGTTTTGTTCACACCACAGAAAACAAAACCTGTTTCTTCCTTACCACTACAGGGGCAAGAAATGTAAAGTTTGTCCTGAGGGTGGCGCCAGAGGAGAGGCCATGTTGTTACAGCGATCAAAAGGCTGTATCCTCTGTACGGTGGCTGTTTTAGGACATTTCAGACTCAGCTTATCAGCTCAACTTAGTCTCAACTGCTTGCTAACATTAGCATGCTAACATTTCTGGTGTTTGTAGCTTGTAGGATAAAGGTGGTCGGTTTTGCTTTCTCTGTCCCCGACTCAGGACATTCACAGTCGATCCCGTCACATATATTTAGTTCTTAAAGGCCGACACACTAGTCAAGTCAAGTCAAGTTAAAATTTATTTTTATGGCACCTTTTAAAACAACCATAGTTGACCAAAGTGCTGAACAGGCATAAAATACCAAAATAAATGAATATAAAACTAAACAACTTTATCACTTTTTGTTTCTCTCTTCAACAAAGCCTCCAATGAGAAATATTATTCATGTCTCCGCCCGGTCACCGCAGTTATAGAACAATCAAGCGCACCTGCCGTGAATAAAACTGATATAACAGCTACATGAGTCTCATGTTTTACCTGCAAGACTCAGAAATAAAAAAGTGTGAGTCCTGGTTTTGGTTGAGTTATAAAATCCGACACATCATCTGCAAATTAAATCATTTTCTTTTTATATTTAGTCTGTTTGGTGCGGTGTGTGCACTGCATTTCCCAGAGGTCACGGCGGCATCTTTCACTGGCCTATTGTTTCTAAACCCAAAACATGAGTTTATAGTTTGTAACAGAAAACGAACTGAACTTTGACTCAAAACTTTACATAATATTCACAAACTTTGCTGTGTGTAAATGTTGCCAGTGATTCACCGTATTTTGGTGACCCGTCAGATTCTGTGACCCGCGGCGTTGGTCGGGTTTAGGCGTGAGGAGCGAGGTGGTCGTAGTTGGAGGAAGAACATCAGTGCAGGTCACAGAATCTGATGGGTCACCAACCAAACACGGTGAAACACTTTAAAAACAGAAAGATTTCAAACTCCTCGTCCGGAGGCTCAACATCCATCTGCTCTGAGCTAGAAGTTTTTTGCATAGCGTTCTGCGTCCTCTCTCTACTTTTATTAATCTTCGTCGTCCTCCTCCTCCTCCTCGTCCTCACCGTCGCTGTCCTCCAGCAGCCGCGACTGGAGAGCCAGCCGCTGAGCCACGGCCGTTACCATGGCGGCACCCTTCCCGCTGCCGTCCTCCGAGACGAGGAAGGTGATGTCACACTCGGGGGCAAGGCGGCGCACCCACATCTGGAGCTCCGCGCTGAAACTACGGAGGGGGAAGAGAGAGAAAGAGAACAGAAAGATAGACGAGGAAGAAACGAGAGACAAGAGAAAGAAAGATAAATATCTGAGAAAACAGTTTAAATGCAACATCAGCTGCAGAAATGTGTTTTCTGTTGTCACACATGAAAGAGGTGACAGACTTATAAACAGCGGCTTGGTTTATAATCCATGGTATTTCAAGTGTGTCTTAAAACAACAGTTAGGAGCCTGAATAAACACTGAAACATGCTTTTCTTGCTGTGATCATTCCTCCTGTTCATACTGACCATTAGAAGATCCCTTCATAATGCACTTTCAATGGAAGTGATGGGGGACAAAATCCACAGTCCTCCTTCTGCGCAAAAATGTATTTAAAAGTTTATCTGAAGCTAATATGAAGCTTCAGCGTCCAAATGAGTCAAATCAAGTAGATATCTTTCAACGTTACAGTCTTTTTAGTGCCAAAGTTCCTGTTTTTGTTACTATACTTCCACCGCAGCTCAACAGGGAAACACAAAGAGGGAATTTGATGCTAAAAAGACTGTAAATGTGTCAGATATCCACTTGATATGAATAACTCAGACTGATGAAGCCTCATATAATATTCAGTATATGACACCTTCCATATGACATCTTCCGCACCAGATTCTGCTGATATACAACCAAAAACTCTTCAAAGGAACCTTCAGGTGAGATTATTTTTCCAAGTTTCCAAGATGAAGAATGAACTTTTGGAGGTAACTTTTAAGCCAACAAATATCTACAATGTCATGACAACAGACTCACTCAGTGTTTTATTCTGACAGATTATACTAAAGTCTTTAATAATGTTAAATTCTTGATAATAAAACTCAAGGAAACAAGGAAATAATAACTAATGACTTGTAAAGGCCTCGTCCACCATTTGATAGATTACAATATCTCAAGAATTAGTGCGTAAAATATTATTCTAACCAATAAAAGTGACAGTTTCTGATAAAAAGAAATTACTCAATATAATCTTAAGATAAACTTTTAAATGCATTTTTGCACTAAATGACTGTGGACACACTGTGGATTTTGGCCTCCATCACAAGCACATTTGATGCTGTTCATACTGGATCTAATATCCAGTATGAACAGGAGGAATGATTACAGCAAGGAAAACCTCTTTCAGCGTTCATATGGACACCTGACTGCTGGTTTAAGACACACTAGAAAAACTGTGAACTTGTCCTTTAATATGTGAACACCCAGCGTCTCCTCCTGCTCACACAGAGAGGAAAACACATTCTTATATCTTGACTAAACTGCGCAAAAAAACCCAACAACTATCAACCAGGAATCCCTGCACGGCTAAAAGGGAGTTTGGCTCTTTATAGAAATCCACAAAATAAACATGTTAGAATTTGTTTTAACACAAACAGTCAAACTGAAACCAGGGGCCAAATTTATCAAACTTCTCAGAGTAGAAAATCACTCCTAACAGGCCAAAAATGCTAATTTTTGGTCCTACTTTTAGCACTAGGTGTAAAAGCATTTCATCAAATTTCTTAACTTAAGAGATTAGTGCTATCTCTGCCTGTTAGGAGTTTCCAGGAGACGCGTTCAGGCAGATATATTTCATGAGAGGTGAGATGTTTTATGAAAGCTTGTTGAAAATAAACGTATTGAAAGATCAACAGTTAAATCGTGCAGATTGGACTAAAACTTGTATGAACACAGTCATGTCTCCTTGGCTGAAGGGTTATGAATCTCAACTTCATTACAACAGTTAAAATATCTTTATAAGGTCTTAAATTGTATTATTTATTTAGGCTAGAGAGGCTGTTCACACGGTGCATTTCCCAAGACTGTGTGACATCACAGAAACAATAATTCCCCCACATGTAACGATGTGGTTGAACACAGCTGAGTCAAATTAGTTGTTTGTTTACAGTCTATGAAGGCTGAATGGTATGTATACACAGTATCTGCGTAAGAGAACTGCAACACATCATCATAGTTTCTACTTTGTGGATCTCAGTGTCCTAAAAACAGCGGCGTCAAGCTCTCTCCGAGAAGTCTTCCTCCTCGCTGAGAGTAAGAGTAGGGCGCTTCATAAATGAGTCTTAAGAGTGTTTTTAGTCCTAAGTTCACTTTCAGAGAGATACCTAGGGGTGATTCTGAGAAGTTTGATAAATACGAGTCCAGATCTTCCAGGTTCTCTTCCACTAAGTCACACTGACATTTGTGGAAACGTAAATGACTAAAAATCCAGGAACAAGAACCTTCCTCAACAGTTTGTTGTGTTGTTCTCTCCACATGTTTTTACAAGGACGGTACTTTAAAAAACTATTCAAAAACTTCTTAAACTGAAACCAAACATTAAATTTATAATTAAACTATTATCTGTCAAGTCAAAACATTTTTTATAAAACATTTTACTTTCTACTAGATGTGAGAGCCCTCGTGAGCTGAGACATGTGGGTCTTACTTGGGGTGTTTCCTGTAGACCGTCCCATCGACCCCTACGGTGGTCTTCAGGTGGCTCTGCCCGCGGTTGGTACGTATACGGTTGGCGATGGTCGCCAGGGCAGCGGCGCAGAGGCGGGCGGAGCGTGAGGAGATTGTGTCACAGACCAGATGCACCACGCGGATGTCGACTGAATCCCAATTCAAACCCAACTTGGTCAGAATCTTCTCGGCGTTTTCCAGACCGTGGTCCTGCCTGAAGCACAGACACAGACAACATGGAGGCAGGATTTAGGAATAAAACAAAATAAGTTCAAGAGAGACTAATAATAGTAACTAGTAACTAGTATAAATGTGTTAAAAATGTTTACTTCTTTGTAGCGACGCCTGGGGGGGGGCGCCAGAGTGGGAAAGTTTCTACACAAAGTGGCTTTAAAGGACGAGTTCACAATTTTTCTAGTGTGTCTTAAAAGAACAGTCAGGTGTCCATATGAACACTGAAAGAGGTTTTCCTTGCTGTAATCATCCTCCTGTTCATACTGGATATTAAAAGATCCTTCAAATGTGCTTTCAATGTAAGTGATGGAGGCCAAAATCCACAGTGTGTCCACACAGTCATTTAAAAGTTGATGTGAAGCTTATATGAGGCTTCATCAGTCTGAGTTATTCATATCAAGTGGATATCTGACACATTTACAGTCTTTTTAGCATCAAATTCCCTCTTTGTGTTTCCCTGTTGAGCTGCGGTGGTGTAGTAACAAAAAGAGGAACTTTGGCACTAAAAAGGCTGTAACGTTGAAAGATATCTACTTGATTTGACTCATTTGGACGCTGAAGCTTCATATTAGCTTCAGATAAACTTTTAAATACATTTTTGCGCAGAAGGAGGACTGTAGATTTTGTCCCCCATCATTTACATTGTAAGTGCATTATGAAGGGATCTTCTAACGGTCAGTATGACCAGGAGGAATGATTACAGCAAGAAAAACCTGTTTCAATGTTCATTTGGGCTCCTGACTGTTGTTTTAAGACACACTTGAAAAATTGTGAACTCGTCCTTTAAATATTAAGTTTAAAAGTTAATTGTTGACTTTGGAAACACCTCAACTCACCGTATGACATGATTTTTTCCACCTTTAAATATTGTTTACCACCTGTATTAAGTGTCTCCATTCTGTTTACTCTCAAATTACAAAAAGTCTGTTTTAAAAATATAGATCTATAGGTCTAAAATAAAGTCCAAGAAATTAAAACGATCTGTTTAAAGCCTGGAAAAGACTCACTCAATGTTTCATTCTGATAGATTATACTTTGGTCTTTAATCATGTTGTTGATAATAAAACTGTCAAAAAAAATATTTCCTGCAGATGTTTCACAAGGAGGTGAAGGGAATCCACCCAACTGAACCACTGGAGGGCTTTTAATGTGAAGTGTTGTCAACAACAAACAGAAACAACTAGAAAATTAACACAACAAAAAGGGGACATTTAAAATAATAAATAATAACAACTAACTGATAAATACCTTGTCTACAGTATTTGATCATTTGAAGGAATACTGAATCGGATTACTTGTCAGTGTCCAATTAGAAAGTTTACGTCTCTGAATCACTGATCAACAGCTTCATGACACAATAGAACAAAAGACAAGACAAGAATTTAAAAAGACGCTGTCTGACACTCACTCCTCGATCTCAGAGATGAATTTCGTCTCGAAACTCCCCGGCATCAGCAGCGCCTCCGACGCTTGTCCCTTAAACAGCAGCTTGTCCCCCGTCAGCTTCACCAGCAGCAGCCGCACGATTTCTCCCAGATACATGCCGCTGATCATCTTCTCAAACCTGCGGGAGAAACCAAGCACAGGAAGGAAATAAAATATCCAAAATACGTTAGCTTGTTTTTGAGTTCTCCTGCCCCCTAGTGGCCAAAAATCAGCTAGTGCAGCTTTAAGTTTCTTAAAGGGGACATGACATGCTTTTTGTAAATTTCTGTTACTTTTATACTGTTATGATGTCAGATGTAAAAATGCAAGACAAAAGCCAGGGCGTCATCCATCCATAGCCGTTGTTGCTAAGGTGGTTGCTAAGGTTGTTTCACGGGTTGTTCTCGTTGTCCGCTTACATATTTCAGCTCTGATTCAGCTCCAACATGTACAGATGGATTTGAGAAGAGGCTGAACTGAAGGGCTGCATAAAGAGCCAGCATATAATTAATAAGGAGTTTTTAAACTGTAAATCATGCAAAGATATTCCAGTAGAGCCCCAGAATATAAATATACACCTGGAAATTTGCATGATATGTCCTCTTTAAAGAAAAATGTGCTTAAAAAGATGAAAGTGGTATTGTTTTTTCTCCTTATTCCTATTAATTATGATGAAAAACACTCAACTTTGCCTTAAAAAGGGGGGATATTTGAGCATGTGCACACATGATTTTAGTAATTGGAAATATTATATAATAAGACTGGAGGCTGGTACATGTTAGGCATGTAACTTAACAACATTTGCATTTTCTTTCTCTCAATTTTCTACAACTGGAAGCATTTTTATCAGCGGTCCTCATCACAAGAGGCCCCCAATTTTGGATATACAAGAGCATAAAATCAGGACCAAGTGACCAACAGTGATTATTTCTATCATTAATTGATCTTTTTTTAATTAATTGATTGCTTAGTCTATAAAATATTTTGCCGGTTTGGTCCAAAACTCAAAAACATTTGATTTACATTGATACAAAACAGTGAAAAGCAGCAAATCATCACAAGCTGGAACCAGAGAGTGTTAAATGACTGTTGGACTAGTGGTAAATGACTTTAAACAATCAATTTAATATTAAATTTCTTGTCAGTTTCCTGTCAATTGCCTAATTGTGTCTAATTTTCCAAACTGTCGTCATACATACGTGTGGACGCCAGGGTTGATGGACGTCTTGTCCACTTCTACGTCAAACTCCGTCTGGATGTGTTTCAGGGAGCCGTCGTCTCCGAAGCCGCCCCACTCTGTGTTGATGCACATCCGTCCGTCCTCGCCCTCCACACGCTTCACGTTCTTCATCTCCTCCATGTAGCAGGCGTTGGTTCCTGTACCTTTTAGAGGAAGACAAACGGGATGAAGGATCAGGGAACAGCAGGGGAGGAGCAGATGAACGTTAGGCTCAGCTACCATCTAGTCCTAAAGTCCAACTTATAAATGTCATGCTGTCTTATGATTGTCAGCAAGTTTGAAGCATATAAAATGCTTCCTCTTCATTCTTCTTCCAATCCCTGGGCCAGCAGGATAAATCATTACCACTACTGAGGTGTCCTTGAGCAAGGCCCTCTACCCCAACTGCACCAGTGGCAGCAGGTCAGACTGTGGTTGTACTGGGCAGCTTCCAGGTGTGAATGTGATCAGGGCGTTCCCACAAAAGAGAAGCTTCCTCTCAGTAAAATAAATAAAGGTTTAGTTCTATGAAAGTCTTGATGGACAGATGTCTCTCCCTTGGGCTGCAGCTAACAATTATTTTCAATATCATTTAATTTGCTGGTTATTTTCTCGATAAAGTTCAGAAAACGGTGCTTATAAAACCCTACAGTCCTGCTTGTGTCATTAGGTGAGTTTCCATCCTTGTTTTTATCCGCATTCTTAATTTGCACATAAAAAAACTGAGTTGAAACGGCATTTTTTGCCATAAAACATACAGAAATGTCGCAAAAAAGTTGTATGGTAGCCTGAGGTGGAAAAGTTGGTGTATTGGTTAAAAAAAAAAAAAAAGTGACAAAGTTTTTGTTTTGTTTGTTGGCTTTAATATAACGCTCCTAAATTTTTATTTTTTATTTTTTAAATTTTTGTTTTCCATTTTAATAATAAATGTCCTTTTTTTTTTCTTTTTTACAAATAATACCTGAGTAGTATTGTTTACGTTGTTCTTAATTATTTTTAAAGAAGTACTTTGTGTGTGTGTTCGTCTGATTTCTACACATTTTCTCTGACAAATCTTTCAAGCTTCTGTTAAATCATTGAGGCAGAATTTGTGATTTTAATTGACTTTCTTCTTCAGAGTGAACAACAGCGTTTACATTCCTGCAGCGACGACCTTCAACGTTCAACATTTTGGGATAAAATGGAGCCTAAAAAAACTTGAGTGGAAAGGCTGAAACTTCAAAAAAAAAAAAAAGATCTGAATAAATGATGACGTACATAAAGCATTTGGCTTAAATGTCACTGAAGAGCAGAAAACATCAGATCTGAAGAGGCTGTAACCTTCCTCAAATGAATACATGAAACAAACAGAAATGTCATCTTTCCATCATGTTTTCCACATGATTTCCCAACTTTGCTGCTCTTTAATGGCTCTGACCCTGATTAGCACCACCAGCAAAGAAACAAGCATTAAATTTGCTTATAATTTGCACTATACTTGGATGGAAACCTGACTAGTGGCTGCAAACAGTCTCCACTAATATAAGCTGTAATCTATAATATTTACAGATAATGAAATGTTGATGAAATTCAGGCGTACATCAGGCTCTGCCCCTGTGATTTATGTTTACTACACTGCTGCTCATCAAATCAAACCTTCCTGTTCGCTCTCCCACACCTTTATTTCTTCTCTCTTCTCTCCAACACACACACACACACACACACAGATGTGTATAAGGTAGCGCTGTAATCATTTCCAAAGGGACGCCGTTTGCTTCATATTCCAGTGAGCTCTCAAACTAATTATAGCAGGGAAAGATGACATTTCACTCCTCCAGTACGACCCTCATTATATCTAATGTCATCATGCTGTATAGGAGCCTTTCCTGCTCATCAGGTAAAACTTATTATGTCTGTTAGATGAGAAATAATATGTTCTGTAATACCTGAGAGGACACTCTTCTCCATGATTAGCTGTTAGAGTGAAGAACAGCCTCCTGGGTAATGTGGGTTTCCAATGTTACAGGGTTGAAAGACTTAAAGATCCCCTCCAGACATGTTTTAAGATGTATATAAAATACTCTACTTTGAATAATAATGTGTGTCTGATATGGTTTGTCCACAACAAAAGTTCAATTATCTGGTTAAAATCCTTAAAATTACATCTATTCCTTCTCCCTCATTAAAAAATCCCAGAATCTGTGAATATGTAAATATATTTCATTGCAGAAGTTTAACTGCTGGACATCAGATGTCTCCTGCTTCACTGTTTGTGCACTAGAGGCTTCAAGTTTCCACATCACACTTGTGTAAGTTTCATACTGGTTTCCAAACTGGTTGTGATGTCATAAATCCTGCTCGTAGGGTTGGCTCCTTAAAATCAGATTTTCAATGAGCTCAGAGAAACTTTCAACATTCAACTGAAGGCACAAGAAAGAAAAACATGTTTCTGAGTGAAGGGGGGACTTAAGGTATCAAGTTTAAAGTTATTTTCTAATTAAATATTCAAGTAGAGTACAAGTACCTCAAAATTATACTTCAGTACTTGAGTAAATGTACTTAGTTACTTCCCACCACTGAATAATCGCATCCAAACAGGGTTTAAGGCTGTTTGTAAAAGCAGAACCAGTGAAGAACGGTGTCAAAAACAACAAGCAACAACACCCAGCTGCACGATATTAACACAAAGTTACAAAATAAGTTCATAATTATGCTGACTAGATGTTTAATACTACATAAATGTGCATTTACTATGTATATATGTCAGAAAAATCACAGATATAATCCCCAAATCCAGTTCATCCTCAAGTCCTGAAGTTGTTTATTCATTAAATGTATGTTTACCGATGATCATGCCGATCTCACAGCTCTGGTCCCTGTAGCCGCAGCTCATCATCGTGCCAACGGTGTCGTTCACCATGGCAACGGAGCCGATATCATAGTCCTGGAGGGAGAGAGAGAGGTGTGTTTATTTCCCTCTTATTTGTAATCTCTATGCCAAATAACCTGCCTGTAAATACATTATGCTGAATCTCTGTCCCACAAAGAGGTGAGCAGCATTAAGAGAGAGAGCAGAAAAACAGACAAGTGGGGAAAAAACCTGCACAAACAATACATCTTTTACAGTTGGAAAGTTGTTTATTTCCCTTTTAAATGGTGCCACATTTGAAAGGAACAGGCATTTGTACTATGAGCAGCAGACCTGAGTATGTGGGTTGCGCCCATGAAGAATTTGCCAAATCTTCTCTGATTTGGGAAATAAACAGGCTTCCCAACAGTATAAGATTTATTGCCAAGAACCATTGTTACAACAAAGAAATAATCTACCAAACACATATTTCCTTACTTTTTGTGCTATGTTTAGATATCTTTCAACATTACAGTCTTTTTAGTGCCAAAGTTCCTCTTTTTGTTACTACACTTCCACCGCAGCTCAACAGGGAAAAACACTGTCCGAGGAAACACAAAGAGGGAATTTGATGCTAAAAAGACTGTAAATGTGTCAGATATCCACTTGATATGACTAACTCAGACTGATGAAGCCTCATATAAGCTTCACATCAACTTTTAACTTTTAACTTTTAATTGTCAAACTATTAGTGCTAAAATACACACTAAAAATCACTGGGTTCATATTTTACCCAGTGTGGATCAATACAGCACCAATGTGTTAACGTTAGCAATCTGTTATTTTGACTCAGTGTTACACACGCAACAAGGTTTAGCTGAAAACTGTCACAAATGTGTTGTTTCTTGTACAAAACGATGTGCAGATGACGTTTAAAAGACACACAAGTTATTAACAATCAATAACAAACTGTGACATTGTAAGTTTAAACAGAGTAGATTACAACAAACTTTAGTTTAGATAAATAACCCAACAGTAAAATAAAAAAACTGGGTCAAAACAACCTCTTGAGTGGCTTTCTGGGTAACATTAATCCAATATTATGTTGGTTCTGTTTGGACCCAAACTGGGTACAATTGTAACCCAGTGATTTTTAGTGTGTACAGTTAAATTACTTCACACCATGATCACCTTGGATTTAATCAAATTGAACAAACTGAACAGTGAAATGTTATAAAATCATCCTGCAAATGAACTAACATTAAAAAAACACTAAAAACACCACAAACAAAAGTTTGCTTGTTTAAAGTTTTGGACAGTTTTGAGGTTTTTGTGAAAGAACCAAAACATCAAACATATCATTGATCCCCATCAGGTAAAATGAAATGAATTTTAGTGTGTAGAATATTTTTGCTCTTTCATAGTCGGATGTCTGTGAGGCTTTATTTGGTTTATGAATTATTAACTGGAGGAGGAGAGGAGTGGAGGAGAGTTGATAAAAACAGGTATCACTCCTAAATTATTATATCTCATTAAACATCCCTGCTAGTATTTTCAAATATATTGATAGAGATTAGAGAATTTATCTTGTCTGGAAAAAGACCCCAGTCCCAGGATTTTAATCAGTTCTTTGTGTTTAAAATGATAAAAGACACAACATTTCATTTAGCTAAACATCTTTTTTAAAAATCAATATTTTCCACTCACCCCTCTCCTGTGAATGGCTTCTTTCAGTAGCTTCACCACGTCTTGTCCCTCCACTCCAGAGCAGTTGAAGCCTTTGGTCCAGCGGATCAGGATGCTCTGTGAAAAGAGAGAACATTTAATATAAAAGACATAAATGTTTTTTCTATAAATGACCGTTGTTTTGGTTGTTTGTGTGTGTGAGACCTTGTCGATTTCTTTCTGTTCGCAGGGGAAGGAGAAGGTGAAGCCGAGAGGAAGAGTTTGTTCCTTCAGGTTCTGAGAGTCGAGGAATTCGCTGAGACAAGTAGCGATGTGGTCGAACAGCTGGACAGACAGAAACACAGATGATCAACTGTGACATGTTGAACACCTCAAAGATACAGAGATGTATACACAGACGCAGATGTGTATAAAGATGACAGTTACAGTAAAAGTCTAGGATTATTTTTGCTGTTGCATCTTTTTGTATTTCACTGTTCAAACATATATATTTAAAAAAGTGATTAATTAAATTCAGATTTAAGTTGTGCATTTAATAAAACAGTGAAGATGATGCAGCTTCATTTAGTAGTTAACGATTCCAATTTAATATTCTGTCAGTAGACGATGAAAAATTATTTTAAGATTATTTTTTTGATGAACTGATTAGTCGTGTTGTCGGTAAAATGTAACAGAATTTCCATTAAAATCGCTGTGATGTCATCAAATGTCTTGTTTTTTTTCCCAATCAACAGTTCAAAATCTAAAGAAATTCAGTTTATTATCATTTCTGACACAGAAAAGCTTCAAATGTTCAAATTTAAGAAGCTGAATGCAGCAAATATTTGGTATTCTTGATTAAAAAATGATTAAAACATTTATTCAATCATCAAAATAGTTTAGATTAATTCTCTGTCGACCGACTGATCAATTGATCACCTGATCATTGCAGCTCTACTGAACTGTTTTTTCTGTTTGCACTTAATATTTCTGTATTTTACCTGATCTCCGGTTCCCAGCATGATTTCCTGTGGGATGGCACAGATCTGACTGTCCATCTTCAGCACTCTCTGCTCCTCTTCCATCACTCGGACATGAAGTACCCTGAAGTTTGTTCCTCCCAGATCCAACGCCAGGAAGTCACCTTTCTCTGCAGGCAGGAACGACGGATTATTATCCTCAATCTGTCATCTATCCATACACATCTATCACTTTATATTTATATTTTATTTATATTATTTATATTTTCTGATGGTTTTATTTTTGTTGTTTGAAGTTACCTTTTGAGATCAAACATAACGTTGTGTGTTTTGAGCTGCTCTATTTAAGCATCTGTCTCTTTTCTCGTGTGTTTATGTACGTATAAAAAATAAATTTGTATATGCAGACCAGAAAATAAATTCTAATTGTAATTCTAAAAAGAAAAATAATAATAATCCTTTAGACTTGTATGTATATGTGCAGATTAGGGGCGCAACACGAAATTATCTGGATTTGGATTTATATCAGAAGTAGCCATTATATCCTAATGATGCAGGATTATTGAGGCCAATACTGATATTGATAATTGATAGTTTTTAATAATCCCTGATATTATATAACACATAACATAAATAAACATTTTGATAAGCTTCCCTTAGAGTTGTGTTTTTTAAAAACTGCAACCAAGAAATGTGTTTTACAGTGTAAAATAAACTACATGTGACACTGTTTCAAAACATATATGTGGCATTTCTGTACTTCAATTTAATTTAAATTAAATTTAAATAATAATAATAAATAGTAACATTTAAACAATAATAATAATAATAATAATAATAATAATAATAATAATAATAATAATAAGTAACTGAAAACACACCTTTTTAGTAATCCATTTGAGTAATCCTGTAAGAAGTTGACATTTTATATTTCCATGTTTTATTGTGTATTTTTCTGCTCACTTTTTCTATGTTTTTTACTTTTATTACAGATTGTGTATTTCTCTGTATTTCTTCATGGCATCATGCTCATGTGATGACTATCTGTGAAAAGCACTATATAAATAAATTTTACTTACTTTAATAATAATAATAATAATAATAATAATAATAATAATAATAATAATAATAATAATAATGCACTTTATTTATACAGAACAAAACAGCATTACAAAGTGCTTTACAAAGGAAAAAACAAAAGTTAAATCCAGCAAGAGAATTAAATAGAATAAAATACCAAAAAAATATAATAAAATAAGATAAAAACAGTGAAAATAAACACATAAAACATTGCCGAACTGGAAACATAAAACTTGGAGCTCAGATTAATACAAGGGTAAGTTTTAAGAAGTGATTTAAAAGAAGTCATTAATTCCGTAAGACAAACTGATACCAATATGTCTGATACCAACATGTCTGATAGCAATATATCTGATACTAATATGGCTGATACCAATATGGCTGATACCAATATGTCTGATACCAACATGTCTGATACCAATATATCTGATACCAATATATCTGATACCAACATGTCTGATACCAAAATATCTGATACCAATATGTCTGATACCAGTATATCTGATACCAATATATCTGATACCAATATATCTGATACCAAAATATCTGATACCAATATTTCTGATACCAATATGTCTGATACCAAAATATCTGATACCAATATGTCTGATACCAGTATATCTGATACCAATATATCTGATACCAATATATCTGATACCAAAATATCTGATACCAAAATATCTGATACCAATATGTCTGATACCAATATGTCTGATATCAGTATGTCTGATACCAGTATATCTGCAATGGGCTGATATGGGCTGATACATATCGGTCGGGTTCTAGTTGGTGTTGCTTATACAGGAAGTTCTTAGAAATTGTCTAGTTTGCTTTAGTTTGTATTTATACTCCTCATACACATGTGTGTAAGTTCTAAATATCCTATTTTAAACATGTACTTGAATTAACTGAATAACAACAATATATGTGCCATCATTTCCCATCATCCACAGTGGAAACTGGCTGTAAGTCGTTTGTTTATTCTTTATTTTTTTATTCGGATCCCCATCAGCTTCCACAGAGCGGTTGCTAGGGGGTCCAAACAAAAATCAAGTAACTACTAACAACTCCTTTGATATTAAAACATTCTCTAACTAAAATGTGAACGTCCTTACCCGTCCCGTCCGGTGTGGCCCTGACGAAGGTGGGCAGCATCTTAACGGGCGCCCTGTGATGACTGTGTTTCCCCAAACCTCGGTTCAGATCCCTCTTCAGCCGAGCAGAAACCTCCATCAGCCTCTCCGGAGTCAAAATGAAACCCTCGAGATACTTCTGCACCTGCAGAGAGAGAGAGAGAGAGAGAGAGAGAGAGAGAGAAAAGTACGAGAAACATTAAAATTACTGGCAAAACACAGAGATCCCTTCAATAACTTATGACTGAAGTCCTCAAAAAGGCAAATAAGGTTATAATTACGTGTCCTATATGACATCAGGAATGTATTTTATATCAAATTATAGGTTTAAAGAGAAGGAAGTTTAACCCTTAACCCTTTTAACTCTTTTATTACATTGTTGTATTTGTATTTTAGAGAGTTTTTATGTGTGTGAATGACTTTTACCTTCATACACACAGTTCATGCTCCGTACTGATGGATCATATTATATGCCAAACACTAACTAGAATATACATGATATGGTTAGGTTAAAGACACTTAAATGATTGTCATTGGGGAGCTTTACCAGACCATTTACTTTTACTACAGCCACTCCACAACAGTTTTTTTTCCAGTTGTCTCTCACTTTCTAGTCCTTCTCATTATCTCGACACAGGAAATTCTCCAGTGGAAAAGTCTCCTTGATGGCAGAAGCTGCTCTCTTCTACTCATCTCTGTCTATTGATAATTAATTGTTGTCTCCGTGAACATCTGCTCTCTGGTCATCTGCGTCTCAAAGCTCCAGAAATTCATTTACAGTCCACACGGTTCATGCTCGATACAGATGAAATGAGCCACAAAAAAACTTTGAAACTAAACTCTCTCAGTTCAATTTTTATTTTTATTTTAAAAAGGCTATACTTAAGTATTTGCAATTGCTTTCCTTGATGTGAAAATAATGTCAAACGTGTGTTTGAAACTGTCTGTTCATGTTTATTCTTGTACATAGATCTCTCCCAATGAGACAACCTGTTTGAATAAAGTATTAAATAAAGACATAAGTACAGTATCTATAACGCTGATATACATAAAGTTGACATATAAACTTTTAATACCATCATACTTTTGTTGCAGATTGTAAACATTGATTTGATCCTCAAGAGAAAACCAAACATTGATGGATCAGAACAGATTTAACATTATTTACTCACAAGATGGCAGCATTTCCTCAAAATCTTCAACGTCAAACCACAGATAGTTTCTGCCGCACTGACCCAATTTCTCCTTCAAATAGTGTTAACTCACATGTCTACGGTAGTTTTACCAGATTTTAATATTCTGCTTCATGCCGGCCGCACCTGTACAAAAGTAGGTACCAGTAAATCTGAATGAACTGGAAAAATGAAAGATGTTGAAGATGTTCCAGTAATAATACAAGTATAGATGGTATTTCTAGGAATCTGTGGCCACATAGATAACAATCTGATCAGGTGTATCAACAATTTTCAGCCTCCCTCACCAACCTGCCAACCAGTTTCATTCACTTTCCCACTGTGCCGTTTAGAAATACTGTATCTATATTTATGTATCTGTGGTCACTCAGTTGAAAGTTACTAAAAAGACAGGATTATGTGATTCATTTCCTTCTTTTTACATGTAAAAACACTAAGCAGAGTTGTGCAAGAAGAAGCCTGGAGGATTTTTTTCCCAATTATTTTTGGTCATTTTTCTGTATTTTTTGTACATTTAACTGAAAGAAAAGAAGAAAGAGGGGGACTCAACTCTCAGAAACTGTTAAATGTAATTGGTTTTGCATCATTTAACAGCAGGTTCTCAACCTTTTTGGTGTCACGGACCCCAAATTGATACGCATCAGGCCACGGACACAGATTTGATGAGATGCAGTCTCAGGGATCCACATCTGATAAATATTTATTTGTTCCATAACTGTCTATAGTGTAGATGGTCAGATTAACAGTGAAGAGCGTGAAACCTATTAACAGAATAATCATTTTTATACTTTCTCTCATTGAGCTAATTTCTAGTCAATGAAATAATAGTAAAATTAAAATATTCCCTATTTTTCTGGGGACCCCCTGGAACCCCATCAAGGACCCCTGTAGGTCCCCGGACCCCAGATTGAGAGCCGCTGCTTTACAGCTTGTACACAAACCCTCAAACCCCCAAGTTATGTTTCCCTCCTTTTATGTTTTGATATGTTGATGGTTAATTTTTTCTGACTTTCTATGTACTCATTTTTGTCTTTGTTTGGCACCTTTTAAACCCACACGGTATCTTTTTTAAATCACAAACTCAGCTAAGTCTGATTTATCATTTTGTCAATAGTAACCAAAATTAAAAGAAAAATGACAAAGGTGCCTAAAGAAATCTATAAAATCTTTAGTGATAAGGTTTGTAAGGTTGTAAAAATATTGTTTTACTACTCATACACAAGCAGAAAAATGTAAGAAAAGAAACTAAAGTACAGTCTGTTTACATGTTAATTATATCACTAAAAATATATTTGTGTCAGCAGACATAAATGAATGAATGAAAGTTGTGTGAAAGTTCAAAATCTGCCCTTTACACTGGTTTTCTCAGCTTGTCTTTACATGGTATATAAATAAAGTTATGTTATTTATTTATATTTTATTATTTATTTATAATTTCAATAAGGAAAACATGCATACGTGTGAACGCAGGTACTGAGTCCCACATAAGTAAACTTACAGTCATACACATTTAAATATATAAAAGCATTGTACACACATATCTGGATGTAAACAATAATATAATTAAATGTGTGTTACTATGAATAAAACATGCTCAGTGTGGTGCCAACCAGTTTGTAACATGTATGACCTAATGTTACATTTTGTCACTGCTCTGTATGACTTATATGTGTCTTAAAGCTTTAATGTTTATGCTCCTGTTTCTGTAAATGAAATGTTTCAGAGAGGTATTCTGCAGGAAGAGGCCTGGCTTGTACAACATATAATGATTCTCTGGAGATGGCAGCAACAATTCACATTTCTCTTCCTGTTTCCGTTTCCTTTGAAGCTGGAAAAACACTCCCTTGTTTTTTAAAAGCAGCACTGATGCAGCTGTAACATACCATTAACATGAACAGGTAAAGTACAGTACAGTGTGGTGTAGAGGTGTGAACACACCTATTGTGCAGAGCACTTTCTTTGGTCCAAATTGTTGTGGAATTATTTTTACATTTCTGTTCACATTTATGTTTATTACTTTTGGTTTAATCTTAAATGGGACATATTCTGCACATTTCCCGCTCTATATTTACATTCTGGGGCTCTACTGGAATATCTTTGCATACTTTACAGTTAAAAACTCCTTATTTATCTTATACTGGTCCTTTATTCAGCCCCTCAGTTCAGCCACTGTCTCAAACAGGCCGTTTTAGCTCCTGTCTCTTTAAGGCCTGCCTCCCAATGAGCCCACTCTGTTCTGATTGGTCAGCTCCCCGTAGCGTAAACGTAAACAAACTATAGTAGTAGGATTTCTCTACTTTTTCTCCTTCTTTACTTGAAATGTCAACTTCTTAAATCCATCCATACACGTTGAAGCCAAAATCTGATCCGAAATATGAGAATTCACAACACATGGAAGAATCTTAGCAACAACCTTAGCAACCAAGGCTACGGAACAGATGGCCGTTCACGGGCATGTGTGACAAGCCGACGTCAGCTTGTCAAAATCGTTGCAAACGAAGCGTTCAAAGCAGGTTGAAGCCCCGACTTTTGACTTGCAGGGAACATTTCTACATACGTTCACCTCAAGTTTTGGCCCTTTGACCATGTTTTACATCCGACATCATAACAGGATATAATTAACACAAAGCCAGAAAAAGCATAATATGGCCCCTGAAATCAAGTTAATGTGGAGTTAGATAGGTGATTTAAAAAAGGTTTGCATTATTTTAAAAGTTGCTGGGTTACTATCATTTTGCTGCTTCAGCCTAAAAACCAACATGAACACATGAAGCTGAAGGCAGACACTCCATCACCCATCTTATCTGAGTCTCACCCAAAATGTGTTTTTAAAAGACAATTTCTCGGAATATATTTCACACATTTGCATGATTCAGCTCATCACATTGACTAGAGGCGTGAAACATCTTTAAAAATGTCCCGGCATCACAGCTGACTAAAATCTTGAGCACGTCTTCTGGGAATAAAGAGGCGTGTTGGGTGTGGTCATGTGGGTCTCAAGGCCAAAGTTGGACTTCATACAGTTTGGATTTTGTTCTCTGTTTGTCACTTTGTTGTTCACTTTAGTTTTACGTCCTCACAGATCCAAACTAAACCCTCCTTAATCCAAATACCAAAGCTTTGTAGGTGAGTTTCTTTGTAAGATGTAGGGTGTGTGTCTTTGTGTGTGTGTGTGTTTCTGTCAAGTGTTTGGAGTGTTAAATTTTCTGTACATCCACATCTATTGGTTCAGACTGGATCACACACAGGACCAGTTTCATCAGAGCCTGTCAGTGTTGGTGAATATTTTCCTTGGCAGCGTGGTCGTTTTTTTTTTCTCACACACGTCCTTGACTGTAAGAGTCTGAAATACTTCTGACAAGTTTCAACAGTCCTGCTGCTGCTGCTACAATCCCCGAAAAATACGACTCCCTGGCAGAGCGGGTCATATCAGGATGATATCAGGGTGGAACTGCATGAAATTAATGCTAACAGTTATCATTTCATCTTGTCCTGTCACATGGCTGAATGAATGCATCAGACAAAGCAAACGTGATTAGCATCAAGCTTTCCATTCAAGCACAATTTATAATGGTAAGAATGGCAGATTTACCACGAAATTTGTAGTAATTTTTAAAACAACATGTTGATTTAACACAGAGGTAGCATTTCTAGCACCGGCAGATTTCATTAGCTGTAGCTAACTAACTAGCGAGTTAACACTAACTCTGTGAGTAGGTTGAAAACCTTCCTGAGCTGACTTTTTAATGTTTCCGGATTATTATTTTTAAATGAGAACCTTGAAGTAGAAGTAAATGAGACATAAAATTGTCAACATACATGTGCTAAAATATTGAGGCTAAAGCTAACAGGTCCCTGGCAAGTATTTAGTAGTTAGTATTCTCACCAGTTGATGATCCATGTAGAATAAATAAAGGTTTTCTAATAGTTTTTTACATTTATTTGTCAGGAACTGTGTACAAAAGAATCTCATACAAAGATAAGAGATAATCACATAGAAGGAAAAACAAACTTTAGGCACTCATGTGGAGTCCTGCTCTTCAAGAGCACCTGCGTTTTTCATGAGTTTTATATGATCAAGACAGTCCTCGAGCACCCCACTACCTTTTTTCACAAGTAAAGATAAGAGTACAAATGTATTGTACCAGATTTAGCTACAAGCTAATTTCCATCTGGAGTCAACAAACACTAAAACAAGGACATTAAGAGGAGCTGTTTTTGTATTTCACAGTAGGTCTAGGTGTCCCATGTATTATAGTACAATATTATAAATAAAAATGTGCTTAAAATGTTATTTTGCTCTAAGGTAAAGTTAAAAGTAAAGGTAAAAGTTTTGCGTTATTGTTTGTATTTTTGGACAGTATGTTTCACTTCTACAAGAGAAAAGGCACTGAGGGTGAGAAATAACTGATCTGTTTAGCTAACGTAACATTATCTCAGGTAACGAGTTAACTGTAAACTTCCCCAAATCCAATAAACAACTGACAGAACGGCTAACGTTAGCACAAACTTTGATATGTCCCATGTCCCGTTTCTGAAGTTATTTTTCTAATGCAAACTGTATTTACAGAAAATGTTGTTAGCTAATGATGTGCTCCTTGGTCTTGGAAGTAATGAGGTTGCTGCTGAAGCTAATAATAAGCTAGTTAACGATAGCAGACAAACACTCTGTTTAATGCATTCCTTACACTTTTGCTCTTTTATTTTTGGTTTTGGAAAAGCTAAAACTCTTTATATATGGATCATCTTTCTTACTACACCCTCATGTACATCACTTTAACATGCGGAGACGTCCACAGACGTGCCGTGACTTGTTACGGTTGCTAAACTATGATGGAAGATCATTCGGGTCGAGGAGGGTTTTACGATGGCACATTTTTACAAGTGACGTCATCAAATTATATCATAAATACTGATTTTCTGACATGTATTTTACAAATAACAAGAGATAAATGAACAATTAACAAAGGGACACAGGATTAAAACTGGGAATTTCTTCTGCTTTTGCAAAGCTGATTCTATATATTTGAATAAAACTTGTACTCTTTGATCCATCATCCATTAATTTAGCTCCAACATTATTTTCTTGAAGTTTTCTTACTTATCTTTTAAAAAATCTCTGATCTGATAATGTTTTTCTGCTTTTTTTTTTTTTTTTAGTTTTTTTCCTTTTTGCATGTCTTTTTCTGTGCATTTTTAAGCGGCCATGAAACCACGTAGCATCTTTTAATATGAAATGTACTGTATAAATAAAATTATTATTATTATTATTATTATCATTATTATTATTATTAATTGTAGCAGTATTATTTTTTATTATTGAACCTGGTTCCAGCACCAGGACAAGGATAAGGATCAGGATCTGGTTCCTGAATGTTTGCAGATGTTAAGGTTAAGTGTGGATACAAACATACGCCACTCCTCTCTTTGTCTCTCTCTTCTTCTTCTTCTTCTTCTCTTTCATGAGTTGCAGTACTTTTCCAGAGGCATGTCTGCTCAGGCCTCGTCTCACTTTTTCTCTCTGTAGCGTTAAACTCTTCCAGCCCTTCCCTCCCAGCCTTGTATAATTCCCTCCTCCTTCTCTTGTTCCTACATGCTCGTTCCTGCTTTTCATCAGCGGAGCGCTGGCTCACTTCATTCCACCATCATGACTGCGATGGTTGGGACTATTAAAAGGCATACTTTATATTGGCTTGGCCCAGCCCGCACTGCAGCGCATAACTCTGCAAACATGCAGAGCAAAAATAAACAGTCTGCTATGAATCTCCAACACGCCATGTCACTCATTCTGTAATTGGTTTAAATATGACAGACGATCCTCATACATATCAGGCTACAACAGCATTTGATCTAATTCATCTTTATTTTTATTATTTGGAATCTCTGATGGGACAAACCTGCTAATTGCAACCTTCGCTGTCCGTTTTTATTCGCATTTTCAATTTGCCCATCAAAAAATGAATTGGAAATGTCACAAATTTTTATAAAAATATCACAAAACGCTTGGCTGAGGCTGCGTTTTCGTTTTTATCCATACACCAACTTTTACACCTCAGACAACAGGAACACTTTTTGCGATATTTCCACTTTTTAAATTCTATTTCTGTTGTTTCCACTGCAACATTATTATTAATTTTTTTTTTTCAACGTTTCCACTCAGGTTTTTTTATATGCAGACTTCTGTCAAATTTGCATAAAAAAAGGTGGATGGAAACCCACAAAGCACAATATAGCCTGATCATGGATACACCCCTTTAGTGTTGCCGTGGTGATATCAACAGGTGAAATCTGGCGTTATCACAACCTACGCCACAAGTGTCTACGGCAGGACTCCCATTAACTCTTGTGTCAAGCACAAATGCAGCTACAGACTGATGAAAGTTAAACCAAGTCTGACGGTGTAGAGCTGAGCCACCATACAGAGAATAAACACTTGTGATTTAAATAACACGGCCTCTCCTCTGGTGCCAGTCATTTGGCAAATTTAGATTTTATTGTATGTTAGAATAGTGATGTTTCCTCTACATTTTCCATCAATTCAACATTCTTTGTTTTCTGGTTTGTAGTGAGTATTGCAGAGTAACTTTGTTAGCAGGCTGTGAACTTTTACTCGTCTTCGAATGACCCGTCATTCGAGTCACTTAAGGGGACATATTCTGCACATTTCCAGGTCTATATTTATATTCTGGGACTCTACTGGAATATCTTTGGATGATTTACAGTGATAAATTCCTCTCCTTCTTTTCTTGAAATGTCAACTTCTCAAATCCATCTGTACACGTTGGAGCCGAAATCTGATACGAAATTTCAGAATTGACAACGCATGGAAAAACCTTAGCAACAACCTTAGCAACCAAGGCTACAGAACGGACTGCCATTTACGGACATGACGTCAGCTTGTTGGCGAGGTAAAAAAAAAAAAAAATCGCAAACGAAGCTTTTAGAGCAGGTCATATCCGAGCCTCACCCAAAATCTGTTTTTAGAAGACAATTTCTCGGAATGTATTTCACACATTTGCATGATTCAGCTCATCACATTGACTGAAGGCGTGAAAGATCTTTCAAAAATGTCCAGACATCACAGCTGACTAAGAAAAATCTTGAGCAGGTCTTCTGGGAATAAAGAGGCGTATTAGGTGTGATCATGAGGCTGTATGTCTCCTCTGATTCAAACTGTCGTAAAAATCTCAGAAAATGGGAACTCCTCTGTTGTAAAAAATTAATGGAATAGTCATGATTCAAGTTTTTACTATTCCTGTATCCCTGAATGGCCCCATGACTCAGACTATAAACTCTGTGTGTGATTTCCTAATCTGAGACTCCTCCTCCAGCAGCACTGACTCCCTGAGCCAGTTTCTTGCCGCAGTTTGCAACAAGACATAGTTCACAGAAACGGAAAGTTATGAATGTCGCCAAGATTAAGGTTTTACACAATCACACTTATGTAATCACTTTGCTATCTCTGTGAACTCTGCAGTAAGTTCTGTCAGAAAGTTTACCATAGTTTCCAAGGTGAAAACACAGCTGAAAGCTGTTGTGCTCTACATTTTTGTGTTTATTTACACTCGGTTTTCTTGGAATTAAGTGATTACATGTTATGTCTTTACAGGCTGCAAAATAAAACATAGTTGTGCATAAAAGTTGTCTGCCAGCGGCTGTATTGTCTGTATTTATTGTAACCTTTGGCTTTAACATAACTTTCAGTTCATTTATAAGTTTATATAACTTTTTAAATATAATGCTTAAATGTAGTAATTGTTTATGTTGTTTATTGTTTTTTAACAGAACTTTGTGTCGTTGTGGTTGGCTGATTTCCAGACATCTTGCTTCAAATTGCTGTTCAATCATTGTAACAGAATTTGTGATTTTGATTGGCTTTTGTCTGTGTTGACATTGCTGCAGTGATGACCTTCAATGTTCAGCATTTTTGGATAAAATCTGACCTCTTGCCATTCGTTTTTTATGCGCAAATTGAAAATGCGCTTAAAAACAGGTAATTGGAAATACTGAAAATTTGAAAGAATCTTGAAATATTGCCAGAAAGCTTTTACTCTTGGTAAAAAGTTGGTGCATCAATAAAAGCAACATGAGATGTAAACCGACTTGGTGAATAAATGATGTCGTACATGAAGCATGTGACTGAAACGTCACCCAAACTTCCACTGAAGAGACGAAAACATCGGATCTGTGTAGAGCGATGACTTTAACGTTCCTCAAATGAATACATGAAACAAACAGAAATATCATATTTCCATCATGTTTTCCACATATAGTGATCCTGTGGTGTCTCATCTAACAATGACCGTGACTCATCTACAACAACAATAAAACATATTTTGTTCTCAGGTGACACATACCTTACTAAGCGTGTCTGGAGGAATGCCGTCCAGGTATTGGGTCGAGGTGTCTCCACTCATTTTGGCCTTTTTAGAAATCTGTGTGCTGCTCTCGCCATTTGCCTTTGGGCTGCTCATCTGCACAGAGGAGGTTAAGAGGGTCAATTCAAGGCAAGGCAAGTTTATTTGTATAGCACATTTCAACAAGGCATTTCAAAGTGCTTTACATAAAACATAAAAGACATCAAGACACAATGTAAAAACAACATAAGGCAATATAACAAGACTAGGTCAAAACCTTGTATATGGCTGGACTGTGTATGAAACGCTAGAGGGCTTTTAGTTTAAAACAGATGCAGGAAGTGGCGGCATTTGACCGACCAATGGTGTAACTTCATCACTTCATCCGATACCCATACTACCATACTATTCAGTATGCCATAAAATTATTTAGTATGTCCCAGTACATAGTATGTCAAATGCAGTATGCCAAAAGTACCAGGATGTCCTACTACATCCGGTCACATTTTGCAGTATGCAAGCCAGCATGCTCTTCTGGTTATTCTGACATTGACTGAGCACAGACAGTTGACAGTATGTTGAAAATGCAATGATGGAAGCCGGTGCAATGACAGGTTCCGCAATGGCAGATTAAGTTGTATGTCCCAATTGTATGTATACTGCATGCAAGAAGTACGCACTTTGTAAGGGCAGCTGCAGTACGTACTAAAAGTAAAAAGTAGAAGCACGCGATTTGGAACTTTCACGTTTATAGGGCTGGCCCCGCTGCGGTTAAGCCAAAATAGCATAAATACAATTAAAAAGAGTTGAATAGAAAATAAAAATCTAAAATAGAATAAGACAGATAGAACAGGAGAATAAAAGTTACAGTGCAGTGCAAGATATTATTTAAAAGCCTTGAATTTGATTTAATAAAAGGCAGCTGCAAACAGAAAAGTCTTCAGCCTTGATTTGAAAGAACTGAGAGTTGCAGCAGACCTGCAGTTTTCTGGGAGTTTGTTCGAAATATGTGGAGCATAAAAACTGAACGCTGCTTCTCCATGTTTAGTTTTGACTCTGAGGACAGAAAGCAGACCTATCTTAGACGACCTCAGAGGTCTGGATGGTTCATAACGTAGCAGCAGATGAAAACTCAACAGTGATGTATCTTTACAGAATCCTCAATGTGGACTGTTTTCACTGGAAGTAAAGGGAGGTTTGAAGTTTTTCCAAGTGGAAAAAGCATATTCGTCAAAATGTCTTGAACCACTCCTGCAGTACTTCTCTACTGATCTGTATGCTCAATCAGTGATAGTTTTGACAAAACGTAGCTAAATACAGAACACTGATTAGCTTGTAGCTTGTGTTGTGAGACACTAATGTTGGTTTTGAGCTCATAATTTCATAGATAAGCGTTTTTTTATTGACACATGATATTGGGGTTTTCTGTTTATGTTCTAAAATAAACTGGTATCCACTTCTGTACTTAACTGCTGGCAAAAGTCGGCAAGTTAGCATTGTAACAAATACATTTAGCTAGCATTCAACAGTTAGCCTACGGTCTTAGGCATAGACATGCTATTGAAACCTCATGAGGTGTAACTTAGCTGCCAGCTGACAAACTCAGACCACTGTGCACCTACACGGACAGTATGGAGACTTTTCAGACTAATTTGACCTGTTTAAAAAGAGTTTAAAAGAGCATTTCAACTTTCTTATCTGAGCTGACAGGCGCACAGGATGTCAGAGGCAGTTGTCAGGTTTGCGCGTGGCGGCACGTACCGAAACAGCTGATTCCACGAAACAAACTGACAGTTAAACCCACAGCATGTAATAAACAGAAACTGAGACGACTCGGACACAGTGGTCATGATGGAGTTCTTAAAAGAAACATGAATGGTTTAGAGCCGGTTTAGCGGAAGCAGGTGACTCTCTGCGCGTAAAAGACACATGCGGAGCGTTTCTGTCCTGGATCAGTTCACCCAAATTGTTGTCCCCTTAAAGGACCGTTTTTCAAGCATGTCTTAAAACAGCAGTCAGGCGTCCATATGAACAGTGAAAGAGGTTTTCCTCGCTGTAATCATTCCTCCTGTTCATACTGGATATTAAAAGATCCTTCAAATGTGCTTTCAGTGTCAATGATGGAGGCCAAAAAAAAGGCCAAAAAAAATTGACACATGATATTGGGGTTTTCTGTTTATGTTCTAAAATAAACTGGTATCCACTTCTGTACTTAACTGCTGGCAAAAGTCGGCAAGTTAGCATTGTAACAAATACATTTAGCTAGCATTCAACAGTTAGCCTACGGTCTTAGGCATAGACATGCTATCAAAACCTCATAACGTGTAACTTAGCTGCCAACTGACAAACTGGAGACAGAAAAGGAACTGGGCTCACATAAAAGAAATAGCTACAAGCTAATTAATTCAAGATTGTGGATTTCAGTTGGTAAACAAGTTGCTAACTAGCTTAGATAGCTGTAAGCTAGTATGTCAAATTTGAACTGTGAAGATCTGCTAGGCTTAATAGCTAATCTTTATAACTTTTTAGACATAAACACTTTTAGTTAGAGACATGAGAAAACCAAAACAGAAAATAAAGTTTCTCTAGCGGTAGTAATATCCGTCTTCTGCTGAGGTTAAGCTTAGTGTGATGTATTTTGGCTGCTAAAATATTCCACAGACCTCAGTGTGAACATTTCTGTCTTCAGTGTTGGTGAAGGGGTTGCTAAATTTTTGTTGCTCTAACAGCAAACTCTGGAGCCTCTAAAGTCCCGAAAGGTTTTATTTTCTATCTTGTGGACACTAGAGCTGCAACGATTAGTCGATTAATCGATTAGTGGCCAACTATTAAATTAATTGCCAACTATTTTGATAATTCATTAATTGTTTTGAGTCTTTTTTTGAGAGAAAAAAGTCTAAATTTTCTGATTCCATCTTCTTCAATGTGGATATTTTCTGGTTCTTTAGTCCTCTATGACAGTAAACTGAATATTTTTGGGTTGTGGACTTAACAAGTCATTTGAGGACGTCATCTTGGGCTTTGGGAAACAGTGATTGACATTTTACACAATTTTCTGACATTTTACAGATCAAACGACTAATCTATTAATCGAGAAAATAATCAACAGTTTAATCAATAAGAAAATAATCATTAGTTGCAGCTCTAGTGGACACAAGATTAAAGATATCATCTTTCAGGAATTGACCCAACAAATAAAAGAAACAACCATCAGAAAAAGCAGACTAAATTAAAATAAGACGTGACTGAATCTGCCTTCTCCCACTCATCTACATCCCATTTTTATCATCAAGTGAAAAATAATCTTTAAAAGAACCAATGAATTAACACATTAAAAACGAAAAACACTATATTACCACTTGCTCCATTTAAGAAGGCTAACATTTCTTGTGTTTGATCAACTTACCAGACGCACTGACTGTCCTTAAAATGACCTTCTGGCAATCCAACACACACTACAAGTAACACTTCTTTCAGTAAACCTATAAAACAATATGACGTGGTATTCACAGTAATAAAGAGCTCAACTTCCTCTTCTTTTAGATGCACACTAATTGTGGTCTAACATAATGCTCAAATATTTGCTAATGCTTCACCAGCTGTATGGATTTCTTTCGTTTTCTGAGTGTTGAAAATGAGGCCTGAACCTGCAGAACTAGACTTTATTCTACTTCACTGTCCTTTAGCAAACTAAGAAGTTTGTTGGTCTTTGGGTCAGTCTGTCCACCACTTTGGTTCAGACTAACATATCTCTACAAATATTGGATGGATTGGCATGAAATTTGGCACAGATGTTCATGTTCCAAAGAGGATGAATCCTACTGACTTTGGTGAGCCTTCAACTTTTCCTCTAGCGCCACCAGCAGGTTGAAATATCTCAACAATTACTAGATGGATTGCTACGAAATGTGGCACAAAAATTCATGGTCCAACAGGATAAATTATAATAACTTTGGTGATCTCTAAGTTTTCATCTAGTGCCATCATCAGGTTACAATTTTAATTTGTCCAATACTTTGGACAAACACCTGCACAGCTATTGAAATTTCCATCAGCTGTTGCCTACTTCGTATGGTACTAATTAGCAGTCATGGTGGGACTAACTAACTGTCCAGGGACCTGAAGAAGCCTGGAATTAAAATTTAGTTTTTATAAATGCATACAACATGTATTTTATTGAATATGGACCGCAAGAACCCAAGGCAATGACGAATGGGAATCCCACTAAATGATAAAGAATAATCCAGTGTAGAGGCTATGTTGGGTTTTTTTTTTCTCATCTTTTGTAGGGGCACAATAAAGACCTACAACCACGAACTAAACTAATTATTACTCCAAGCAAACTTCATAGTATTGTACAGTAAGTTTGTAGTTAAATGAGTATTACAGACTTTTTTGAGTAATATATGCTTAAAATGTGGTATAAACAATAAAAGATTTAAAGATTTTATATGTACACAGAAACATTTGCATATATACAAACATCCTTTTACCTACATTTACTCAGCTATTCGTGAATTTAAAGGAAACAAATACTTATATATAATAAATGAATATATAATAATAATAAATAAATCAATATGCAAAGACCTCTCCTAAAGGTTCCAGACAAGATAAACAGAATTATATTGAATAAAAATAACAAGAGATGGGAAAGCTACAACAAAAGGAAATAAAAAACATGAGACAAGAGAAAATATATTAACAGTCGTCCAACAGTCATTGTTTAAGATGTATTTTAACGATACGTTAGCATTTAGCTCGAAGCACCGGTGTGTCTGAGTGAAGCCTCACAGAGCCGCTAACACGTCTGTCGACTCTTGTCAATGAAACATCTTTACTGATATATTGCGGGTTTATGAAATATAGAAGTTAGAAGAACCAAAACACACTTCTGAGAGTGTGCAGTATTTGTTAAGCCATCAGTGGAGAAGCAGCTTGACCTTGTGTGAACTTTTACTGAACATACGAAAAGGAATGCAGCAATTAACTATTTCCCAAAACAACACATTCTTTGTAAATTTAAAGTCCACATGAAGGTGCAGTTTAAAATGTGGATTGTTTGAAAAATTGGCTGAGATGGTGCATTTAACCCTTGATTTGGGCTGCACTGTTGCCTCATAACAAGAAGGTCCTACATATAAAATTCTTTCTGTGGGGAGTTTGTATGCTCCCTGAATATTTGCGTGGGTTTCTGCTTGGTGCTCCAGTTTCCTCCCATCATTAAGGCACTGGCAAAAAGAACTGGAGTCGGTCCCTGGGCGCTGCAACTTCAACTGCCCACTGTTCCTAGTGAGTGTGTGTTTATAGGATGGGTCAAATGCACAGGATCAATTTCCCCACAGGGATAAATAAAGTACTTCTTCTTCTTCTTCATGGTGACTGGGGAAAAACTTTCCTTATCAGAACTTTATTACTTTTCAACTCTATTACTGTTTGAATCTAACCAACTGTCAAGGTTCAGATTTCAGAGCTTAAAGTACTGCAAATAATTCTCATCTTGAAGGGAAATGACAATAACTGCTGTATATATGAATAAATACCAAAATCACTTAGTAATCCTTTTTTTACATAATGATGTGGCTTTATATTAGTATTAAATGCTGATTTAAAGTCCACATACTGGAAGGTCCAGTAACACAAAGAAGGTGAACAAACCCTTATTTCACATCCACCTTCTGTTCATCATCAGACTGGTTCAAAGACACTGTATTATATCTAATGGGTGCAAATATAAATACACAAACCAAAGTAAACCCTGCAGATTAGTACATCCTACCATATAAAGTGGCTGAGTGCCAACAAAACACACCTGAGAAAGAGCACGTATAACATTTAAAGGAAGCTGCTATCTCGGGATACTGCTGTGTTAGAAAACATCAAGGACAGAAAAACGTTCCTGTATAATGAGCTCAGAACTACTGAACTCAACAAGATCGGGATCAGTTCAATGAAGTGTCTGAATTGAGTTATAGAGTTGGGACAATCCATCCAACAGAGATATTTCACTCAGTGGCACCAGAGGAAAAGTCAGAAGGGTTCATCTTCTCGGAGGACATGAATGTCTGAAGCAGATTTCATGGCGATCCATCAGATAGTCGTTGAGATATTTCAGTTTGGTGGACATCACTATCTATAGAGCCACGCTGCTATCATGGCTACAGAAATAAACGAATGTAGCTACAGTCACTGTTGCCTGAGTGAGTTAATGACAGAGAAAGTGACCTGGAATAGTGACGATTTGGTTTTACAGCTCTGAGTTTAACTTTCATGTGTAAACTGTAAACCACAGCCCAAAATGCCCTGAAGAAACAGAGGTTATGACCTCTGTGACCTGAGGGGTAACTCCCTGATGATCTGGTTCTGTTGTGTTTCTGGGTGGAGTGTTTCTTTAAGATCACATTACAGGACAAACTGTGTCTCTTTCACTCCACCTGTTGAAGTTTAACTCCACCGAGAAGATGATTTTTTTTGTCTCTGAGACTAAAACCGCACACATCACACTCTGTCTGACATTTAACGAAAAACTCCACCTACAGAGAAGGTTACCGTCTCTGTTAGCATGAATGAAAAAAACCTGTAACACTCACTCTTCTTCCACCTGGAGGCAGGTTTTATTTCAGCTACGCCCCTTACCTGACTGAAGGTGAGCAAGAACAGACTGTAAAACAAATCTGTCTTTAGCTCTTTACAGCTGCTGTCTGTTACTTTTTTAAGCAAATTTAACAGAAAGTCTGGTGAGAGTGACATTTTACATCAGTAGCTTTTAAATAACTTGTATTTACAGGATCCAAAATCTAATCTGTGTTCCACTGTGCACCTACACGGACAGTAAGGAGACTTTTCAGACTAATATGACCCGTTTAAAAAGAGTTTTAAAGAGCATTTATTATCTGAGCTGACAGACGACAGAGAAAACACACTGGACCAGTTCAGTCATGAGCTGACAAAAGAGCTTCAGATGACGAGACACTGACGGGACAACATTACAGCTAAAGGCACTCCTTCATGTAAAACAGCCACACACATGGGACTACAGCTCCGGTTTCAAACGTGAGGTTCAGTCTGGTGTCCTTTAAAATAGAGGTAGAGGGTCCCAGAGCAAAATGAAGGAGCTGATATTTAAAGTTTGATTAAAAAAACTGTATTAAATCTTCTCTGACAGGACAAAACATCATTAAACAGGAATTCTGAGCTTTGGCTTCATTTTTTCATTAAAAACTCACCACCATCACCGTGATCAAACATCTGCACTGAAGCGCTTTAAACAGCTCATCTGACATGTAAAAGCCTGTTTTCTGGTGTGAAAACAGCAACAGTGAAGAGACGTAAACTCACCTTTGCGTCCTGCACCGCTCGAACTGAGAGAAGTCAACTTCCTTACTGAGCAAGAAAGAGTCTGAGAGCTCACTTTGGGAAAATGTTTACACCCACTTCATCTGCAGATGGTAGTGTTGATGTCGCAACAGCAGGAGACACGCACTCCGTTTCTCTTATCTGAGCTGACAGGATGTCGGAGGCAGTTGTCAGGTTCGCGCGCGGCGGCACGTACCGAAACAGCTGATTCCACGAAACAAACGGACAGTTAAACCAACAGCATGTAATAAACAGAAACTGAGACGACTCGGACACAGTGGTCATGATGGAGTTCTTAGAATAAACATGAGTGGTTTAGAGCCGGTTTAGCGGAAGCAGGTGACTCTCTGCGCGTAAAAGACGCGTGCGGAGCGTTTCTGTCCTGGATCAGTTCACCCACATTGTTGTCACCTTAAAGAACCGTTTTTCAAGCATGTCTTAAAACAGCAGTCAGGTGTCCATATGAACACTGAAAGAGGTTTTCCTCGCTGTAATCATTCCTCCTGTTCATACTGGATATTAAAAGATCCTTCAAATGTGCTTCAATGGAAGTGATGGAGGCCAAAATCCACAGTGTGTCCACACAGTCATTTTAAAGTTGATATGAAGCTTATATGAGGCTTCAGCAGTCTGAGTTATTCATATCAAGTGGATATCTGACACATTTACAGTCTTTTTAGCATCAAATTCACTCTTTGTGTTTCCCTGTTGAGCTGTGGTGGATTTAGTAACAAAAAGAGGAACTTTGGCACTAAAAAGACTGTAACGTTGAAAGATATCTACTTGATTTGACTCATTTGGACGCTGAAGCTTCATATTAGCTTCAGATAAACTTTTAAATGCATTTTTGCACAGAAGGAGGACTGTGGATTTTGTCCTCCATCACTTCCATTGTAAGTGCATTATGAAGGGATCTTCTAATGGTCAGTATGAACAGGAGGAATGATTACAGCAAGAAAAACACGTTTCACTGTTCATTTGGGCTCCTGACTGTTGTTTTAAGACACACTTGAAAATTTGTGAACCCGTCCTTTAAGTCTTTAAACATATTTTCATGACCTCAGAGATGCATGTCTTCTGACTGGAATGACAAAATGAGACAAGGGGAAACAGTTAGCCTGGCTCTCTGCCCAAATATAACTCACTAATTAACCTAATTTAATAATGTTTGTTTCTTCCACACAAAGGCTGAAGAGTAAAATCAACATGTTGCTGTTTATCTGTCGGGGTGCAGTGCCTTTCTCCACTAAACATGACAACAAAATTTCAGATCAGATTAGAATTGAAGAGGTACATTTTAATCAGATACTGTGGTGTGAAGCAGCTGAGACAGGAAATAGTGTGGACGGAGTTACAGGTGGGTAAAGGCTTTAGTCACTTTATTATCTTCACCCTCTGACTTCAGTCACACAGCATCACTGCTGTTCAGACGCTGTATATCTTTAAGTTTAATTAGTAACAGTAGTGGAATAAGTATCTAGATCCTTTACTTAAGTAAAAGTACCCATATTGATCTCTATGATTCTGCAACCTGCAGGGATCAGAGGCGTTGGAGCAGACTTAAAGGTTAAATTTATTAAGATTCACGTCCAATAGACTTAAACACTCATTTGTCCCTGCTGTCATTGGCTTTTTGAACTGTATTATGTAAATCTTTTGTGTTTTTTTGTGTAATTTGTTTGAGTGTAGGTTGGTGTGTGTTGTTGATTGTATTTATTTACTGCTGGCTGTGCAACAAATCGCCCCTTATGGATCATAAAGATCACCTTGAGCTAAAGTACAGAGCTCTGGAGAAAACACACAACATCACAAGTGAATACATGAAGGGATTTCCGAACAACAGAGGAATGTACAGAGAATTTTGTAGTATGTCTACGCCTAAGGAATCACCAATAACATTTCAAATGCTGTCTTTCTTTCCATTATTTGGTCAGTTACATGGTTAACAAAAACTGTGGTGGAACTGACAGACACCAAGGTCACTAAGGGGGGGTCATCCAGGCGCTTTGGTATTTCCAGGCTGAAAGTTGCAGCCGCACCTCCCTCCTACAGGTACGATAAGAAAGGGAGGACAGTACGCGATATCACAAGATTCAGAATGTCTTCTCATTGCAACATTATACTTTTTTTTCCATCCTGCTTAAGTAAAAGTACATAAGTATTATGAGCTTGATGTAGTTAAAGTATTGCAGTAAAAGTACATAAGTATTATGAGCTTGATGTAGTTAAAGTATTGCAGTAAAAGTACATAAGTATTATGAGCTTGATGTAGTTAAAGTATTGCAGTAAAAGTAATGGTTTGTTCCCTCTGACTGATATATTATTATATCATTAATAGTGAAGCATCAGTGTTAGAGCAGCATGTTACTGTTGTAGCTGCTGGAGGTGGAGCTAGTTTACACTACTTTATATACAGTTAGCTAGTTTAGTCCAGTGGTTCCCAACCTAGGGGTTGGGGCCCTCCAAAGGGTCAGCAGATAAATCTGAGCGGTCGTGAGATGATTAATGGGAGAGGAAAGAAGAAAAAAACAAAGTTCTGATACACAAATCTGTTTTCAGTTTTTGGACTTTTTCTCTAATCTTTGATTTTTGGTGAAATATTGGATCATTTGAACATTTATTGAAATGAAAGCATGTGAGAAGTTTAGAGGGAAAAAACACTATTTGGTGGAGCTGTTAACAACTCATAGACATCTGAAACATGACCCCGACTCATAGACTGTAAATATATGGACAAAGCCACTGTGACGTCACACATTGGTTTCTGAAGAGTGGTTTTGAAGTTCAAAGTGGGCAGCTCTGGCCGTCGCCATCTTGGCAGTGTCTGACTCCCGGCTAATCCAAAACAGGCAAAGAAGTGGAGCTGAGGAGGCAGAATGAAGCCTCGTACCTGAAAGTCAACTTCCTTACTGAGCAAGAAAGAGTCTGAGAGCTCATCTTTGTCCATATGAACAGTGAAATAGGTTTTCCTCGCTGTAATCATTCCTCCTGTTCATACTGGATATTAAAAGATCCTTCAAATGTGCTTTCAATGGAAGTGATGGAGGCCAAAATCCACAGTGTGTCCACACAGTCATTTAAAAGTTGATGTGAAGCTTATATGAGACTTCAGCAGTCTGAATTAGTCATATCAAGTGGATATCTGACACATTTACAGTCTTTTTAGCATCAAATTCCCTCTTTGTGTTTCCCTGTTGAGCTGTGGTGGAAGTATAATAATAAAAAGAGGAACTTTGGCACTAAAAAGACTGTAACGTTGAAAGATATCTACTTGATTTGACTCATTTGGATGATAAACATGCCAAACATTACATAATTCTGGCTTCTCAGTGGAGGATATGTTGGTTTCCTTTGTCTTATGATAGGATAGTGAATATCTCTGGTTGTGAACTGTTGTTTGAATCCAGCAATTTGAAGGTTTAACTTTGGCCTGTAAGTGTCTGACACCCAGCTAATCCAAAATGGGCAAAGAAGTGGAGCTGAGGCGGCAGAATGAGGCCTTGCAGGTGAGACAAGCTACCTAGCAGCTGGAGACCTGTCACGCAAAGCGGCCACGTCCACGACCATGCATAACTTTACGGCTTAAATGGATGCGTTATATAAAAATTCACCCCCCGTGCAGTTGTCATGAACAAGGAAATTAGCTAAAACTGTTTTTTGCACCAGGCTATAAACATGTTTATTTCTGCTGTAAGGTTAACATGGGGGTCTCTGGGGATTGACTCACTTTTGGAGCCTCATGTGGCCATTTGAAGAACTGCAGTTTTTGGCACTTCAGCATCGGCTTCATATTTCAGCCCCAGATGTTGCCGCTTGCCCCGACTACACACTGCTTTTTCATCTTAACAATGTGTTGTATTTTAAAAGCTTGTTATATTATCCATTGTGTCAAATCTTCATCTGAAAAGTAACTAAAGCTGTCAAATAAATGTAGTGGAGTAGAAAGTACAATATTTCCCTCTGAAATGTAGTGGAGTGGAAGTATAAAGTAGCATCACATGGAAATACTCAAGGAAAGTACAAGTACCTCAAACTCATCATGCTGCAGAATATATATAATATATAGCCGACAGCTGGATAAACAGCTTCATTTAAACTTGACCCTAGTGACAGTTTTTCCTCCTATGGTGTAACTAAATATTGTGTCACAATCTTACAAAACAAAAGTGGGCTCATCGCTGCATTGCTTAAGTTTCAGTGGAAATACAAACCTCAGGCTGTCTATTTGACAGAAAAATGTAATAATACCAACCTGTTGCACCAATGCTAAAGATATGACATATAAACACTTTTATGTATCCATCAACAGGTTAAAAAAGGGACAAAATAATGTCAAACTGAAGTTCATTGTTTCAGCTGTGAAAACAAGACACATTTAAATTTAAGGTGCTGATTCAGTATTCAAGGATGATATTCTGAGCATACACTCAAAACAACTCTATTGTATCTCCATTAACTTTGCAAGAAATTATTTTATTTCATTTTTTTTTTTTTACAGTGCATCTCCCAGTGTGTGTGTTTTTTTGGTCAAATGGTCATAAAAACGGTCTATGATGAAGTTTTCATACAGGATTTTACAAACTCACATCCCTAAAACATGTTAAAGCTGCGATATTCTCTGCGACGTTCACTTTCAGTGGGACAAAGCAGAACTCTTTCTCAATGTGCTGCAATGATCATGATGTTAAAATGGGGAAGTTTCCAGTTTTCAGGCTTTGAATGTGTCACACTTCCTTCCACATACTATGTGCTCAAGTAGAACTAAGAACAAGAGATGTGGTGCCTGAAAAACACCAACAGATCTTAAAGGGGAATGGTTTTGTTTACTCTTTAAGTGCTGATAAATGTTAATATTTGTCAGGAAACAAGACAAAGGATGACAACAGTGTTTCAGATGGAGGCTTTGATTAGAAAGTTATATTCTGAGTTTTCTGTAATCCGGACAGATTTGTGCTGAACAGACGGACCTTTAGTTAACTTTCCAACCCGTTTAGTTTGTTGTAGCTCCTCTCATGCTCGCTCTTTCAACTGTTGTTTGTGTTTCATGTTAATAATCTGGAAAGAAAATCGAATTTTTAATTTTTCCTGATTTATAAGCCTGAACTTGCAGCACCGTTGAGGCTTTAACACTAATTACGATTAAAACCGTTGAATAAATGTTCACATGCAAATATAATAATTAATAATTCAATCTGATGTCCGCTGAAGGTTATTTTTGTTGTCATTTTGTCTGTAAATCTACTTCTGCGTCCAATTCTTGCACGTTTTTGTTCTTCCGGCTTTGGAACAGGAAGTTAACATTCTTAATCCCGCCTACAAAACTCTGATTGGCTCGTTAGTTTTTCAGTCAACGAGCGAAACATCTGAACTATTTGAATCATTGAAAAAAATCTGAGAGTTAGCATTTAGCATTACATAAATCAGCGTGTAAACATGTATTGTTAGCAAGGCAAAATTCCATTTTTAGGATGTTTATACAACATTTTAATGTTGATTGTTTACATTTAATGCTAAACATTAGTATTCTTCATATTAGTTCACTAGTGTCGTACAAAGGTACATTTTTGACCTGAAGGTGGCGCTAAAGGAAGAGTCAGGATCATCGAGCTCGGTAGGATTCATCCTTTGGGGATCAGGAGTCCATCTGGTCTGGACCGAAGAGTAAACAATAACTTTACTTCTCATATTCACAGCTGACGTGTCAGTGAACTTTGTATGGATGTGATGACGGGTTGAGACGTATCGCTGTATTTTAACTGTGGAGTCAAATCATTCTGTCAGACAGACATTAAATAAACGTAACAGTAACAAAAAGGAAACGTTTCAACACATGAGGAGGTAGTCGGAAACACCTTCAACATCGACAAACATAAATACAGAAAATATTTAGTGGCGTAATGATGTTTCCTCTGCGCTTTAAGTACAGTTTGTTAGTTTACCTGCATGAATATTCAAAATGTGACATCAAGTTCTTTCTGATAGTTCTGCAGTTTTTTAAGGCTCTGGGTTCCAGTTTTTTTTTTTTCCAGCTCTCGTCAGAAAACCGTCCTCATCTTCGTCTTTGGCTCGGCTTCTTGGCTTGCTGCTGTTTTTTGAAGTCGATAAGGCAGCCGGTGGCCTCTGAGATCGGAGTGAAGGATCTGATGGGAGAGTTGCTGATCCTGAACCGTGATCCTGTACCTCCACCCTCCTCCTCCTCATCATCATCGTCATCCCGCAGATCAATGACATCTCTAAAAGTAAACAAACGTACGAGAACACAAATCCACAACAGTTAAAACTGAAAGAACTCAACCAAACTGGAATTAAATGAAAGCTCCTTTGGTGCTCTGAGTTTTCTTGTATACAAATAAAAGTTATATTAACATAACGAGGTGCATCTTTAAAAAGGGCTTTAGTCGAATGATTTTAAGTAATTTAATAAGCAGCATACAAAATATTCTTTGATTGCAGTTTCTCAAATTGCTGCTTTTCTCTGTTTATCATCAATGTAAACTGAATATTTTGGGGTTTTTGACTGAATGAGTAATTTGAAGACGTCACTTTGAGCTCTTGCAACTTACAACATTTTTGACTACTTGCTGACATTTTAGACGATATGATTAATTTTTTAAAATCAACAACAGATTGATTGAGGGCTGCAACTAATGACTACTTTCATGATCAATTAATCATCAAGTATGTAAAATGTCAAAAAATAAATAAACGTCTTTAAACCAAGAAACCAAAAGTATTTAATTCACAGTGACATGAAAGAAAGAAAAATGATTTACACTTGTTAAAAAATGTTTAAATTTGGTATTTTTTGAGTGATTTGTGTTTTGTAGGGCTGTAGTCAACCAAAGAAAATCTTGGTCGACTAAAATCGTACATAATCTTCAATTAATCGATTAGCCGCGCGCGCAGGTGTGTGTGTAAGTGTGTGTGTGTGTGTGAGTAAAGTAAACTCGGCAGCCACACATTTCTCTGTTCTGTATTTCGCTGTTTAGCATCTTCAGGTTATGCTAACCCATTGTTGCTAACTTTGGAGCTAACCCCCTTTACTTTTCCAGCATTTGGGGAAACAACAGACGTGACTTTTTAGCATTTATTAACTGACACACTGTAGTCTGTACTGTACATTTACTGCCAGACTGACAACTTACTACTAACCTTTTCATCTTGAATACACCCCCGTTGTTTTCACAGGTAATTTGTTAGTCTGTCCCTCCCGCCGCAGGAAATAATGGATTAATCCTGGAAAGCTGTTGATGTAGCACTTTTCTCCTTATGAAAATAACACGGAGATTATTCGACCAATGAGAATTTGGTTTCGGACGAGAGCATATCGACCAAGCGGCAACCTCTGAGGCTGTAAAATGAAGCCAATGTGGAAGTTCCTTGAATGGCCACTTGAGGCATCAAAAGCGAGTCATTCCCCATAGACCTCCATGTTAAAATGCCCAACTTTACAGCAGAAATAAACATGTTTACAGCCTGGTACAAAAAACGGTTTAGGTCTCTTTCCTCTTTCATGACAACTGTACGGGGGGTGATTTTTTTTATAACTCACCCGTTTAAATTTCATTAAGCTGTAAAGTTCTGCATAATAAAGGACATGGCTGCTTTGAGTGACAGGTCCGCCAGCCGCTAGGTGGCTTGTTTCAGCCATTTGGCCCGCCTCTTTGCCCATTTTTGATTGGCTGGGAGTTAGGCAGCGTCACGCACTGCCAAGATGGCGACGGCCGGAGAGGCTCACTTTGAGCTTCAAAACCGCTCTTCAGAAACCAACGGGTGACGTCACGGTAACTACGTCCATATTTTTATACAGTCTATGATATCGACCAACTAGTCGACCAGCAGACTACAGCCCTAATGTTTTGAAGTTATGTTTTTTTTTTAATGTGCATTTCTACTGAAGAAGTCAATGAAGTTTGGATTCAAAAATTTTCTGTTAAAAACAAACAAAAAAACAACAACCCTAAAACAAAACACAGCTATAGTTTAATGATTGATGCTGAAGCTTTAGCGTACTCACCCCGGCTGGAGTCTGGATCCAGACGGACCGGCCTCTGTGAACAACAGAACAACAACATGTCAGTAAAACATCAATCAGACGACAGTTTGAAACCTTTTATTCGGAGGTTGTGAAACGTCTGGACGTTGATCTGATCGCGTCAATCATTTCAGTCATTTTTAAATCAAGAATGTCAAACTCGTGTTTCTCAGTTCCAGCAGTCATTCATGAGGATATACTGCTTTTCTTATTTGATAGTAAATTCAATATCAAACCAGACAAGATGTCAACTTGTATCTTTTTTAGTTTTCAGATGTTTTATACACCGAACAATTAACTGATAAATCAAGAAAATAATTGTTAGTTTCAGCTCTAAACGATTAGCATTTCTAATTTGACAGTAAATAGATAAGATCTAATGAAAATCTCCTGTGATCGGTCATTTTAAATGTGCAGCTCTGCCCTGTCAGTGCGTCTGACTTTATCTTCTGTCAGTAATGCTGTCAGATGACTGTTGGTCATGTTCTGGGTGTTTTTATTGTTATTATTATGTGATTTGTAGTCAGATCAACGTTTCTTAGGTTCGTTTGTTCCTGCAGCTCATCTCCAGACAGCAGCAGGTTTCTCCTCAATGTCAGACACAAAAACAAGATTTCACAGTAGAACAGAAGAAGGAAACATCCTCCCGTAGTGATTATTCATCTATTAACAGACCCAAATTTCTCACAAAGTGGTGAGTTTATTTTTTTTTTTTAAATTTATCTTTGTGATACTTTGTCTTGGAGCTAAAAAGTCTCTGTGGTTCTGACAGTTTTTGGGGACTAAAACATTTATTCAATTATGAAAATAGTTGCTGATTAATTTTCTGCCAATCCGCTAATCGATTAACAGTTGCAGCTGTAATGTTGGCGCTGCTTTCAGTCTCACCTGAATCTCCTCTCTCTGTTTTCTGCAGAGCCGACAGCAGATTTCCCTTCTGGAAGGTCAGAAATACAGAAAACAAAGTTATTATTAAAAAGGGGATAAAATCATGTGGAAGGAGTTTTGAGTCGTGTCATTCTGTGCTTTAGTTTCTCTCTGGTTTCAGGATAAAAGCTCAGTTGTTGTTCAGCGTGTAACAAGACTCACCGCTGCAGTCTTTGGCGCCTGCTGTTGGATGCAGAGCTCAGTGTGTCGGCCGTAGTCTCTCAGAGGAACGGCTTTCTGACAGATGAAACATTTCTCTTGGTTCCTGTGAAAAATAAATGTAATGAAATCAGACTGACAAACACTGAGCTGCTGCAGTTAAATCTGAGAAGGTCGAACATATTCACCCGCCAGCGTCAGACGGGTCAGTCGGCTCCTCGGCTGCTCTCCTTGTTCTCTTCCTACGAGGCTTCAAAGACACTAGAAAGTGGAAAGAAGGGCGTCATTTTAAAGCTTTAACACAACACGGGGTGATATCGGAATAATGTGCTCGTTTACACCCTTAATTCCTACCAGAATCAGCTGTATTTTGTTTTTAGTGATGCAGGTTGAAGCTGCTTCATTAATACATTTACAGAATAAAGTGCAGCACGTTGGAAGTGGTTACCAGCTCTGCTAACTATCTAACTATAGAAAAATCCATTTCACATGAGTTATGGCTAAGTTATAAGAGTAAATACATGTTGAATGAATAAAACATTTTAACAGGATCATCTCTTTATGTGTCTGTATGACCAAAGACGTCCATATCAATTACAGAGCCAAACCTGCGCCTGTGCAGTTCACAGCTTAAGTGTCTTGTACTTAAGGAAAATAAAGTTTTTCACCTCGGTAACAGTCGGCCTCGGGTCTCTTCTCGTCCATGACGGCCACCTCTCCGTCGCAGTACGCCGCGTGCATCTCTATCTCTGTTGCGGGGAAGGATCTCTGACAGATGGGACAGTCGACGTTGGTTTTGGTGCTCTGAGGGACGACGACCGGCTCCAGTTCAGGAGACTTCGACCTTGGAAGCCGTCTGTCCTTTATCTCCTCCACATCTGGATCCCCTCTGTCCTCCTTCTCCTCCGTCATGTTTTGGCTGCTGACAGGTTTGTTTCCCTCCATCTCTGCGGCCGCTGGAGCTGCAAACACAGAAACATACACTCGTCTTTTAGATTTATATATTTTAAAATAAAAAAAAAAGTTTTCAGTTCTATTCATGAGGCCTTACCATCCACCTCCATCTCCTCCTCTTCCTGTGCCTCATTCCTGGCTGGAGCATCGACTGGGAGAATCATCTCCACTTCCGGTTGCTCGGGACTTTTAGGCTGCAGCTGTGGGGAAATCTGATCAACATGTGGAGACGTTTTTACATCTGATTCTTTTCTGCAGTCGGACTGAAATCCAAACTGGAGGTTATGTTTTCAAAATAAAAGGAGGAGAAGATGATAAGAGTGTGAAATTCATTGAAGATGTATTTTATATGACGCTCTTTGCAGTCATGGATCAGGCTTCACTTCATCTCTACTTTCATAACTTTGTAAAACAAAATGTAACAAATAAATACATAGATATAAATGAACTGAATTGTAATTTATTAAAATACCAGACGCAGCTGTTTGAGTCAGTATGAGACTGATATCATAGATCTCTCGTTTAAAGTAGTTTTAGTTTGGTTTCAGACATATGAACATATTAGACACAAATTATTATTCCTGGCAAAGTTGTTTTATGTAGAAAATCTTTGTCATTTTATTCTGTTTTCTACAGAAATGTTGAGTAATTTCCCCTTTTTTTTTCCTTTTCCTTGTATCTCAAGTTGTGTAATTTAAAGACCAAAATAAATTTCAATAAAAAAATAAAAAAATCTCACCAGCGCTCCGTCATCGGTGGCGATCAGCAGATCTTGCGTGCTGTCGTTGTCACTCAGTTGAGTCTCTGTTGTAAAAAAAAACAAAACAAGAGCAGCCGTTTTAATAAAGTGTTAAAAGTTAGAAGGATTTCACTTCAACATGAAACTACAGCACATTATTATATTATTATTATTATGAACATATACAGCTCTACATCCCATCATGACAGTAAAATTATAAAAGTCTGCTCGGGGTTAATCATATGTAAAGACTTTAAACATCTTATCAGACATCATGTGTGTAAAAAAACAAACACCTGTCAGAACATGAAACAGCAGTTAGAGGAAAACTAAAGAGTAAAAATGCAGAATAAAATGTCAAAAAACAACAAATTACTAAAAAATAATGTGCTGTTCCTCTGTTTGGTTGTTTGTTAGTGTATTTTTTCGTTGCTGTGGTTAAATGGTGAAACATCTGGAGCAAATAACACAGTGTCAACTTTCTCTCTAATGATCTTATATTTAAAGGTGAACTCTTGAACTGGTGAACTTCTGTTTACGAAGTATTTTGTGTCCACAGAGGCGGCTGTGTGAAATCTGATGAACGGCCTCAGGTGATGTCACTTGAGTCGACGTTGGTCGAGACTGAAGACGAGAAAAGTTTGAAAAGTGATAAAATCTGTGGGTGAGGAGTTAGAAAGAAGTGATGTTATCAAACCTCTGCAGCTGTCACCAGTATAACTCACCCCAATCTCCCACCAAACTGTCAGTGATAGAGTTGCATTGTGGGTAATGTAGGTGCCACTTATGACAAGGAAGAAGAATGTATTTCTACTTCTGCTGCATTGATTTTAATCCTTTTTTTTAAAAATAAACTCTATGGATTTTCTTTGTCTGGTTTAGTTGAGAAAATGAATAAACAGTAACGTCCAGACACAGAAACGTTGCAAAAAATGTAAACAGACGTGAAGAAAATGTGCGTATGGGCTGATGTACAATAAACAACGTTAACTTTATTTAGATTATTTTCATTTTTGATTAATCTGTCGATTATTTTTCTTGATTAATTGTTTGATCTACGTCTAAATGTCAGAATACGGTGAAACATGTCGATCAGTGTTTCCTAAAACTCAAGACGACAAATGTCTTGTTTTGTCCACAACTCAAAGATATTCAGTTTACTGTCACAGAGACCAGAAACCAGAAATAATACACTTGAGGAGCTGGAATCAGAGAATTTTGAAGTTTCCTATAAAAGTAAACAACAATGATGAATTGATTATAAAAATAGCTGAAGATTAGTTTAAATATCGGCAACCAATCAATTCAAAGTTGGCCACTAAAACAATCAATCGACTAATCGCTGCAGCTTTAGTTTGTTTAACTGAATGTGACTACTGTCTTTAAACACACACAAGAGCGACGAGGTTATTTGAGGCTCTTTATGCCACATTATCTGACATAAAGCAAGATATTTCAAACACAAGCTAACAGTCATTGATAATTATCCTGACAGACTAATTACTTGTAATTAAACAATTACAAACATGGCGTCTAAAACCCTCCACATCCCCTGAAATACAGAGAACATGACCTCAAAGTCTTCTATTGTAGCTACAGCTAATTCACCTCATTCTCTGAAGGCTGTCTCAGGCATTCTGGGAAATGTAGTACTTAGCTGTAGAAAAGTGGAATAAATAAACACTCAGAATGTCTCCTGGAGTTCATAATGTGTAAGTTTAAAGTAATAAATATATTAGAGAGTAGCTTCAGTACCTGGACAAACCTCGCAGTCATCAGTATCCACCTTTCCTTCTTTTCTTACAGCCCTCTCTTCTTTTCCTCTTTCCTCCTCTTCCTCTTCCTTCTTGTCTTCCTCCTCCGTCTCAGCTGGAGGAGAATCAGCTGTCTCACTGAGTTTTCTGCCTCTCAGTCTGAGACCTCGTCTGAAAAATGTATTAAATAAAAACAGTTTATCACGTTTCAGATGCTGCACAGATGATGTTTAACATACCTGCAACATCTAATTTAATGACACAACATTTATCATATTCAAATGATGCTCATTTCTGTTAAATGTGAATATTTTATCATGAAGCTGCTCCTTCAGCTGGTGTGGACACGGTCAAGCAAACTGGGAGAAAACTGTTTGTCCGTAAAACACACAAAATGTGATTTAGTTTGAAAGGAGATTTAGTTTGGTTTCAGACATAAATCACCACGAACATCTCTAATTAAACCAAGTCCCGATTCAGTCTGATTATCTATATGAAGTAAATTATTCTGTTAATCTCAATTATCAAAAATATGCACAAACACAACTTTCTATTTCTGAATAACAGCCTCCTGTTCTAAATTATCTAATAACTCAGAACTATGTAGTTCAGTCCGATTGACTGGTTTTATACTCAGATTAACTGGCGACACCTAGTGGCACAAACACAGAACTGCGCAGTTAATGCAGACAAAACCCTTGTTATATAAAGTAAGTTTACACTGACATCTGTTTCTGAAATGTGTTCAAAGAGGAAAATAACAACAAAGACATGTTTGTCTTTTATTAAATTAAAGGACTGTTATTATTTATCTGACACTGCAACATAGTTTTTATTCTCCTGTTTAACCCATAAGAACCTGTTTCTCCTTAAAAGGAAAATTATGGGGAATATAAATCAGAGCAAATGAACCACGAGGAACACATTTCTGTAATGTAACATATATGTCATAACTTGTTTTATATCAATTTGTTCAAGAAATGTGATCAGAACAGGTTCAATGTAATACAGGACGTCTTATTAAAGCAAACTTACCTTAAGTAACAAAAAAACAAGCTTTTTTAAAATTAGCTAGTTAGCTAGTACTGACCAGGCACACCACCATTTTGGAAGTGATGTCATTCACACCTTGTCACATGACTGCAGCGGGATGTTCAGTAGATGTCACTTCATGACTTAAAATCAAGGATAAAAGCTGCTATAAGGAACTTTCCAGAACATTGAAAGGGTTCTTTTGGGTTAATATGTTTTATTATATTTTACCTTATTTTATCATCAGCTCCTTTTTATATTGCATTGCTTTTCTTAATGCCTTTTATGTTTCATGTAAAGCTCTTTGAATCGTCTTGTTGGTGAAAATAAACCTGCCAGAATGCTAAAATAAAAACCACTTGACTTTTCGTTTGACAATATTAACTGACAGCAGCTGCTAACAGACTGAAATAACTGTGGTCAATTAAGCAACAAAAACAAAAAGAAAAACCCCAATATTTTACCGTCGAGGGACGAGCTGTTGAGGTGATTCAGCAGGCGACTCTGGTGAAGGAGATTTCTAGAAGAAAATAAATCATGTTTGTTAAATGACTTGCTTTGTATTTAACTGATTCAGTTTTTAACATCAGGCGTGAAGCAGCTTTAACGTCCGCTGGTGTCTTCAGCTCACAGCAACCTCAACATGTAATTTCATTTTCTAAGAGAAGAAAATCTCACCATAACTGAGTCAAACTATCAACCTAAAAGTTTTTCTGTATGAAAACAACAGAGAAACATAGTGTGTACAAATATCTAAGTGGACACTTCCTGGTAAATGTTTGAGACTGATGGATTTACAAAAAGTCACAGTTGAAACTTTGCCTGATTCTTCTGATTCAACGTCCGATATCCCAGCCCATAAATACATTGTTAGAGGTTCAGCATCTAAATTGTGAAGATCATCATCATCATCATCGTACCTCCGGCTCTGGCAGGACGGCCTCCCCCCACTCAGCCTTCCTCAGCAGACACCTCTGAGCTTGCTTCAGACTCTTCTCATACACCTCCATCTGAGCCAGGATCACCTGACGGACAGACAGACGGATGAAAAATGAGAAATTAGATTTTATATTTGTCTTATTTACACGCTTGGTGAAAGAAGAGTGAAAAGACTCATTTAAACAAAATTAATACAGTGATTATTTTACTGTCTCCTGCAGGGCTGCAACTAAACATGGTTATCTGCTTTATTTAAAAAATCATCCATTAGTCTATAAAACAACGAATAAAAGTGAGAAAACGTCTGGAATATTTACTAGTTACATCTCGGTGTGTTCGACGTCACCATCCAGGCTATAAAGTGAAGAAAACATCTTAATAAAGACTAAAGAAGGATTAGAAAATGACAACAAAGGCAAAACAATAATTAGTTATAAATCTTACAATGTTATTATACATAAAATGTTACAACAACTTCTGTATAAACACTAAACTATCCAAAGGTCAAAAATAGAAAATGACAAAAAGTAAATAAAGGGAAAAGATGCCAATTTATCAGAAATCTTTGCAGTAACATCACATCACTTAGAAGGATAAAAATGATAGAAAAGACTAGTAGATGAGTTCAAAGAAGCACTAATCTGAACATACAGTTGTGCTCATAAGTTTAGGGTTAGGGTTAGTTTACATACCCTAGCAGAATCTGTAAGATATGTATCATTCATAGTGTCTATAGTTGTGACCATAAAGTTCAATTTTGGTCTCATCACTCCAAATAACTTTGTTCCAGAAGTTTAGAGGCTTGTGTAGTTGCTGTTTGGCAGATTGTAAGTGGGCTGTTTTGTGGCGTTGGCACAGTAACGCCTTTTTTCTTTGGTATTTTTGTTCAAGTACTTCCTTATTGTTCATCTTGAAACAGCCAAACATGCAACTTTCAGCTGAACTTGCATGTGTTTTTTTCTTTGCAACCTGAATTTTCCTGGCACTTGTGGCTGAAATCTTTGTTGTTCTACCTGTCCATGGTTTGGTATCAACACAATCCTTCATTTTCCACTAGAGCTTGAACACTACTGATTGGCATTTTCAAATCTTTGGATATCTTTTTATATCCTTTTACTAGTTTATAAAGTTCAACTCCCTTTTGTTTTGCTTTCCTCATGGCTCAGTATCCAGTATAGTCAGAGTAGCCCTGGATGAAATGTGCAGGAGTCTCTCAAGAGCTGAGAAACTCGTTAACTATTTATACACAGACACTAATTACAATCAGACAAGTCACAGGTGTGGAAACTTACCTTTCACAGCCGTTTAAACGTGTGTGTATATTATCAGGTCAAACATTCAAGGGATGTAAAATTTTGATCAGGACCATTTTGGTGATTTCAGTTATCATTATGATTTAAAGAAGGCAAACACAATTATGTGAAAATAAATGGCTTCACCTGACTACAATCCCTAAATAAAACAAACATTTTCAGCATGATCAGTCATTTTTTTTCTAAAATATGGCCGATATTTCACAAATTCTACCAGAGTATGTAAACTTATGGGCACAACAGCTGCAGATATTTATCATCCAAAAACCACATTATCCAAGGAATAAATTAAATATAGGTAAAAAAACAAAATATGCTAATGATACAAGCACACCAGAACAAGGGAGTGTAATTTAAGGATTAGTTTTATGATATTGAGCTCCAGAATGACCAAAATCTAGCAAACAAATATCTTAATTAGCCCTAAAATCTTAAATTATAATATTAAATTCATCATATTTCATTCCCTTGGGAGTCTGTAAAGAAAATATCCAAAATGTGTTGTCTTCTTTTAAATAACTAACCATGTTTTCTAATTTTCTCACATATTCAGGTGTGCGGAGAGTTTTTTTAATCTATAAAACACTGAAAATATATCTTTTTTTGCGTGAATAACAGGCCAAGATTTAAAGATGTTCAGTTTACAATTATATAAAACACATAATCCTCATATTCAAGAAGCTGAAACCCAAGAAAACTGGCTTGATTGATTTACAAATTGTTTTTCCCTCCAACCAAATAAATTATTAATAATCTTGAGAGCGAGCCTTCAGAGAACTTTGTAGCTCTTATGAGAATAAGTGTTGAGGTGAAACACATCTTCACCTGTGTGTAGCTGTCTGGGTCGAGGCCTCGTGGACAGAAGGGAACCCCCCAGTAGTAGTGAACTGTCGGTCGGCCCGCGGGCTCTCCAGGCGGGGACGACGCGCTGCTGACTCCCTGACTGCTGATTGGCTGTGGTTCTTGCTGCTGGCAGGCGGATGTGGAAGAGGTAGAAGGTCTGAGTGAGATGCGTTTGTTGGAGCTGCTGTGATCCTCAGCGAACGCGTCGACACACCTGTGAGGATTCAGGCTGGAAACACACACACACAGAGAGTCACAGTGAGAAAACAGAACAGATGAATTGAACAGTTTAATTGGTCAAATATATCAAGTTCTGTCACAAGAGCTAATAATATATTTATAAATCAAACAGTAACACATATTGAAAATCATACGGCAAACTAAACTTTTTCGTTACAACTGTATTGAGATCTTAAAGATTATTAACCAGCTGCATTTCAGCAAAAACTAAACGCAGCAAACTTTAACTTTGTGCAACTCTGAATCCTGAGTACGCCGTCCTAATATCGATACTAGAGTTCCGGAGACGCCTTAAATGTTTTCAACCTCATTTGACACGACTGTGTGAACGCAGACGTCTTTATCTGAGCGTGTTGTCAGCTTGTGATGAAGTTCATTTGATCTGACCTGCAGTTTGGTCCGTTCGTCCCCGGAGAGGCTGCAGTCACATGAATCAGGGAGGCCGCCGAGCCGTCTGCCTCATGAACGAGTCTCTCCCCTGGGAAGACCGGGCTGGGCGAGCCGACCGGCTGCAACACATGCAGGGAAGAACAGTGAAGACGGCGTAATACTTCCTGATAAAAACACTTCTGTCAATGTGATGTAACACATTTATTTGACTGTTTGAACTGTAAATAAAATGATAACAATGGTTGGATGATGTTGAAGGGAGAAATTTATCATCAAGATATTTTAACAGTATTGAAGTATTTGAGTTATTATATTTTATGATGTGAATAACTGGGGAAATGTGTCACTTGCAGAATGAATCAGGTGATATTTCTAAATCCCAATAAATTGATCTGGTATCAAGTATTGTGTGATATTCTTCTGTGTTGTGCAAAAACTATTAACAAAAACATTGGTGAGCCACACCGTCACTGTAGTTTTTACCAAACAAACAGGAGGAAATAGTGCATTTATTGGGGACTATTTTCAGCGGTGGATGAATCCACAGTGTGAGTATGTAGTGAGTATTTCTGGCAGCAGGACGGTTAAGTGACAATAAGAAAAATACTGAATATCGCCAGACTTATTCTTTAAAATAAATAAACTTGAACAGTCCAAATGCAAAATTAAAATTCTTGTCGTCCCTGAAGCTCTGAGCGTATTCTGGTGATGAGACGGTGAAAAAGCCGCATCTTAAAAACACATTTTTATACACTCACCTTCTCATCTGACAACTAGCCTTATTTGTTCACATAATACAGATTTGTTGTGGTACCGTTTGTTATTAACAGTTTCACCTTTTGAATGATTTTATTTGTAACCATATATTCAGCTGTTGTGACTGTATTTTGCTGTTTGCTGTCTTTTATGTCGTCTCTCTCTGCACTGGACAGCCATTTAGGCTCGTAGCTTGAAAAGCGCAAAACAAATAAAATCATCATCATTACTGTCACATCTTCGTCCTCGTCAGACCAGTGCAGCGTCATGTCACTGGTCAGCTCGGTTTCAGAGTTCCGGTTTCCCGTTCCAGAGGCTTCTTTCAGCTCCTCTGAATCAACTAAAACCAGAAAACACCGTCAGTGAAGAACAGAAACTCACTGAGCAACTACAATCTGCTACAGATCAACACATGACGACGTGTGATGTGATGTTTCACTCTACCTGACTTGAACTTCATGGTGCTTTTGTTAAACCTGTCGTCTTGACTGTGATCCATCTTTTTGTCCTACATTTAAAAAGCAGAAGAAGAAGACAGAAATAAAAGGGAAAATCACAAAGTGTCTGGATGTTATGACTGCGTGAGGACGTGGAAGATGATGGAGGGGAAATACTGCAAGAACTTCTGTTTCTACGACAAACACCGAAGCGGTGATATTGGACAGTAAATGACACTTTGGTTTCATTCTCCTCATACAGGCAGAAGACTCGTATGATTCATGTTGCAGCTCAGTGGACAAAGGACATGATGAATGAAGGGTTTGACACACAGTGAACTGGAGTAAGAGCCTGAAACTAGCGTCCTTCTCTGTGTATTGATTGATCCCATCTGTCCGTCCTCCTCTGTTGCTCTTCCAAGTTCTTCCATTTTTTTCCCTGTTAAAACGGTTTTTTGGGGAGTTTTTCTTTATTCGAATGGAGGATTTAAGGATAGAGGATGTTGAATTTCTGTACAGATTGTAAAGTCCTCTGAAGAAAAATCTGTGATTTGTGATATTGGGCTTTACAAATAAACATCAGCTTGACTTCAACACTGACCTGACAATAATTAAGTCAATTAACTAGTTGATTGACAAGATTAATCTGCAACTATTCTGATAATAATCGTTTTATATTTTTAAACAAATATGAGAAAACATTTGCTGGTTTAAGCTTCTCTATTGTGATAATTGTTGTTATTGCTTTTGTTTGTCATTCGCTGTAGTAAAATGAATATCTTTGGGTTTTGGATTGAAAAGAAGACATTTTGCAGCAATAGAAAAAATGATTAACTGACAAAATAAATTAGCAGAACACACATGTTGACTGACCTGCCTCAGACACAGAGCAGGATCTCCGGTTCCTTCATTCGAGCTGCTGGACCGATGACGTGAACCAGTCGATGGATTCTCATCACTGCTTGAATCTCGTAGCTCTGCTGCTGAAGACGTCACAGACTTCTCCTGCACATCAGGATCAATGTTTTGTCTCCTTTCAGTCCTGCACAACACTGGGCTTGTAGAGCGTCCGTGACTCTGCTCAGTCTGTCCGTCCTGTCCTCGCTCAGTCTCTGAGGGGACAGGACTTTTGGGGAATGCTGATCTCTCTGAGGGGGCGGCGTTCTTAGGAAGGCCTGTGTTTCTTGAGAATACCGGGCTCTTGGGCCGACAGGATGTGGGCATCCCAGAGGAGGAAAAACTCTCCTGAGAGGAGAACATGAACCCTGAGTTTTCACTGGTTGGTTTGCAGGCACTTGGAAGCTTCTCATGCTGAGTATTCCTGCCAAATACTGGACTTTTAAAAAACTCCGGAGTCGGTTCCACCTCTCCGTCGTCTCCCTGAGCGGTCTCTGAGAAGACGGGACTTTTAGGACGCGCTGTGCTCTCGGACAAAGCGAGGTCGCTGGAGCTTTTGGGAAAAGTGGGACTCTTGTGTTGAGCAGACGGAGACTTTTGGGTCGTGGTTGAACTGTCCTGAGAGCACAACACAAACCCTGAAGTTCTGCAGGTCTCCAGCAGGTTCTGGCTCAGCCGCGGGACGTGAACCTCGGCTCTGCAGCCGGTCGACGGGAAGATGGGAGATTTACGGAGCTGACAGTCGTCGATCTGGGTGGAGTCGCAGCTCTGTTTCAGTGTTGAGAGAAAACGAATACATACAGGTGTCAACAAAGCTTTATACTTGTTGGAAAACAGGATTTCAGGACAGGATGGTGACCATCGTCATGGGAGCATCGATCAGAACGCCAGAAGAACGAATATCCAAGGTTTTAAAGGTTTTTTATTTAGTTTTTCTATTATGTATTAATTTGTTTATTTTGTGGGGAGTGGAGGATCAGGGTTGTGAACTGTAAGGTTTCATTCAGGCTCATCACGGTAAATAACATTTTAGAGCTGACATTATTACTCAATTAACAGACATAAAAACTTATTTTCATGATCAATAAATTATAAATTTAGCAAGCAAGAAGCCAAACGTTCTCTGGTTACTTTTTTCTATTTTATATGATTGTAAATTGAATCAAAGCTGAAAAAATTAGTCGACCGCTCAAACAGTCGAAAGAGAAAAAAAAAAAACTATGAAAAATGCAAAAAATGGGCTGGTTCCAACTTCTCCACGGTTCCCCCTTTTTCACCCAAAGCAGTTGGAGGGCCGGTTCAGAGCCGGTGCCTAATCTCGAACCAGTTCTTTGCATTTCGACAGCCAAAGAACCGGCTCTCAGCCAGGAAAACTGGTTCCAGAGCGGCACCAACTCTTTGCTGGTCTAGAAGGAAGAACTGCTTACGTCAGGGATTATCATGACCAACCAAAAACAAATCGACGCCATTGTGGCAGAGATCTTAAGTCAGGCTAAAAGCTGTTAATAGGTCACTTTATTAAGGTTTAGATAGATTAGAGATGTGAAGGGGCCGCTGGATGGTGTTACATCGTATTTGGTGACCCATCAGATTCTGTGACCTGCAGTGTTGGAAGAAGATAAAAGATAATACATGAGCAGCATTTTAATATATCAGTCACAGCCTGATCTGAGTACTTCTTCCAACACTGCAGGTAACACAAATCGATGGGTCACCAAATATGGCGTAACACCGGGTGAGACGGCCGTCAGTCATGTGATACGGTCATGTCTTGCTTGACTATACTTCAGTGTGATCAGTCTGCTAGTAACGGCACACTTAATCGTTCATTTAGCAGGCAGTGTGCCGTATGTACATAGATGGTTCTGTAGTCCTCCATTGTTGTTGTGCTTGGAGTTCTTCTCCTTTTTCCCCATTTTGAGGCGGGTGGCAACCAGCGTTATGGTGAATTACCGCCACCTACTATGTTGTGTTTCTAGGAAACCAGAGACGTTTGCGGTTATGTAACGACTTGGCTCTTTAACCCGTGGAAAAAGCAAACCGGTTCTTCGAAGGTTTGTGAGTTTGAACCAACTGCGAAACGGCACCATCCCAGCACCAGCGCTGGGTTCCAGTTGGTGGAAAGGGGGAATGAGAGGATCTGCTCATTTCTTCTGTTTTAGATCATCGTAATTTTGACACTGTTTTTGTTTTGAACTGTTGGTCTCACAAAAAAATAATGATTTAAACACATGACTTTAGGCTCTGAGAAAGGTGATTGCCCATTTTTCAACAGCTTGCCCTAAACTGAACCACTTTAGACTCTAATAAACTATGACCAGTACTGTTCTCTGACAACAATCGTTAATTGTAGACCTGTATGTAAAACGTCATGTAAGACGTCAGGAATCTGTCGGACTGACCTGCGGTGAGTCCAGAAGCACAGACGGAGACTCGGAGCTGCAGGGTGAAGCCTGAGAGCAGATATTCTGAGTCTGAGACAAGTCCGGCATCTCCAGCAGAGGACTTCCTTCTTTCCTTTTACGCTTTTTATTCCTGTTATTGTTTTCATCTCCTGGTCCTTTTGTTCCTGCAAATATTTAAAAAAAAGCATGTTGTCAAAATTTCAGTTGATCTGATTAAGAGTCAAATAGTTCACATTCTTTTTCCTTTTCAGTAAATATTTCTTTTCCTGCTGTGATACTTCAGCAGAATCATATTCTACTTGTCGCCGTCTCACCTGATCTCTCCTCTGATGCGGACGCCGTCTCCCCGTTCGAGTACGAGAGTTTCCGTCGAGAGCAGAGTCTGAGCGAGGCCTCGGCTTCAGGGAGCAGGCTGTGACTCTGGGAAGGAGGGCACGGTTGTGTCTGACTCACCATCTGAGAGAGAAAAAACCACGACGTCAGAAACAGGAACACAGAACGAGGGAAAACACGTCGGGGTCCAGCAGCTCCTCACGCTTCACAACAGCCAGCTGAGCAAACACAAAGGAGATGAAACTCAGCAGAATGAGTCAGTGTCTTTGACAGAGACTTGTCTTTCACAAGCTGTTGAGTTCCACAACACCGCAAAGTATTATGGGAACTGTAGTTTCAAAACTCAGAACACACAGAAAGTTTTTTTGTTTTGCACAATCAGTAAATATTTTTTGGCATTAATGACACAATAAACTTTAAAAAAAATTGGATTTTTTAAAATAAAAGCTGTCCTAGAACATGTTTAATGAGGCTGAGTTTCCTAATAAATCCTGATACTATTATTGTAGGACATGCTGAGACATTTGTGACTCTGCTAAAAGCTAAAGGGGGTAAAAAACAAACAAAATAACCTTAAAACTCTGTTGTGTTCACTGTTGTTGGTTGACACAAAAGCCAACATGTCCTCTAGAAAAGAAAGAAAAAACTCTGTACTCACACTCTCTTGGATGGCTTTCATCATGGCCTCTTCCTCTTGCTGCTGCCTGAGTGCAGAGACGCTGGCTTCCTGTTCGCTCAGACGCAGAGCCAAGTCCATCATCTCCTCCTCTGTCATGTCTGACAACAACACAGACACAGAACCAAAACAGAAACCAAAGGTCAGGTTTCAAACTTATTATTACAGATTCACAAAAATCCTGCTTGTTAGATAATTCAGTGATTTCATTAGTACAAGTTTATTAAAGGCTTTACGGAGCTTTATAGCGGGCTTCAGCTCCTTGTTTATCCGTCTGGCTGCAACTTTACTGTTTTGGTTCACTGTCAGTGCTCTCATAGCGTCGTTTTCAGCCACAGCAGGCAGCTGTGGCTGAAAACGAAAGCTCAAAAGAAAGCTCTAAAAAGCCGCTGTACACTACCTGCTCAGCACCAAACGGCAAACAGACACAGTCAGCTGTAGGCTAGCTGGTGAACAAACCTTTGGATTTTGTCTTGTGTTCTCTCTCCTTCCTGCGTTTTCCTCTTGCTGATACTGATGACAGAAGAGATGACGAGAGCTCATCCTGGATAAACAAAGAAAAGTGAGTTTAGATGCAGTTATTTCCCAGACAGTGATCTTTTTGGTCCATTTGTAGCAAATGCATATAAACACACAAATATTAACAACACTTCAACAAACTATGTTCCTAATAATTCACTATCAGCTACAGTTGAATCATCAAATCTGCTCTCAGCTGATTTTCACTAACGTTCACATTTCTTCACCTTGTCGTCAAGATCTTCGTCCTCCTGAGTGTCTTCGTCCATCTGTTGGCTTTCAGAGGGAACGTCCTTGTTGATTTGCTTCCTCAGAGCCATCCTGCTCTGCTCCGGAGTAACTGACCAACAGAGACACAAAAAAAGATTCACAGTGTTACATTTCAAAACCGCCTATAACAGAAGCTTTCAATCCAGATTCACAACACTCAGATTCTTGCATGTTTTGTATCCTGCCAGCGTCAGATGGATTTGGGGAGTATCAGTAAATTCATGACTGTTGGGAAATGACTTAATTTCTTGATTTAAAAGGACAACGTGCAACATATCTGTAAACGTGCCAGCGTTAGCCAGCTGGCTCATGTTCAGTGGCAGTTCTTTGGCAATATGTTGTGAAACAGGGCTGCAACGATTATTTTCATTATTGATTCATCTGCTGATTATTTTCTCAATTCATTGATTTGTTTCTTAGTCTATAAAATGTCAGTAAATAGTGAAAAATGCCTGTTGTAATATCCCAGAGTCAAAGGTTCCATCTTCAAATGTCTTGTTTTGTCCAACCAACAGTCAAAACCCAAAGACGTTCAGTTTGTCATCATGTATGACAAGAAAAGAACAAAATTTCCACATTTGAGAAGCTAAAACCAGCAAATTCTTGGCATTTTTGAATAAAAAAATGACTAAAACGTTTATTCAATCATCAAAATAAGTTGCCTATTAATTTTATGTGGATCACCTCATAAATCAATAATTGCAGCTCTATTCTGGAATCAATGAAGTGATAAATTAGGAAATATAAACATCAGACAAACACTGATGCAGCAGCACAAAGACCAGATCCAATATTCAGCACATGAAGCAGAAACTTTGCAGACATTAGTCATGCAGAGCAGTAAGACACAGATAAAGTGAAATGGCAACAACCAACAGTACTGAACTTAATAACATGTTGACAGAAACAGTTTAAAGTTTGGTCTTCGGTATTATTATACTGAATATTATTTTCATTATTGATTAATTGTTTGGTCTATAAAATGTCAGGAAATGGTGAAAAATGTCGACCTCCTGTTGATTGACTAATTGATTCATCAACTAATCGTTGCAGATCTAGTCTCCAGTTTTTAAAGGAGAAAAAAAATCTCAGGCTCAATCATTTTCCAACTTAAAGGACAAATTCACAATTTTTCAAGTCTGTTTAAACCAGCAGTCAAGTGTCCATATGAGCAGTGAAAGAGGTTTTCCTCGCTGTAATCATTCGTGCTCTTCATACTGACTATTAAAGGGGCTATATCACGAAAAACTCACTTTTTTAGTGCTTGTCAGTATGTATTTGGGTCTCTGATGTTCTACTATCACACAAGCTGTGGAATAAGACAACCCAACAACAAGCCATTCAGATTTGATGCCTCTTCTTATGTCACATGGGGGGAAGCTAAGCTAAGGGCTGCTGCTGTCTCATCTTCTGAAGGAATAAACACCTAATTCTGCTTTGATCCGGTGCAGTTTACAGGCGGGAGGAGTTTGCTTTTTAAACTTTTTGGATTGAGTGGATTTATCTTCGATCTCGCTTGTCAACCTAGCTAGAGCTAAGTTAACACCAGAATCACACACCACTTCAGCTGCTGTCATCAATAATAAACATATTAAATGCCGGAGATGACGTTAGACGTTATTTTGAGTGTGGATGGAGCAGCTACATTGTTAGCATAGCTCTGATTGATCTGAACTCCATTCAGAAAACAAGCATTTTAAAAGTTGTTGCTTATCGTCTTGCTGAAAAACCTGACCAAGGATGAATTCAGGCTTTTTACAAACAGACATAATGACGTAGTTATTTCAGCATCCTTTTGATCCCTTTATTGCAATTAAATCACAGCAAAATCTAAGTTTATTTACACTCTCTGAATAGGGCTGTTTGGACAAGATAAGAAGGCTGCTGTGGTGCTCGATCCTTGTGGTATTTTGACCAAAGCATATCAGATAAACTTCATTAAGACCCCAGAGATCCCCTTCAAATAGGCTTTCAATGTAGTAACAAAAAGAGGGACTTTAGCACTAAAAAGACTGTAACGTTGAAAGATATCTACTTGATTTGACTCATCTGGACGCTGAAGCTTCATATCAGCTTCATATAAACTTTTAAATACATTTTTACACAGAAGGAGGACTGTGGATTTTGTCCTCCATCACTTCCATTGTAAGTGCATTATGAAGGGATCTTCTAATGGTCAGTATGAACAGGAGGAATGATTACAGCAAGAAAAACAGGTTTCACTGTTCATTTGAGCTCCTGACTGTTGTTTTAAGACAGACTTGGAAAATTGTGAACCCGTCCTTTAAACTGAGCTTCCCACTCTCAGCAGTATTTACCTGACGATGAAGAGTGTCCTCCTCTTCCTCTAACTAACGTCTACATTAAAGTTTTAGAGACAGTTGAATCAGAAAACAGAAGTCACTGGAAACACATTAAATCAATCAGCTGAAATTTAACGGTCACAGCACGAGAACATCGGTTGATATGGAAACAAACTGACCAAACTGTCAATAAGTCGCATTTCCGGTCGCCTGTGTGATTAACCGTATGATTAAAAAACACAGCGGCTATTTTTTTGTTTGTTTTTATGCTCAAGTGCTACCGAACACAACAATTAACCGAACAAATGTCAGTTTAAAACACTCACAGCGGAGTTTTCCTCACTTTCGCGGCGCCATGTTTGTTTCTGTTGACGCAATCACGTGACTGCTACGTAAGGCGCGTATTTGACGATGCCTTAATGGACTGTCAGAATGTCTGGACGCTGCCTTCACGGACTGTTTTTAACCAAACGTTTATCACTGATGAAAGAAGTATTCATGTCCTCTACTCAAGTAAAAGTACCAATACAGAAATGTAAATATACTCCGTTACAAGGACATTGGACTTCCTGGGTTTTAACCCATGTGTCATCCACATATCTAAACCAGTGGCTTGGTAAAGTTCCTCTGAAGGAGTTCAGGGCTCTGCTTTCTACTTCCTCTAGGAAGAGATTGGCCTTAATGGGAGGTACTGGTGAGCCCATAGCACAGCCACGCTTTTGTCTGTAAACCCCCTTGTTGTACTGGAAATAAGTGTTGTTCAGCAGTTCACAAATCTGGTCTGGGCTGAGGTTGGCTCTATTGTTCAGGGTGTTGTCATGTGACAGTGGTTTCCTTATGGTTTCCACTGCCTCCATAGTTGGGATGCATGTAAACAATGAGGTCACATCATTCAATTCATTTCAATTCAATTTTATTTATATAGCGCCAAATCACAACAAAAGTCATCTCAGGGCACTTTTCACATAGAGCAGGTCTAGACTGCACTCTTTAATTCACAGAGACCCAACAATTCCCCCATGAGCAAGCACTTGGTGACAGCGGTAAGGAAAAACTCCCCTTTAACGGGAAGAAACCTCAAGCAGAACCGGGCTCTTGGCGGGCAGCCATCTGCCTTGACCAGTTGGGTTGGACACCATGATTTCATCTGGGTCTGGTGTCAATCCTCAAACCTTGTTCACAAAGTCCATGGAGTTTTGAAGATGGTGAAGAGTGTTACCAACCAAGGGAGCTAAGATCGTAGATACTATATGTTTGGCAACATTGGAAGTCACTGAGTTGATGCTGCTGATAATGGGCCTGAGGGGGGCTCCTTCGTTGTGTATCTTGAAGAGCCCATACACGCATGGGACGGCTTCTCCAGGATACAAGAGATGACATTGTTCATGATTGATGGTTTTCTCTTTCTGTATCTGCCCTAAACATTCTATGGCCTTTTTCTCGTATTCACTGGTGGGATCTCACCTCAGTGTTTCATATGTATTAGTGTCACTGAATAGTGTGGTGACCCTGGCATGGTAGTCCGCTGTGTTTAGGACCATCTTCCTTTGTCAGCCAGTAGGATGGTAATGTTTTGGTCCTTGCTCAGTGACATCACAGCCTCCCTTTCCTGAATGATGAGGTTGGAAGGGGGTGCCTTTGTGTTGTAAAGGGCCGTCGATAACTTCAACCATCTGTTGTATGTTTCATCCAGTGCGGAATTATCTTTCTCTTGCCTCTATGCCTGCCTAATGCTTTAAGCATTTTGTCCAATCCCTGAATATGTGTTTGACTTTTTCAGTTTAAGTGTCATTTAAAGAAGAAAAGGGCCCCCTGTCTTTTCTCTGTGTTAAAAGTTTGCTTTCACTTTGTCATAAATCAGAACTTTGTCCACTTTTGTTGAAAATGGGAATGTTTGTTACTTCTGGTTGAATAAATAAATGTATACTTAAATACTGCAAATGTTTCCACATTAACTTAAAAATGTCATCTGATTTTCATGTGAACTCAAAACCTTAAAGCTGCATTAAAAGACCAGTGTGTGAGATTTAGTGCCATCTAGTGGTGAGGTTACAGATTGCAACCAACTGAATACCCCACCCCCTTCTGAGCATGTAGAGAACCTCCGGGCCACAAAACTTGAGAAAATGTGAAAAGTGTTTGATTTGTCCATTCTGGGCTACTGTAGAAACATGGCGGTGCAACAAGGCTTTGTGAATGAGGACCTTCTCCTTATGTAGATACAAAGGGCTCATTCAAAGCTAATTAAAATACAATGACCCTTAGTTTCAGATGATAATACACTAATGAAAGCATAATTATGAATATTATATTCCATTTCTGCCAATAAATTCCATCTAAATTCGACATACTGGTCCTTTAACTGATTAACAGACACACAGAGACAACAGACAACAAGCTAGAAACACAACATTTGAATAGTTTCACCTTTATGATAATCAATGGAAGATTCGTTTTGATGAAATGAAAAACAATTAACGTGAAATCCAATTAAAACTTCACTGATTATAGATTTAATTTAAAATAGAAGAAAAGCATCTAAATCCTGATTTACACTTGAGTTTGACTTCTTTATTTTCTTCCTGGCTGCGTCCTTCTTTCCTCCACAGTCACACACTGCAGTACTGTAACTCAGCTGCAACATCAACTACTGTGAAAGAAGTATTTCTACGCTGTAGTACTACATGTAGTTTGTGTATTTGTTCCTGTAGTGACTGTAGGTGTGACTGAGTGTTTTGTCCAGCAGGTGTCGCTGCTGCATAAAACATGTTGATGATGATGATGATACTTTATTTTTACATCCAGCCTGCAAATTAATGTTTTATTTGTCCCATATGATTTTTCACAGTAATCATTTTATTTTGGTTGCAAAATTGGAGCATAAAATAATATTTTTTCACATACTACATATTAATGCACAATGATGAACCTTATGCTGCTGATGAATGATATCTGAGTGTTTCTGAAGCAGCTTGAGTTGGAGAAACTTTGGCAGATGGATGAAAAGAAAGAGAGACAATATGAGGTGAAAAAAGCAGCTTTTTACTAAGTATACTTAAAACAGTTCCATTTTAATACAGTCAGTTACACTTAATATAATTAAAGTTGGGCTTTTGTACGACTTTAATGTAATCCTTTGTAAATGAAAGCAAATGGCCTCTAGTTCCTCATCTAACCCTCTCAGTGCCCAGTTTAGAGATCCAGAGCGCCTCCCTCTCTCCACATCTCTCCTTCTCTTTGACAAACATAATCTTTAATTTCCCAAATATTTATTCACTACAGCTCACATTCCTGCTGATCATCTTCACATCATCCAGCTGATGGAAGAATTTATTTCATATTGATTTTTATTGCTTTAATTTCTCTGAATATCTCTCATCTTCAATGAACTGAAATCTTTTCCAAACACAGTATCACACAAACAGAATAAAATCCCCCAAACATATTATTGTTATTATTGTTTTTATTATCTGATATTTCAGTATAGCTCTATATTATATAGGGGAGAACGGGGTAAATCGAGCCAGTGGGTAAAATGAGCCACCCCCTTTATCTAGGTAACCCTAAACAAAAGTAATCATGTGACCACAAATTAAGAAAGTATAGTTCACATCACTCAATCCATCTTGGACTCAGTCACATGGAGAGAGTGGTCAGCAAAAGAGAGCGAAAAAAAAAAGAAGATTTTTGTCATGCCAAGTGAATTCATCATGTTACTAAAGTTATCAGTCTTGTATCTTAATTAACAAATATGTTTTGGGCATTATTACATGTTAATTTAAGTCAGTTAAAGCTACAAAACAAGGTCATAAACTTAGCATAACTGTGGATTTGAGCCACTGTGTGAAACAGTTTTGTCAAAATGGAGGTTGTGGGGTAAAACGTGCCAGTGGTGTTGGGGCAAGTTGAGTTAATGGTTCAATTTACCCCCCAAAATGATTTTCTTATTTTTATATTTTAGAGACTAGAGACACTGTTCATGATAATGTTTAATCACTATTACACGTTACAATGTTGATGAATAAATACCTAATTGTTGACTAATGTTAAGTTTAAGCCAAACACAAACATGCTGTACATACAGACAGGTGACAAATTAAGGGAAAAGCCAACATAATGTGTTTTAGTAAGGTGTTGGACCACCAGAACAGCTTCAATGTGCCTTGACATTGATTCTACAGTCTCTGAACTCTTCTGGAGGGATGAACACCGTTCTTCCAAAAGATATTCCTTCATTTAGATGATGGTGGTGGAGAGCTCTGTCTAACACATAAGTTCAAAATCTCCCATAGATGTTCAGTTGAGTTGAGATCTGGTGACTGTGAAGGCCATAACATATGATTCACATCATTTTCATACTCATCAAACCATCCAGTGACCCCTCGTGTCCTGTGAATTGTGACATTGTCATACTGGAAGAGACCACTCCCATCAGGATAGAAATGTTTCATCATAGGATAAAGCTGATCACTCAGAACAACTTTGTATTGCTTAGCAGTGATTCTTCCCTCTAAGGGGTCAAGTGGAGCCAAACCATGCCAGCAAAAATGCTCCCCAAAGCATAACAGAGCCCCCAGACCCCCTCACTGTAGGGGTCAAACATTCAGACCTGGACCAGTTTTTTCTTTAATTTGTCACCTGTCTGTTTACACAAAAGCACATTTACACACACATTCTTTCTGTTGTTAACACTTTAATCTTTACTGAAAATGTTGAGATAACATATTGAACAACAGGACACAAACATATGATTTTACTGAAAAGTATGATGAGTTTTTGCCTTTGTTAATCTGATGGCATTAATAAAGTTCAAAATTATCTCAAAACTGTTTGATTTTGTGTCATTTTTATAGCAGTATTTAATGGTAGCACTAATTATCCCTAGAGTGCTCATTTTACCCCTACCATGGGGTAAGTTGTGCCATAGGCACACATAGACTAACTTTTTTTGATGGGTCATTGTTCTAAAACCATAATAATTAGATAACTTGTTTTCATTTCCTTGGGTACACAACAAGCTGAGGTATGTATAGTAACTATTATTTGAAACAAATACACTTTTATTTTGCAATAAAATCATCAAATGTAAAAAGTGGCTCATGTGTATATTATACACCTGTACCTGTTTTATATGTATGTATATCATTTTACATTATAAATGTGCACATACATAACTGTATATTACATACCTGCAAATATATAACTGTATTTTACATAAAGGATAATCAATTAAAATCATGAATCTACAAACTTGGAGGATATAATTATCCAACATATATCAAAGTGTCTTGACAACTCAATCTGTCTTTTCTGTATTAAACATAATTAAAATATAGCTCCTAAACCTCAGACCGTCCTGACATTTGTGTTGCTAGGCAACATCTATGTAGCAGGAAGCATGACATCCTGTGTAGCAGCAGGAGTAGTTGTACTAACAGTCATATTAAAAGCAAAGGTGAGGTAATAATCCCTGAGTTAATCATGTTTATGTCGATTCATCGTACAGTTTCTCACTTGGTTGTAATTCCAGTGAAGCATCTTAAAATATCAGTACAGAATCTATGGGACTTATTACCAAGCACTATCCTTAAAGTTAAAGAACAACATAGTTTGAGTTCAGCTTCTAGTTTCAGTTCAATTTTAGTTAGTTAACAATTTCTCATTTGGATCAATACATCTTTTATCTGCTCTGATGTCCCACTCTTTTCAGAAAGTCAAAGAAATATCAGATAATGAGAACGCAGCTCAACACCACGGTAATAATTATAAAGTCAAATCAGCCATTTTTCACAATGTATTAAACACAATAATGACAAAAGAACTTCTCTTCAAAGATATAGCAGTGTTTATTAAACTCAGCAGAATTAACAAAGTTAACAAATGCTTCATTCAATAAACCACTGTCCTAAAATCTAATTCTACCAAAGCAAATACAATAACAAAAGTAACAGCAATGTACAGTGTTTAACACATGCAGGTGAATGCATGTGTGTGTGTGTGTGACAAGATGGCGACGCGATCTGGCGTGATGGCGAGGGTTTGGGTGCGGACATGACTATGGCAGGAAGTCACGTCATGCGAGAACCAAATGGCAGAAGTACGGCAGTGTCTTGGTTAGACAATAGCAAGATGGCGCTGCCTGGTGGTCGGCATCTTGCACTCACCCAATTCCTTGTGAAACACACATGTCTGATGGTAGATAAGGAAAGACAGAGCAATGATTTGTCCGACCTTATCTGACCATCAGATGTGTAAGAAGATGTCAGTGCGTTTGTGTGTTATGTTGTGTTCACACCAAATGCGAAGCGAATTTTCGCTTTGAACGAAAATGCATTAAGTATTTCAAACCACATTTTCAAGGGTTTTTAATCACCTGAATTCCCACCTGTGACACTAGGAAGCTTGGTCCTCACTCATTTTATTTAAAAGATGATAATAGTAGTAGAGCCAGTGATAAAAAAAATTTCAAAAATTATTAAAAAATACAGATAAATTGCCACACAAGAAAAAGAACACGGTGAAAGCGGCTTTCTTTCTGATGGGCATGGTGGGGTTTGGTTGGGGCTACTTCTGTCAGCCACATACACTCTTCAAAAAGGAAGTATTTTTTTTATTGATTATATTAATCATTCCACCAGTTAAACCCCGCTGTCACCGCTTCAAGTGAAGAAAATCCCTCCACAAGACGCCAAGTTCCCCAAACGAGCCAAACACACTCTGACAAACAAACCTCCAAACTGTCAGGAGGGAAACCGAACTGAACTAATATCACAGAAAGAGACAGGAGTTGACAAAAGAAGCTCTGTGTGTCACGACTCTCCGTACTGGAGTTCCCCACCATAGAGGCTCCTTGCCCCAGCGTGCACCGTGCAGGCTGACCCGCAGTGGTGACACTTCATGTCATGACATATTCTACAGATATAGACATTGAAACCATAGTGAAAGGTGTAATGTTGCTGGTATGATGTTAATATGACTGTCAACAGATCATTTTCTCTATCTAGTTTTGCTGAGAACTGCACGTATCACGCTGAAAAAGTAGACGAGACCCCGGATCTCTAGATGACATGGCGCAGCAGCCACACAGCCTGTGTGCTGCTCTAATCTGTTAACCTGGGCACCAAAATGAAAAGCAAGAAGTTCCACGACGCACGCGGGCTGCTCACGCAGGCTGTGTGTCCCAGGCGTAGGACTCAGTAACTAAGTTATCTAGTACCAGCGGCTACCACACAAGTCTGCTGGCTGATTAATGAGTACAGGAGCAACAAAGCAGAGTTAGCTTGCTGCTAACTCTGTAAGGACTGCACAAAGGAGTGACCTGGACCCTCGGACCTGCACAACTTGAGCATCAAATATCCAGCAAGGTCTGCATCCTTCAGCCTTGGAGCCAAACTCATCTCAGCCTGGCTCATCCACGGATTCACCAGCTAAGAAGCAGAACACCACAAAGGATCGTTTTCTCCATGGACTTAGTAACAACTCAGCATAGCCTAGCAACATATAGTGTAGCATAGCATGGCTAAGCAATAATGTCTAACTCAAGCAATGTACTGTACATTTGGCTAAGGTTATTCATTGAACTATTGTTGTGATGTCCTTGTTGTGATGGTCAGGTTATTGCATAGTCGCACTGCCAAGTTAATGTTAGCATGCTTACCACACATGTTACATCCAGTAACTAGGCCTTGCATGCAACCAACTTCTTCCTGACCTGGCACCTTTAGCATACACCAATTGGCCTTGAACAGAGAACCATACACTTAAGAGGTTTACACACACACACACACACACACACACACACATACACTTGTATATAGCTACATTTAGCTAGATTAATATTGTGTATTTTGCTCTTTTACCTTTTTGTTAAATAAATGCTTTTGGATATACATGTCTGTTTTAATGTTGCACAAGAATGAGTTTTGCCAGGCTCTGCTCTGCAAAGAACTCCAAAATCCTTCAACCTTAACTAGCTATTGATATGGTAATTTTGTTTATAGTTATCAAGTTAATTATTAATCAAAGTTCCAAATTGGTAGATTAGTAAATTTTGAGACTGAATTGACTATCTTTTTCCCTGACTCCAGGGTGATACCCCGTTATTATTAATTTTAATTAATAATTTCTATTGATTTTAATAATCAATAAATTATCTTTGATAATCATTAAATATTTCTCATAGCCAAACGTGTAGCCAAGGCCCAATAAAGTGGTGCCCCGTGTGAGGCAGAGTACAGTTGGCAATTATTCATAATTGTGCAGGGACAGCTTAATTTTGGAAAAAAAAATTTCCCAATAGCAAAATTTTGGAATCTAAAACTTTTCGACTATCTAAAAGCCTTTATATTCAACACAACTAGTCTGCCACAGGAGTAGATATCTAGCTGTACTTACAAACAAGTGCAGTGTGGTGAGATTTGATTTTTCAAAACAAATTTAGCTAAAGCAGTTAATCATCCAAATCTTAGGTTATTGGTAACTACTGCTGCTAGCCCTTATAGTCTTATACTTAGAGCTTGCTGATGCTGCTAGCCACTCAGGTTGAACCTATTCTGTAGGAAGTGTAAGAATTTACACTGAATCTGAATCTGTTCAGCATTCAAATATCACATATTCAATGCAATCTAGTCAAGCTGACAGAATTGGCTGTTAAGTCAAGTGCTCGCATTTTTAATTTAAAAACAGTGCCCTACCGGCCCTGTGACACATAGAGAGCTTGTACCTGGCTGTTACTGCCATGCATTCCAGCCCAAGTAAAAAATAGAGCCTGTGAGATAGAGCCACAGTATGCTACCAGCCCTGTGAAACATAGAAGTTATCCTCTGACTGTTACTGCCCTGCATCTCACTAGGGACAGCCTGTTAGGTTCCCATTCTTTGTAAATGAAAACACATGACAATAACAACAATAAACACTTCTTAGCAAACAAGACACCTTAGATAAAAAGATTACTTAGAATAACAAGAAGAAGAATTAATATATAATAACAAATAATAGTTGTTTTTTTTTTAAACCAGAAAATCACATATAAGAACAAACTTTATACCAACAATTCTTTTGAACAAACCTCTGGTGAGACAATACCAAATGCAATTTTTGTTCAACAGGAATAATTTCAGCCATTTTAATTTCAACACAGCATTAAAACATTCAGAGTCAATAGCTTGTAGACCAACATATGTGTATTCTTTAATTATGCCTATTTTCTTAATGCAATGAACCAGATTTTTCCAAATGAAATGAAGTTAATTGGTTGAAGGTTTTAATGAACTTGGCCATTGAGTATGAAGGATAAATGCAGCTTGCTAAGGATCCCATTTTAGTTAGATATGTCCTTCCAAAAAGACTGTCAGGTCTCTGTAACCACATATTCAGCCTCAGTTTACATTCATGACTTCTATCTTGTATGTTTTAACAGATTTGATTTGAGATTTGATAAGAATATAATTTGCCTTTATGAGGGTGAAATCATGTGTTGGATCCCAATAATTCCTAATAAATGTAAAATCCATTGTCTGTTTAATCTGATGCTGTCTGTTTGTACTAGAAGGGAGATTTTTCACACTGACAAAGTCTCCACGTTCACTAATTCAGAAGTCAAACAAATTGTTTTGTTGTTGTTGTAATCACAACTACAAACATTGTGCCTCCATGTTTCTAGATGATCAAAATCCTCTGATACAGTCGATCAGTCTTCACTCTTACAAAGATCGTCCAGCCTCCAACAAACAACTTGACCTGATTTGACCGCCACACCTGCTGCTTCTCCCCAACACTGAATTTCTTCTTCAGGTCTGACTGTCATGTGAATTATTTTATTTCTTTTCTCTGAAGAGGAACTTTTTACAGGAAGTCACACAGGCACACTTCAGTTCGAGCCAAATATCTACGTCTTCCACCATTTTACATCCCCCAAGACATCTTCTCGTCTTGTGTAAAATGGCGGACACTTTATGGTTTCTCTAACAGCAACCATACAGATAGACAGCCTGTGACTGGTTCAACAGCTTCTTATCAGATCGCGTGTGAACGTAGGCACAAAGACGCTGTCATGTTAATTATTAATTATTATATTTGATTCCTCTGAAGAGGTACTTTTTACAGGAAGTCAGACACTGGTCAGTTTGAGACCTGATGAAGGATTTTATTTGTTTTAGTTTTTTGACTGTTAAACTCTTGAAACTCTAATTGTTTAGAGTGCAATTAATATTATAGAGATATTGTTACATGTTATACAAATGCATTAAGTATTTAAAACCACATTTTCAAGGGTTTTTAATCACCTGAATTCCCACCTGTGACATAAGGAAGCTTGATCCTCACTCGTTTTATTTAAAAGAAGATAATAGTAGTCGGAGCCAATGATAAAAAAAAAATTCAAAAATTATTCAAGAATGCAGATAAATTGCTACATAAGAAAAACAACACAAAGACACATAACTCAATAACATCTTTTTATTGTTTTACTTTTTGAAGTGTTACAATATGTTGACTGTGCGTTTGATCGATCCGCCCAATTCCGGTCACGAAACCGTGCGTTTGATCGGTTCCGCGCGGTTCATCCGTTTCTCCAATTTTGATCACGAAACCGTGCGTTTGATCGGTCCCTCCAATTTTAATTTATGAAACTGTGCATTTCATCCGCGCCTCTAATTTTGGTTACGAAACTGTGCTTTTCATCGATGCCTTCAGGGGTAAATGTGGTTGTTGACCTTATAAATTTACACGATATCATAGTATGGTTCATCTTCAAGGTTCCTTTCGTGGGTTTCATTGATGCCGTCGGTATTAATCGTGCTTGTATTCAGAATCCTTCTACTGTAAAACTCTCTCAGCCACATAAAGCCTCTACACATCTTTCGGATAATTACATAACCGAGGGGTTCGCCATTTATCTCAACGCATTTGAGCAAAAGAGGAAGAATCTCACCAATACTGTAGTTTTCTCTCATCTGTAAATTATTCAAGCTCACGGCAAATTCCACGTCATTTATCCGCAGCACAAACCGATTTCCTTCAAAAGCCATTTTGGAGAAAACGTAGGAGTCCCGTGATCCTTTTCTGTCAAAACAGCTTTCACTCTTCCGTGAGAAAAATGCTGGGAGAAGGTCTGATACCTGCCTTTTTATTCTCACCCTGCTCTCTGATTGGATGAGGAAGAAATGGGTGTTGTGTAATCAGGGTGGAGTCATATCTCAGAGAGTAGAGCCTGACTGATAAATCTGCCGTTTTCTATCAGAGGTCAAGCCTACAGTTATTGAAGCTAACGGGATATTTCTCTGAGAGTCTGAAAAACTAGTTGGTTTGCTGGAGAAGACGTGCTTTCATTTACAGAGAACAGGAACCTAACAGGTTGTGTGTGTGTGCTGATGACTCACACTAACATGCTAACACTCAGAACGAAAGAAATCCAGAGTATGTATTGTATGTATTATGTATTATTATTTTTTTCACTAGGGACAGTCTGTTAGGTTCCTATTCTTGGTAAATGAGAGTACATGACGATAACAATAACACATTCATGACTTCTATCTTGTATGTTTTAACGGAAGATTTGATAAAAATATAATTTGCGTTCATGAGGTTGAAATCATGTGTTGGATCCCAATAAATCCTAATGAGTGTGAAATCCATTATTGTCTGTTTAATCTGATGCTGTCTGTTTGTACTAGAAGGGAGATTTTTCACACTGACAAAGTCTCCACGTTCACTAATTCAGAAGTCAAACAAATTGTTTTGTTGTTGTTGTAATCACAACTAGAAACATTGTGCCTCCATGTTTCTAGATGATCAAAATCCTCTGATACAGTCGATCAGTCTTCACTCTTATAAAGATTATCCAACCTCCAACAAAGACGCTGTATGTGATTCACAATCAACTTGACCTGATTTGACCGCTACACCTGCTGCTGCTGCTGCTCCCCAACACTGAACTTGTTCTTCAGGTCTGACTGTCATGTGAATTATTTTTTCTTTTCTCTGAAGAGGAACTTTTTACAGGAAGTCACACACGCACACTTCAGTTCGAGCCAAATATCTACGTCTTCCACCATTTTACATCCCCCAAGACATCTTCTCGTCTTGTGTAAAATGGCGGACACTTTACAGTTTCTCCAACAGCAACCATACAGATAGACAGCCTGTGACTGGTTCAACAGCTTTTTATCAGATCGCGTGTGAGCGAAGGCACAAAGACGCTGTCATGTTTATTATTAATTATTATATTTGATTTCTCTGAAGAGAAACTTTTTACAGGAAGTCACACACACACTCTCAAGTTTGAGACCTGATGAAGGATTTTATTTGTTTTAGTTTTTGACTGTTAAACTCTTGAAACTCTCTAAACTAATTGTTTAGAGTACAATTAATATTATAGAGATATTGTTACATGTTATACAGATGCATTAAGCACTTAAAACCACATTTTCAAGGGTTTTTAGGAAGCTTGGTCCTCACTCATTTTATTTAAAAGAAGATAATAGTAGTCGGAGCCAATGATTAAAAAAAAATTCAAAAATTAGTCAAGAATGCAGATAAATTGCTACCTAAGACAAAACAACATAAAGACACATAACTCAATAACATCTTTTTATTGTTTTATTTTTTGAAGTGTTAAAATATGTTGACCGTGCATTTCATCGGTGCCTCCAATTTTAATTTATAAAACTGCGCGTTTCATCCGCGCCTCTAATTTTGGTTACGAAACTGTGCTTTTCAACGATGCCTTCAGGGATAAATGTGGTTGTTTAACTTATAAATTTACACAATATCATAGTATGGTTCATCTTCAAGGTTCCTTTCATGGGTTTCATTGATGTCATTGGTGATAATCCTGCTTGTATTCAGAATCCTTCTACGGTAAAACCGTCTCAGCCATATAAAGCCTCTACAAAATACACCACACATCCTTTGGATAATTACATAAGCGAGGGGTTCACCGTTTATCTCAACACATTTGAGCAAAAGAGGAAGAATCTCACCAATACTGTAGTTTTCTCCAATCTGTAAATTATTCAAGCTCACGGTAAATTCCACGTCATTTATCCGCAGCACAAACCAATTTCTTTCAAAAACCATTCTAATATTTTGGAGAAAATTTAGGTGCCCCATGATCATTTTAATTCAAAAAAGTTTTCACTCTTTTGCGAGAAAAAGTGCTGGGAGAAGCTCTGGTACCCGCCTATATAGTTTCTCATCCTGCTCTGTGATTGGATAAGAAAGAAATGGGTGTTGTGTTAGCAGGGTGGAGGATTTACAGGGAGAGAGACCCAACAATTCCCCCATGAGCAAGCACTTGGCGACAGCGGTAAGGAAACACTCCCCTTTAATGGGAAGAAACCTCAAGCAGAACCCAGCTCTAGGTGGGCGGCCATCTGCTTTGACCGGTTGGGTTGAGAGAGAGCGAGAGAAGAGGTTGGGGCCGTGGGACACAGAGAAGCAGCAATAACAACAACAACAACAACAACAATAGATACATGACTAGCAGAAACAAACAGCAACAACAGCAGGAACAGCTGGAGAAGGGCAGAAGAAGGACGAAGAAGGACATCAACACGCCAGTATGGTTTATGGGGTTTCCTGCAGATGAGAAAGCACAAAAAACTCTGGAGAAGAAATCAAGTTAGTAGCATGCAATAATAGTAAGGACACTCATCTGATGCATTGTCTTTAGTGCTGTGGAGTCAGGGAGAGGGGGCACCGTCTCCGGGGTTCTTTTTGTGGTTCTCATTGACGAAATCAGTAATACTCATGCATGCAGCCTAACTGTAGTGCGCTCAACATATTAAATCAATTGAGGCTGAACTTACAAATTTACACAATGTCATAGTATTGTGCATCTTCAAGGCTCCCTTGGCAATTCTCATTGGTGCCATTGGTAGTAATTATGCGTGTCATCGGAATCCAAAGCCACATACTGCCTCTTTGCAATATGTCATACAGCTTTTGGAAAATTATATTGTCGAGAGGTTCTCCAACACATATGAGTAGACGATGAAGAATTGCAGTTTTACTGTAGTTTCCTCCCATCAGGAACTGGAACAGGTTCACCGATAACACGTCATCATTTTTCTGAAACAACAACTGATTTCCTCTAACACTCAATCTGATATTTGAAAAAAACTTTGGAGCACCATGACTATCTGCAGATCCAAAAAGTGTTCACTCTTCTGGTAGCACGTAAAGTGCCAGGAGAAGCTCTGGTACCTGCCTTTATAGTTTCTCACCGTGCTCTCTGATTGGACGAGGAAGAAATGGGTGTTGTGAAATCGTGGTGGAGTCACATATCAGAGAAAATTTGTAAAATTTGTAAAAACAATTTTACAAGTTTAATGTAATATTATATCTTCTGTATTTCAGCTCTCTTACAATTGTTGTATCAACTGAAAGTAATGATACTTTGAAGAAGTTATAATCTCTCATTTCCCGGATATTTATTCACTACAGCTCACATTCCTGCTGATCATCCTCACATCATCCAGCTGATGGATTTTGTTTCATATTGATTTTATTGCTTTCATTTCTCTGAAAATCAATCCTCAATGTATTGAAATTATCACACAAACAGAATAAAAGCCCCCAAACATATTATTATTATTGTTATTATTCTTGTTTTTATTGTCTGATATTTCAGTATACCTCTATATTACGTACCCTTGGGAGCACTTGGCTTGTGTCAGTAGTTCAGCTTCATCTCTGGGGAACACCCCCAACTCTGGGAGTGATGTCCAAATTAGGAAATGTGCGTCATGTATCAGGTGGATGTGACTCCCCTCGTTGAGACCTGCTGACAGACGTAAAAGCGAAGCAGAGGAGAGAGACTGAGATAGCGATGTAACCAACCTGCACACTGGACTATGACATGTTTTATTTTCTTCCCAAAAACAAATAATTTTAAAAATATTTGTACGAAACAAATATTCGTAAAAGACTCACTATTTGTGCTTTGCTGAATAACGTATTTGTATTCGGGCACACCCCTACAACAGAAAGCCATATGTAAAATCATATCAAAAAATATCAGACATTAAGTTACACATACAACTAATTCTGTGTTTTCTCTGTTAAATATCATTAAAATATAACTCCTATGCTCCAGACAATTTTGACATTTGCGTTGCTAGGCAACATCTATGTAGCAGGAAGCATGATGTCCTACAAAAGGCAGAAGTGAGGTAAAAATCCCTGAGGTAATCATGTTTATGTCGGATCATTGTACAATTTCTAAATACTTGATTGTAACTCCAGTGAAACATCCTAACATATCAGTATAGAATCTATAGGACTTATTACCAAGCAATATCCTTAAAGTTAAAGTACAACCAAGTTTGAGTTCAGCTTCTAGTTTCAGTTCGATTTTAGTTAGTTAACAATTTCTGATTGGGATCAATATGCCCTTTATCTGCTCTGATGTCCCACAAACAGTTGAAACCAACCGAAACTGGTCCCCAAACAATGGAGGTAGTTCTCTGAAGGTTTCCCATCATTTGTCTGTGAGACTGTTGGAGGCTTGAGGTTGAAAGTTTGTTTTTAGCCAAGATGGCTTCTACAAACAGGCTTCAGATGTGATCCTCGTCACAGGGGACTCTGTGAGGCTGCAGCTGGAGGAGAAACACAAAGATAACCTGAGGATAGGGCAACTCACTCCCTTTAATCAACAGCGGGTCTGAGAGCAACCCGAATAGGCAGCTGTACCAACAGATCACTTCCTCTCCTCGTGCAGAGCCAGCAGACCCACGGATCGTTCCCCAGCCACTCAGGGGGCACCTGAGTCTGACAGCACACCTGTTCTGAGTCAGTCCACCTGTAAAAGAGAACTTGGAAACAAACACCCTACAGACACGTGAACATTTCAAATGGTCAAAGTTCAATTTATGGGGGTGAAGTTTACAGACTTCCAGCTGCTCTGTTCAGAAAGCCAAAGAAATATTGCAGCTCAACACCATGGTAATAATTATAAAACATGATTTTCATTTATCAGTTCCTCACATTTCAGTGATTGATTCTCTCTCATTTCCTTTTTCTGTTCTCTAACTCAGTCAGCTGACTGAGGGCCTTCACACTTTCCAATTCAACCAATCAGTTTTTGCCGCACCCATCTTTCTTTGCTCCAGTGAACTTGTCAGACGCCTAATAAAATGACGACATCATGATGGGGTCCAATCACCAAAGACTACTCACATATGGTAAATGGACTCTACTTGTATAGCGCCTTTCTAGTCTTCCGACCACTCAAAGCGCTTTTACACTACAAATCACACTCACCCATTCACACACATTCATACGCTGAATGGGTACACGTTCTACCATTCAAGGTCCCAACCAGCCCATCAGAGGAAATTAACCATTCACACACATCCATACACTGATGGTACAGCCATCAGGAGCAATTTCGGGTTAAGTATCTTGCCCAAGGACACATCGACATGTGGACTGGAGGAGCTGGGAATCAAACCGCCGATCTCCCGATTAGTGGACGACCCGCTCTACCTCCTGAGCCACAGCCGTCCCTGTTATATACACTATGTCAAATATATTCGTCTTTAAGAAGTCCATAAGCCTCTTTGTCTATTAGTTTCTCCTGACTGGCCTTAAGAGAAAATATATTTAAAGGCCCTGAAATATTTTTTCAATCAGCCTCTTACTATGAGCGATGGAGTCCTGCATGAAAATACTACAACGTAAAAGCAGTTTTAGTAATTTTACCAGATATATTTCTGTATTTTTTTAGCTTTTCTGAGCTTTTCTCTCTGGTCTGCCAGAGCTGTCAGATCACACTCACAAAGACCTGATGAAGGATTTTCATTAGTTTAGTTTTTGACAGTTAAACTCTTGAAACTATAATTGTTTATGAGAGTGTGATTAATATTATAGATAGTTATATATTATACAGATGTATTAAAGCTCTGGTTGGATCCACATGGAGAGTCGGGGCTAACGTTAGCTGAGGGGCTAACGTTAGCTGAGAGGCTAGTGGAGCGTTAGCCGCAGCATGACCGGAGGGAAGCACAGCCGGCTAGCCTTCGCTAGCCTCCCAGCTAACGTTAGCCCTGGTTCTACATGTGGATCCAACTAGAGCATCGAGCCCCGGTTTGTTATTCAAGTTAAAGTGGGAAGAGGCAGCGGGTGTGACGGGCATCTTGAGTGAAGTGGAGCCTGTGGAGGAAGCACCGGGACCATCAGGGTGAAACAGTCCGTGGAGGGAAGCACAGTCAGGCGTCGGAGGAGAACGCAACAAATCAGCCTCTCATAATCGGCAGAAATGGCCGATGCCAATTTCATTTTAGAGCTTTTATCTGCTGATACCGATGATGTACCAATAATATTGTGCATCCCTAGTTATTAGTAATGATTAGTAATTATCATAGATAATTATGAATTATGAAATCAAGATATTGTTAATATTAATCAATAATTCGGGCACCAACTGTTAAAGACCTCATGGAGGGGACACAACTGTCAGATCTGTGATGAGCACAGTTGTTTATTAGCAATAATTAACAATAACCAGTGACAATAAATTAATTATAAAAATTAATAGAATTACTAGTATGAATTAACAATTATGGGGCACCACCCGGAAACTGGGACCAATAACCAAACAAGGTAGTCTCATAAATGAGTTCACCTAGAATGTTAATATCTGAGAGATATCAACATTCACAGGTGAACAAAGAAGGGTTGAATTCGAGCTCTGACTCCCTCAATCAGCCACTTTTCACAATGTATTAAACACAATAATGACAAGAGAACTTATATAGCTTTATAACAGTGTTTATTAAACTTAGCAGACTGTCCTAAAATCAAATTCAGGGGCCGTCCTTGCGCTGTCGGTCGATCTCATGGCAGCTGATTCTCGGGAGCGTGGCGGAGAAAACAGCAGAGTCGACTCAGTTGAAGACTCCTCTCATCCAGCGGTGGATCTCATAACTGCTGATTCTCGGGAGCATGGTGGAGAAAACAGCGGAGTCGACTCAGTTGAGGACTCCTCTCATCCAGCGGTGGATCTCATAACTGCTGATTCTCGGGAGCGTGGTGGAGAAAACAGCGGAGTCGACTCAGTTGAGGACTCCTCTCATCCAGCGGTGGATCTCATGGCAGCTGATTCTCGGGAGCGTGGCGGAGAAAACAGCGGAGTCGACTCAATCGAGGACTCCTCTCATCCAGCGGTGGATCTCATAACTGCTGATTCTCGGGAGCGTGGTGGAGAAAACAGCGGAGTCGACTCAGTTGAGGACTCCTCTCATCCAGCGGTGGATCTCATGGCAGCTGATTCTCGGGAGCGTGGCGGAGAAAACAGCGGAGTCGACTCAATCGAGGACTCCTCTCATCCAGCAGTGGATCTCATAACTGCTGATTCTCGGGAGCGTGGTGGAGAAAACAGCGGAGTCGACTCAATCGAGGACTCCTCTCATCCAGCGGTGGATCTCATAACTGCTGATTCTCGGGAGCGTGGCGGAGAAAACAGCAGAGTCGACTCAGTTGAAGACTCCTCTCATCCAGCGGTGGATCTCATAACTGCTGATTCTCGGGAGCGTGGTGGAGAAAACAGCGGAGTCGACTCAGTTGAGGACTCCTCTCATCCAGCGGTGGATCTCATGGCAGCTGATTCTCGGGAGCGTGGCGGAGAAAACAGCGGAGTCGACTCAATCGAGGACTCCTCTCATCCAGCGGTGGATCTCATAGCTGCTGATTCTCGGGAGCGTGGTGGAGAAAACAGCGGAGTCGACTCAGTTGAGGACTCCTGCTGCTGAGCTGCTGAGATGGTTGTCGGGTGAACACGGGAGAAGACTCCTCTCATCCAGCGGTGGATCTCATAGCTGCTGAGCTGCTGAGATGGTTGTCGGGTGAACACGGGAGAAGACTCCTCTCATCCAGCGGTGGATCTCATAGTTGCTGATTCTCGGGAGCGTGGCGGAGAAAACAGCGGAGTCGACTCAATCGAGGACTCCTCTCATCCAGCGGTGGATCTCATAGCTGCTGATTCTCGGGAGCGTGGTGGAGAAAACAGCGGAGTCGACTCAGTTGAGGACTCCTGCTGCTGAGCTGCTGAGATGGTTGTCGGGTGAACACGGGAGAAGACTCCTCTCATCCAGCGGTGGATCTCATAGCTGCTGAGCTGCTGAGATGGTTGTCGGGTGAACACGGGAGAAGACTCCTCTCATCCAGCGGTGGATCTCATAGTTGCTGATTCTCGGGAGCGTGGCGGAGAAAACAGCAGAGTCGACTCAGTTGAGGACTCCTCTCATCCAGCGGTGGATCTCATAGCTACTGATTCTCGGGAGTGTGGCGGAGAAAACAGTGGAGTCGACTCAGTTGAGGACTCCTCTCATCCAGCGGTGGATCTCATGGCAGCTGATTCTCGGGAGCGTGGCGGAGAAAACAGCGGAGTCGACTCAATCGAGGACTCCTCTCATCCAGCGGTGGATCTCATAGCTACTGATTCTCGGGAGCGTGGCGGAGAAAACAGCGGAGTCGACTCAGTTGAGGACTCCTCTCATCCAGCAGTGGATCTCATAGCTGCTGATTCTCGGGAGCATGGCAGAGAAAACAGCAGAGTCGACTCAGTTGAAGAATAGCGGGGCAGAGAAGTTGTCTGTGTCTTCGTGAAGAAAATCTATTTCTTTCTTCTGCAGGTGGTGAGAGTGTTGGTTGAAGCAGCGGTCTGTCTTGGATCCAGGCATGGTTGTCGGGTGAACACGGGAGAAGACTTCTCCCATCAAGCGAGGGGAGTCTTCCAGGCTGTGGGGGAAATGCATGTGCACGGGGTTACCTCCGTTAGTGAAGCTGGTTCACGGAGGGACAGAACATCGCCCCAGCTCAGTTCAAAATGGGAGACGTGTTTCTCTGTGTGTCTTCAGGTTTTAAAGGGGCGCTGCCTTTGTGTAACTCCATGGTTGAGGCCCAACATCATTGACACCGTCAGTTGTACTCATGCGTGTAATTGTAGTACAATCAACATATTAAACCAATAGAGGTTGAACGAACAAATTTACACAATGTCATAGTATTGTGCATCTTCAAGGCTTCTTTTGTGGTTCTCATTGATGACATTAGTAGTACTCGTGCACGAAGTATGAATCAATAGAGGTTGAATTTCCAAATTTGCACAGTGCCATGACACTGTGCATCTCCGGGGTTCCTCTTGCGGTTCTCATTGACGACGTCAGCTGTACTCTTGCGTGTAATTGTAGTACAATCAACATATTAAATCAATTGAGGAAGAACCAACAAATTTACACAATGTCATAGTATTGTGCATCTTCAAGACTTGTTTTGTGGTTCTCATTGATGACATCAGTAGTACTCGTGCAAGTAGTATGAATCAATAGATGTTGAATTTCCAAATTTGCACAGTGCCATGACACTGTGTGTCTCCAGGGTTCCTCTTGTGGTTCTCATTGACGACGTCAGCTGTACTCTTGCCTGTAACTGTAGTACAATCAACATATTAAATAAAAAGAGATTGAACTTACCAATTTACACAATTTCATAGTATTGTGCTTCTTCAAGGCTCCTTTCCCGGTTCTCATCGGTGCCATTGGTAGTAATCATGTGTGTCATCAGAATCCAAAGCCTCATACTGCCTCTTTGCAATATGTCATACAGCTTTGGGAGAATTATATTGATGAGGGGTTCTCCATTGAGCTCACAATATATGAGTAGACAATGAAGAATTGCAGTTTTACTGTAGTCTCCTCCCATCAGGAACGGGAACAGCTTCAGCGATAACACGTTGTCATTTTTCTGAAGCAACAACCGATCTCCTCTAACACTCAAACTGATATTTTGAAAAAAACTGAGCACCATGACTATCTGAAGATCCAAAAAGTTTCCCCTCCTCTCGCAGCACGCAAAATGCTGGGAGAAGCTCTGGTACCTGCCTTTATAGTTTCTCACCCTGCTCTCTGATTGGATGAGGAAGAAATGATGTTGTGAAATCAGGGTGGAGTCACATATCAGAGAAAATGACATCACTGCACTGGAACAGTAAACTTCACTGGGAATTTATTAACAATATATAAAAAAATATAAAGAACAATTTCACAAGTTTATTGTAATATTATATCTTCTGTATTTCTGCTCATTGATATTTATCTTACAATTTTATCAACTGAGAGTAATGATACTTTGAAGAAGTTGATGGTGATGTTCTGTGTAAATGCTATTTACAGTGTTTATGGGTCACATGATGAATCAATAAATTGTCTATAATGGAAGCAGAAGTGGCCTCAGACACCCTGATGAAGGCGAGACAGCAGAAAATGTTTGGTGAATAAAGCAGAGTGGTTTACTGGAGAAGACAAGCTTTCATTTACAAAGAATAGAAACCTAACAGGCTGTGTGTGTGTTAATGACTCACACTAACATGATAACTCTCAGGATGAAAAAGTCCAAGTCTGGCATATTGAAACATGTTCACAACCATCTGCAAATATTTGTTACCTGAGGACAAGTACAGGATCCAGCTCATAAGTCTTCTATCATGTTGACTAAAGTTCAGTAAGGCAGATTTCTTCTCTCACATGTTGCTGATGTTTTGCTGCTTTCACACACTGACAAAGTTCCTCTTTTGTCACATGGAAAAGCTGTGCTTCCCCTGTCTAGGTCAGGATATATTTAATATGCTGTGTAGTGGTCTGGCCATGCCTAACTAATACGTTTCAGCTTGCATATAACTGTCTACATCTTCCACCATTTTATATTTCCTACTCTCCAGGGATATTTGTCTTTTGTAAAACAGTGGACACATTACAGTTTCTCTAACAGTAACTATACATACAGAAAGATAGAAGAAGAAGAAGAAGAAGAAGAAGAAGATATACAGACAGCCTTAAATTAAATAAAAGTTAGTGAATTTCATTCCTAGGTGGAGGTGTTAAGATCAGATGCAGATGGACAGTTCGGGTTATTCATAGATATCAAGTAATGGAGGTGATGTGAACACTGTGTTTTGAGATATTAGTCTGAATAATGAAATGAAAGATTTACAGTGTTTATGGGCCACATGATGAATCAATAAATTGTCTATAAGGGAAGCAGAGGCGACCTCAGACACCCTAATGAAGGCGAGACAGCAGAAAATGTTTGGTGAATAAAGCAGAGTGGTTTACTGGAGAAGACAAGCTTTCATTTACAAAGAATAGGAACCTAACAGGCTGTGTGTGTGTTGATGACTCACACTAAAACGCTAACTCTCAGGATGAAAAAATCCATATTAAAACATGTTCACAAGCATCCGCAAACATTTATAACCTTAAGACAAATAGCTCATAAGTCTTCTATCATGTTGACTAAAGTTCATTAAGGCAGATTTCTTCTCTCACATGTTGCTGCTGTTTTGCTGCTTTCACACACTGACAAAGTTCGTCTTTTTCCCTCATTAGTGGAAACGTTTTAAATTAACTTGTGTATGACATGGAAAATCTAGGTCAGGATATATTTAATATATTGTATAGTGGTCTGGTCATGTCTAACTAATACATTGCAGCTTGCATATAGTGCTGCTTGAAAGTTTGTGAACCCTTTGGAATTTGCTCTATTTCTGCATAAATATGACCTAAAACGTGATCAGATTTCCATGCAAATCCTAAAACTATATAAAGAGACATCAATAAAACAAATGAGACAAAAACCTTACACTTGTTTATTTTTTGAGGAAAATGATCCAATGTTACATATTTGTGAGTGGCAAAACTACGTGAACCTCTAGGATTATCAATTCATTTGAAGAGGAAATTAGTGTTGGGTGTTTCAATCAATGGGACGACAATCAGGTCTGAGTTTAAGAGGCCCTGCTTTATTTAAAGAGGAGAAATCTGGGTCTTCACTGTCAAAGTCTGAGCTTCACAACAGGTTTGTGAGAGTTTGTCATGGCTTAAACAAAGCAGATTTCTGAGGACCTTAGAAGACAAATTGCTGATACTCACCAGGCTGGAAAGGGTTACAAAACCGTTTCTAAAGAGTTTGGACTCCACCAGTCGACTGTTAAGCAGATTGTGTAAAGATGGAAGACATCCAACATCATTGTTACCCTCCTCAGGAGTGGTCGAACAACAAAGATCACACCAAGAGCAAGACTTGTAATAGTCTGGGAGGCCACAAGGGACCCCAGGGTAACGTCTAGGAAACTAAAGGCCTCTCTTGCAGTATCTACTTTCAATGGACCTCATTCACTATTATGTGCGTAGAAATGTTCTTACTTGGCGTGCCGGCCAATTTTGTCCTTACCACTGTGCATGTATGTAGACAGGCGTGTGCCCGCTATCTGCAGTTAGCATACTACCATGCCCCAATTTCTCTATATAAGGAAAGCTCTGTTGGAGCGGTGCAGCAGCGCAGAGAGCTGTCACTCATTGCAAAGAGTGCGATGATGGTAAAAATGTAGAAAAACTTTACTGCTCAGAAGTAGAGGCCAGAAAAGTCGGATTTGGCTGGTAAACTTGTCACTGGCAAAACCGTTTGGAGCTCAATTGTGAATATAGACTGCATACCTGTTGTACCACTGTACTTTTTACAGGAAGTCACACACACACTCTTCAGTTTGAGCCAACTGTCTATATATTCCACCATTTTACATCTCCTACTCTGCAGGGATGTTTGTCTTGTGTAAAATGGTGTTACCGAAATATCCGTGGTAGGCTGATATCGGCCGACCGATAAATCTGCCGACCGATAAATCTGCCGTGATCTATCAGAGGTCAAAACTACAGTTATTGATTTTTTTAATGCAATGAACCAGATTTTTCCAAATGAAATAAAGTTGAATTGGTTGATGGTTTTAATGAACTTGGCCATTGAGTATGAAAGATAAATGCAGCTTGCTAAGGATCCCATTTTAGTCAGATATGTCCTTCCAAAAAGACTGTCAGGTCTCTGTAACCACATATTCAGCCTCAGTTTACATTCATGACTTCTATCTTGTATGTTTTAACATCATTTGCCTCTATGAGGTTGAAATCATGTATTGGATCCCAATAAATCCTAATAAGTGTGAAATCCATTATTGTCTGTTTAATCTGATAGAAGGGAGATTTTTCACACACTGACAAAATCTCCACATTCACTAATTCAGAAGTCAAACCAATTGTTTTTTTGTTTTAATCACAACTAGAAACATTGTGCCTCCATGTTTCTAGATGTTCAAAATCCTCTGATACAGTCGATCAGTCTTTACTCTTATAAAGATTATCCAGCCTCTGACTGGTTCAACAGCTTTTTATCAGATTGCGCGTAAACGTAGACACAAAGACGCTGTCATGTGAGTTATATTTATTTTCTCTGAAGAGGTACTTTTTACAGGAAGTCACACACACTCTTCAGTTTGAGCTTCATCTTCCACGATTTTATATTTCCCACCCTCCAGGCATGTTTGTCTTGTGTAAAATGATGGACACTTTACAGTTTCTCCAACAGCAACCATACACATAGATAGAAAGATAGAAAGATAGAAAAGTCTTAAATGAAATAAAAGTTTGTGAATTTCATTCCTAGATGGAAGTGTTAAGATCAGATGCAGATGGACAGTTGGGTTTATTCATAAATATCAAGTATTGGAGGTGATGTGAACACTGTGTTTTGAAAGATTAGTCTGAATAATGAAATGAATACAGAATTTGTTGAATTAACTGAGGAATGACTATTTAAAGCAGAGCGCTTTACTGGAGAAGATCTGCTTTCATTTACAAAGAATAAGAACCTAACAGGCTGTGTGTGTGTGTGCTGGTGACTCACACTAACACACAAACACTCAACATGAAAAAGTCCATGTTGAAACATGTTCACAACCATCCACAAACATCGGTTACCTGAGAACAAGTACAGGATCCAGCTCGTAAGTCTTCTATCATGTTGACTAAAGTTCAGTTAAGGCATGTTGCTCACAATTCAGTCTGATTATTCAACTAAAGTCAATCATTCTGTTAATCTCAATTATCAAAAATTTGTACGTTAATTACAGACAACTCTTTAAATTTTTGGAATAACAGCCTGCTGCTTCAAATTTAACTGATATCTCAGAAGTAGTTCAGTCCGATTCACTGATTTTGTACTCAGGTGAACTAGTGACACCTAGTGGCAGAAACACAGAACTGAGCAGTTAATGCAGACAAAACCTTGTTATATACAATAAATTTACACTGACATCTGTTTCTGAAGTGTGTTCAAAGAGGAAAATAACACAACAAAGACTTGTGTTTGTAACAGCCTTTTATTAAATTAAATTTGGGACTATTATTATTTATCTCACATTGCAATGTACTTTTATTCTCCTGTTAAAAAGTTTTTATTCTATTTTACCTTATTTTATCATTAATTGTATTCGACTCATTTTAAACCCTATTTTTATGTGTCTTTATATTTTCTATTGAGTTACTTTTCTTGATGCCTCTTATGTTTTAAAGCACTTTGAATCACCTTGTTGTTGAAAGGTGCTGTACAGATAAACCTGCCAGGATGCAAAGTCCAGCTGCAACTTTACTGTTTTGTTTCACTCTCAGAAGAGAATCTAATAGAATTTAAAAATGATTATTAGTTAATAGTAATGATGATTGTCACGCTGGATCAGGACACTGCTGAAAAAGACAGTCAGTCAGTGTCATCTCAGTTAAGCTTTCCAGGTTAAATAAAGGTTAAGTAAAAATAAATAAATGTATAAAAACAATAATAATAATAATGTCTTTACTGTTTCATGGTCAGATGGCTTTTTATTCAAGTCAGAGCAGTCCTCTACATTTTGCAGAACATAATTTTACTGTGTGAGTGTTTGAAACATTAGAAATGATCCGAAAAAGACTAATTTGGACACATTTTTCATTCATTTCTTTCTATTGTTACTGTTATCAAAATTATATTTACATGGAATGCATTGATAAGGATAATTGATAATAAATCAATGTCTACGGAAGTGAATATTTACATATATATTTATATTTATTATAAGATGGTGGATGGTAGCTGTATAAAAACATCACATCTTTGTTCCAGACGGGATTCGAACCACTGGTCATATGAGAAGACAGCAGGAGGTTACTTCCGGTTACTACACAAGGAACCTATAATTAATTGTTTGGTGTGTAACATGTAAGAAAGCAGTGAAAACATTGTAACATTAGATGTCCAACTGTTGTAATAAAATTCACACTGAACAGCCTTAAAAAAAATAGCATTTAAAACATAAAACTAATTTTAAAAACAGAAATGTTTTGTTGCTCTTAAAGAAAAGTGGAAACAGCGCCACCAGAAACCCAAACGGTGACAAACATGTGTTACATCCGTGGTGAAGAAAAAACTCCCCGTCGGGGAATCGAACCCCGGTCTTCGGGGGCGGGGGCCGAGAATTGTTTAGCTAAACCGCCCTAAACCGTTTCCCATTCATTCTCTATGGTTGTGCTAAACCACTACGGATGTAATATATTTTTGTCCGCTAGTCTGCGCCGTTTAGCCATTTTGTGAGATTTCGACGTCACTATACACTATATAAAATATATATATATACACTATACACGACTGGCCCCCGCGTGACACGCGGAGATACTGTCCACTATACTAACGAGGAACGGTGATTTAAAGGGCAGTTCCGCAGTATTTCAAGTATCCTTTGAATGATGTTGTAGGCGTTATTTAATAGTTTATTATTAGTATTGTTTGATTATTCTAGATATTTACTCTATTTAGATTAGATTCTGATCGTAGTTTTGTTAATAGATAGATACATAGCTCCATTCTGCAGCTACTCCTCTGTCGCTCCAGGAGGCTGTGGAGAGGGTGTCTGCTATTGTCCATTATAGCTTTCGGTTTGTTCAGTGTGCCACAGATCTTAGCGGGTCCAATCTCCTGCCCAGTACTGAGCCCGCTTTTTTGACCAGCTTGTCTAATTGCTTGGTGTTCTTGTCTGTAAGGCCACCACCATGTGGTAGAACATGGTCATCATTTCCACACACACATCAATTGACCTCAGTTTCCGCTGGAAGAACAGGTGGCTCTGCCCCTTCCTGTAGAGGGCGTCGGTGTTAGAGGACCAGTCCAGCTTGTCATCCACAAGGACCCCTAGATATCTGTAGGTGTGCACCACTAAAATGTCCACCCCACAGATTTTCACTGGCTCCAGAGGGGGCTTAGACCTGCGGAAATCCACAATCATGGATGTGATCCACGCTCATGGATCAAGAAGCCATTTCCCAAGTTTAATTAAAAAAAGTATAATTTAATGACAGAGTCTGAAAAAAATGACACCTGCCTTTTAAGAAATTGATTATGTGTAACTTAAATTACAAGATATAATCTTAAAACACTTCAGGTTCCCAGAGAAAGAAAATACAAATACAATACAATCACAGGACATGACCTCTGTGTCCTCAGTGCAGCTAAAAGGCCTGAATTAATAAGAAAATGTTTTAAATCACATTTAAATATCAAATAAAAATGTTATTAATCAGATTTACTCCAGGGAGGAACTGATCACATCATGTTGCAGACACAATGAAGCTAATTACAGTGATATCAAGTTATGTCCCTGTACATCAGAAGAATTATTGTAATCTTTAAAAAGAGGGTTATTAACTGTTAAATTGTGTTTTCAGTCCTGTTCATGTTCAATCTAACATTTAGTGGAGACTTTTTATGTATTTTAAAAGCTCATCTAGTGGTCTGTGGTGTTAGTTCATGCTATATTCTTATCCTTATACAAGTAAACATTAAATGTAAAAATATGTTATATAACATCATTGATTAATGTGAGACCTGACTTGACAGAATTTGGCGATTGAATACTTGTATGCATGTTTTGGTGATTTCAAAACTTTTCATTGATCTTTCATTGACTCATATACTTTTTACTTAACAAGATAACATGATATATTGCGACAACAAGAAAGGTTTATTGTAAAATGACATGTTGGCAGCAACAGGCTGCCGTAGTGTTTCTACACAAACTGAAGCTGATATCACAACGTCCTGTACCACAGAAGACAAAAACGTTATTATATTGCAATCTTTAATCTGATGATTACTATAACAGTGTGTTTTCAGTCCCGTTCATGTTCAATCTAACATTTAGTGGAGACAGGAAGTCTTTTCCAGCGGATCCATTAGTGACAGTCTGTGTAACCGCCCTGAGTCATCGACAGTAACCGTGTGTTTACCTCCACCGAAAACGTGTCTGATTAAAAACTAATAAATCACGTCACTGCACTGGTTTCAGCTTTATTGTGTCCTCAGACGTCTTTGCTTACTGGAATACCGCTGTTAAATTTCATACAAATCACTTTAAGACGTTTTTGAAGACGATTTGTGAAGAAAACTCGCTGCGCGCCGCACAAAGTGACGGTGTATCAGCGAGGTTTGAAGCCTCCCAGAAAGAAATAAATGAGTCCTGGACGCCAAAAATGAGCTCAGTCTGAAGGGAGGAACGTTTCCTCACTGCTGCGATAACAAAAGTGTTTCAAAACGTTGGTTTTCAGTGTGTTTTACCCCCAAAATGTGGAGGAGAAAACACAAGTTTCATCTGATTTGAGGCGGCAGGCAGAGCGGCTCTGAGTGTTGCTTCTCCACGGTTCTCATGTGCTTTATAAGTCCCGCCTCGTGCCCCCTACTCGAACATACAGTCCGCGAGACAAACAGCAGACTCCACACGCAAAGATGGCAGAAGAAGCTCCAGCAGCGGCCCCGGCGAAAGCCGCGCCGAAAGCCCCGAAGAAGAAGAGCGCTCCCCGGCCCAAGAAGGACGGACCCAGCCTCAACAAGCTGATCATCGGCGCTGTGGCGGAGTCCAAGGAGCGTAAAGGACTGTCGGTGGCGGCGCTTAAGAAGATTCTGGCGACCAAAGGTGTCGATGTCGTGAAAGTCAACAAACGCATCAACACTGCGGTCACGAAGCTGGTGACTAAAGGTACTCTGACCCAGACTAAAGGGACAGGGGCCTCCGGCTCCTTCAAGCTCGCCAAGGAGACCAAACCCGCCAAGCCGGTCAAGAAAGTGGTGAAGAAGAAAGCCGCCGTCAAAGCCAAGAAGCCCGCAGCCAAGAAACCTGCAGCGGCCAAGAAGCCCAAGACAGCGGCAGCTAAGAAGACAGCAGCCGCTAAGAAATCCCCCAAAAAGGTTAAGAAGCCCGCAGCGGCCAAGAAAGCAGCCAAGAGCCCCAAGAAGGCCGCCAAGAGCCCCAAGAAAGTGGTGAAAAAGGCTCCTGCAGCTAAGAAAGCACCAGCAAAGAAGGTCGCCAAACCCAAAGCCAAGAAGGCAGCACCCAAGAAGAAGTGAGCTGTCATCAGTCTCAATATCTGAACCTGATCAAAGGCTCTTTTAAGAGCCACACAACTTCTCTAAAGAGCAGCATCCTGATGTTTAAACCATATAGTGTTTTCTCATTGGCTATATTAGTTGAAAAACTTAGTTTTGTGTATTTCACTATGTGTAAGGACGGTGACTGCAGTTAGTGATCAACTCACAGTCTATTTAGATATACTTTGTTTTTATATTATTATTATTGACACATTATACAAAGCAACATAAATCACAACCCAATTTAAACCTGTGCCCCCAAACACTGGAGAAAAATACAAGTAAGGTTAATAAGAAAAGTTCATCCCAACCACGTGCCAAGGACACAAAAGCGAGTACCCGCACGTCATCCACAAGTGACTTTCAATTACAGCCCAAACCTTTTTACTTTTGATACTACATTTAACCTCCTCACTTTTTTATATTTTGTGTTGGTGATACATTGTTATATTAAATCTATAAATTTTCTTTTTTTTCTTTGGTGAAGAATATAGAAAGATAGAAAAGACAAAATACAAACAACAAGAATGAGTAACAGACAATAACTACGATAAGACAAATATTAACTTTGGTTTAGACCATAATCTTTAACACTGATTGACTGTACATATGTCGTTCCCATTGCTGTAATGTCAAGCAGAAAATATTGTGATTTGTGCAGGATTATCCTGCATATTAGAATAGTAATAATATGTTTATTTATAGTCGTAAAAACATCGTTTACAAAGTAGACTAAACACACAACAAAGGGTTAACTTCATCATTACAACAAAACAAAAGTCCTTTTAAGGGCATTTTTTTTTTCCTTTTTAGCATGTGAAACAACAGCAAATAATAATACTCCTATGCACGTTATTGATGAAATTACCACTAATTTAATTTATTAGCAAAGAGTAGTTCAACCAGTACAAATCAAATTATATAACAATTATAAGAAACTATCTTTCATCACTACTATGCACAGCATAAAGAGAAATTGAGATGTATAACAACTATTAGCTCTATGGTAGATTTAACAAAAATATGGTATTTAACTTTATTAATAAAGATAACATGCACACCTTCACCTTCATTGGTAACACCTGCATGTCATACAGCTCCTTGTCTCACCATTCACTGTGCATCATAATAGTTTAGTGCAATTTTGGCAAAAAAACAGCAAATCAGTTCCAATAACTTCACTATATTATATATAGTATAATATATAATATATATATTATATTATATCACTGAATGTGATCTAAATATTTTTATCTCCTCCAGCATATGCATCAGCCCTGATGGAGTCTCTGAGGGGGGACTACTCCACGTCACTAAAGACTCTACGAGAGAGCAGCGCTGCGCTGTCCTCCACTGCACCAGAGTCACTTTCCAGATTCTATCAGCAGATCACCAAACACGGTTTAACATAAGACTTTAGTGCGTAACCCAACACAGGTGTGGTGGTTCTCAGTTTGCAGTTATACATTATTATAAGTCAGATTAATTCTACAATTCATAATCATATTTACTTTTTTTAAAAGATCTTTATTGAATTTCACATGATTATAATTAACAAGAAGAACAATAATTTACATTAATAATAAAGTGCAACCAGTGCCAAAGTGCAAAAACATTAATAAAGTGCAAAAAATCCAGCAATCCTATATAAAGTGCTGTCTGATCATAAACTCAGTATGTTCCAGGAAGGTGCTGAGATTTGTCCATAGTTCTCCTCCTCTGGAGGTCAGTAAGTATCTGTTTAACAACGGTGTCACTGTCAATCACAGTCTGTTGTATTATCATGGCACATCTGGTTTTCCACAATTTTGAACATACAACACAAATAATTAATTGTATCAGTTCAGTATGTTTAGATGGCAGTTTATCATCAATACAATACATAACAGAATTGTAACATAAATTAAAGTTTACACCAACAGCTTTCAGTTTGTCCCAGACTTCCTGAGCTCTACAACAGTCCATTAAGAGATGCTGCTGTGTCTCATCATCATTGCAAAAGATCATTGGACATTTTTTTTTGTAACATAACAACTCCAAGACACAACAGCTCTAACAGGAAGTCTGCCCACAGATATCAACCACCGGACATCTCTAATGCTCTCTGACAGATTCTTAAATTTTAGATTTTTTATCACCTCTGTGCTCTCATTAGTATTTGTTTTTTATAATTTATAAATTCACCATATTTAAAATAACTTATTTTATTGGATGGCCATCTGCCTTGACCCAACCGATCTCTGTAAATTAAAGAGTACTGTCTATGTGAAAAGTGCCCTGAGATGACTTTTGTTATGATTTGGCGCTATGTAAATAAAAATTGATTGATTGATTGATTATAAATAATTTTACTGGGTAGACCACCCCAGTCTATTTGTACTATTTGTACTAATAGTTTTTATTTATCTGGTGCCTGCAGGCCAGTAATGCTCTTAACTGCATAAAACGTTTTAATACATCCGAACACTTTGTTGTTCTTGGGATAATTAATTATCACCTAAATAAGGCCATTGAAACTCTTTATAACGTCTTCCGTTATTCTATTAAAAACTTATATTAAAAACATATCTGTCTTCATCTGCCTCTCTCTCTGTGCTGTGCGGCAGCGCCGTGAACGTAATGAGGAGTTAAATCAGACACTATATAACCGACCTAACAAACTGATCTTTGTGCATTAGTGTGTATTGTGGGTAAGTATCTTGCCAGCAAACAATCATTACTTAAGCTGCTACTGCCTGATATGTGATAGCAAACGCTACAACACTGTGAGGTGAAACAGTTCAGTGTTACGTGCCGCTAAAACTCTATTAGTGTAACATTAATAGAAAGTATGATACACACAAATAGCACTGACTTCAGAGAACGGTGTTGCAGATTATTTCTATTAAAAATAGTCCTCAGAATAAGAGAAGAAATGTTCGCAGCCACAGAGCAGCTCTGACAGGAAGTCTGGCTAAACGGCATCAGGAGCCTCGTCAGTGTGTTTGCTGCGACCAGAATCGCTTCATTTTATAACAAACTGATGATCAACAGAAGGGTGTTTTTACTTTGAGTCTGTGAACAAACATGTAAACCAGCTGAAAAACTGTTTTTGGTGGAGCTCTGATGTATTTTACAGCATTTTAGGAGAGAAATGAGAGCAAAAAGCCGCTGAGCAGCGCTGTCCACGGCGGTGATCAGGTGAGGTTTGTTCGCTCCTCAAAGAAAAAGCAGAGAACATCAGAGCTCTACATGACTTCAATATGAAGAGACACAAGTCCGCTATCTGCTGACTTCACTGTCAGCCTTCAACACTTGTCACACACTGATTTTTCAGTCTTTTATCACTAAGAGAAAACACAAGTGTCAGACATTGACGCTGCACAGAGTAAGACAGCAGCAGGACTGAGTCTCCACGGTTCTCATGGTGTGTTTAAGTGCAGCCTGCTGCCTCAGACTCTCCAACACTCAACTCAGACTCTCAGATTGTTTCGTGTCGGACCTGAACTCAGAGGAAATAATGGCCGAAGTTGCTCCAGCTCCCGCCGCCGCCGCCCCGGCGAAAGTGGCCAAGAAGAAGGTCTCCAAGCCGAAGAAGACTGGCCCCAGCGTCAGCGAACTGATCGTGAAGACTGTGGCCGCGTCCAAGGAGCGGAGCGGCGTGTCTGCAGCCGCCCTGAAGAAGGCTCTGGCTGCCGGAGGCTACGATGTGGAGAAGAACAAGGCCCGCGTTAAGACCGCCATCAAGAGCCTGGTGGCCAAGGGGACTCTGGTCCAGACGAAGGGGACCGGCGCCTCTGGATCCTTCAAGATGAGCAAGAAGGTTGAGACCAAGGCCAAGAAGCCCGCAAAGAAAGCTGCTCCTAAAGCCAAGAAGCCCGCCAAGAGCCCCAAGAAACCCGCAGCGGCCAAGAAGCCCAAGACAGCGGCAGCCAAGAAGACAGCAGCCGCAAAGAAATCCCCCAAGAAGGTCAAGAAGCCCGCAGCGGCCAAGAAAGCAGCCAAGAGCCCCAAGAAGGCCGCCAAGAGCCCCAAGAAAGTGGTGAAAAAGGCTCCTGCAGCTAAGAAAGCTCCAGCAAAGAAGGTCGCCAAACCCAAAGCCAAGAAGGCAGCACCCAAGAAGAAGTGAGCTGTCATCAGTCTGAACATGTGAACCTGATCAAAGGCTCTTTTAAGAGCCACACAACTTCTTCAAAGAGCAGCATCCTGATGTTTAAACCATATAGTGTTTTCTCATTGGCTGTATTAGTTGAAAAACTTAGTTTTGTGTATTTCATGTGTAAAAATGGTGGCTGCAGTTAGTGATCAACTCACAGTCTATTTAGATATACTTTGTTTTTATATTATTATTATTGACACATTATACAAAGCAACATAAATCACAACCCAATTTAAACCTGTACTCCCAAACACTGGAGAAGAAGAATACAAGTAAGGTAAATAAGAAAAGTTCATCCCAACCACGTGTCAAGGACACAAAAGCAACTACATTAATTGATGAAATTGATTTAAGTTATTATGGGTTAAAATGGTGAGTGACTGCAGTTATTAAGATTTTATCAATTTATAGTCATTCTGTTAATTTAATCTCATACTCTCAATTTCATTCAGTGAAAAATAGTTTACTCTTCATTTTTTCTTATAAATGTCAGTTTTTTAAAATCCAGTCTAAAGTGTCAACATGTTCTTCACTGAGCAGCATCAGAAACAGAAAATAATAAATAGGCTGACATTGAACTGTAAATATATTGTTGTGAAAATAAATGTATTGTGACAATTAAAGTATGATATGTCGGATGAAGATAACACCATAACAACTGAAATGGAGACAGATCAAAATGATTTCCTCTTGATGCAACTATATTTAATTTTATGACTGTACAACTACCCTCCTTTCTGAATCATTTTACCAGTTTTTATCAGAATTACTGTTTCAGAGCTGAGTGTCTCTTAACGAGGCTTTTTTGGAGCTGGTCAGCAAATCTCCAGGTTAAGTTTCACATAGGCTGGTATATAGACTAACCAGTAATCAGTGTTTGTTATTTAAGTTTAACATTACCTAATATATCAAGTCATTGTTTTGAATGCAGCTTATATTTCTATATATTAACATTAATCAATATTTTGTGTACATCATGAACAGTACTAAGTTGTATTTTAATTACAGTATCATATGAGGATATTTGATTTTTATCAGGAGTGTGTGGCTCTTAAAAGAGCCTTTGGTTGGTTTCCAGCAGTCAGCTAAGTCCTGATTTACTTCTTGGCGGGCTTCTCGGTCTTCTTGGGCAGCAGCACAGCCTGGATGTTGGGCAGCACGCCGCCCTGAGCGATGGTCACTCCGCCCAGCAGCTTGTTGAGCTCCTCGTCGTTGCGGACAGCCAGCTGCAGGTGACGGGGGATGATCCTGGTCTTCTTGTTGTCGCGGGCAGCGTTTCCGGCCAGCTCCAGGATCTCAGCGGTCAGGTACTCCAACACAGCCGCCAGGTAGACGGGGGCTCCGGCACCGACACGCTCCGCATAGTTGCCCTTCCTCAGCAGCCTGTGAACACGGCCGACTGGGAACTGGAGCCCGGCCCTGGAGGAGCGGGTCTTTGCCTTAGCGCGGGCTTTGCCTCCGGTTTTTCCTCTACCACTCATTTTTAGCTTCTTCTCGAGTCTAGTCTCAAAGAAAATGTGACCCAACCGGTGAAAACTCTTCTTTATATGTCCTGATGTCTCCACCCACCAGAAAAGAGCAGCAGAGGGCGGCCCGCGCTCATTTTGGCGGACTTTTTTCAAAGGACTTTTGTCCAATAAGCAGCGGAGGTTCAGGCTCTTCTAGGCGGTGCTGAGCTCCAGGAGGAGCCGCTCACCAATCAGGACCCGGAGGTCTGAAGCAGCGTCACAGTTCCGCAGCCGCTCCGAAACTTTAAGAGCAGCGTGTCTCCTCTTGTCGCTACTATTTTCTCCTGATCAGAGAAACAAGACGCGATGGCAAGAACCAAGCAGACCGCTCGTAAATCCACCGGAGGCAAAGCCCCCAGGAAGCAGCTGGCCACCAAGGCTGCCCGTAAGAGCGCCCCGGCCACCGGCGGCGTGAAGAAGCCTCACCGTTACAGGCCCGGTACCGTGGCTCTGAGAGAGATCCGTCGCTACCAGAAATCCACCGAGCTGCTGATCCGCAAGCTGCCCTTCCAGCGCCTGGTGAGGGAGATCGCTCAGGACTTTAAGACCGACCTGCGCTTCCAGAGCTCCGCTGTCATGGCTCTGCAGGAGGCCAGCGAGGCTTACCTGGTCGGCCTGTTCGAGGACACCAACCTGTGCGCCATCCACGCCAAGAGGGTCACCATCATGCCCAAAGACATCCAGCTGGCCCGCCGCATCCGCGGAGAGAGAGCTTAAACTGTCCTCTGCTCCATAAACACAACGGCTCTTTTAAGAGCCACTAACTCTCTGATAGAGCAATATGTCCTATTAGCTTATTTTATATTTGTATATAAAATCATGTTTTATGATAGATATATCATATGTAAAATATGTAAAAACATTTGTGTGTAATACTCTTTTGAAGTGAATCCAAAGTGTAACGTTTTTCTAACAGTTGTCATGGTTGGGAAAACTTGATTGATCCAGAGAGATTATGATATAAAGTGTAGAAATTATGTGAATGTCAGTAGATAATCAGTATTATTAGTCATTCAGCTGTAGGTGTGCATCTGTTCAATTACTAGAATTACTGTTGCCCAGTAGTATCTCATTTTAACCGTTTCTTTGTACACTTTGTTCATATGATCCCAGTTAGAATATGTTTTAGCTATGTAGTGTTTCATAAGATACACTAATTGACTTTTTTATGTACTTATGTTAAAGATAAATAATTATTTGCATGACCTCAGTTTGGCAGGAGAGGGAGCTCCTTTATTAGGCGGTTATGTGTAAAAAAAAAAAAAAAAAAAAAAGGTGACTGCAGTTGTTAACATGGTCTAAATTGAGCAGCATCAAATACAGAAAATCACTCAGGGTGACATTGAACTGTAAATATATTATGATAATAACATTATGATAGATTTATTATTACTACTGCTGTTCCCCTTCCATTACATCCTAGTTAATGTTTAATCAGATATCCTGGTAAAATATATGATTTGGAAAATCAAAAAGATTTCCTCTCAACATGTTTATTATGACTGGTAAAAA